>NC_051064.1:153090807-153787359 GCF_004664715.2 Peromyscus leucopus | reverse complement strand
TAGAGGCCAGAAAATGGTGGCACACACACCTTTAATCCTAGTATTCCAAAGGCAGAGATCCATCCGGATCTCTGTGAGTTCAAAGCCACATTGGAAACAGTCAGGCATGGTGACTCACGCCTTTAATCCCAGGAAGTGATAGCAGGAAGCAGAAAAATATTTAAGTTGTGAAAATGAGGAAATAGGCCTGGTTAAGCTTTTAGGCTTTTGAGTAGCAGTTTAGCTGAGATCCATTTGGATATGAGGACACAGAGGCTTCCAGTCTGAGGAAACAAGATCAGCTGAGAAGTTGGCCAGGTGAGGTTAGCTGTGGCTTGTTCTGTCTCTCTGATCTTCCAGCATTCACCCCAATACCTGGCCCCAGGTTTGATTTTATTAATAAGACCTTTTAAGATTCCTGCTACATGCTCCTATTACAAGATGGGAAGCAGAGACAAAGAGAATCCTCAGAAAATTGGAAGATAGCTAACTTGGCTTGCAAATAAGGTAGAAAGTAAGGACTGACTCCCAAACTTATCCTTTGACCTCCATGTATACACTTCAGGTGTTTCACTATCTTATCAAAAATCAGATAAATAGGAACGTGTTAGGGAGGTAAAGGTGACGTCAGGTCTGCAATCCTAACACTTGGGAGACTGAGGCAAGAAGACAGCCAACAGTTCCAAAGCCAGGCTGGGCTGCATTGTGAGTTCTAGGCTAGCCTGGGCCTGCAATCTTTGCACTTGGGAGATTGAGGCTAGGACTGCCAACAATTTGAGACCAACCTGGGATATACGTTGAGTTCTAGGCCAGCCTGAGCTACAAAATGAGATCCTGTTTGGATGTTTTAAACAAACAAACAAAACCCCTCAATGGTAAAGATCTTAAGAAACTGAAATTCCTGTGTGTGTACTGCTAGTGGGAACATAAAATGTTTCAACCATCCATTCCAGTTCCAAGACTAAATTCCAAAGTTATACCTCCATTTGCAAAGTGTGTCGATGTGAGAAATTTCTTTACCATGTATGAAACTGAGGGGCAAGGTAAAGTTATGGCCCACAGCATGATCACTATAGACTTCCCAGTGCAACATGTTTTAAGAAAAAGATTTACACAGACACACATTTCCATAAACGGAGGGACTCCAGGAAATGTGTTGGGAGTATATCTGTACCAAGCTCACTACATGGCAACTTAGGGAAGGAGGCTGAGGGTGGGAGATCATCTCAGTTTGGTTTCAAGTATAAACCTGTGACTTAGGTGGGTATGGGGACACATTCCTTTAATACAAGCACTCAAGAGGCTGAGGCAGGCATATCTATGCAAGTCTGAGGCTAATATGGTCTACATATCAAGTTTCAGGCCAGTCAGGGATACACAATGAGACCCTGTTTCAAAACAACAACAAAACGTCATTATCTGTTCTATAGTGGGCAAATACCATTTCCATAACAAAAGATAAATTAAGCAAGCCTAAAAATTCTAACACAAAACTAAAATTTAGCCACCCACCCTTCTCCTGAACTGTCAAAGGGAAACAGTAGCCCCAGTGTGGTGGGTGCCAGGCTGAAAACCCACCATGAAGAAGGTCCATGCTGGAATCAGCAAGGCCACAGCAGCAGCACTGGTATAAAATTGCAGTTCCGGGGCCCTAAAGCGACAGAAAATACTTGATCATTCCCATGCTGGGGTCTAGGCTTCCACCCAGGCATTTTTAGGAAAGAAAATTCTAAAGAACCAGCAATCTAGAAATGCGTCTCCCACAATGACAAGGTTGAAAGGGCCCCCCTGATCTGAGCTGGCTGTCTGGTATTCTGATGAGTAAGCTGGAAATCAAGTGATTTTCACTCAACTTTCACAAAGAACTGTCAAAGCCACTTAAACCAAGTGAGTTCAGGCTCCCAGGGCTCATTCAGAGCTGTAAAATGATCAAAAGTCCCGGTGGACTTTATGACATTATATTCGATGCTGGATGTGGAAGTGCATACCTTTGATCCCAGCAGTTGTGAGGCAGAGGAAGGAGGAACTTTGCCTGGTCTGTATAGGGAGTGCTAGGACAGCCAGGAGTACACGGAGAGAGATTATCTCACCACCCCCACCACACCACTGCCACCACACCACTGCCAAAAATAGAAACTGTAAAAACTGTTACTGGAGATACTTACGAGAACCTGTATTTGTCCCCACTGAGAAGCTTTTTTGAAAAGACATTCTGCAAACTAGAACAAAAAGAAGGTGTCAAACACTGAGTCAGCGAGCAAATAAGGTGGTGATGTCAGGGGCTGCAAAGGTGAACAGCCACAGGCACTTACATGCCTGAGGCCAGTCCTGTACCAGGTGTGTCCAGTCATCATCTCGCTGAGAAGCAGAACTGTGCCTACTGTCCCTACAGACAAGCAGTTAGAGCCTGAATGACCAGCCATCTCAAACATCAGAGGACCATGATGGTTTTGCTCTGCACACTTTGAAAAACCCAACATGGGATGCTTAGATTAGGAGTCCAGAGTCATCTTCAGATACATAATGAGTTTGAAGCCAGCCTGGGCTATGTGGGACCCTGACTCAAAATCACAAAAGAAGGCTGGAGAGATGGCTCAGAGGTCCCAAACACTTGTTCTTACAAGTGGACACAGGTTTGGTTCCTAGAGCTGACATGGTGGCTCTCAACCTTCCATACCCCAAGTTCCAGGAGATCCATCATCCTCTTCTGACCTCCATGGGCCTCTGAAGGTCTCAGGTGCAAAACACTCATACATATATGATAAAAAGAGATCTAGCTGGGTGGTGGTGTCATATGCCTTTAATCCCAGCACTCGGGAGGCAGTGGCAGGTCTGTGAGTTCAAGGAGAAACCCTGTCTCAAACAAAACAAAACAAAACAAAACAAAAAACTAAAAAAAAAAAAAAAATCCTAGAAACAAACAAACAAACAAAAAATTCAATATAAGCCAAGAGTGGGTGGCATACACCCTTTATCCCAGCACTCAGCAAGCAGAGGCAAGTAGGTCTCTGTAAGTTTAAGGATAGCTTGGTCTACACAGTGAGTTCTAGGACAGCCAGGGCTAAGTAGAGAGACCCTGTCTCAAAAAAAAAAAATCTAAAACCAACCAAAATAAGCAAAGTAAGCAAGCAAACAAAACCAAAATAACTCCCTGGGGATGAAGTTTCCATAAATTTAGTAGACTTAGGGTCCAGGCCATTGAGGGCTCCTATGACAAGCATATGAATCGGATTTTTTTTTTGTTTTGTTTTGTTTTGTTTTTTTGTTTTTCGAGACAGGGTTTCTCTGTGTAGCTTTGTGCCTTTCCTGGAACTTACTCTGTAGACCAGGCTGGCCTCAAACTCACAGAGATCTGCCTGCCTCTGCCTCCCGAGTGCTGGGATTAAAGGCGTGCACCACCACCACCACCCGGCTATGAATCAGATTTTTAAGCCAGACTTATGAACAGACACACCACAGGGAAAACATATAAATAGCCAATGGGAAAATAAAATAATTCTGGCTTCAGAAGTGACTTCAGAGACCAGAACCTGACACAGTGGGACACAGTGACAAGACAGATGGAAATAACTTGTCAGATACAGTGATTAGGCACTAAAAGTCATCTCAGCACTCAGGAGGTTGAGGCAGTAGGGATAGCCTAGACTGTACAGTGAGAAAAAAAATAACAAAAAGAAACAGCACTGGAATATGACCTAACCCTCAACAGACTGTGTGACTAATAACACCAATTCAACATTTTTCCCCAGGTCTTTGACATATGATTGGCATCTGCCTGAGAGACACCAGGATATACTCACTTAGCCAGGAGGAGTTCCAGTAGCCTGGCTTTAGAGCCTTGAGAGATGTTCTCTGGCTTCTTCCTTGGCTTTATTTAGCTTGACTATGTGACATACAGGATTAAACTTCTATTCTCCATCAGGCAAAAACATTCTTTGTAGAAGAATTAGCATATTAATTACATCCTACAGTGTAACACACACACACACACACACACACACACACACACACACACACACACACACGAGGGGAGGGGGAGAGACAGAGAAAGCACACAAATATGTGGGTGTGTGTATGAATGCCATGGTACATATGTGAAGGTCAGAAGACCTCACTGTGGTTATTTCATTGTTGTTGTTGTTATTTAAGGTAGTGTCTCACTATGTATCCCTCAACACCTGTAGCTCACAGTATTTCTCCTGCTTCTGCCCAGATTACAGGCACATGTGCCACCACACCAGTCTAGTTACCATACTGATTAAAACAATTATCCTGACTGTAACCAGGACAGCCAGGACTGATTCACAGAAAAACCCTGTCTCGAAAAACAAAACAAAATGAAAGAATCAGGACAACACGTCATCAAATTCCAGCTTGGTTAGGAGAAAATGTACCTGATCTGGAAGTTACTGTTGTACTTCTTGAAGAAAAGGCAGGGCAGTAGAGCCTGGCTCTGAGTAACAGAAGTGGGGCTGAGCTAGCCTGGATTTGAACACCTGTGGACTCTGGTGAAGAAAAAACCAGCAATTCTTAAGCAACCTCTCCTTCATCATTTACCCTTGTGATCTGTAACTCACCAATCCATAATGTTGGTGGACAATGCAGCAGAAAACCCCAGGGTGTTGAAGCTTATCTCAGTGGCGGTGCACAATGCTAGTCCTCCCATGACCGGGATGAGGGACAGGTTGACCAACAGCCCTGGCAAGAACAAAACAGGAGTGTGCGTAAGTGTGGATGCACACAGGCCATGGCACACATGTGCAGGTTAGAGGATAACTTGTGGGAGATAGTTCCCTCCTTATACCATTAGATACTAAGGATTGAACTCAGGTTTTCACCCTTGGCAGCAGGCTCCTTTACCCACTGATGGCTCCTCCAGTTTATTTCTTTTTGGAAACAACAACAACCAAAACCAACCAACCAACCAACCAACACACCAAACAAGAAACAAGCCAGGTGTGTGGTGCACACCTTTGATCCCAATATTTGGGAGGCAGAGGCAGGCAGATCTCTGAGTTTGAGGCCAGCCTGGTCTACAGAGCAAGTTCCAGGACAGCCAGGGCTACACAAAGAAACTCAAAAAAATCTCAAAAACCGAAACAAAACAAAACACCACTACACAATAGATTAAAATACCCATTCAGCATTTGAGAATGCTTGATGCTCTTCTAGAGGACCCCAACTTAGTTCTCAGCACTTACTTTGGGCTTATCACTGTCTGTGACTAAGTAACAGGGAATCTGATACTTTCCTCTGTCCTCTGCATGCACTCATACACATGGCGAACATGCAAACACACACGCACGCGCTCGTGCACAGACACACACACACAGATAAATACTTAATTAAAAAAATCTGTTCACTGAAATGCAAATCACAGTTCCTACCTATATTACTTTTGGAAATGATATCAGGTACTATTCAGAACCTTTTCAATTTTATATACAGGACTTAGTTTAATAGTCAAAGAAAACAAGGACATGCGTCCTTTATGTTTATCAAAAGTAACAGTCACAGTCCTATGATCAGTTCAACGTAATTTCAGGAGAAATGGTTCCTGTTCCAGGACAGGCTGGTAAGGCCCAGTGCAGGGACTTGAACTCCTTAGGAAGTAATCAAGGAACTGAATGATCCTGAGCCCAGAAGACCAAGCTCAGGAAAGGACACATAGGCCTATCTTGAGAAAATCTTTTTTTTTCAAGCCCTTTCTTGGCTTTCTATGGTTGGTCTTATCCTTTGTCTCTTCGGTAATTTTCATTTAAATGGTGTACAACTGTATAAAATTCCAGAGAGAACTAGATATTTGCACTTTACCTGACTGCTTCTGGGCAACTGTGGCACAGCCAACGCCTCTCCAACTTGGGCTTCACCAGAGTCAGAATCCCAGCTCTAAGTCTGGCTTCTTTCAGACTGTTCCTTGAGTCTGACTTCCTCCTTGGCAACTAAGATTCTCAGCTACCACACAATGATCAAATGCCTTCTGGGGAGATGGTGATACATAACCAGGCTACTTCTCCCAGTGAACCTAGACTCCCTTTAAAACATAGTCTCTGAGTTTGAGGCCAGCCTAGTCTACAGAGTTCCAGGACAGCTCGGGCTGCACAGAAAAACCCTGTCTCGGAAAAACAAAACAAAACAAAACAAAACAAAAACTAGCACCTCGGCCATTCTCTAAGGCCTCTCTGACAGATTCCTTCTTGATAAATTTCACCAGCATTTATTAATTGTTCTTAACAAGTGAATGGTTGCTTGAAGCTTGTTCGTCATGGTCAGAAGTCAAATCATGATGTTTTAGAATCATGTGAAATAATCCTCTTTTTCTTGTTTGTTTTTTGTTCGTCTATAACAGGGTCTTCTCAATAAGTAAGTAGCTCTGGCTGTCCTAGAACTATGTAGACCAGGCTGGCCTCGAACCACAGAGATATGCCTGCCTCTGCCTCTCGAGTGCTGGGGTAAAGGTGTGTACCGCCATACCTGGCTTGAAATAATACTTTATATGGCTAACTTGATAAGGTTCCTTTGATTCAAGTTGCTTGTGATTTTTAGGAATTGGTCTTTTGTCCCTTTGATTCTGGTTTATTGATTGTGAGCTATATCCCCAGCTCTGATTCTGGTTTACAATAATCTAAAAAATTATACAGTTCCAAAAGCACATGTGAGAAGAATCCTGTGGCCAGTCTGGCTGGTCTCACTCCGGCCCCTGTAGGAGGCCAGTTGCCTTCATTTCAAGGTATTGTATTTCTGTGCATGTATGGTATTGAGATGGAACCCAGGGCATTATGCACACTAGGCAAGCACTCTGCCATTGATATGTGCCTCCAATTCTGATCTTGTCTTTTATTTAACATAAGCAAATACAAATATAAATCAATACCATTCTTATAAAAGATTTATTTGATGTACTATTCTCCATCTTATTTTATTATTTTGTGTGTTCTGCATGCATGTATTTCTGTGTACCACCTTCAAGCAGTGTCCCTGGATGTGAGAAGAGGGCATCACACATACAAATCCAGGAACTGGAGTTACAGACAGTTGTCAGCTGCCATGTGTTTGCTGGGAACTGAACCACAGTATTCTGGAAGATCAGCCAGTGCTCTTTTTTTGCTAATTCTTTTTTTTTTTTTTTCGAGACAGGGTTTCTCTGTGTAGCTTTGTGCCTTTCCTGGATCTTGCTCTGTAGACCAGGCTGGCCTCAAACTCACAAAGATCTGCCTGCCTCTGCCTCCCGAGTGCTGGGATTAAAGGCGTGCACCACCACCGCCTGGCTCAGCAAGTGCTCTTAATCAAAGAGCCGTTGCTCCAGCCCCACCTAACTTGAATATAACAATCTTGAATATGCTATTTTTATTTTTAAGACTTATTTTTTCTGATATGTATGTGTATATATCTATGTGAATGAGTGCCACTTGTGAATGTGTTCTCAACAGTCAGAAGAGAGTTAGATTCCTGGAGCTGGAGTTTCAGGCAGTTGTGAGCCTCAAATATAGATTCTGGGAAGTAAATTCAGGTCCTCTAGAAGAGCAGCAAGTGCTCTTAAGTAGTGAGCCATCTTTCTAGCCCAGAATATGCTGATTTTCAAAAGGTTGGTAGGGGAGAGACACTGGAGAGATAGCTCAGTGGATCAGGGCATTGGTTGCTCTTGCAGAGGACCTGAATCCACATGGTGGCTCAAAACCATTTGTAACTCCAGCTTCAGGAAACCCTTGGGTACCAGACATGCGAGTAGTGCACACATATACATGCAAACAAAACACTCATACATATAAAATTTTTTAAAAAGTTCATAGGGTATGGGTCTAACATGGTAAGGAAGTAATCAGAAACAGTCTACACATTATTAAAATAAATCTGACTTCCTCAGCCCTGGGGACGATAGAGAAACAGTTGCCATAAAGCAAGCTGGGCAGCAGTGGCACACACCTCTGATCCCAGCACTCGGGAGGCAGAAGGTGAGTCTCTGAGTTCAAGGCCAGCCTGGTCTACAGAGCTAGTTCCAGGACTGCCAGGGCTACACAAAGAAACTCTATCTGCAAAAAGTAAAAAAGTGTCACAAAGCACCCTAAGGAAGTGACCTGACTGTCCATTAAAGAGGGAGTCCTTATTGTTGAATATGGATATTGCCTTATTGTCTTTGAATCAAGATCAGCCCTTGGAGAACCTGCCTGCTGTTCACTCTCCAGCTTCCACCCCACTCCCACCAACTGGAGGTGTCATCCTCCTCTGGCCCTCATTCTCCCACAAACGCCCCAGCACGCAGCCAGCTTGATGAAGCATTTGCTCAAAGGACTGCAGGAGACACGAGTGACTGCCAAGAAAACTTTTCAAGGAGTGAAACAAGTGGTTCCAGCACCGTCACTGCTCACTGCTCTGAGAAGCTCTGGAAAACTGAACAAGACCCAGCACATAATGGGCAGTAGGTGACACTGTAGATGGAAAAAAAGGATGATGAAGCCCAGCCCAGACAAGAAGGCAGGACCAGGAGAGTCCCTACCTGTGTACTCCCCCAGAATCATCCGAGACATGATCACTGTGAAAATGGGAGCCGAGCTCTTCACGGTCTCCGCAAAGGATACTGCCACATTCTTCAGGCTGACCAGCCCCAAAACTACTGTCGCAAACCTCAAAACAAGAAAAAAAAAAAAAAAAAAAAAAAAACACATGAGAAGGGACCTGTCTGCTTATAACAGAGACTCCAAGTGCTTAGTCATGACCAGTGGGCACATCTGGTCCCTTGTCCCAACAAGGAGGTTGAGTCCCAGGTGAGGATGACACCACTGCACTCAAGGATGGCCAACACTACCTTTTATTATTATTATTGTTATTATTATTATCATCATTATTTTATTTTTTATTTTATTTTTTTGAGACAGGGTCTCACTGTATAGCTGTGGCTGTCCTGGAAGTCACTATGTAGACTAGACTGGCTTCAAATTCACAGAGATCCATGTGTCTCTGCCTCTCAGGTGCTGGGATCAAAGGTATGTGCCACTACACCCAGCTGAATTACTTTTTTTAATGACTGCCTTATAAAAGATTCTGAGAGAGAATGCATGTGGCATTAAGGGCCACAAAACTGAAATCTAACTGATGGATGTCCCACAACTGGATGGCACTATGACTGTATCCTGTGCCGTGAACACAAACTAAGAAGCCCTAATTGCTAAGGCCTCCAATAGGGTTTCCACATTAAGTAACTAGAAAGGTTTTCTGTTTGTATGGTTTTGGCTTTTCAAGACAGGGCTTCTCTGTATCTCTGGCTGTCCTGGAACTCTCTTTGTAGACCAAGCTGTCCTCAAACTCACAGAAACCCTCTGCCTCTGCCTCCTGAGTTCTGGGATTAAAGTCATTCATCACTACACCTGGATTAGAAAGGAATTTTATATCTTAAAAAAACGGAATTAAGACAGTCAACACATTTTTACCTCATGAGGCCCACAAAGAGCATAGTCATGATGAAATTGGGTGGGTAAGAGAGCCGGGTTTTGTGTTGATACAAACAGCAAGGAACAAATATTTTAACACATCCAATTAATGTCGTTGACAGCATCTGCACAGCACCTGTGGAGGGAGGCATGAGGCCACGCTGATAACAGTCCTTTCCCACACATGAGCACAGAATATTACCCTTCATTCCAGAAACATATCTGGGTAAGTTCCTTTAGCCCTTTCCCTCCCTCCTGGTGGCCTCTGGCCACTCAGCACTGGGGCCCACAGGAATGCACACTGGGCAAGGTGGCATTACCTAACATGCTGGGCTCTCCCTCTAACAGGGACAGGATGTACTTGTTGAGAAACAGGGTACAAAAGCTGAAGAAGAACCACAGCGTGAGGTAGATGAGAGCCCGTGAACTCCACACACCCAAGTCCGACTCAATGACAGTAGTCTCTGTGATGGTGACAGTGAGCAGGCTCTCCTCTGGACTGCCATCACCTTTGGTAAAGACAATCTTCTCACTCCGGTGACCAAAAAGGGGGCCCCAAGGGAGAAGTGTTTTTCCTTTCAGCTCTTCTTCACAGCCGGGTACTGTCTCCTCCAGTGCTTGGGATTTTGCTGATGACATGCTGAGGGCACTTGTGAGAAGTAAATCTCAAGGATGGACCACATGGATCAAAGTGACTGCCCAGGCAGAGGGACACAGCTGGAGGAGGCCACAGTCTTCGTCTGCATGAATATGGGTGGACCCCAACATGCCTGTCTCCAACAAAGTGGGGAAGCAAAGGCTAAAATGTTAAGAAAAGAAACCATATTACTAATTTTGAACACCTTATATTCTTTTGTAATCTTCTGTGTATGATGCATGTGATGCACGTGTGCATCTGAATGTGTTTGAGTGAAGACATTATGTGGAGGTCAGAGAACAATCTCGGGTCCTGACTTCCACCGGGTTTGCTATCTTTTTTGTTGTTTGCCACTATGTCAGCTACCTTCCAAGGGTCCTCCTGTCTCTATTTCCTATCTTGCTTCCAAAAATTCTCCTGTTTTTGTTTTCTATCTTGACATAGAAGGGATTACAGTTGCCTGGCCCTGGAGACTCCACCTAGTTCAGAAGGTACCAAGCTGAGGCAGCTCTCATCCTCTTCCCAGGCTGGTTCTTCCATGATTGGCTCAGCTCAGCCCAGACCTGGAGTCCTCTCCACCCCCTGGTCTCTAATGACATTGTTTGCATCTTGTCAGCCCTCTCAGAGACCAGGAACATCCAAGAATAGAAGGAGCTCACTGTTCCTCCTTAATTTCTCATGCCTGGCTGTTTTTCCACACCTTCCACAGAGCTTCCATCTGTCCCTAACTGGATTGAGTTTTTTTATTTTTTTATTTTTAAGATTTATTCATTTATTATGTATATAGAAGAGGGTGCCAGATCCCATTACAGATGGTTGTGAGCCACCATGTGGGTGCTGGGAATTGAACTCAGGACCTCTGGAAGAGCAGTCGGTGCTCTTAACCTCTGAGCCATCTCTCCAGCCCCTGGATTGAGTTTTTAATTCATGAAAGTCCTATTTGTTTCCATTTCAAATTGGCCTGTTCTCATTTTGTTCTTTCAATTCCTCTTTCACATCCTTTACATTCTCTGCTGGTTCATTATTCATACATCATTGCTACTTAGGTCCAATTTTTTTCATGGTGGATGGATGAGTATGTTAGACCACACCTCTACCTATTATTCTGGCTTAGTCCTGGTTTGCCAAGGGCCCAGGATCAAATTCATGCTACTTTCCAGACAAACATTACACTAGTGAGGATGTTCAGACCTGTGCCACAATGTCTACAAGATGTCTACTGCTCTTAAAGCCTTAGGCAGAGCCAAACCATCCTGTTCACCTGTGGATGCTGGCATTCTCCTAGTTCTGGCTTTGAGCAGGCTCTCATCTTTGACTTGCTCAATCTTATGAGGATCAAGATGGCGATCCTCCTTTACAAAGAAGACATCAAAAGTTCACTCTAGGCTGGGGATGTAGGTCTTTGGTAGAGTGCTTGCCTACCATGCACAAGGCTTGAGGTTTGAGGCTCAGCACTCAAACAAACAATAAAATGAAAGAACAACAACAACAACAAAAAAAAAAAAAAAAAACCACCACCACCAAAGAAGCTTTAATGGACTGTCACTTAGGCTTCCTGGTTTCTGCTTCTATGGTTCTGAGCACTGGCTGCTCTTCCACAGAATCTAGTCTAATTCCTAGCACCCACATGGCAGCTTACAACCCTCTGTAACTGCAGTTCCAGGGGATCTAATGGCCTCTTATGGCCTCCACAGGCACCAGGCATGTACATGGTTCACATACATACATAAAGACAAAATACTCATACTCATAAAATATAAAATTTAAATTTAAAAAAGGCACTTCTTCCCTATCCCCTCTCTTCTTTTTACGTTCAAGAGTGCTTTGTCTGCGTGTTTGTGCACCATGTGCATGACTGGAGCCTGTAGTGGTCAGAAGAGGGTGCATGATCACCTAGAACCAGAGTTACAGAGGGTGCATGACCATCTAGAACTGGAGAAGAAGGTGCATGATCACCTAGAACCGGAGTTACAGAGGGTGCATGACCACCTAGAACTGGAGTTACAGAGGATTGTGAGCCACCGGATGGGTGATGGGAACCAAACTCAGGACTTTTGCAAGACTGTTCTTAACCACTAAGCCATCTCTCCATCCCAGCCCTCTTTGTGAGGCACACTGCAGGTATCAGCTCCGGATTGTACATCTAGCCTCATGCCCTTCTGGATATCACGGTCTCTACCTTACCAGGACCCTAATTCATACTTCTATGTTTGCATGTCCTGACTCACGTCAAATATTCTGTATGTTTACCGAAGGAGATACACAATGCCTGACTGGGAAGACCTCACCCTGTGTACTTTGCTATCTGTAGTATGGAGAATGCCATACTCAGCTGGGAGAGTCTGCAGCCCTGTCTTGCTCCTGGTGTAATATCAGAGCCTGTGTAGTCACCCTTCTTCACCCAGGGCTCTGGTAAGTCTCATCACTACCTGATCCTAGCTAGTATCATTCTTTCTCCCATCATGACCCCTCAGTACATAGGAGAAGTGTCCCAAACCATTATAGGGATAGCACTGCTCCTCTAGCCCTCTGGGTTCTGTTATGCCAGACCTCCATTCAATGCTGTTTTCTTCTTCCTCATCAATGGCGGTGTCAGTCTGGCTCTAGTGACACCTTGCTGGTAGCTGAACCTCCTAGGTTCTAGGACTGGCCAGGCCCTGTGCTGCGATGGAAAGAGAATCCATACTCCACCACACCCCTCTCCTGCCCAGGAGAGCAGTCTGACTGAAAGTGGAGTGGCTATTTTACTATCTGGAAGAAAAAGTTGAGAAACATAAGTCACTGCCAAGGTGTTGGAGCAAAGTCTGTACCTCAGGACACCCAGGACCCCTCAATCAACCCTTCTAGGCTTCTTATTGTAGGAGCTAAATAACATATGAGAACCCCTCAAGCAGACATTTTTGGTAGCCAGATTCTGTTCTATGCTAGCCCCCCCCCCCAACCCTCTTATACTGGAGCCTGCAGCTCCAGCCTTCATCTACCATCCTCTTGATGGGCTCCACTTTCCCTGTCAGATCCATAATATCAAGACTCCCAAAAGTTCCAACCTCCAGGGGACCCTACCCCTTATGGGTTAATTTGAGTGTAAGAGCTAGTTAGTAATAAGCCTGAGCTATCGGCTGAGCATTTATAAGTAACATTAAGCCTCTGAGTCAATTATTTGGGAAGTGGCTGCCGGGTATTTGGGAACAGACAGGAGGGAGAGAAACTTCTGCCTACATGTGGCACCCAAACGTTTGCCAAGAATTTCCACATAAAACCTGAGAAATCTCCAGGTGGTGATGGCCCAACTTTAATCCCAGCACTCGGGAGGCAGAGGCAGGCAGATCTCTGTGAGTTCAAGGCCAGCCTGGTCTACAGAGTGAGATCCAAGACAGGCACCAAAACTACACAGAGAAACCCTGTCTTGAAAAAAACCAAAAACAAAAAACCTGAGAAATCTTAAAAAAGTATTCTACGCACATGAAAACAGAGTCAAAACCAGCTTCTTGGTAACAGTCTTCTTTCCGGTAGGCTCTGTCTGCTGGTGGCATGCAGAGGTGTGGCTTCTTTAAGAGACGGCTTCCTGACTCAGAATTAGTGGCAAAAACTGCATGGCTCTTTTTTTTTTTTGTTTTTGTTTTTGTTTTTTTGAGACAGGGTTTCTCTGTGTAGCTTTGCGCCTTTCCTGGAACTCACTTGGCAT
Organism: Peromyscus leucopus; assembly: GCF_004664715.2. Classification (NCBI taxonomy): domain Eukaryota; kingdom Metazoa; phylum Chordata; class Mammalia; order Rodentia; family Cricetidae; genus Peromyscus; species Peromyscus leucopus. The sequence continues at coordinate 153,773,633 of NC_051064.1, read as the reverse complement.
CCCAGGCTGGCCTCGAACTCACAGAGATCCGCCTGGCTCTGCCTCCCGAGTGCTGGGATTAAAGGCGTGCGCTACCACCACCCGGCCCGCATGGCTCTTTTAAGAGGCCTTGCTGCCAAACACTTATATGGTGTTTGTGAGCAGCCAACAGCATGCTATTCAATGGTGGCATGGAAATAAAACCTCCCTAGAGTTGGGGGTGACACGTCACTCCCACCAGTACCTCTGCCATGAAGCTAGACTCTCAAGAAGCCAAGGAATGCAGTGGAGACAGCCATTTTAATCCTAGCTAGCTGCTTAGCAGATTAAATGCTCTTGAGGTCAGAAAAAGATAAGGATGTACAGTAAAGACAGATTAAACAAACAAACAAACATACATACAACCTCTATATGGTTCACAAGGTGTTTAAAAAAGGCTTGGGAGAGAAAACAGAAGGTATAACCAGTCATAAAAAAAGAAATATATAGGTGTTTTTTGGTTTTTCGAGACAGGGTTTTTCTATGTAGCCTTGGTTGTCCTGGAACTCATTCTGTAGACCACGCTGGCCTCAAACTCACAGAGATCTGGCTGCCTCTGTCTCCTGAGTGCTGGGATTAAAGGCGTGTGCCACCACTGCCCAGCAAAATATATAGTTATTACCTTAAAAGGGGAGTAAAGTAATATTTTAAAAAGCCACATAAAGATGGAAAATATACAGAGAGTCTGGATACTGTATGTTATTGTGTTGTGTTTGAATTGTTTTACTTCTGAGGAAGGGGGAACAGCTGCTAAGAGACATTTGATTATAAATGTAGCTGGGGGTTAGAGAGATAGCTCAGCAGTTAAGAGCAATGACTGCTCTTCCAGAGGACTTGAGTTCAATTCCCAGCAACCACATGGTGGCACAGAACCATTTATAGTGAGATCTGATGCCCTCTTCTGCAATAAAGATGTACATGCAGATAGAGCACTCATATATATAAAATGAATAAATCTTTAAAGAAAATGTTGCTGGATTAATCCAACTTATATATTTTGAAAATGCCTTGACTTCAAAATTTAAGTCAAAAGATATGTTACTTTGGAGAAGAGGTTCTGCTTTTATCTCCACAGGAAATGAGAAGCTGTGGATTCATTCTGGGTTAAGAAAAATCAGATTTGGCTGGGCGATGGTGGCGCACGCCTTTAATCCCAGCACTCGGGAGGTAGAGGCAGGCGGATCTCTGAGAGTTCGAGGCCAGCCTGGGCTAGAGAGTGAGTTCCAGGACAGGCTCTAAAGCTACACAGAGAAACCTTGTCTCGAAAAACAAACAAACAAAAAACAAAAAATCAGATTTGATCGAGGAAAACCCCCTGAAAAATCTCTAGTGAGAACAGATGGCCCAGAAGATCCAGTGTTTCAGAGTGCCTCTGCTGCAGTTTCCTCTGAGTTCTGTATCCAGAACGGCTTCAAGACTGCTGGCTGAGATGATCCAGCCTCACAGAATTCTCCAGTCAGGACTTGAGCATAATCCTAAATTTTCTCAGGGTCACCGAAAGAATACCAGTGCCCCCAGTCAGCAGGAAGTAATCTAGAGAATCACGCTCACATTCCCCCGCAAAATTACAAATGTTTGTCATAGTTTAGGGGGGTTAGTTACAGTTGTTATGGATAATGGTCAGGAAAAAAGGTAAACAAAGGAGATTAGATTCAGGGATCTTGTTCTGAAAAGAAGAGAGGGGATATAGAAATAGGAAAAAAGGGTAGATTATTGAATCTACTTTAATCTAAAAAACAACTATTAATCTTATATATTTTACATTAGTATGGGTTTTGGTTTACTGATACAAATTTAAAGTTAATTTTATTATACTGTATGTATATTTATACTCATTTAGGGTATTATGTTTATGCAGCTCATTTAAAAATGTAATATATAATTAAGAAATACAACCTTATAGTCATCTTAATAGTCAAACTTACGGTCACATTAGTTAGGTTTTCTAGGTATACAGAGATATATTTCAGATAGATAGGTAATCTTCAAACATTTCAAAGACTTACAGAATATGGTGTTTAAAATGTTTTAATAACTTTGGCTTTTCATGACAATGAGACAGGTTTGCTCCTGGCAGCACCAATTACTTCAAAGAGGATGATGGGCATCAAAGAAACTCCATGGGGAGTTTGTTTTCTTTATGACAAAAGCTAGCCACATGGGCAAAAAAAGTACCTTTGCCGTAACTGCTGACAGTATGCAGTCCAAATTAGACAAGCAGGACATAAAAGAAAGTGACTGCAGAACTTTGCCTAGACAAGGTGGGACAGTCCTTCAAAATCCTGCTTCACCGATAAGTCTGTCAGATATGTTAGGCTTGTAAGTCACAGATGGATGCCCCAACATTGCAGAGGAACCTTGGGTGACTGTCCAGGTAGCTCAAGTACCCTGTCATTAGGTAACATTTCACCCTTCTGGGGTCTTTGATGGAGTTGAAGACTAAATAATTGTAATTACAGTTTTACTTAGTTATAATAGAAAGTAAATTAGATACAAAACTTTAGACTCACTAAGATACATTATTTTCTCTAATTTTGCCAAATGCAAATGAATTAGTTAGTATTACTGTAATTCTTACTTAATAATTGTTTTTGTTGTATATAATCTTACTATGTTAAAGTTAAAACTTTCCTTTTTAATTAGACAAAAGTGGGGAAATGCTGTGGAATAATTCTCTTGTACACTGTAATGATTTGTCACTAGAATTGGTTTAATAAAATGCTGATTGGCCAGTAGCCAGGCAGGAAGCATAGGCGGGTTGACCAAACTAAGAATGCTGGGAAGAGGAATGGTGGAGTCAGGAGTCACCAGTCAGACGCAGAGGAAGCAAGATGAGAATGTCGTACTGAGAAAAGGTACCAAGCCTTGTGCCTAAACATAGATAAGAATAGTGGGTTAATTTAAGCATAACAGCTAGTTAATAATAAGCCTGAGCTACCAGCTGAGCATTTATAAGAAATATTAAGCCTCTGAGTCAATTATTTGGGAAGTGGCTGCTGGATATTTGGGAACTGGCAGGAGGGAGAGAAACTTCCACCTACATACCCCAACAAACAGTATATAAACAGTACATATATTCTGCAGCTACCACTGGGCTTCCAACACTATACTCATCTACAGGGCAAGAGTGACATTCAACAGAGTCAGCAAGATGGCTCAGTGGGTATCACCAATCCTGGTATTCCCAGGATTCCTCACAGTGGAACAGAGAAACTCCTGCAAGTTGTCTTCAGGCCTCTGCTTCCACACCATTGCACACATTTCACCACCAACCCGCCAACACATACACAATAAATAAAATCTAATTTAAAAAAAATGTGTAAAATGACACTCAACAAACATCTATCAGGTCTACAAACACAGAGATGAGTGAAGTTCTGTGTTCTCAGCATCAGCAGATAATTCAAGCAGGTTACAAATATTACAAAACAAAGCTTGAGTTCAAATACGTACTCACCCTTGCTCAACCATCTCTTTCTCCCAGGACAATCATTACACTAGCTTTCATCAGGAATTCATGACATTCTAGGCAACTGGTCCTTGTTCTCTGGTGAGGCAGTGTGCACACCAAGGAGCCCTAGGAGGCAGTATATAAGGATCAAGAGACCTTACAAAGTCCAACATCCCAGCCTTCACACTCATGCTTGGTTAGGACATTCATGGAACCAGGAACTAACTTCCTGTAACAATAACTAAAGCAAGAAAATAATTTTAAACAGATTCATTCACATAGCAAGTCATTCCTTCACATCATCAACATGCAACATCTCCCTATTTATATAATGGTGCATGCATCCTCTATGAACCAACACTTGGGTTATCCATTCATCCTCTCCAAGGAGTGGAGACACCCATTATGGCATGTACATATGTTCACCATTATAAGATGTTACACCCACATTTCTGCTGGGCTTGTCTAAGACCCTCTAGCCAAACAGTTCTTCCTGTTTCCCTCTTCACTACTGGGCATTAATATCATGAAACATCTGCACCCCAGTATGCATGCTGCCACAGCCAAGGTCACAGAATAGAGCCTAACCTTCCCCATGTAAGCATTTCTGACTGTACCAAGCAGTAGAAATTCCTACCACCAACTGTGGATTCAAATGAAGACCCAGGATCTACAAGTAGCAGACAGAAAGAAGGGGCCCAATATCTCCAGCAGTGAAGTAAGAGAAGCTCAAAGAAAAGTCCAAATTTCAGATCATATTTCATGCCCTTTGATGATTCAAAGCCAGCCAAGCAAGGAGCCACTGAGAGAAATCACCCCTACAGAGACATGGATGGATTTTGTTCACTCCACTGATAGAGAACTATCCGATGGTGCAAATGCAAACAGATTTCATATGTCAGTTGTTTACACAGGACCTTTCAAGAGGCAGTGTATGTAGGGATGGTGGTGCAAGTCCGTAATCCCAGCACTGGGGAGGCTATGGCAGGGGGATCCTAAGTTTGAGGCCAACTTGGGAAGTGTAGTGATGTGTTTCAACTCTCCCACCCCTCCCTTCGCCCCTCCCCACAAAAGAATAAAAAAGAAAGGAAGGAAGGAAGGGAAAGAGGGAGATAATCAACAAGGCATTTCACTGAGACACACTTCAGTAAGAGTCAAGCTGTACCATAGAGACGTAGACAACGGGTATCTCACACAATTGGGAGCAGACAAATCAAACAGAACAGAATACACCTAATATCTACCAAGGAAAGCAAGCACTGTCCTTTCCTCACAGAACAAGACCTCTGCCACATCTGCCTACACAGATTCCAAGTCCACTTGGATGTGTCAAAAAGACACAAGATTACCGCACAGTGTCACATTTTCTCCTCTCTCTCTCTCTCTCTCTCTCTCTCTCTCTCTCTCTCTCTCTCTCTCTCTCTCTCTCTGTGTTTTCTCAAGACAGGGTTTCTCTGTGTAGCTTTCTTTGCACCTTTCCTGGAACGCACTCTATAGCCCAGGCTGGCTTCGAACTCACACAGATCCACCTGCCTCTGCCTCCCGAGTGCTGGGATTAAAGGCGTGCACCACACTACCCAGCTATATTTTCTCTTCTTAATGCTTGTGGATCTGGATGGAGAACTCTCAGCTGCTTCCTCAGCACTATGTCTGTGTGTGTTGCTATGCTCCCTGCCAATGATAATGGACTAAACTTTGTAAATGTAAGCACGCTCCAACTAAATGCTTTCTTTTGTAAGAGTGTGGTCATGGTGTCTCTTCACAGCAATAAATAAAAATGATTAAGATACAGGGTCTGTCTAACTTCATGACCAGGACAAGGCTGTGCGTTAGCCCAGCCACATTCTGTTAGTGGTGTTCCTGGAATCACTGTAGGGTCTTTTCAGCCCTAACTTCGGAGATGTCTATGGTACCCATTATGTGTGATGTGCTATCATCCCTCACCTGGTCATCAGCTCGATGGTGATGGGGTGAATTTGGGATTTCACACTAGAGCAGAACAGGCAGGCAGGGGGACCCAGGCTCCATCAGCAGATTTGTGCTGCTGCCCACCACATCCAGAGCAGGGCCCAGGGAACCCTCATATGCCAGTGTAGACACTTAACCCTAGCACACAGTCTTTTTGTGACAACTGGCATTCTGACAAACCACCCACTCTACCCAGTAATGACCTGACAAGGCACTGTGAGGAAGGCCGGTACAGGGCACAGAAACTCCCACAGGCCTTGGCCAACATAAACCCATGAGAATCACCAGGCAGCTACTTTTCTAATTTTTAAAACATTCATACCAAGAATATGCTGATCCAGAATCTACCGAATTGAGGATGCACTGGCAAACCCATACAGCTCTTCTGTAAATAGAAATGTGTCTCAGAATTGTGAGTTTTAATTTTTTTATTTTTTTTGAGACAGGATCTCACTATGTAACACTGGTCGGCCTGGAACTCACTATAGAGACCATGCCAGTCTTGAACAGAGATCCACCTGTCTCTGCCTCCCAAGTGCTAGGATTAAAGCAAGCCCAAAATGTTTAAATTAAACAACACCAGAAACACCTTCAAATGATGGGTTAAACAAAAAACAAGAAACCAAACCAAACCAAGACAACAACAACAAAACCAAAAAACAATGGACTCCAAGTAAAGGTTTAAGAGTCAGGTGTGTTGATGTGCATCTGTAATCTCAAGTCTCAAGGAGGCTGAGGCGGGAGGATCCCAGGCCAGCTAAGGTTACCAAGCAAGACCCTATTCCAAAAGATCAAGATCTAGAGGGATGGTAAGACAGCTTATCATGTAAAGGTGCTTGCTGCCAAGCATAATAACCTGAGTTCAATCTCAGGAATCCACATGGCAGAGAGAACCAACTCCTGTGAGTTGTCCTGTGACATCCATACATGCCATGATGGCATGCACACACACATAATAATCAATTTTTTTCAAGACAGGGTTAAATAAATAATATTTAAATAAACTTTAAAAATGAATAGCAAAAGGGCTAGAGGGGGCATGGTGTCATAAACATGCAATACTAGTAGGCTGAAGCATGATCAAGAAATCAAGGCCGGAGCCGAAGAGATGGCTTAGTGGTTGAAAAGTACTTGTTCTTGCAGAGGACCCAGACTGAGCACTCACACGGTGGCTCACAATCATCCCTAACTTCAGTTCCAGGGATCCTTCTTTGAACTCCATGGGCACCATGCACACGTAGTTAACACACATACGTATGCAGGCAAAACACTCATACACATAAGTTGGGCTAGAGAAATGGCTCAGATGTTAAGAATGCTTGCTGCTTCTCAATAGACTTCAGTTCCCAGCACCCACAATGAACAGCTACAAACACCTCTAACTCCAGCTCCCAGGTATCTGAAGTCTAGCCTCTGAGGGCACCTGTCCTCACACGTACACACCCACATGCATACAAACACTGCTGGAGTCAACAAAGTGAGGAAGGAGTGGAAGAGCAGGAGGGTCATCTAAGCCTTTTGACGGCAGATATGGACCAACAGGATTTGGAGTTACCATGCTTGCTTTTGTTCTGGTCCAGTATTTACTCACTGTGTCCCCCTTCTCCCTTTTGGAATGGTAATGTATGTTCTGTGCCATTGTATGTTGGAAGTGTGCCGTGGATATCGTTCTATATAAATAAAACACTGATGGCCAGTGACCAGACAGGAAGTGTAGGCGGGACAAGGAGAGAGGAGAATTGGGGAAACAGGAAGAAGGAGGGGAAGACACTGCAGCCACCGGCAGGACAAGCAACATGTAAAGATGCCGGTAAGCCACCAGCCATGTGGCAAGATATAGATTTATAAAAATTGGTTAATTTAAGATATAAGAACAGTTAGCAAGAAGCCTGCCATGGCCATACAGTTTGTAAGCAATATAAGTCTGTGTTTACTTGGTTGGGTCTGAATGGCTGTGGGACTGGCGGGTGACAAAGATTTGTCCTGACTGTAGGCAAGGCAGGAAAACTCTAGCTACAGAAGTATGTGGTTTGATTTTCACCTTACAGGGGATTACACTTAAGAGACTGTGTTGAAGTTGGATTTTGTGAGTTCAAGGCCAGCTTGGTCTACAAAGCAAGTTCCAGAGAGAAACCCTGTCTCAAAAAACAAAAGAGAGAGAGAGAGAGAGAGAGAGAGAGAGAGAGAGAGAGAGAGAGAGAGAGAATTGAGACTGCTTTACTCAAAAGAGATTCTTGGCTTTTTTTTTTTTGAGACAGAGTTTCTCTGTGTAACAGCTCTGGCTGCCCTGGAACTCACTCTGTAGACCAGGCTAGCCTTCAACTCACAGAGATCTATCTGCCTCTGCCTCCCAAATGTTGGGATTAAAGGCATACGCCAGTCAATATTTTGAACTTTAAAATTTTTGGCCTTTTGATTAAAAGACTATGGAGACTTTTAAAGTTCGTCTGAATGCATTTTACATTATGATATGGCTACAAACTTCTTGGGGCCAGGGAGTGGAATGTGGTAGTTTGAATGAGAACAGCCCCGGAAAGCTCATATATTTGAATGTTTGGTCCTCAGTTGGTGGAACTGTTTGGTAAGGATTAGGAGGTGTGGCCTTACCAGAGGAAGTGTGTCACTGGGGTTGGGTTTGAGGTTTCAAAAGCCCACACCATTCCAGTTAGTGTATGCACACACTTACTCTCTCTGCCTCAATGTTATCTCAGCATGTAAGCTCTTAGTGACTGCTCCAGCACCATGCCTGTCTGCCTGCTGCCACGCTCTCCATGATAGTCATGAACTCATCCTCTGAAATTGTAAGCAAGACAATAAAATGCTTTTTATTTTTACAAGTTGCCTTGGTCATGTGTATCATTACAGCAACAGAAAAGTAACTAAGACACATACCTACACATAACTTAAAAATAGTGAAAATAATAAAGAAAAAGTTTCTAGCCATGGTGTTTACACACTGTTGTGAAATATTCCTTTACACTCTGTGAAGATATGTCACTGGGATTTTTTTAAAATAAAAAGCTAAACAGCCAATAGCTAGGCAGAAATTTCGGGGCAGGGAGAACACTGAGAAGAAGGTGGAGTCACCAGCCAGATGCAGAGGAAGCAGGATGTGCAGGAGCAGAGGTAACAAGCCATGAGCCACATGGCAGCATGTAAACTAATGGAAATGGGTTAATTTAAGTTATAAGAGCTAGTCAGAAACAAGTCTAAACTATCAGCCGAGCTTTCATAATTAATAATAAGTCTCCATGTGATTATTGGAGAGCTGGCAGGCAGGACAGAAAAAAACTGACTACAACACACCTTTAATTCCACCACTTTGGAGGTAGAGGGAGATAGAGCTCTGTGAGATCCAGGCTAGCTTGTTCCACATAGTGAGTTCCAAGCTAGCAGGGCTATGTAGTCAAACCCTGTCTCAAAGCAAACAAACACATAAATAAATAAATAAATAAATAAATAAATAAATAAATAAATAAATAATTAAATAAGCACACCCATAAAAAGAAAAAGTTATTCTACTGGGGGGGGGGAAGCTATATTCACCACCTAGAATGCAGCACAGAGGTATCAGATTAAAAGACTAAGGAGACATTACCAGAATATGGGGGGAAGTAATAAGAATAAAAGTTCCAGAAGAGCTGGGCTTGGTCAAGGACCTATAATCCTAGCTATCCAGAAGAATCACACATTCATTGTCTGCCTGGGCTACAAAGCAAGTTCAAGACTAGCATAGGCAACTGAGTGAGAATTTGTCTCAAAATAAAAAGTAAAAAAAAAAAGGGGGGTGGAGTGGGGATGGGTGGGGATTTAGCTCAGTGGCAGAGCTCTTGCCTAGCAAGCACAAGGCCCTGGGTTCGGTCCTCAGCTCCTGGGGTGGTGGTGGTGTTGTTGTTAAGAGTATAGTTTAGTGATAGAGTACTTATTTAGCATATTTGAAACCCAGGTTCAAATCAAAATACCATTAAAAAAAAAAAAAAAGAAATCATCCGGGCCAAAGAGATGTCTCAGCAGGTAAGAACTGGCTGTTCTTCCAGAAAACTCGGATTCAATTCCTAGCAACCACACAGCAGCTCACAGCCATCTGTAACGCCAGTTAGAGTACTCTTCTGGCCTCTGTGGGTACCAGGCACTAAAGCAGTGCACAGATACACATATACACATGATCATATTAAGAGACTTCTGAGCAGTTATTCATATCAGGTTGAACACTGAAAGGATTCTGAGCAACACTAAGCACAAAGTACAGCCCTGTTTGTCTTGCAGAGTCAACAGTCAGGAATCCCAAATTGAGCAGTAAGTAAATACTAGAGATAATGGAAGCCAGATTCAGTAGTGAAGACAGTTATCAGATGCAGGCAGCACTCTAGTTACTGCCCAGCTCACTTCTCCCAGGCAGTGCTCAACAAACTATTCTCCCTTTTACCCTGCAAAAGCACAAAAGACAGTTACCAATCCAGAGGGAACAGGGACAGAGCAAGCAGCATGCAGGCACTAGGATTAAGTGAGCTGTGGGCTATCACTGTAAGGATGGTAGAATTGGAGGATCGTTTGGCGCTGGAGAGATGGCTCAGTGGTTAAGAGCACTGGCCGATATCGCTTCTAGAGGACCCAGGTTTAGTTCCCAGCACACACATTGTAACTCCAGTTTCGGGGGATCCGATGCCCATGCCCTCTTCTTGTCTCAGAGGGCAATAGGCACACAAGGTTCAGAGACAACCACAGGAAACAAACATTCATACACATAAAATAATAAGTTTCTTTTAAAAATTAAAGATTATTTGTTGGCTATTATAATACCACATGGACAAGCTCCTGAAGAAACAGAAAAGACCTTTGGGGGGCGAGTTTGGCTCTATAGATGAACCAAGGGCTACACAGCTCTAGTCCTGACAGAGTCTGACTCACCCAGTCCTGGTCCAGTTCTGTCTTCCCAGCCCACAATCCACATCCATTACAGAGATAAGAAAGTCTTGGTCTGCAAAAACCCAAAGGTCAGCAGAGATCTGGCAACAAGCTGCTTGCAGTTAAGAACTGGCAGGTGATCTGACCTACATGGGCCTGGGAGCCAGTTAGAGCTGGGCAGCTGGATCTTGTGGTGTATAGAACAAGAGCCACACTACCCTATCACTGACTGTAAAGGTCTGAGTCACCATGTCCCTCTCAGATTATATGGGACAGTCCCAGGAGAACAGATAAAAACTAAGCTGTGACTACCCTTCCACTGGTTTATTAAGACTCTCTTGCTGATCAAGCAGTGGTGGTGCACACCTTTTCATCCCAGCACTGCAGAGGCAGGCAGATCTGAGTTTGAGGCCAGGCTGGTCTACAGAGTGAGTTCCAGGACAGCCAGGGCTACACAGAGAAATCCTGTCTTGAAAAACCAAAACAAACAAACAAACAAAGAGACTACTACCTTGCTGGCAGGACCTGACTCATGAGCTTCTTCTACTCCAGGCTGTTAAAAACGTGTACACAGAGCTGAGAGGAAAACAAGCCACACAGTGCTCTAGACCAGCAGCAAAGACATGAAGTCAAAGCTACAAGTCATTGCCTGAGATTAGCAGGCAATGGTAATCTAGTGAAATTATCAATTTTTTTTTTTTTGAGACAAGATCTTGAGTGGTAGCCCAGGCTGGCCCTGAATGTGTCAGCTCTCCTGTATCAGCCTCCAGAATGCTAGAATCACAGACATACAATACCATGCCTGGTTCAGGATACCATTCTTCACCCATTCAACATTAATTTTTCCATATTCTAGTTCCATGGATCCCAGGTTAAGAATGTCTGTTCTTAGCCGGGCGGTGGTGGCGCACGCCTTTAATCCCAGCACTCGGGAGGCAGAGCCAGGCGGATCTCTGTGAGTTCGAGGCCAGCCTGGGCTACCAAGTGAGTCCCAGGAAAGGCGCAAAGCTACACAGAGAAACCCTGTCTCGAAAAACCAAAAAAAAAAAAAAAAAAAAAAAAAAAAAGAATGTCTGTTCTTGGGCTGAAGTGATAGCTCAGGAGGGAAAGGGACTTTCTGCCAATCCACCTCCACATATATGCCACGACATGTGTGTACTCACATACAAAATTAAAAAAAAAAGCCTGGGCCGGGCGGTGGTGGCACACGCCTTTTATCCCAGCACTTGGGAGGCAGAGGCAGAACTGTGAGTTCGAGGCCAGCCTGGTCTAAAAAGCGAGTTCCAGGACAGGCACCAAAACTACACAGAGAAACCCTGTCTCAAAAAACAAAAAAAAAGCCTGTCCTTAGTGGAGGATGTGGCTCACTGGCAGAAGGCTGGCCTAGCATGCTCAAAGCCCGGCACAAACTGGAGGGGCAAGGAAGAAGAGAACAGGGGTAGATGGAATGGAATGTCTGTTTTGAAATAGAGGACTGAGGATGTTCTCAAATACCTGGCCAGGACATCTGGACTGGTCAGTGGTGATTTAGAGAAAACATATAAAATCTGTATCATGTATGTCTGAGAGTTTATCTCAGGGAAATAACCCAGAAAAGGGCCTGCATAGACTAACATTCTGTCCACCCCATCTTGCTGCTAACACTGACACTGGAAACCTCAGACCACTCAGTAGTGAAAAATTTGTACTGAGTGAGGGACAGTCACTCCTGACTACAGCAACACACTGCAGCTTTTGAGGCTCTAAGGAAGTGTTTATCGCTTTTGAGGAATGGATATTTTTAGGACCATTTGTGTGGTATGCTCAGATTAAAGGCACAAATAATTGAGGGCATCCACATTACCAGCCACAACACCTCCATGTGACAGACAGGACCTTTATGTTGTTCTCATTTGTTTACACTGGAAAAAATAATCACTTTAAAAGGCTTCCTATTTCCTCACTTAATGCCCCCCCCTTTTTTAAATTTAAAACTGTTTCATTCTCCTTTCAAATGTGCTTTGTACCCATAGATAGTGATAATACAGTCCTGTAATTCCAGTACTGAAAGGCTGAGGCAGGAGGGTCACAAGTTCAAGTTCAGCCTGGGCTACCCCTTAAGAAAGACCTTTTCTCAAAAGAAACAACAACAAAATATTTTCAAGTTTATTTTTAGTAGATTACATTCATCCATGGGGTGGTGGTGGTAAACAACAACAAAAACACTGAACAAGGAACTCACCTCTCAACCACAGTGTTTTGCTTTTTGTTTTATTCTTTTGCACGCTTCAAGGATTCAAACCATCAATGTCACAGCCAAACTGTCTGTTTTATGAAACCGCCGCTCGCAAAAATAAAGTTGCAGCTTGGGACCTGGCTGAGGTGCCCCTTCCACAGCACAAAATAACATGCTTCTGGAGCCAGAGTCAGTAGACGCCCACAGATGACAGGGTGCCTGCCCTTGCCATCCGGGCGGCGCCTCTCCCTGATCCCAATGCGGTCACAGCCCGCCCGCGATGCCGCCGGTGCCCACCCGTCTCCACCCTACCTGTGCGACCAGCCCTGCTCGGTGCCAACGGCCTCTGACTTGACCTGGGCTGACTCCAGGACGGGTGATCCCAGTCCCCGCTGGGGCTCAGTTCTGAGGGATGCCACTGGAGTGATTCAGTGCCTTCCGCCCACGCCCACGGACGACACTGCAGGTTCCCGCCGCCGCCGACTCGGGGCCGAGCAGCCTCACACCGAGGAGAGACGCCTCCGAGCCCAGGGCCCGGACTACACACCCCCTGGCGGCCCGCTGGCAGGGCACACGGGCGTGGGAGGGAACCGGACGTGACGCACAGGAAGCTGCGGTGGACGCCTCGCCATACGGAAGCGGGTGCCTAAGGAGTCCTGCGAGTTAGTGAGGACGAGCCACTAGGCAGCGCCACCTGCATGCACACATTGGCATCTTCCAAACCAGAACCGGTACACGGGCTCGCACCCGGGTCGGCCCATTGGCACCCTCGGTAATGTTCGGCAGCAAACCACGGGGCGGAGGCGCGTGCGCGCGTGTGTGGCGGGGTGGGGCGGGGAGAGGAGGGTCGACTGTTAAATTACAGCACCACCTGGTGGCCTCCCGTTGGCACCTTCCCGGACATCCCACCACTCCAGGCCCGAAAGGCTGAACGAATGGCGTCTCCCCCTTGTCACCTTTTGGTACATCCCAGAACGTTCCACCGAGACCAGGAGGGGAGGGGTCGATTCGCTCAGGCTGCAAACTGTAAGTCAAACCTGGATTTTGAAAGGAAGGAGCCTAAAATCTGACTAGAAAGTCAAATTTAGCGAAGACCAAAGCGCTTACAGGCGAACACCCGGAACAACCCCTGCACCGTACTCTCTGGGTCTCGGATGACGCCAAGTCACGAGCTGTGGGGCGTGAAGGTTCCTCCTTCAGGGCCGCAGGATGCTCGCTCTGGCGGTTGAGCGCCCCATGTGGCCACTCTGCCGGAGCCTGCAGGCCGTTTTTATCACTGAAGGTTCTTTTGTGGGAAGGTTTGAGGCTGCCTCTTTCCTCAGCTGGAGATACTTCTCATCAAACCTTCATTTGCTTTTCCTTGGTTTTTTGAAAGTCAGTAAGGTTTCTCCTTCAAATATCACCCAGAATAAGTTAAAATGGAGCTTCTTAAAGCTTTTCCACTGGAAAACCCTTTCCATATGCAAATCAAACATTTACTGATAATCAACCTTAAACTACAATTCTTTGCTGGCAGGCAGAGGCCAGACTGCTCTCTTTAGTGAGTTCCAGGGTTATGTAGGAGACCCTGTCTCAACAAACAAACAAAACCCAGTTCCCTTTTGGTATGCATGCAATTTTACCACTTACTAAAGATGAAAGCAAACTGGCTTATGAATAAGAAGGTGTGCTTCTTTATTTATTATTCACAGAAATAATTAAGTCTTGGCTGAATATTTGATACTGCAGGACGTGAGTATCTTCAGCATTTTTTCAGAGTTGATATTTTGATTTTGTAATCCTCAATGATGAGAACACTGCTTCATTTAAATGGTATAGTACAAATTGGCATAAGTAAGCCCCTAATTAAATGCTTCCTTTGATAATGTTCCTTGGTCATGGCGTTTCTTCACAGCTATAGAATAGTAATTAAGACATGGAGCAACAGGTAAAATCTGATCTCTACAAGAAGGCTAAGGTCTGGGCCTGGTGGCACACACCTTTCATCTCAACACTTGTGAGCAGGCCCCAACCTTCATAGGAGCCAGACCTTAGCACAATGGACTCCATGATCTTAGCACATGGATAGCATCACCTATCAAAATGAAAATGAAGCCCTAATCCATCACAAACCTGAGCCATCATCTGAGGCTCTGTAATTAACATAAGCCTCTGTGTGTTTGTGGCTGTGGGGGCAGGAAAACTTCCATCTACAAACGCTGCCCAGCACTTGGCTCAGGGTCGCTGGCGGCCAGCTCCACCTCGAAGGCAGTTGTCTGGAGATGTGTCTCTGCACTGTGGCTGGCATGAGACAAGGAAGCCTAGTGTGGCTCCGTTTCTGTGCATTTAGAGCCTTTTTTAAAGCTTTCTCAGGTCTTATGTGGAAATACCTGCCCCACATTTGGTGCCATATGTAGGCAGTTTTCCTGTCCCACAGACGGTCTCAAATAAACAGAGGCTTGTATTAATTACAAATGCTAGGCTGATAGCTCAGGCTTGTTACTAGCTAACTCTTACACATGCATTAACCCATGTATCTATCTATACTTTGTCACATGGCTCATGGCTTGTTACCTCATTTTTTTTATACATCCTGTTTGTTCAGCAGATGGCTGGCATCTCCCCTGACTCTGCCCTTCCTCATCTCATCATCCTCAGTTTGGCTTTCCCACTTAACTTCCTGATCAGCTACTAGCCTGTAAGCTTTTTATTAACCAATGAGAGTAATACATATTCATAGTATAAAGGATTATTCCACAGCATTTCCCCCTTTTTGTCTAATTAAAGAGGAAGGTTTTAACTTTATCATAGTAAGATTATATACAACAGAAAGTTACTAAGAATTACAGTTACAATTTCCAGTCCATTTGTATTTGACAAAATTAGATAAAACACTCAATTATCTATCCTATCTTGGTGAGTCTAAAGTTTTGTACCTAATTTACTTTTTATTATAACTAAGGAAAACTAGTCTTCAACTCCATTAAAGACTCAAGAAAGCCGGGCGGTGGTGGTGCACGCCTTTAATCCCAGCACTCGGGAGGCAGAGCCAGGCGGATTGCTGTGAGTTCGAGGCCAGCCTGGGCTACCAAGTGAGCTCCAGGAAAGGTGCAAAACTACGCAAAGAAACCCTGTCTCGAAAAACCAAAAAAAAAAAAAAAAAAAAAAAAAAAAAAAAAAAGATGAAATGTTATCTAATGACAGGGACATCAGGCTGTCTGGAAAGTCACCCAAAGTTCCTCTAACATTGGGGCATCCAACTTTGGCCTATAGGCCGAGAATATCTGACAGAAGCAGGGAATTTTTTTTTTTTTTTTTTTTTTTTTTTTTTTTTTTTTTTTTTTTTTTTTTTTTAGAAGCAGGGAATTTTGAAGAACTGTCCTACCTTGTCTTGGCAAAGTTCTGTAGTCACCCCAATTGCTTCCAACTGTCAGCAATTGAGGCAAGGGTAGTTTCTTTGCCTACATGGCTAGCTTTTGCCATAAAGAAAACAAACACCATATGGAGTTTCTTCAGTGCCCATCATCTTCTCTGAAGTAGATTGGTGCTGCCAGCAACAGGTATGTCTCACTATCATAAAAAGCCTAAACAAAAATGTGGTAGTGTAGTAGTTTGTGAGATGTCTCGGTGGGTAAAGACACTGCCAAGCCTGACAACCTGAGTTTGATCCCTGGAACTGACAAGACAGCAAGAAAAAAATTGACCCCTAATTTACATACACCAACACACACACACAAAGTAATAAATAAATGCATAAATACATACATACACAAATAAATAAATAAATAGGGGCTGAAAAGATGGCTCAGGCACCTGAAGAAACATGTACACATAGTCAAAAATAATAAAATTATATCTTAAAAAATTGAAGTGAAATGATTCTTTACTGCTACAGAAGCCCCTGAACATTTAGAGGGCAACTCTATGTCGCCTAAACTTAGTTTGCAGAAGACTTCAGAGATCTTGAAATCTGCCAAGGCCTGCTTCCGCCGGATACAGATTCTTAACTTACAAAGAAAAAAAAGTCTGTTTTAAGCCTCTTAGATAATTTGACTATGGAGATCGTAATGTTTTCATTTCTTTAGCTGTTTTTGTTTTTGTTTGTATTGTTTTGTTTTTTTTTAAGCTGGGCTTGGTGACCTAGGACTGAATTCCCAGCTACTTGGGTGGCTGAGGCAAGAGGATCACAAGTTTCAGGCTTGCCTGAACCATACAGTGAATTCAAGGCCAATCTGGGAAACTTAGTGACACCCTGTTTCAAAAAGTAAAAACAAGACTGTGAATGTAGCTCATGGTAGAGTGCTTATTTATATGTATACCTGTTTTAAGAGAGTATCTCATGTAGCACAGGCTAGCCTCAATCTTTTTTTTTTTTTTTTTCCAAGACAGGGTTTCTCTGTGTAACAGTCCTGGCTGTCCTGGAACTCACTTTGTAGACCAGGGTGGCCTTGAACTCACTGAGATCCACCTGCCTCTGCCTCTGGGGTGTTGAGACTAAAGGTGTGCACTGCCACCAGCCAGCTCTCAATCTTCTTATGTAGCTAAGGATGACCCTGAATTACTGATTTTCCTCCCCAAACCTCTTAAGTGCTAGGATTACAGGTTTGGGGCACCATTCCTGGTTTACAAAGTTCTAGGGATAGAACCCAGGTCTTCTTGAATGTTAGGTAAACACTCTTCTCCAAGCCAGCTCGGGTATTGACTTAATTGTTTTCCCCCAATCACTGGTTATTATCGATCATTTTGGGTTGACCTCTGGTATCTTGCTTTCTCTCTACACAGAGGTGACAGGATTTCTCTTGGAGGCAGACAGTAGGGAAGGAATGAGGCTATGCCTCAGGTAATGTTCTGGGAAGCTAGGCTGCTCACCTTCAAAGCATTAGGAAGCAGGCAGTTCCCAAGGGGTAAGACTTCTGACCTGAACCATGAAGAGGGTGGGTGATAGGACCTGCTTGGGTCTATTCTCATTTGGGCTCAGTACTGAGCACAGGCCAACACCCAGTGTTCCTCACCACCCTTTTATTGTAACCAAGTTATGTCAGAAAATCAGACAGTTGTGTCCTTCTACAGCATCAGAATTTGAGAAGCAGTAAATCTAAAAGTTGTGTCAATTTTGTTGGTTTTTCCAGCTAATAAAGATTTAATCTGTTAGATGTCTCCCATTGGCAACCATGAGTTTCTTTTTTAGTTGTTTTGGAAACTGCCAGAATTTGTCTTGAACTTGCTATATAGCTGAAGATGACTTTGAACTCATGATCCTTCTGTCTCCAACCTCCCAAGTGCTATGATTACAGGTGTATGCCACCACATCCAGGCCATTATTCCAATCTTAATTACTAATATTAACACTTAGATTACATATTACTTTTTTGTTTTGGGTTTTTTTAATTAATTAATTTTTTTTTTTTTTTTTTTTTTTTTTTGGTTTTTCGAGACAGGTTTTCTCTGTGTAACAGTCCTGGCTTCCCTGGAACTCTCTCTGTAGACCAGGCTGGCCTCGAACTCACAGAGATCTGTTTGCCTCTGCCTGCCCAGTGCTGGGATCAAAGGTGTGTGCCACCACCACCAGCTGTTTTGTTCTTTCAAGACAGGATTTCTGTGTATAGATGTGGCTGTCCTGGAACTCACTCTATAGACCAGGCAGACTGACCTCGAACTCAGAGATCTGCCTGCCAGTGCCTCCCAAGTGCTGGGATTAAAGTTATGCATGGGGTTAAACACTGGGTGCTGCTTGGACACCATGCTTAGGCCTAAAGGAATGTATAAAGGGCTGATGTGATCCCTCTCTCAACTCTCTCCTCTCTCATACCTTTGCTTCTCAAAACAAAGAAGGTCAAGGGTCCAAGGTCAACAGTCATTGCCAGGAGTGTGGATGGCCCTGGGAGCAGGTCTCTAACACTCCTAATGAGCCACCTCTCTGGCTCAGAGTCTTTGGGCAGTGCTGGGTCTGACTCCCAGCCTCCAAGTGTTCTTTAGGCCATGGAAGGGATGCCGGCTCTGGACAAGGAGACTGAGTTATGGGTCCTGGGTAATGTGGGGCTGTCACATACTGTCACATACATACAATGAGCAGTTTGAGGAACACTGGCACCCTGCTAGGAGAGACACTTCACAAGGTGAGGCTCCAGGTACTGGGTATGTTCCAGCAAACAACAGTCATTCTTGCTGTCAGTGGGTTCCTGAGTTCTGACTACATCTGTGATTAGCACCCTCAGGATCAGTACTCATGGCGGTTCAGTAGGGAGGTAAGTTATGTAGACCTAACTAAAAGTGAACCTGAGAGTCTTGATGCTGTCATTGTCCTAACAAGCAAAGTGGGCCTAAACAGAGCAGGCAGTGACCACCTGGGGCCTGGGCTGGCCTACAAGGTGGGTGTATAAGGCCACTGGCTGGCCCTTTGCTCAGCACAGGGCTGTTTGTCTTGAGAACCATGCTGGGACCTAGGCAGGTTCAGGGCTGCATAGAAGCAGGCACCCCAGTGGTCATCTTATTTTTCTAGCACTCAACAAGCTCTTGACACACAGGCAGTAGTCTGGAGTGCCAGTGCCCACCATATCCAGGCTGCTAGGGGCTGGTAGAGGTTTGCCTGGCTTACAGCTACCCCGACCTAGACTAGGTATTTGGATGGATGGTGGGTGAGGGTCAGGTGGCTTCCCTCACCCCCTTGCAGCACTGGGACTCTGAGACTCACTTCCACTTTGGTCTCAGTGCTCTTCCTGATGACAGTGCAGCCTGACTTGAGGACACTACACCTGAGACGCTGCGTGGCCATGGTCTTTGGCCTTGGTAGTTACTTTTCCATCTTAGCTTTGGGCACTACATGTGACCTTCTCTCTGCAGAGGTCGCTGTGCCCCTCCCCCTAAGATACAATGCTATATTGCTTTAGGGTGGGCACCTGGCCAACCCAGAGCCATGGTGCTATCAGTGAGGGCAAGGGTTTCTCTTGTGGCTAGGGTGGCCTCTGGAGACTATGCTGGATGCCCTTGAGACTTGGAATTGGTTACATAGAGACAGAGAAAGCTGCTACTTAACCTATTTTTTTTAAAACAAGTTTATTTATTGAAAGAATCTGAAAATAGTAATAAGGCCTTCATTAACAATTAACAAATTTTAAGATATTAATATGAAACATTAAGAATTTACGTGAAAACTCCATGTGTTCTAGATCAGTCTGGTAGCAGCTGTTTCTAGGCTTGTCAACAGTGGCTTTTTAGATGCGTGACCCGCACTCCAGACCCTGCTCTCCTCTGGATCGCAGCAGAAGCCTACTGTGCTCATAATCACAGATGAACAGCACAGATCTTGGGAACAAGCTACCATAGCCTAACAGCACTGAAGCCAGACAACTTAGGGCTCTATTGCTGAGTTGCGTCAACAAGGGCCCTGTAGGTCCTGACTTTAACGGGTTGAAGAAAGCTCAGCGCGGTCAGCTCTACAGAAGCTGGCAAACCCTTTTCTGCAGCATGAGACAGAAACCTGACTTTACCCTGGAAGCCAGAATGGGCAGTCCTCCCTCCCTACTGCTGCCATAAGAGGTGAAGACAAAACTGAAAGCAGATTCCTAACTGAGGCACCTCGGCTGACCACTGACTCCACAAAGGCTCCAGGGCCTGTGTGGCACCCACGTGTGTTAGTTGGGTTACACACACGTGCTGCACACAGGGCTCCAAATGGCTGCTGCTCAGATGCAAACCTAAGACTCTTGTGGAAGGAGGAGGGCAGGCTGACAAGCCTGATGTCAATAGTGAGTTGGTCTCAAAACCCTTGTGGCCACTGTGAAAGGGAAGAGTGGAAACACAGAGCCCTGTCCTGGACACAATGTAAACACTGGACAACAGGCAGTCCCTCTAAATCTTCACAAAGCGTGTACAAGAAAATATGTACATAATCACTTCAGAAAGTTTAAAATAACCTCTAAAAAGTGTACACAGGACTTAAAATGTCTCAGGAGCTGCTGCCCTGCTACATGAGGAATGTGATGCTGCTTGATGGCTGTGCAAGGTGTTGCCTCTGTCTGCTCTGGAAGGAGTCAGAGACACCTGGCCATCACATGCCTTGCCAACCCCTAGCAAGGCTGCCAGGTGACCCCGAGAGTTGCAGGGGGAGGTACAGGACCTGGGGAGAAGCACTGCAGCTAATGGAGGAGTTCTGGCTGAGACATTTATTTCAGTATCAAAGGGAAGATCAATTCATTCTGACCCCCTCGGAATTTCAACAGACTGATTTATGGGAATTCCTGACTGGGATCTCAGGGGGCCCATGGGAGAGATGTAGGACACCCAGCCCAGTTCTCATTTTGCTTCTTTAGAAATGAAAAAGAGGTTTAAAAACATTAAAAAGCTGATCTGTTCTTCAAAAGGCAGACCCAAGCTCTCCCAGCAAGGCAGGCAGGCACAGATGCCTGGATAGCCATGTGGTTTGTCAAGGCCAGGTCAGCCAGAAGGCCAGCAGGAGAGCAAGAGAAGGAAGGCCCCCAAGGGCTGGAGGGCTCAGGCTGGAGGCTGGGAAATGAGGTCTAGCTGTCCTCCTCATCCTGGTCCTCATCCTCATCCTCTGGGAAGTGAGCTTGCTTCTTTCGAACATTCCAGTGCAGACACTGGGCAAGGCTCTCAAACCAGTCACTCACAGGGTCAGACACACAGATAGAGGGCAGCGGGTAGCAGGAGGTGGTAATGCTGATGCTTTGAAGGGAGAGAGAGAAATATGTTTGGGTAAGCCAGGTACTTTTTCAAGTAAAAAACTGTTCTCCCTAGGCCAAAGCCCTGTCCCAGGGCCTCACTGTGTCCTAATGCCAGCAGCCACTTTGGATTCTGAGGGGTACACAGACACAGGCTCTGCCCCTGTTGTCACTGTACTGATAACCTGACTCTAGGTCTGACTCCCTGAGGTGAGGCAGCGTGGGGATTGGTGAATGACCAGACAAATACATAAGCAGCTCTGCTGGCCCATCCTAGATCCTGTGATAGGCCACATTTAACTGTTGGGCAGCACACCCACACACCCAGGGAGACGCAGGGCTAGCTAAGTCAGTGTGCCTGCTGTTTCTGAGGCTGTGCAGTGAGTGACTGAGGGTGGCTGTGGACCTTTCATCTCAGGTACTGTAAGCCACAGGCAGCACCACAGCCTTGCTGGAGGTGACTCACCCTAGATCTAGGCTGAGACCAGTCCTGTCTCTGGGTGTAAAACAAGAACCAAGGGACAGGGCCTTGCTACAAGCCTACTGCATCTATACATGACCATGCTTTGTAACAGGCCACCCACTAGTGATTAATACCACATGACAGAAGACAAGGTCAGCCCATGTTCCAGCACTGCAGCCCCACACCTGTCTCCATGGCGTATTTCCTGCCTCTTCCGTCCATCAAAAGACACCCATGCAGTGTTCCTGGCTTCTGGTGACAGCATAATCTAAAGGGGTGAAACAGGAACAAAAGTGGGCTCTAGGCATGAAGGGTGTGTTTCCAGCTCACTCTGGGTCCTCCTGAGTTCCTGCAGGGTACAACTTTAGCCACATTTTGGTGCTCTAAGAATAGTTGCTACCTCCTATAAATATAGCCATTAGAACTTATATTAGTAACAAACTAGCTTGAGTGGCCTGTGATGGAGGTTAGAGAAAAATGAGGCTGAGGCTGGGTACTCAAAGATCAGCCAGAGACCAGGTCAGAGGCTTTGTGGAGGACACTAATCAGGGTCTTTCATCACATGGAGACACGTATGCCATCCCCTCCCAATGGGGACCATCCATACTTCTTGCAAATACGGGCTCTGCATGGAGGGCTGGCCAGCTCTCTGTGCCACCAGAGACCACGGACAGGTAGGGATGACATGTGAGGGTGCTGGGAAGTGGGCCTTTTGGAGGTGGCAGGTGCAACTGCTTTCTGCTGGCTCAGGGTCAAAAGACTCACAGACCAGAGGAGATACAGGGAGGCTGCTCTGACCTTCAGCTCGACCCCTGCAGGGACCACGATGGGCCGGAATGACAGCGAGTGGGGGCAGATGGGTGTAACCATGATGGCCGGCACGTTGGGGTGGACCATGGAAGCCCCGGCTGCAGCTGCATATGCTGTGCTGCCCGTCGGGGTAGACACGATCACTCCTGGCAGGGACAGGGTGTAGGCATCACTCTTGGGCCCATGTGGGTTTCTTGGGTCCCCAGGTGCAACATGGGCCTTACCATCGCCCTGCACAGTGGTGATAAGGTGTCCATCCAGGTAGACATCTACATTCGACAGGTATGAGGAGGGGCCTCTGTCTATCACCACTTCATTCAAGACCTGGAAGAGATGGCAAGGCCATGGCACTGCACTCAGGGGTCATGGCTCTACCATAAGCAGTTAAGGCTTACCAGAAGTTTCTTATCCTGGTGTCAGGGATTCCAGCCCCGAGTTCATCCCACCCTGATCCCCTCCTTGGGAGGTGAGGTTAGTTAGCTGGGGACTTCTCCACAGACCTGGTACTGCATGGCCTGCTTTCCGCCCTCTGTGTCCAGGCCGTTCTCACTGAGGCCATTATGGATGGCTATCTTCTTGTCTCTGAGCTCTTTCACCACCCTGACCTTCAGCCGGCTCCTCAGGATAACAGCAGCATTCCCTGGGGTCAGCAGGATCCAGCTCAGGGAGGCTGGGGCCACCTCCAAGGAAGCTGGGACCCTTCTCCTTTATGTTCCTATGTCAGTGACCTTCAGTGCCTTTCACCAAAGCAACCCTGAGCAGCCTATGTGCTGCCAGATTTCCCACTTTAGTAAGGAGTATTTGAAATATCTGTAATTTAGAAATCCCCAAATCTTGAAACTCCATCATTAAATAAAAATATTAAAAACAAAACAAAACAAAACAAAAAAACCCAACAACAATAACCAAGGGGGCTGGAGACATGGCTCAGTGGTTAAGAGCATTGGCTGATTTTAAAAAGACTCAGTTTCAATTCTCAGCTCCCACATGATGGATCACAACCATCTATAACTCCAGTCCCAGAGGATCCTACACCTCCATGGGCACAAAGCATACATGTTGTACAATAGACGTACTTGTAGGCAAAATAACCATACACATAAAATTGAAAAACAAAAACAGCAACAACAAAAACCTAACCAAGAAGGAGGGAAACCCTGAACTGTTTTGTGAGATCCGGAACATTCCAACTTACCCTCTATCACCTGATTCACTTGGGATTGGAAGTTCTCAAAGTTGAACGGGGTCAGAAAGCCCAGGGAGCCAAGGTGGAAGGCCATGACAGGAGGCACACTGCCCTGTGGGTGAGGAGACCAGGTGGCATTGCTAGGCTACCCAGGAACCACTAAACTTTCAATAGCTGTGGACCTTGGGGATGATCCAGGCAAGAGGTTACAAGAGCCAGAACAGGGTAGGATGGTGCCATCTCCCCAAGAAGTGAGAAAAATGTGGGAAGAGCCAAAAAGAAACAAAAGCAACAAGACCAGACCAGCTCAATGGTCACACAGGAAAGATCTGGCCAGTACCAGATACAATGCTGTGACTGAAGAGATACATAGGCTAGAAGGAAGGCAGACTTGGCAGAGACCTGGGGGATGGAAGAAGAAAAATGGAGACGGTTGAGGCCCCATCTAAATACAAACGGGGCTGAGCCAAAACCAAGGTTCTAGGTACAAGTTGCCTGCAGTCCTTGGCCAGCAATTTCTACAGCAAAGCAGGGAAGACATCTTGCCAGGAGAACCCCAACCCGCACTTCCACCCTTAGCTCCACACAGCTAGATGGGCTCTGCCTGGCATCCCACCAGGGTGTACTGTCCTCTTCCTGGCCACTCTTTGCAGGCCACCATGCCCACTCTTCTAGCATACCATGGGCCAGGTCCTACCTTGCTGAGGGTGGAGACAATCGAGACTCCAATGTCCTCTTGCTGCCCTTACCAGCCTAGGGCTTTGTCTTCTAGACTAGTTCTGCAGTGCCAGATCTCTCCCAGATTGTCTGGTCTGTGGCCATGTGGTCACACTTCAGGGAGAGTCTCCCCACACCACTACTCTCCCTCCTCACCAGCTCAACACTGCCAGAGCATGTCCATTCATCTCTACTCACCCCAGGAGACTAGTTACTTGCAAACTTGCTTTACTGCTAATAACTGGGCTGAAAAAAATTTCTACCTCCTTAGAGCATTGGTTCTCAACCTTCCTAATGCTGTGATCCTTTAATACAGTTCCTCATGTTGTGGTGACCCCAACTACAATATTATTTTCGTTGCTACTTCATAACTTTATTTTTGCTACCGTTATAAATCTTAATGTAGCCGGGCAGTAGTAGTGCATGCCTTTAATCCCAGCACTCGGGAGGCAGAGGCAGGTGGATCTTTGTGAGTTCGAGGCCAGCCTGGTCTACAGAGCGAGTTCCAGGAAAGGCGCAAAACTACACAAAGAAACCCTTTCTCGAAAAACCAAAATAAATAAATAAATAAATAATCTTAATGTAAATATCTGTGTTTTCCGATGGTGTTAGGTAACCCCTGTGAAAGGGTTGTTTGACCCCAAAGGAGTTGTGACCCACAGGTTGAGAACCACTGCCTTAGAGTAAGACCACTAAGAAGCTTGTGGCCTTCTGGTATGAAGCTGTGTGATGAAGAGTGGGGAACTTATACTCTGAAAACACCTCCTCACATTATACCCAAATAATACCTCAACACCCTGAAACACAGCCTTACCTGGAAAAGTGAGGAGGCATAGAGCAGGGTACCATCTCCTCCAAGACATATGATGAAGTCTATCTGGTTGGAAATGTCATCATAATCTAGAAAGCAGACAAAATTTGGGGAATGTGGCCATACAAAGCCCGAGTGCTCAAGCATGCAGATGCCAACAGGGCAAAATGCCAATGGCTTCTGCCAGTTGAGAGAGCTCAAGACAGCATACCTTCACGGAAAGTGCAGAACTTCTTCTTCACTGGTCCAAAGTTTTCATCACTCACTATAGCAGGGTCTTCCAGCACTTTCTTTTCCACATACACGATCATGTTGTTCTCCTGGAAGCAAAGCATGTATGGGAGCCATCACATAGCCCTCACCAGCCCAACCCAGGTCATACTGGCTTTTCCACTTTCGGACAGGGGTAAAAAAGTTGTTTTCTTAGCTAGCAAGTCATTTCCAACCTGCTCACTTCATTGCTATGTAGCCAGAAACTCTGTGGCTCATGGCATCATAGAGGTCTCTTCCTAAATAGGCACTTTCTAACCCAGTAGCTCAGGAATCAGATAGCTGTACCATGGTTGGATATGTTTTGAGGGAGTCCCCTAAGTCTTGTACTGAAAGGAACATGATTTTTGAGGTGTTGAGATGGTGGCAACTTAATTTTTGATGTTCAGAAGTGGCACCTCTAGGGAGTAATTAGTAGTAAGGTCATCATGGTAGAGCCACACCACTGGTTTCTGGTGGTTTTACAGGAAGAAGGAAATGGCAGAAGATACTTGTGTACATACACAAGAACACACCACCTCTTGCCATATGCTATCCTATCCCTTTGGGCTCTGCAGGGAAGATGGCCATCATCAGATGTGGTCCCTGGACTTTGCATCTCCAAAATCACAAACTAAAACAAATCTTTCTGTTAAAACTTACCCAGACTGGGGAGCTGTATTACAGGCAACATGAAAGGGACTCACTCAGGTGAGGGTTAGCTGCTGCAACATGACTTAAGAGGTAGTATATTTGGAGGGGTTGAGGTCAGGAGAGCTAGCATTGCTGGTATCTTAGAAAAGTGGGGTAGCCGGGTGGTGGTAGTGCATGCCTTTAATCCCAGCACTTAGGAGACAGAGGCAGGCCAATCTCTGTCAGTTCAAGGCCAGCCTGGTCTACAAAGTGAGTTCCAAGATAGTCAAGGCTACACAGAGAAACCCTGTCTTGAAAAGAAAAAAAAAAAAAAAAACACAAAAAACCCAAACCAACCAACCAACCAACCAAAGAAGTGGAGCACTGCCATGGGGCATGTTCCTCAGGAACAGTACAAGATATAGCTCTCCTACCTTGAGTTTCCCAGCACCAGCACTGTGGGCTAGTTAAGAATTGTTTAAAATGCTTCAGACATCTAAGTAAGACGCCTGATGAGTCCTTTGTTCTGCCACCCTGGACAAGTCTCCGCCCACTCCTGAGGAGGATGCATCACCCCCAGAGCACAGCCCTACCTTGCTTGCCTTACCTCCATGAGGTATATGCAGAGCTCTTTGAAGGGCTGCAGCAGGCTGGCATCTCGGATCTTTTTGATGACAAGCACACTCTTGGGAGACTTGTTCCATGTCAGCCGCTGGCTTGCAGGGTCCTGGATGTGCCTTTGGAGAGAGAAGAGAAATCACACCAGCAGTTATCTTTTCCTTGAGGAAACAGACATGCAATCTGGAAAAATAAAAATAATGATACACCAAAAACAAATAAAACCACACCAAAAACAAATAAAAATGCATTGCTAACTTGTGTACATAGAATCAGCAATGGATCCCACCAGGGATAGCTGCTAGCCATCCTGCAGCCTGGAGCCAGGAACACAATGGATCCAGAGCAACCATCCTTGAAGACCCCTCTGCCCAGCCACTGTCCAC
Organism: Peromyscus leucopus; assembly: GCF_004664715.2. Lineage (NCBI taxonomy): Eukaryota > Metazoa > Chordata > Mammalia > Rodentia > Cricetidae > Peromyscus > Peromyscus leucopus. The sequence continues at coordinate 153,746,546 of NC_051064.1, read as the reverse complement.
CCTGCCCAGCCACTGTACCTGTAATCACCTTCATGGGCTAGATTACATATGCTATGTTCATTTCCTTACTGATACTCCCTGGTGGGTACAGCCTTGGCACGGAGCAGCAGAGGGAAAAGCCTGAGCTGTCTGTCAGGCAACTGAGGACACCAGCTCCTCACAGAACACCTGGTTTAAGAACTCTGTCCTGGGGTCTACTGTGGAGTTTCCAGTCCCAGGACCCTTCAGGACATGTGTTTCCTTTGATGTACATGAAGGTGTATGCCATAAATTTAGTTGGCTCTTAATTATTAGCTTATTTCTTATTCATTTATTTATTTATTGAGACAGGTTCTCACTACGTAGCCTTGACTGGCTTGGAACTCATTATATAGATCAGGCTGGCCTCAAACTCACAGAAATCTACCTGCCTTTGCCTCCTGAGTGCTGGGATTAAAGGTACAACCTGGTACCATGTCTGGCCCAGTGAATCTTAGTTTCTAAAGCACCATTTTCCCTGTCCAACACAATTTTCCCAATTAAGAAAAGATTCTATGTCCTGGCCATTTATGAGAACCCACTACCAACTTTGGAAATTTTGACACAAACTACTAAAAGCAAAGGTCACAAAAACGACCATGGAACCCTGGTCACAGCACTCACCTGTTTCTGGCATTTCTGGGAGGGGAGGGGCCGCTCATAGCCACCTCTTGCCTCACCACCTGCCTGTAGTGCTCCCGACTCCTGAGGCGGTGGGTCTCCACCTTCTGGAGACAGCAGGCATGTCCCCAAATTTCAGTGTTACTTCACTAGCAAACACACACTCGACCCTGTGTGGCTACCATGCCCCTAGTTGTGTATTACACTGTGAGTCTAGTTTTTTTAATCTTCAAAACTGAAAGCAAAATGTAAAAGACTTGTCAAAGGTCCTACAGAAGTGTTCGCTCAACTATGAAAATTAAATAAACAATATGTAGACTTCCTTCTGAATACATGATCATTTTGCCTAACCATCTATTTTTAAAATGAAAAAACAGGAGGTTAACTGTAAGAGCGAAGAGGGCCAGCCTGAACTCCTTGCTCTTAGTGGAGTACCAGGACCACCTGCCTACCAGGCCTCTGGCAGGCCACAGTGTCCTGGCTGCTTAGGGAACTGGGAGCTTGGAAATGGCACGGCCCGCCCACAGGGAGGAGTTCTCAGGCCACCTGCAGGTGAAAGGGCTACAGGGGAAAGGCAATCACTTCCTGAACCTACCAGTCTCTGAGTTCCAGACGATGTGAGTGATCACAACCTTCTGTGCCATGAGAGCTCCAAGTCCCCACCCTATACCCAGCAGCCTGCCCTGCCCATGTGTATGTCACGACTGCCCCAGGCAGGCCCAGCCCATGACTTTTGGCCCCAAAGCTCAGGAAGGGTTCAGCATGTGCCACCAGCATTAATATATACAGGCCAAGATGATGCCAAGCCCTCCCTGTAACCACAAACCAGTTCCTCAACTTCCTGTTGGGTCATCTAAAGGGGAATGCTAGCCATTCCAGGCAGTCTGAGCTTCAGGTGCCATGTGGAGCTGGCAGGCCATGGCCTGTCAGAACCAGCTCTGAGTGACCTGCCATGCCAGCCAGGGATGCATGGTAACTGTGCCATACAACTAACAGAGGCTGACAGCCTAACGTATCCTCATAAGGAAAACACAGCCTCAAAGTAAAGTCTCAAACTAAGAAGGAAATGAAAATTCCTCATGATAAGCCCTTCATGTTATCTTGGGAATATGTGGGAAATGTATGAAGCCCTCTGTAATCCAGAGTCCAGAGCAAATGATCCCAGACAGGTTAGTGCCTGTCCTAGACACTAACCACAGTCACAAAGTCCCCCACTTGAACTTCCTGACCTCAAAGAATGGCTTGGAGACCACTTTGTGTCTTGGCCTAAGTAACTGATATCTACGTAAAACTGGCTGTGAGGGGCTGGAAAGAGAGTTCAGCAGTTAGGAGTACATAATGAGCCGGGCAGCGGTGGTGCACGCCTTTAATTCCAGCACTCGGGAGGCAGAGCCAGGCAGATCTCTGTGAGTTCAAGGCCAGCCTGGTCTACAGAGCAAGATCCAGGGCAGGCACCAAAACTATAGAGAGAAACCCTGTCTCAAAAAACCTAAATAAATAAACAAACAAATAAATAAAATAAAATAAAGAGTACATAATGCTCCCCTGGTGTGGTGGCATACACCTTTAATCCTAGCACTTGAGAGGCAGAGACAGTCGAATCTCTGAGCTTAAGGTCAGACTGGTCTACAGAGCAAGTTCCAGGACAGCCAATGGCGTATACTGCTCTTGCTGAGGGTCTATGTTTGGTTCCCAGCACCAACATCTGATATTACAATTGCCTGAAACTCTATCTATTTCCAGGTGGTCCAAAACCCTCTTCTGGCCTCCACAGGAAGCTGGTGCAAGCAAACATAGAAACAGGCATATATATACATATACATACATACATACATATAAATTATACAAACAAAGTTTGGCTGTGGAGAGGCTTAGGTAAGTGGCACGTGTAGACTGTGCAGGAAGGGGCTGCGAGCAGCTGGTAGCTGGGCAAACACAGGAGACCAGTAGGACACTGGGAAGTGGTGGGCAGGCACATGGGCATCAGGACAGGAGCCAGGAAGCAGGGGGCTGCCTACAGCTCTGAGTGCTGGGGAGCTTGGGTGGGCCACATGTGGCTTGTGTTCCATCTCTAGCATGGCAAATCAACCCCTTAAAACATACATACACACCAATAAAGAGAAGCATCTTTCAAGCAACTAAAATCAGGTTGAAAAAGAAAGAAAACTGACGTTTCTACTTCTGGAACAATTAAGGAGAAACCTCTTTGTTGGATGGAATTCTCACTATAAGAAACAACTAAGCATCTCACACTGCCCATGCAGGACGGGCACAGTGAGACCCAGCACCCTTATTTTCCAACACTTTTCTCTTTTCCCTGGTTTATTTGTTTTTGTTTTTCAAACAGGGTCTGACTCTGTGACCCAGGCGGGCATCTTACTAACACCCCAGGCTGACTTAGAACTGGAGATCCTCCTGCCTCAAACTGAGTGCCAGATTACAGGTGTGTACCAAAACAGAAAGTTGCCCTCTGCCTCTAGAAGCCATGGGAAAAACCACCAGCTGAGCATCTCCACTTAGGAGTCTCTGAACACAGAGGGTTCTGAAAGACACCTGCTTGGCTTTTGTTTTAAACAATTCAGAAACCTGCACAGGGCAATCCCATAATACTCCCAAGGAACCTCCCCAGCCCCCAAGTCTGGTAAACTCACATGATGGTCTGGGGGTTCTGTAGCACGCAGGCCTTTGGTCCAAATGTGGTCACTGGGCACGGTCCATGGAGAGAGCGGGTCCTCCTGTGGAGCACAGTGGGAGTTAGTGTCAAAGTAGGAGGGGACAGGCAGCAAGACAGACATGGGATACGTCAGGCCCTGTCAGTCTCCAAGAAACCCAAATGACATTAGCCCCATCGTACACAGCATTCACATGGCAAGCCCAGAAGATCCTGCTCTGGTCTAGTGATGCTATGCCTGATTTCACTGCTGCCCAGGTTCCCTGTAGCAGTACTGAGACATGGAAGCTGACCTGGACAGGCTCCTGTGGACACTGATCCCAAATCAAAGAAGGCACAAGTCTAGTAACAGCCAAGAAAACACTGGCTTCACATAAGCCTAAGACCCAAGGCAGTACCTCTCAGCAGGTCTGTGGGCTATAATCGGTAGTCAAAACCTGGCACCACCCTGAATAATCTAGATGAACATTCTAGCAGAAATATTTGCTCTAGAGCACATGTGTCTACAACACAGATACTAATTGAGCAACCCAGCCTTCTCTCCTTCTGAAAAGTGACCCAGCCAGTTGAGCATCCAAACACAGGTTCACTGCAGCCTGCCTTGCCTAAGGACAGCAGCAGTCAATGCTCCCTATGCTCCTAGGGGTTCAGCACAAAGACTAGAACAGTATTGTGACTTTTCTTCTTGGGTCATTCGGCTCAGGCCTCAGGGGGTCTCACCAACCCTTCACAGCCCAAAGAATACAACACTGAGATAGCAAGAGCAGCCTTCAAACTTTCTTTCTCCTTCAGCTGCTTGTCTCCAAACCCACAAAACCTTCCAATCCTGATGACGCAGATGAAAGACTGCTCTGCTTCTGGAGGATGGGCAGCGTCCAGGGTCATGGAGCCTGGCCAGACTAGACAGCTGACAACTGGAGAGGAGTCGATTGGTTGTTGAAGACCTTTCTGGACTAAACAAGTGCTAGAGTTTTACATAAAGCTTTTTCCCTTTTCTTTCTTTTTTTTCAAACAGGGCCTCCCTATATAGCCTAGGCTGGCCTTAAACTTGTGATCTTCCTGCCTCAGCCTTTTAAGTGCTAAGATTACAAGTGTGAATCACCAAGCCTGGGTGATTTACATAAGCCTTTAAAAAGTTATACAGAATATCACAAATATCAACTTTTGTCGGAACTTAAAGGTTACCAGGCAGGAAATTTAGAGCTTGCAAAAGACAAGATTCAGAACTGGCACTCCCTCTATCGTCCTTAAAGGATGGGTTGCATGGGCAAACTTGCTTGTCTCCATACTGCCCCAGGGCATCAGCCACCAGCTACAGAAGCTGCCCTGACCTACAGTCATTTTCACAGGTTCAACACCCCTGAGACAAAAATATACATTATGGCAAAACCGGCACAAACCAGAAACTAAGGCAACTCTGCCCAAGGCTGGCAGGGCACAAACCCAGTGGCAAAGGCACAGGCAGCAGAGGGTGCTCCGTGACCAGCTGTATACCAGAGGGTACAATGTAACCAGCTGTATACCAGAGGGTACTCTGTAACCAGCTGTGTACCAGAGGGTACTCTGTAACCAGCTGTGTATCAGAGGGTGCTCCGTGACCAGCTGTGTACCAGAGAGTGCTCCGTGACTAGCTGTGTACCAGCGTCGGCCACCTGGCCTCTGACACAGCCATCTCTCACAGACAGAACTTTCTATACAGAACCTGAAGCAGCTGCTTGTTCCTCCACTGCTACCATGTAGGAGCTCTGTGAGATCATTCTATCTCACAGAAAAGACCCCCTGATTTTAAAGTGGCTCCTCACTAGAAAGCCCACCTTTGCATTTCACAAGCATGACCCTTGTTCTGGAGTCACTGCCAGTCTCTGGCAAGCTTCCATCTGAAACTTAACATAGTTATTGTCACTGGGAGTGAGAACACCTGATGACAGCGGAACACCCCATGCGTGTCAGGTGACCCCCCCTTGAGGCTTTATGCCACAGCAGAGGAAGGCAGTGCCCCACAACCTGCACATGAGACCCAATGGCCTGCGTATGAGGAGCTGAGGGCTCTGGGTCCCAACAGCATCTCTGCTCCACCAGCATATCCTTTCTTTTACTGAGCACAACCATGCTTTCCTATCAGCTTAACCCCAAGTCAGCACGGTTCTAGTTGGGTGGTTCTGTGCTGAGACAGAAAGAAAAACATAGTGTAGCCTATATTTGGCACATGCCAGTTGGTAACGAGTGCCCAGCACAAGTCTCGTGGACAGTGTTTGATCCCTCTGCTAAGGTCAGCACCACTTGGGCAGTGCCCAGCCCCACCCCATGGACAAAACTAACATTAAGCAATGTTGACCTACACTGATACAGGCTGTGTCCTCTGTAAGGATCTTAACGTGTCCCATCATGGCATGAGAGGAGAGGGGAGCACTCCAGATCCTACCTGAACTCCTTGGTGCTGCCCAGGGCAGGTGAAGCTGATAAGCTCCGAGACTTGGCCCGGCCCCTGATGGGATGATTGTAGCTCCAGGTCTCATCCCCATGACACGCTGAGCAGTGGTATGAGGCTGAATCAGGGCTCAATTCCTTACTCACATTCATCTTTCCTGGTTCCATTTCCATAGTTGATATGAGAGAAACACTGATGCCTTAATTTGATAAAATAAAGAAAGTCAATGTATATGAGCAGCAGTAACAAACATTCAGTGTATCCAAGGAAATGTTGGATGCGATTATCTGAACAACTGTGGTCACCTGCACAAGGCTCTCTCTCCCACAAGACCCTCAGGACATTCCCTGTGGAGGGATGAGGAAGATTCCTGAGGTTCCACCCATCCCTGAAGACATATAAGAAGTAAACACTGCTGGGAAAAGACTACTGACACAGTTGTCTGAGTCACCTAGGCTCCTGTAAGTAACCTCAATAAACTCACTGCTGGACTTGGCTGGGCCCGTTTGTCACCACCTTCTCTATCTGGGTGAACAGAAAACAGACTCCCTAAGAAAAGTCACAAGCAACAGGAAAAAAACTGCCAGGTTTCCATTTTCCAAAATTTCTAAAAAAATATGCTACTTTTACCCTAACAGCAGTTAAAAAAAACTCAGAATCCTTCTTGTCATTTTTCTTTAGTGCAGAGACTGAATCCAGGGCCTAGCACACTCTAGATAAGTGCTCTATGACTAAGATGCACCTTTCACCCCCACTGGTGAAATTTTTCAATCAATCTAAAGATAGAGGAGAGCAAGGACAAAATAACCAAGACAGAGTAGTAGCATTTCCATCACAAGCCAGATAAAAGGGTCCCTGGAAGGGTGGACACAGAGCACCACATAGCAGCCCTGTGGCCAAACAAGTAAGATCAAAACGTAAGGTTGTGGTGTAGACAGCAGCACAGCAATGCACTTTTCAGTCCCTAACAGCTGCAGAACAGCAGGTGTGGGGGGGGGGGGGCCCGCCGTGCACCTACAAAATGGACAAGATCAGTCCAGTACCAAGAAAGTCATCAAAACTGAACTGCAGTAATTCTCAGAAAACTTCACATCATCCAAATGTCATGAAGGTACACAGTTCTGACACCATGGCTCAATAAAATTAGGAAAAGACAAAGGAAGAAAAAAAAAAAAAAGTCCACTCACCTAGAGTTCTGAAACATTTTCCCGGCCCTCTTGGGGTCAAAGCCAGCATGAGAGGTCATATGGGCAGCGAAACCAGGCAAACACAAAGTTTATTTACTCCCCTAGAACCAAGCTGGACTTTCTGAGGATGAGTGGTAGTTAACTAACAAAATTGGAAAGGAATAAAATGAGTTGGCCTGGCAGTGGCGGCACATGCCTTCGATCTCAGCACTTGGGAGGTGGTAGCAGTCAGATCTCTGAGTTCCAGGCCAGCTAGGGCCACAGTGAGACAGACTCCTGTCTCTAAAACAAAACAACAAAGAAGCCTAGCTTTGGGGATGAAAGCCTATGAAGCCAGGAGGCAGAGGCAGGAGGTTCTCTGAGTTTGAGAGAATTCTAGGACAGCCAGGGCTACAGAATACCTTGTCTTAAAAATAAACAGACAAAGCCGGCGGCGGTGGTAGCACATGCCTTTAATCCCAGCACTCAGGAGGCAGAGCCAGGTGGATCTCTGTGAGTTCGAGGCCAGCCTGGTCTACAGAGAGAGTTCCAGGAAAGGCGCAAAGCTACACAGAGAAACCCTGTCTTGAAAAAATAAATAAATAAATAAACAAACAAACAAACAGACAAAACTAGCAGAACTCTGTAAACTCCAGTTCAGCCACAGCCACATTTTATCTGCTTCAAAAACAAAACAAAAACCAAAGAGGAAAAAGAAAGAACACAAAGAGTGCAGAGTCTGGAGAGAAACTATAATAAACTTGTTTCAGTTAAGAGACGAGAGAACTGAACTCTAGTTTCTTCTCTGTTGCTGTGATAAATCACTGACCAAAAACACTTAAGAGAGGAAGGGGTTTATTTGGCTTACGTATCCATAGCCAGTTCACAGCCCATCACTGAGGGAAGTCATTGCAAAAGCCTGTAGAAACTATGGAGAAAAACTGCTCACTGGCTTGTTCTAATGTTCAGCTAGCTTCCTTATATAACTACCTAGGAACACCTGCCCAGGGTATGGCACCACCCACAATGGCCTGGTCCCTCCTGTATCAATAGTCAGGACAATCCTTCACATGCCCAAAGATCAACCTGATGAATCATTTGAGGCTAGGCTGTGTTAAGCTGATGTTAACTAGGACACACTGGTAACATTTTTTGGGGGTGGGAGTATTTTTGAGATAGGTCTCATGTAGTTTAGACTGATCTCACACATCACTATGTTAATAAGAATGACCTTGTTGATTCTCCTGTGTACTGAGATTACAGGTACTCACCCAATGATGGGCTAAACTAAGAACCTGATCAAGACTTTTAAAATTCTCTAAGATTTATTTTATGTATATACATTTTGTCTATATGTACGTATGTGCACCATGTGTATGCATACCATGTGTATGCCTAGTACCCCAGGAAGTCAGAAACAGGGCATTGGATGCCCTGGAACTGGAGTTACAGATGGTTGTGAGCTACCATATGGGTACTAGAAATCAAACCTGGGTCCTCTGCAAGTGCTTTTGACCCATGAGCCATCTCTCCAGCCCCATTTTCTTTTTTGAGACAAGGTCTTCACACTATAATTCAGGCTGTCCTAGAATTCATTTTTGTGAGGGCCTAAAGAAATCTAGGTCAAGTCTCATTCAGTACCTGTGGCTCCTCCCAGCACATCTCATCCCCCACCTCCTTTAGACCCTCTAGCCTAGGGGCTGACCTTTGCCTCCCTTCTCCCAGCTTCTGATTCCTATGTAAATGCCATTTTGGGTCCTAGCCCTCCTAGTCCTCTTGGCCCCTTCTCTCTTTCTCTCTGGATCTCCCCCACTCCCCACCCCTTCTCTTCTCAAGGTCTGGTCTATTCTGCTGGCCATGTTCAGTCTGGACCCTTCGTTCTCTCCCTCACATCTGCAATAAAACCCTCCAACCTTGGAGCCCTCACATCGTTTTCATTCCAACTGTCCTCTCACCTTCAGTGATCCTCCTGCTTTCGGCTCCCAAGGGTTGAGATTACAAGTGTGAGCCACCATGTCCTTAAGATGACTTTTTTTTTTTAAGTTTAAACTTTTAATTTTTTTTTTTTTTTTTTTTTTTTTTTTTTTTTGTCACACAAGCCTAATGACCTGAGGTTTTTTTTTTTGTTTTTTTTTTTCTTCTTTTTTTCAGAGCTGAGGACTGAACCCAGGGCCTTGTGCTTGCTAGGCAAGCACTCTACCACTGAGCTAAATCCCCAACCCCTAAACTTTTAATTTTTAATTTTTATTCATTTCTTTATTTTTGGTTTTTCGAGACAGGGTTTCTCTGTGTAGCCCTGGCTGTCATGGAACTCTGTAGACCAGGTTGCCTCAAAATCAGGATGCCTCTACCTCTGAAGTGCTCGGATTAAGGTGTTCGCCACCATGGCCAGGCTCATTTTATTATTATTATTATTTTTTTGAACTAGGTGAATATGTTGTATGTCTCTATGTGGTAATGTGCACACATGTGCAGGTGCCTATAGAAGCCAAGAGTTGGAGTCCCTAGAGCTGGAGTTACAGGTGGTTGTAAACTGCCTGATATGGGTGCTGGGAACCAAATTCTGGTTCTCTACATCTTTGCAGTATTTGCTCTTAACTGCTAAAGCATCTCTCTAGCCCACAAGATGGTAAAGAACCTTCAGAGAGCCTGGCATAGTGTTTACATAGCAGAAATCCCAGCACTAAGGAACTAGGCAGAATAGGAGAATCAGGTCAGCCTGCTTCACAGGGGAGACTATAAAAACAACAACTACAAAAAAAACCCCAAACCTCCAGAAATTATGATGGAAAGAAACATCAGCCACAGGGCCATGATTGTAGGCAATGTGGTCAATGACAACCCCAGACCTGCTGCTCCATCTCAGGAAGCCTGCAAGGGGCAAAACACAAACCTACATAAATACCGCAGCTTCCTGCTTAGGAATATTGATATGAAAATGTCCTCAATAACTAGAAGTCTGAATGGAGAGTGTGCTACAAGCATGCACTCAACATAACCCATCCTTAATAAGAAAAATCACTGTACAGCAAATAGAGAACAGTGTCAAAAAACCAAAAAACAAATATTTTGCCATCAAAGAAGAGAAACAGCTGGACCTGGTGACACACACCTTTAATCAAGCACTCAAGAGGTAGAGGTAAGAGGATCTCTGAGTTCAAGGCTAGCCTGGTCTACAAAGAGAAATCCTGTCTTTAAAAAAAAAAAAAAAAAAAAAAAAAGAGGGGCTGGAGAGATGGCTCAGCGGTTAAGAGCACTGACTGCTCTTCCAGAGGTCCTGAGTTCAATTCCCAGTACACACATGGTGGCTCACAACCATCTGAAATGAGATCTGGCACCCTCTTCTGTGTTATAAATAAATAAATAAATAAATCTTTAAATAATGAAAAAAAAAAAAGTAAGTAAGTAAGTATAAATCCCAGATGAAATAGTGCTGTGGTCTAAATGCTTCTTTTTTCCCCCTAGCAGTAATGGGATTGAACGCAGGACCTCACTCATGCTAGGCACATGCTCTACCACTGAGCTATACCCCAAGCTGTTTTATTTTTTGAGACAGTCTCTCTGTTACCCACACAGGCCTTTCACTTGTGATCTTTCTTCCTCAGCCTCCAGAGCAGCTGAGATTAACAGACCTGCACCACCAAGCCCAGCACTGTGCTTGAAGTTATCTTGAAGCCTTAACTACAACTGTGACTGTATTTGGAGAAGGGCTTCTGAGGAAATGAGTCACTGGGTGGGGCCCTGATGTACATTTAGTGCCCCTCACTACTACAAGGTTTCTCTCTGTAAAGCCCTGGCAGCCCTAGAACTTACTCACAGAGATCTGCCTGCCTCTGCCTCCCAAGGGCTGGGATTAAAGGCATCTGCCACCAACGCCTTCATCAGTGCCTTTTAAAGAGATATCAGAGATCTCCCTCCATTCCCTTCCCTCCCCCCTAGACAGGGTTTCTCTGTGAAACAGTTTTGGCTGTCCTGGAACTCACAGAGATCCTCCTGCCTCTGCCTCCCGAATGCTGGGATTAAAGGCTTGCAACACCACTGCCCAGCTTCCCTCTAGTTTCAAACCTGTCCACCCTAAGATGCACAGAGGTGCTCAGGAAAAGTTCTCCCCCAGTGAGCTGGTACCTGATGATCTTGGACTCCAGTTTCCAGGACTGTGAGAACATAAATCTACTCCTTTGAACCACTCAGTCTGTGCTGCTTTGTTATAGTAGTCCAAACAACTAGGGCATGTATAACCATGGCAGGGAAAGCAGAAGAAAAATCCACTATGGACAAACCTTTGGAGCTCATGCTAAAGTCAAAGATAAAGGAATAGATATGGTTCTTATCCTGGCTACACTGGATACTCACCAGAGGAGCTCTATAAAACAAAACAAAACCGGGTGGCAGTGGTGCATACCTTTAATCCGAGCACTCGGGAGGCAGAGCCAAGCAGGTCTCTGAGAGTTGGAGGCCAGCCAGGTCTACAGAGCGAGATCCAGGACAGGTATCAAAATGACACTGAGAAACCTTGTCTCAAAAAACCAAAACCAACCAACCAGCCAACCAAACAAAGAAAAAACCCAGACAATTTCTATGTCCCACCTACCTAAATGAATCATCACAATAAGGATTTGGGAGGCAGAGGCAAGAGAAGGCCACTGCAAATCTAAGGCCAGCTAGGTCTATGTAAAAAAGAAACAGAACTGCTTGGGCTGCTGACACAGGCCCATAATCCTAGCTACTTGAAAGGCAGAGGTAGGATAGACGATGACAGGTTCTAGGTTTGTCTGGGCAACAAAACTGTCTCAAAGTATAAAAAGGCTGAGGATATAGTCTAATGGTAGAGTGCCTACAAGGTACCACAGCTCAATTCCAATTCCAGTATTAAACTGAACAGACTGTGGAGAAATAGACCTCAATCACTATTTGTGTGTTGTTATGAGTGCATATGCTCCCTGGCATACACACTAGCCTAGCCAATGGGTTTTGACAAGGTGCTGAGGTGATTCAACAAGAACCTTCAAGCTGTATTAAACAGAATAGCCAGTCAAGAGGACTGAAAACTGAACTATTCCCCGGTGCCCGCCCTCTTTATTTTAAAGGTTTATTTATTATGTATACAGTGTTCTGCCTGCATGTATAATGGCAAGCAGGCCAGAAGAGGACACTAGATCTCATTATAGATGGTTGTGAGCCACCATGTGGGTGTTGGGAATTGAACTCAGGTCCTCTGGAAGAGCAGCCAATGCTCTCAATCTCTGACCCATCTCTCCAGCCCCTGAACTATTACTCTTATCACAAACAAACATTAACTCAAAATAGATTACAGAGTGTAGAATCAAACTATTAGAAGTGTTAGGAGAAAAAAAAATCATAATGGCCTTTAAAACCTTTTACTGTGTGTTGTTAGGAATTAAACCTTGGGCCTTACACTTGCTATGGAATACTTTACCACCGAGTTGTACTCCCAGCCTGTTGTATGTGTGTGCATGTGCGCGCGTGCGCGTGTGTATGTGTGTGTGTGTGTGTGTGTGTGTGTGTGTGTGTATGTGTGTATTTTTTCCATTTTTGGTTTTTTGGGATGAGTTTCTCTGTGTAACCCTGGCTGTCCTGGAACTAACTCTGTAGATCAGGCTGTTCTTGAACTCAGAGATCTATCTGGCCAGCCTCTGGCTTCCAAGTACTGGATTTAAAGGTGTGCACCACCAGATTGGCCTTTTTAAAACAAAACAGTGTCTCATCCTGTGATCCAGGCAGTCTTTGACCTTGTGATCCTCCTGTCCTCTTGCCTATCTCCCTAGTAACCAGGATTAAAGACCTATGTTGCCACATCCATTTTACTTCTTATATAACAGTTAAGAAAATGAAAGTACATGCAATATACTGACAGGTTTTTTTTTGTTGTTGTTGTTTTGAGATATAGCCTCACTATATAGTTCTTCATCCTCTCACCATGACCAGATGCCCAAATATTAGCCTCCTTGGGGTTCAGTCCACTCCTGGACACCTACATTCACATGTGAGGATTTGGGTTCAATCCCTCTGACCCACACTCTGAAAGGAGAAAAGTAACTCCTTGACCTCCACAAGTATGTTGTGCACATCTGAACCCACCCTACACACAAAAACTATGTAAAAAAATGTAATTTTAAAAATTAGAAAAGTAGCTGCTTGGTGAAACTCATGAGTTTATGTTGGCCAAGGCCTGTGGGAGTTTCTGTGCCCTGTACCGGCCTTCCTCACAGTGCCTTGTCAGGTCATTACTGGGCAGAGCGGGTGGTTGGACAAAATGCCAATTGTCACAAAAAGACTGTGTGCTAGGGTTAAGTGTCTACACTGGCATATGAGGGTTCCCTGGGCCCTGCTCTGGATGTGGTGGGCAGCAGCACAAATCTGCTGATGGAGCCTGGGTCCCCCTGCCTGCCTGTTCTGCTCTAGTGTGAAATCCCAAATTCACCCCATCACCATCGAGCTGATGACCAGGTGAGGGATGATAGCACATCACACATAATGGGTGCCATAGGCATCTCCGAAGTTAGGGCTGAAAAGACCCTACAGTGATTCCAGGAACACCACTAACAGAATGTGGCTGGGCTCACGCACAACCTTCTCCTGGTCATGAGGTTAGACAGACCCTGGTACATTCTGCACTTGGCCTTTGTCCAAGCACCTGGACAGTATGGGCTATTGGGTCTCCCAGACTCCAAAGATAGATAGAGATGGACAGAACATGTACAAGGCAGGATACAATACCATCCTGACATGCAAACACATTCTGTGGGTGGACTATGGTGCTGCTTCACAGGAGAGGAGACTAAGACCCCAGACCGTGGCCAGAATGAAAGTGCAGAGGAAGAATCATCAAGAGAATATAGTGTCCCCTATTTTGTGTCCACTGGGGTTGGACTGATAGTTTCTCAAGGCAAAAGAGAGTGGCTACCATGTGGGCTCTCAGGTTCCAATCCTGTTGGAGCCTTTAAAAAAACAAAGATACTAGGCGGTGGTGGCGCACACCCTTAATCCTAGCATTCAGGAGGCAGAGCCAGGTGGATCTCTGTGAGTTCGAGTCCAGCCTGGTCTACAGAGTGATTGCCAAGACTGTTACATAGAGAAACCTTGTCTTCAAAAAAACCAAAAAATAAATAAAAATAAAAAACAAAGACTTATTTTTGTGTTAGGGTATTTTGCCAGCTTGTGTGTGTACCATGTATGTACAGTTCCCACAGAGAACAGAAGAGGGTGTTGGATCCTCTGGAACTAGAGTTTACAAGTGCTAGCCACCATGTTAGTAGATGCCAAGGGAAACAAACCTATTTCCTCTATAAGAGCAACAAGTGCTATTAACGACTAGTCATCTATCCTCTTCCCCAAGTCTTTTTTAAAAAATTACATTTGTCTTGTGTGGAAGAATGCCTTTAATTCCCGCACTGGGAGGAAGAGGTGGGTACATTTGGCTAAACCTACTGGAATTTTTTTGTCGTTGAGACAAGGTCTCACTATGTAGCCCTGGCTGTCCTGGAAAAAGCATTGGCTCACCACAATGGAATATTCATAAAGAACTTATGAAAGTAGCAAGACATCAAGATGTCAATAAATACGTGTATTAACAGTCAGGAATCAAAAACACAGACAGACACACATACACAAACACACAGAACCAACACTAGAAACATAATACATACAAGTTGTGAACTTCAAAAAAAATATATGTGGAAGCAGTAAATGAAAAATAAAGCTAGGTGTGTTAGTGCACACTTGTTACCCAAGCTACCCAAGCACAGAGGTAGGAAGATTGCAGACTCTGAAAAAAAAATGAAGATATAAAGGAAGAACAAGAGAAAGGGAGAAAAAAAAGGAAAATTAGTGAGCATAATAAGGAAATGTTTACCTTTGTTAATACTAAGTTGCAAAAAAAATTTTTCATGCTTTTTGTTTACTTTTAAGACAGGGTGTTGTGCCAGGCAGTGGTGGTGCACGCTTTTAATCCCAGCACTAAGGAGGCACAGCCAGGCAGATCTCTGTGAGTTCGAGGCCAGCCTGGGCTACAGAGTGAGTTCCAGGAAAGGCGCAAAGCTACACAGAGAGACTCTGTCCAAACAAACAAACAAAAAAGACAGGGTGTTGCTATATCAACCAGGTTGGCATCACTACTGTAATCCAGATTGTCCAGGTCTTAGTAATTATGTAATATCTACCTCTTTTTTTTTTGATTTTTCAAGACAAGGTTTCTCTTTGTAACAGTCCTGGTTGCCCTAGAACTCACTCTGTAGACCAGGTTGGGTTCAAACTCAAGAGATCCACCTGCCTCTGCCTCAGGATTAAAAGGTGTGCTCCACCACCACCTGGTATCTACCTCATTTCCACAAATCAATGATACCCTGGCTAGCAGAGAGGTGGGGGAGGTGTGCTGTTCCTGGAATGGGATCACAGACTTGAAGGAGGCAGTCTTGAGGCCCCACCAAGTGAGTGCAGACAGGAGACAGGTCTAGGAGGCTGAGTGGTCAGGTGATACCAACTTTGTCTTAATGCAAACATTCATTTTTATGAATTTACTTGTTCTCATGCAGTAGCCTTAGGAACATGGCAGCCATGGGTCGGGACATATGGAAAATGATAAGAAACCATAGTGTAGTTTCCTGGGGCTGAAACGTGACATCTCCTTCTTCAGGAGGGCTAGAGCTCCATGGTAACAGATCTAATCAAGCATAGAAAGTGGAGCCTAGGCCATAGCCCATCATCTTGTCCTCCCAAGGCCACTCCTGGAAGTGCTGAGTTTTTTTGCACAGAACTTTCTCTTGCTACTGTACCAGGAAAAGGTAGATCTGAAGTAATAAAGATACAGATAAATCCACTTCCTTATAATAAGCCACCTGCAGGGCTGGAGAGATGCCTTAGCAGTTAAAGGCACTTGCTGCTCTTCCAGAGACCTTGAGTTCCCTTCCCAGAACTCAGGCAGCTCACAGACACCTATAACTCCAGCTCCAGGGGATCTGACACCCTGTCCCTGCCTCCCAGGCACTTGTACTTATGTGCACATAACCACACAGAGACACACATGCATACACATAAATACAAAATAAAATAAATCTTTAAAAAGTAAAACCACCTGAGGCTTGGAAATGTAGTTCAGTTGGTAGAGTGCTTGTCTAGCACATACAGAGCCCTCGGTTTGAACCCCAACATCACATTAAAACAAGAAAAAGCCCAACTGGATATGGCTGGTACATGCCTGTAATGCCAGCATGCAGAGGTCATACAGGAGGACAAGAAGTTCAGTTATCCTTGGCTACACAGGGAATTAGAACCCCACTTGGGATACATAAGGTTGTGTCTAAAAACAAAGAAAAGATCAGAGAGATGGCTCAGTAGGTAAAGGCACTGAGTGCCAAGCCCCATGTCCTGAGTTTGACCCATGGAGCCCACAAGGTGGGAGGAGAAAAGTAACTCTTAAGTTGCTTCACACACGAGAAGTAGCACGTTCATGTCCACCCCCCTATACATTTTTTAAAAAGTCAAAGAAATCCACTTGCTTCTCTCCATTCTCCAAGTGAAGCCTAGAGTGTTAAACTACTAACTTAATCTAAACATTGCTGTTATGTTAGCCTTTTCTACCCAAAAGAATGGGTGTTGGGTGGATTCCAGCTCAGTGGGACAGCATTTTGTCTATCATGTGTGAGGATCTGGGGTGGATCTGTAGAACCTCAAACAAGACAAAATCAATAAAACAGTAGCCCTAACAATTGTTTTAATAAAATAAACTCATAAAGGAGAAAAGGCAGAAACATTTTAGAATGCCACCTCCAAATGATGTTACCTGGTCAGGCAGTGTATTGGCACGGTGGCTGCCCCAGAACACAAGAAGGGGCTGGATGAGTAAGTCATAGGGAAGTGACTGTTGAGGACAAGCATGCTACAAGAAATTCCTTGGCTGGGCGGTGGTGGCGCAGGCCTTTAATTCCAGCACTTGAGAGACAGTCAGGCTGATCTTTGTGAGTTCAAGGCCAGCCTGGTCTACAGAGCGAGATCAAGGAAAGGTGCAAAGCTACACAGAGAAACCCTGTCTCAAAAAACCAAAAAAAAAAAAAAAAAAAAAAGAAAAGAAAGAAAGAAATTCCAAGGGACATGAGGTCACTAAGACTGAGAGCAATGTTGGGAGGGAAAGTGAGGTTCTTGAAGTGTGTCATCTGGCAAGATGCTTAAATTACTAAGGCAAGGATGCCACCATCAAGCCTGTGAAAACCAGCAGTGATACACGAAATAAATGAATATAGTTTTGAAAAACATTCTTCTCAAGAGCCAAGCCAAATAAGTTTTGAACTGAAATAGAGACTATTACCAAATAAGAAAAATAATTTGCTATTCAGAATCAAAGCCAGGAGAAAGCCCACTGCTTGGGAGGAGAGCTGGTATGAGAGGCCGGTTTTTGACCAAGGAAGGACAGACCCCGGGGCTGTGATGGGCACGCCCTATTCCCACAATTAAGAAAGCTGCCAGAGCACCAGCCTAGTGGCTTGTTAATATGACATCTGGGTCAGGAGAGGCACCTGCCTTTAGGAACTCTTCAGGATTCTTGAATTTTCTGGCAAGTACTGGATAGCAAGTTTAAAATGTGACTCTGGAGAAATCCACACCCCGATTGTTTACAAAACGCTTAACTCACTACTTTTTGGTGAGTTTTGGTTTCTGAAGTTTCACATGCCAAGCCCTCTCCTACTTGCTAAGGCCCCAGGAAGACCAGTGGAGCTGAGTTGGCTGCGGTGCTGCGCGCTGAACTAGTCAGGGGTCAGGTAAAGAACAGTGGCCTCCCTGGCTTCTCCCGGGACCCGAACCTCTGACTCGTCCCCCGGACCCATCCCCCGGCCGGATCCTCAGATCTGTCCCACAGGTTCGTCCCCGAGACCACGCGTCATCCTGGCCGCAGCCCACACCACATTCGGACGCAGAGAGAGGCGCGTCAGTGCCACCAGCGTCCGGCCTCGGGCAGGTGGGCAGGGCCGGCGCAGTGACCCAGCCTCCACGGGCCTCCGGCGGCAAGTGACACCGGGCAGAGGGCGACCCAAGGCCCCGCACTCACCGTCGGCTGCCGCGCACCCGCGTGGACGTCTACATGCTGGGCCGAGCCAGCGGTCCCTGCCGCCCTACTGCTACCTGGCCCTCAGTGACCCAGCCGCCCGCCACCCCATGGCCGCTCGGTCCAGAGTCCGGCACACCAAGCAGCAGGGCGCCGAGGCTGGCAGTGCGCAAGCGCGAGACATACGCATGCGCTGCAGAGCACGTGGGGAGGGCCGCGCAGCCGCAACCAGAGAGACCGGCTCCTAAACCTCGGGTTTCTCTCACGCCTTTCTTAGCACGGGAGGGAGACCTGAAGACAGAGGGGCGAGGCAAAGGGACGAGGCCCGGCGAGAGGAAGTGGGCAGGACAGAGGAGGCGGGGCAAAGGAGCTGAGGCGGGGAGTAACGGAACTGGATGAGGACAAGGGGCGGAAGCGGGACGGCACGGGAGGGGAGGAGCCACAGGGAGGAATTGGGGTGTTGTGGTAGGGGATTAGGAAGAGTGTAGAGGGGAGGAGACGGAGGTGGGGAGGGCAGGTCGGAAAAGGGCGGAGAGGAGAGGAAGAGCGGAAGAGTGGGCGGGGACAAATAGTGAAGAAGGCGGAGCGGAGCGGGGAGGTGGGGCAGAGGGAGAGGAAGCAAAATAGGGAAGCGGAACACAGGCCTAAGAGTTAGAAAGCTGCTGCTTGGGCCTTTTGACGGTCTCAGCCGCCACAAAGAGCAACCGGCACCAGATCCCTTCCCGCTTTTTGCCTCCTTGCCTTGGAGTCTGATCTTTATCCCTGACCTACGCCCCGCCCTGTTTCTGCAGGCGAGGTCTTCAGGACCTTGTGGGACAACGCGGGCCAGCTTGGTGGGAACGTGAGCTGCCCAACAGGTTCCTGTTCCCCGGTTGTTCTTAATAACCAGGACATGGACCTGATAGCCTTCAGAATCACAACTCAAGTGCCAGCTGTGCCTGGGGGCGCTCACTTGGGCGTGAGGCACTTCACGAGGCCTTTCGCATTTTTCAGAGTTTCCAGAATTTGGGCCTGTGGTCTTAAGCCTGACGGTAAAGAACCTGACAGCTGACTGGGCATAGTGGTTCACTACTTTAATCCCAGCACTCAGAGCCCAGGATCTCTAGGAATTCGAGGCCAGCCAGGGGTACTACAGTGAGACCCTGTCTCGGGGAAAAATATTCCGACAGTTGAGAGGTGACAGTGTACCTCATCCACAGCTTCAAGGGAGGGAAAAAGGGAGGCCCAGAAAAGGGCCACTAGCGCTAACTTTGTAACTGGTCCAGAGGTATGCTGAACTGGATACCCCGTTCACAACCAGGTCTTAGAACAAGAGCGATGTGGATAGCGCACCAGTAGGTGTTTTGTAATCTCATGACCCCCAGACCATGGCTTTCAGATGTTCACTCTATGCTCCATTTGGCAGGACTTGGCACCCTTGGCTTTGCCCTTCCTGTACAGCCCAATCTCCAGGCTTCCCCACAGCCCCAATACCTGCTGCAGTCAGGATGTTCTCTGGTCAGGACTTCTGAGGTCTGTGTCCTGTCCTTCCAAAAAGCACAGGTCAGTGCACAGTGGAGACCCAAAATTGGGGGTAGGATGACAAGAAATTTGAGGGGATTTCTTAAGTTTTGTAACTTCCTCATGTGTTTTGTAAGCCCAGCTCCTTCCCCAGAGTGAGCACCAGCCACACCCACAGGTTTGAACTGTGCTTTTGGGTTATTATTGTTTGTACTATAATACTCAACTGGTATCTAGTGGTACATTCCAGGCACATAGGCAGGCCTGGAGAGACTTCCAGAGTGGGAGTCATCATCCCCTGCAAAGGATCGAGCCTGTGGTTTGCAGTCCAAGGTCAAACAGCAAGAAACCTTTCTGTGTACACTTAAATAAAAATATCAAGTGTCCAGTGGTTGCTAGGGAAACTGTCTACAGTGGGGCTAAGGATTTGGACTGTGCAGGTGGCTTCCCCATTTCAAAGGAACAAAGCTGACATTGTGCACTGTTTTAGTGGGCCCCACCAAACTCAAAGGACTTGGGAATCAAGTGCTCATTCTGACCACAGGGCTGATGATACTAACCTAGTTAACAGCTGGGAATGGCCAGAGGGTACTCAAGATTCCCAGTGTTTAATTTGGACTCCTTCAAAGTAGATCAAAGGTCACATAGGGTGAGGTGTCAGGAAGAAATCAAGGCAATTATACACATTTTTGTTTCAAGCCTCCAACACCAGGACTTACCCTCTTCTAAGGGTTAAATGATAAGGGAAAGGAAGAACAGGGAGAGGTAGATTCAGAAGTATGATGTGAGGAAGTAAAGAGGATGGGCAAATGTGGAGGTGGCTCCCTTTACAGGCCAACAGAACTGGAATCCTACTGCCACAGAGGGATAATTTCCTATGCTGGAAGCAAATGGAGGGACACATTGAAAGTGGGCCTAAGATGCAGTAGCCATTCAGCTGCCTGTGTGTACTTGGAACAGGTGTACTCACCACCATGGGCAGCAGGCTGGGCGACTACACACAGGGCAGCCTGGCACTTCCAGTCACCCTTCAAGGCATGTGTAATATTGAATGGTGAATGCAAGCTGTGAAAACCGGAGCATTCTACCTGGTCTGAAAGGCTTGTGCCTTGGGCCTTTCTTTGTATGCTGTTCAGCCAGCACTGCTGCCCATGTTTGAAGTGGGCACATTTTCAATAGCTGTTTGCTAAAACGTGGCAGTAGCCTTGATGCTGGCTGAGAAACAACCAACCTCCAGCCCTCTGAGGCAGAGACAGACCTGCTCTAGTCCCACTGGGCCTGCTGGCAATCAGGGCAGAAGCAGGTTAAGATGTGGATTCCCAAAGACAGAAAGAAGGGAGTGTTGGGAGTATGGTCAACCTCACCAGTATTTCCATCCAGTTCAGAAAGAACTTCAAATGCTCTGTACTCTTCTCAGTGGGGGTTGAGGTAGATAAAAGCTTGCAGCAAAGGGTTTTTGTCTCTAAAGAATACATTTATTTCAGGGAGACTGGGGGAGGATTAAGCTAGGCTAACCCATCTGCTCAGCCTGCCAATCACCACACCACAGCTTGCAACATTAGGGGAGTCTCTTCTCAAGGGGCACCACTGACCTCGGTGGGTTGATTTCCTTACCACCAACAAACAAAGGGGTCTTGGCCCAGTCAGTACATGGGGTAGGTATCTAAGGCTGAAAATTAGTTAAAATCTTTCCTTTAAAAAAAAATTCTTATTTTATGTGCATTGGTGTCTTGCCTGCATATATGCCTGTGTGAGGTGTTGGATCCACTGGAACTGAAGTTACAGTTGTGAGCTGCCATGTGTAACGAGGACTATGGGGGTCCAGCCCCTCGATAGTCCCCTCCCAGGGTCCGCGGAAGGCTCTATCAACCAGCAGAGAATCTTTAGGGTCGGTAAATCAGTCTACGCACTCAGAGTTCTTTGATCCATTCGCTTTAATTCCTCTGGCATAACATCCTTTATACACAGCTTCAGTTCTGTTCTCATGTCTAGCTCCTTTCTTGTATGATTTCTCTCTATATTTATCTACTGTCCCCTCTATGTTCTATCTTAATTCCTTCATCTAGTTCTGTCCCCTCTAGGTTCTCATCTATCTAGTTCTTTACCCTATCAGCTCCTCTCCTGTCTCCTTCTCTCTCATCTGGCTCTTCCTCATCTTGTTCTTCCCCATCTGGCTCTTCCTCATCTTCCATCTCGTTCCTCTAGTCCTCTCTTTTAGCTCTTTAATCTAGTTCTTCCCCATCTCAGCTCGTTCCTCTCAAGTTCTTACCCATCTCGTTCTTCCATTCTCTTCTCTCTTTTTCGTCCTGTCCTCTGCTTTACAGTTATATATCTCCCCAAAATCACAATCCTCCCCTCCACCCAGGACACTCAGCCTGAACTTCCTCAGGCAGTGATTGTCCACTATCAGGATCAAATGGAGGGTTGATAAGAATTACTAAGAGGGGTACTAGTTGTTAATTACCATTTGTGACCCAAAGGGGAAGTGACTAATGAATCAACTAAAGGCTAAATATGGGTAATATCTAAGAAGAGGGGTCTTACGTGCACAACTATAACCTTAAATGTGTTTGGTAAAGGATGTTAAAAATCTATAAGTTGCTAGGTCAATGGGAGAAAATAAAACTGTCTTCTTTTTTCCTGTGGCTCCTATCTGTCCAAGCTGTCTGCCGTTTTTCTGCAGGGTGGGGGAAAGTGTGCTCAGTCTCTAGGCAACCTGTGTACAGCTAGATGCCTCTGGTGATACAGGGAGGCTTGAACTGGGAGTTCTGGCTGAGCATAGCTGTTAGCACAGAAGTTTATCTAAATATTCCTAGAAGTGGTTAGGTAAGTAGTTAGAGGTCTATAAAGTTAGTAAGGCTGTAAGAAAGAAGGGCCTAAGCTAAATTGTATAAAACTATTACTTAGTGTCCACCTGGCCTAGGCGGCGTCCTCTAGTGAATTTACTGTAAGTCAGGAGACTTGTACGTGGGCTGCTATCACTTGTTAGTCCTTGGCAGTTGGGCGCCCCCCTGGGTGGTGTCTCCTTGTGGAATTTAAGTCAGGAGACTTTCAGGTGGGTTGTTATCATTGTTAGTCCTTGGCAGTTGGGCGTCCACCTGGGTGGTGTATCCTGTAGTCCTTGAAAGTGGCCAAGGGAGATATCTGATTCCAGAGAAAGCCTTTCCCTGAGGCTGTTCTCCAAATTACCTGGAATGTGTATGTCCAGAGAGTGCTCAGTCTACACTGTTAGTCCTTCTTAGGGAAAAGTCAATTGGGAAAGCTATGAAGGCACACATGATTTTCATAACAGAATACAGCTGATATATAACAAGCCAAGTAACACCAAAAACTCCTTGGGATTTGGCTTCCTCTGGAGGAATTCCATGATCCCTCCAGGTAGTGACTTTGCCATAACCAGCTGAGTTCTTATGATATATTTCTGCGGCCCGCAGCACATGTGGGTGCAGGGAATTGAAACAGGGTCCTCTGGAAGAGCAGCTAGTGCTATTAATTGCTGAGCCATCGCTCAGCCCATCTCTTATAATCTTAAAACTTACTTAAGAGGAAAAATTGTCATTCAGCCCAGAAGCAGGCACTTTAGTAAAAGCACCCCAAGCTTTATTTCCAACACCTCTGAGGCTGATGTTCACGCTTTCAAGATGTAGTGGTCTTTGCTCAATGAGAAGGAAATGCTGCTTAGTCAGAAGGAAAGAGTGTATTTGGAGGGGGAGATCCTCAGATATTTTAGTGTGGAAACAGGAAGAGGAAGCCAAAGGAGGTGGTTGGTAGAGGCCAATGGAGGAGATGGCAGATAGGGCCCAGATGCTGAGGGAAGAAAGCCACTTGTCCTGGAAAACAAGTGGTTCTACAAGGCCTGAGATGTGTAGGAACCAGCTTATCAGGAACCTCTCAGGAGTGCCCTCTCTCCCACTTTTTTTTTTGAGATAGATTTTCCTCTACTATATTGCTTTGGCTGTTCTGAAACTTACTAAGTAGACCAGGCTGGTCCCAAACTCAAAGAGAGCCACCTGCATCTGTATCCTGAGTGTTGGGATTAAAGGTGTGTGCTACCATACTTATCCTGAGCTGATACTTTATAGGGGGTCTCTCATGATGTTACATAACTGTTGAGTCAGCAAGTGGGGCATGCGGATACCTCCACATATTGAAACTGCTATCAAACAATCATCACACCAGAGTCCCTCATGTCAAACTGCTTTATTACATCTTAAATAACAGTACAGTTTAATATAGTATCTATCTTGCATCCAGCCTCCTTGCAGTACACTGACTTTAAAATTAAATACAAAAGGTGAAAAGGGTACAGGGTGCAGAGAGCTCTACAGAGTTGTTTGGTAGGAAGAGAAGGGGCTTCGCTGTGTTCTCTTTGCCAGGTCCAGGCCTACTGCACAGTCACAGCACAGTTTTGTACAGGACACTGCAGAAAACAGAATGGCGAAGCCACTACTGCTATGAGGGGTGCAGGATACAGGGGGAGGGGAGGGCCCACAGAACACTGCTGTCCAAACGCTGCTGCTGAACATGGCTTGAGATGATAACCACGAAGATCTGCATGGTGTAAAAATTGTTGCCTCGGATGCAAAAGGCTGTTCCATGGAGGCAGGCTTCCAGGAAGTGGCAAAGAGGCAGCAGAGCAGCTTTCCCCCTCCCCTCCTGAATCCAACAGCAATCATTCCCAACAGGACTATTTGTTTTGTTTTTTAAAGTAAAGAAAACAGTGACTTATCCCACTACTCAAGCGTGTAAAGCGCTTGCTGCTTCTGATATGTGTGCAGAGTAGCAACAGTAATGGACAAAGCCGCCACGGTTACAACTTGAAGAGGTTATTTTTTAAAAGAAAAAGAACATCTAAGGACTGAGTCCTATATGCACTTTAGAGCATTTCTACAGCATGCGATTCTAAGAGTAAACCCACCCAATATGGCAAACAATCAAATTGTTTAAAATTTAACTTAGAAAGTCTGAGATCATTATTTTCAAAACATTGATTTGTACATGGTTTCATACACAAATAACCAACTGACTATCCAAGCACAGGACAGGCACCTCTCTGGAGAACAAGTCTCTGACAGCAGGGGCAGGACGGCTAGTGTCACATGACAACAAACTTCCCTCCAACTTCACAGGAAACCCAAGGTAAGAGCAGAAACTAGACAGTGAAGAGGACAAGTCAGGAGGGAAGGGTGCTGGGAATAAGTTTACTGCTGAGCAAAGGGGAAGGATTCCAATAAAGCATTCGTGGCCATCACAACATGTGCTTGGCTACTTTGCTTCTGAATTTTTTTCTTCCACTATGCTATGTTTGTACGAAACAGTCATCTGTGACATGAGACAAAAAAAAAAAAAAAAAAAAAAAAAAAAAGCCAGGGACAAAACTCCATCACTAACAAATCAGAGACTATCATGGGCTCTGGTTCTCTTAATTACTGAACATAAAGGAATATATTTAAGAAAGAAGTGTGAATACTTCCAACATCCTGCTACAAATGACTCGTATTTAGAAACAATTACAGATCAAGTCTTCAACTTGTTTTTCATGAATGCCACAGAACAGGATCACTGATCTAAAATGCAAATGAACTAGTAAAGAGGCGTGTCTCTCTCACAATCACACTCAGGGTTACCTTCTGGTTAACATTTTTATTGTAGTATTTCCTTTTAAAATTTACCCAAGACAAAAAAGAAAAAGAAAACAAAGACAATGGCCCCGAAAGGAATGCACAATTTGTTTTAGTTTACAGCACAGAGATCCTTCTCTTAATGGGAGTTGTGCTCTTGGTTTCAGCAATAAGTGAAGGAAAAAAGATCTTGCCCTTTTGAAGTTCTGAGGGGAGGTGTGGGTGTCCACGTTAGTATGGTTGGATAGGATATGCTATCACTGTAACGCTTCAAGGTTGGAATGGTCTTCTAGTCACCATGGTATCCACCTGTTGTTGTAAACAGAGCTTGGGGTCAGTGCATAAGAAAAAAAAATTTTTGCTCTTCCCACTGTTCTCTCGGGATCACACCCATTACTTCAGATTTACTACAATACCAGATTAATAACATATCTCTGTTAATCTACAACCCATGCATGAAAAGTTCATGCCCTGAGAAATATATTCAATTCCACTAATGGGTAACTCCATTACCTACTGGCCTTAGTTCCAGATCTTGAGGAAGCTGTCCCAGGACCCTGTTGCCACAGCCATGCCATCATCAGTTACCCCCAAGCAGCTGACGCGGTTGTCATGTCCAGCTAAAACACCTGAGAACAAACATATGTGATGTTGTGACAAGAGCAGGACGGCTCATTTTGACACACAACACTCCAAGACTCTGCTATAGCCAACACCTAAGAAAGCAAGGGAAGGATACCATGGAGGAAGGTTTTGTCCAAGTAAAAAAAAAAAAATTTTTTAAGTAATTTATCTCTGTGTGCATTGGTGTTTTGTCTGCATGTATGTCTGTGTGAGGGTGTCAGATCTTGGAATTATGGACAGTTGTTAGCTGCCATATGGATGCTGGGAATTGAACCCGGATCCTCTGGAAGAGTAGTCAGTTCTCTTAACTACTGAGCCTTCTCTCCAGCTCCTCCAAGTAAAAATTATCCTTAGGTCCATGGCCAAATCTGTTAAGAGAGCAACCAACCATAACATGTTCTAATGAGAACATGGACATACGCTAAAGAGGATAACAAGGTGACATGCATAGGCATACACATGCACACAAATGCAGAGTAAGAAACCCAGACCCCCCTTGTGTTAACTTATGTACACTCACAGAAGCTTAGAATCACCGAGAGCCTGGCATAGTGGTGGCACACACCTTTAATCCCGAAACCCAGGAGGCAGAGGCAGATGTATCTGTGAGTTTGAGGCTAACCTAGTCTACAGAGCTAGTTCCCAGGCCAGCCAGGGCTACACAAAAAAAAAATCCTGTCTCAAACAAAACAAAACAAAATCACAGAGTAAAAACTATAGTTAAGAATCCACCTATGTCTCAGTGGCTAAGAATACTTGCTACTCTTGCAAAGGACCTAAGTTTGGGTCCCAACACCCATATGGTGGCTCACAACTATCTGTAACTCCAGTTCCACGGATCCAACACCTCATTTTCAACCTCTGCAGGTACTAGGCACTCATGTGGCACACAACGGCAAAACACTCATGTGCATAAAAAATAAACCTTAAAAAAAAAAAAATCTAAAAATCTGAGAGCAACTGACCACATGAGTATAAAGAGCCTAAAACTGATTATCATGAAGTACAGTGGCAAGCAAACCACTTGCCACAATACTCGTTCCACCACAGAAGGGTTTGAAGCTTCAGAAACAATTTCAAATTCCTGTCTTTAATGATGTACCAACTAAGCACAAGGGCCAGGGGGCTCTTGGCAGTTCAGTGTCAACTTCCCTGGTCTATAATGCCAAAGCCCAGAATTTGTTTTTTTATTATCATTATCATTATCATTATCATTATTATTATTATTATTATTGAGACAAGGCCTATGTAGCCCTAGCTGTCCCTGAATTCAGAGAGTCACCTGCCTCTGCCTCAAGTGGGCAAGAGTAAGTACAACAGCCAGGGCTACACAGAGCAACCTGTCTCAAAACCACCACCACTGCGGCCGCCGCCACTGCCACTGCCGCCACCACCAAATGGGAAAAAAAGGAATCAAATTAGTGCCCAAGAACACAAAAAGGTCATGTGGCCACTGACCTGCTCTGTCAGCTTTGAGTGCATCCCAGACATTGCAGTTGAAGTCGTCGTACCCAGCAAGGAGGAGTCGACCACTCTTGGAGAAGGAAACAGATGTGATCCCGCAGATAATGTTGTCATGAGAATAGGTCATGAGCTCCTGGTCTGCACGGAGGTCAAACAGCCTGCACGTAGCATCGTCTGAGCCAGTGGCAAAGGCATTGCCATTGGGGAAGAACTAGAAAGAGAAGGCAATTCAAGACATCCATAAGCAATAAGGCCTGGAACAGGGGCCAGCTGATACAATACTTGCATAACATGTGGAAGCACTGGAGGGGGTGTGGAAAAGTATAGTGGCTCCTGTCTGTAAGTGAGCATGGAATGGGGTATACAGTCATTAGGGCATCGGGAACACAGTGAATTCAAGGTCAACTTGAAGTACATATCAAGTTCTAGCCCATATACTGACAAAATAAATAAATAATAAGAAATGATGTTAATACAATTAGTGGCCTGGCTGCTGTGGAAAGGAAAACAGGTTGAGGTTCCAGCATGAACAAGGGCTGGCATCAGAGTGAATGGGGAATGCACCAAGGAAGTACTGACACAGTGCTCACGGACTGTCACTGTCACCAAGGCAGACATCAGTACAGAGAAGACATGAAAACGAGCCACTGCTGAAGGGCTTCTGTTCCCTTGCCACTAGCTGTCAGGAGAGACTTGTGAAGGAAGGAACAAATCCCTGTTCCAGCTAACCAGACTCATCCCTTGAGGAGGTGCTAGCAAGAACGCAGACTTTAAATTTGCTAACCCCTCACTAGCAGAGGATATACTCATGTATTCAGACTCTAAACTAATAGTCACTCTAGGGAAAGGAGCAGAGCTAGCACTTAGCAGACTCATCAATGTCTGAAACAAATGCACAGCACAGAGTTTGGCCTCTAAAGGTCAAGTCAGTGTTTCAATTTGGTCTGTGACTCTGGTTGTATTTGCAAAGCAAAGGACAAACCAAGTATGGTAGCAAAGGCCTGTAATCTCAGGGCTGGGGAGGCCTTTGAGTTTTAAGTCAGTCTGTGCTAGACCTTGTCTCAAAATAAACACAAACTAAGAAACAAAACAAAAAAAAACCCGACCAAATAAACAAAACAAAAACCTAAAAACTTTTTTTTTTTTTTTTTAAAGGAAGGGACTAGAGAGATAGCTCAGCAGTTAAGAGCATTTATGGTTCTTGCTGAGGACCCAAGTCTGGTTCCTAGTATTCACATCATGTGGTTCGTAACAGCTTATTAACTCCAACTCCAGGGTGTTGAATATCCTTGTCTGGACTCTGTGGGCACCTGCACTCACAAAGGCACATACCCACACACAGACATACACATATACTTATTTTTAAAATATGTATTTTACTTATTTTTATGTGTACATCACATGGGTGAAAATTCCTTGGGACTTGAGTTACAGATTGTTGTGAGCCACATGTGGGTGCTAGGAATCAAACCCAGATCTTCTGAAGAGCAGCCAGCACTCGTAACTACTTTTAAGGCATCTGTGGTGGTTGGAATGAGAATGGTCCCCATAGGCACATAGGTTTGAATACTTGGTCACTGGTGGAACTGTTTGGGAGGGATTGGAAGGTGGGGCCATTGTTGGAGGTTCCAAGTTTCAAAAGCCCAAGCCATTCCTAGTTAGCCTTCTCTCTCTCTCCGTGTCTCTCTCTCTCTCTCTCTCTCTCTCTCTCTCTCTCTCTCTCTCTCTCTCTCTCTCTCTCTCCCTCCCTCCCTCCCTCCCTCCCTCCCTCCCTCCCTCCCCCTCCACGTTGTATCTCAGGATGTAGACTCTCAGTTACTTCTCCAGCACCATGCTTGCCTGCATGCTGTCATGGTCATGGACTCACCCACTGAAACTGTAAGCCTCCATTAAATGCTTTTCTCTGTAAATTGCCATGATCGTGGTGTTTTACCAAAGCAACAAACAGAAAAGTAACTAAGATTATCTCTCTAGCCCCTAAAAAACAAATCTTTAATAATAAGTTTAAAAAGGTAAGATCTGATACAGATACAATTTAAACTCACACATATGGCATTGATGTCAGACTCATGTCCTGTAAAGGTCTGCCGGCACATCCCTTCTCGGACATCCCAGAGCTTGGCTGAAGCATCACAAGCACCAGAGACAAACAGTCTGGTGTCAGGAGCGAGAGATAGGCTCATGACATCTCCAGTGTGTCCAGTAAATGTCGTTGTCTGCTGGCCGGTCTCAATGTCCCACAGGGCACTGGAGCATGAGTAAATGGCAATAAGGTATCAGTCACACATCTGGTACCACCAGCTACCTACAACAATATCCTTCAAACTACTCAGGATCACCGATGACCCCGGTGCCATTGTGAAGATACATTTACTTCTTTAATTCAGGAAAACAAAGCAAAGAAAAACTATATAGACGAGCATATGGGCTACGCCTCAGAACTGCTGTTTCCAGGTCACCTCACACCAGCAAAGGGGCTACTGTCCTTTCATTGCAGGGCATGTGAGGTTATCACACATACACACATTCATGGGCAGTTTGTGGGGGCAGCAGAAAGTGCTAAGGCCTGAAAGAGAAGAGCCTGTTTGACTTGTAGTATTTTCTTTATGCCCTCATTTCCCACATTCCTAGACACTAGGGAGGAAATGTTAGTTAAATAAATGGCTCAGAGTAACTGTGATGCCCGAACTCCCTTCCTTAGGGGTCATAAGCCAAGATGGTCTTCATGGATGCACACAGTATTCCAAGGGCCTGCTTGACAGCAAGCAGGAGTTGGCTCCCAAAGTGACAACCATATGCTACTTCCGGCTGCAACCTGCACAATCAACAGTATGGTGAACTGCCAGTTCTTGTCAACCTCACCAGAAAGCCTGGCTTAGCCTAGCACACAAATCCAATCAGCCAATTTCAACATAATCAATACAGGCTATCTTTACTAGGCATGAGGGACACAGAAAGGAAGAGGCAGGGAACACAAAAGCCTTATACATTCATCCAAGAAAATGGTCAACACATGAAATTTGTGATGATTAATCTTCATTGTCAACCTGATTACATTTGGAATCAACTAAAGCCCAACCAGCTAGGTACATTTGTGAAGGGTTTTCTTAATTGGATCATTTGAATTGGGAAGGCCCACCTTAGCTAAATCTGGGTCACAGCTTCTGGTGAGACTCACATAAAAGGACATGGAAAAGGAAGCTTTTGCTGTGTACTGGATTGTTTTCACTCTCATTGGTGAGTTTATCTATCTTGCTGCTAAAGAATTCCTTTATTGGTATTAAAACCTATTCTAGGTTTCCACTGTAGACAGAAGACCAGCTGAGATAGCCAGCTTCGTGGACTTAACAGCTACCAGATTGTTGGCCATTTTCATCAAGAGATACAGCTACTGCTAGACTGGCAGGCCTGTAAGCCACTCTAATAAATAAACCTTTAAATTACGGCTATTGACATCTAGGCATGCCTCCATGACTAGCAAAACCCACAAGGGCAGCTTAAGTCTAAAATTACTCTCTTTTTTTTTTTTTTGGTTTTTCGAGACAGGGTTTCTCTGTGTAGCTTTGCGCCTTTCCTGGAGCTCACTTGGTAGCCCAGGCTGGCCTCGAACTCACAGAGATCCGCCTGGCTCTGCCTCCTGAGTGCTGGGATTAAAGGCGTGCGCCACCAACGCCCGGCTAAAATTACTCTCTTAAAACAACTATCTGGTCATTTTATTATTGAATGAAGGGAACTTGAGTATGTTTCCATCTATTAGTAAACAAACATCCTAAAATAAAGAACTCTGATAGAGCTGTTGTTTGAAAGCAGTACTCATGCTCACTATATACGGAGCTGGATTCAGAGTAAAACAGAAGAATGCCACAGAGCTAAAAACATCACATACATGAGTAAAAATAGATGGAGAAAAGTAAAAAGCAAAGCAGGTCTTCATATACAACTGAAGTCTAAATATTTATATTTTAGTTCTTTGTTCAAAACTAAAACTGTACCTATAGACAGTACAATGAATTACTCATTGCTACTTTGTATTTTTAATCACCAGCCATAATGAAATTCAAGATATTCTTTTTTGTTTTGTTTTTTTGAGACAGGGTTTCTCTGCGTAGCCTTGGCTGTCCTGAAACTTGCTCTGTAGACTAGGCTAGCCTCAAACTCTCAGAGATCCATCCACCTGCCTCTGTCTCCTGAGTGCCGGGAATAAAGACATGCACCACCACTGCCCAGGCCAAGATAGTCCTAACCAGTGATGAGAACCATCTCCCAAAAGTTTTACCCTACTAGTGTGAACAAGAACAGTGAATCTCAAGCCTCATTCTCAGCCTTGCCAGGTACTCACCATGTGGTATCTCCAGAGCTGGTGACTATCTGATTGTCATCCAGGAACCGGCAACAGGACAGATAACCTGGAAAAGAGCAGACCCAAATGAAGACTCAAGTCTAGCAAGCCCCAATCTTATGATCTTCTCAATGTAAAAACTATGGTAATGAAAATATTCAGAAATTCTGTTTTGTTTGGGACATCACAGTATGGGTGAAACTACAGCTAGACAGAACCGATGCCAGGACAATGGGACAATACTTCAGACAGACCCATTCCCTGAACAACACAAAATAGTAAACCATGCCTATGGGATCTTGGTTCTGCCTTTCTATCTTAAGGTAGGGAGTCCCTTTCCTTTTATACTCGTTTGTTTGCCAACTGGGACAAAAGGAGCTCAGAGCTCAACAGGAAGGGAGACAGGAATGAAATCAGGGTAGAAAGGGCTTACAAGCCAACCAAGAGGAACAGGAAAAGATGAAAAGGCAGCCCCATGGCAAGAACACTAGAAATGTCCAGTGGGAAGGCTCCAAAAAAATGCACATTACTGGGTGTGCTTTCTCAAAAACTATGATATGGAGTTTGCTCACCAAAAGCTGTGGATAGCATAGGGGACAGTGAGACGTTGTCTCAAAATACAATAAAAATTTTGAGAAAGATGAAAAAAATAAGTCACTGGAAATAAAGTAGGTTGATATCTGAATGTCACTTAGTTCACTAGAGAGTAGTGGTGAAATCTGCTAAGCAAAGGAACAAATTTTAAATGGCTACATGAAGTTATGCAACAGGAGCCAGGACACTGAGAACTTCCCAGATATGGATAGATGCCTGCTGGAGTGACACAGAGGGAAGCTGAGGAACAAGCACCTGGGCTTTGCTTCAGTCTGTGATTCTGACAAGCCAGTGGGAGTGGGACACCAAAACGATGGAAACAGAAGTTAAGTTATTAACTGTCCAGTTGTGACGTTCAGAGAAGATTTAACAGGGAGACAGAATCTTTTCTTCTGTTATCTAAGTACCTGGGAAGGGGGGTGGGGGAGTGGGGGTGAGTATCATTGTGTTATAAATAATGTAAAATATTCAACTTCTCATTCGATGAAGAAATTATACCCATAAAGTGTTTTAATCACTCACTCTACCAGGTTCCAATACTGAATGTCAATGCCATGCTTCACCAGGAGGGCAAATTGTGGCCCTCTTGACCAGAATATTCCAGCAAAGGATATAGTTACTCAAGTTATCAAAGAGGTCACTTTGAACCCTGGTTTCCACTCTCTCTTTATCAGTCCCCATTGAGACCAATCTGTGTCTTAGTTCCAGTCTCCTCGAAAATAGTATTCAGGCAATAAATTAACCTTCAATATATATTGCTATTTATCTGTGGGTGTACACACACATGCATGTACATTCATAATTATTATTTTTTTGACACAGGGTTTCTCTTTGTAGCCCTGGCTCGTCTCCAACTCTGCCTGCTTCTGCCTCCTGAGTGATGGGAATAAAGGTGTGCATCACCATGCCTGGCTAATTGTTTTCAATAAAACAATTTAGAATATGTATTCTACCTGTAAATTTAAAAAAAGTTGAATATTTAATAAATAAGGTAATAAAAATGAGCACTCTGTTACTATGAACCCATTGGATCCATTTCCAGGATTTCATTATCCTGTAAGATAGCCTCTATATTCTATGAAGTTTTAAGCCTGAAGGGCATACTCTACAGGTGAAGCTCCTGCCTGGGAATAAAAGGACACACAACTGACTGCCAATGGAAGATATACTTCAAGATCAGATGCTACAATTAGCAGACATTTTACAGTTAGCTTTTGTAACTATTCAGAAACACAAGAAATAATCTTGATATAAATAAAAAGAAAGCGCGCGCGTGTAGAATATTTTAAAATAGAAACAAAAAGGAATTCTCAAATTTAAGAGAGCACGTAACACAGAAGTTTATGCTGACCCTCCTTCTATGCCTGACCAGCATGATTTGCATTCTTGCATTTATTCTCGGGTGAGCCTCCCTCAAATGCTGGCCATTACTAGGCTGACAGAAGAGCTGTTGCCTACAGCTGATGTCAACTGAACTTACTTGAACAGAAACAAAACACTTGAAATGGAAACTGAAGAAACTTACCTCTTAAAGCCATAGAAACCAGGGAATTTGAAGACATGCTCAAATTCTACCAATTTAGTAAAAAACAAAAAATTTTGGGTTCCAAACGCCAAAACACAATGAATACAAAGAAAGTCACATATCCAGGCACATCACAAACTGCTTAAAATCAAAGATGCACTTTTAATGTGTTTTTGTTGTTGTTTTGTTTTTAATGCTGGCTACTTTCCCAGGGGACTCAAGATCAATTCCTAGCACCAACACAGTGGCTCATAACTATCTCTAACTCCAATTCCAGGAGAGATCAAACATCCTCTCTCTCTGGCTTTGTGGGCACCAGTCATGCATATGGTGCACCAACATTCATGTAGGGAAAACAACCCATACACATTAAGTTCAAAGTCAACCCAAAATTCTTTATGTCTAGCAAAAATATCCTTCAGGAATAAAGGTCAAGGGCCAGTAAAATGGATCAGTGTGTATAGGTGCTTGTTGCCAAGTCTGACCACCTGAGCTCCATTTGCAGAATCTACATGATAGAAGAATCAACTTCCCACAAGTTGTTCTCTTAACTACATACACACATGAATGAATGCACGCATGCACCCACATAGAGGTCAAAGGCTGGCAGGATGGATCAGTGGGTAAAGGAACTTGTGGCCACACCTGAGTTTGATCTTCAGAACCCAAATAGAGAAGGAAGGAGAGAACTGACTCCATACTGATCTCTACATGCATGGTGACCATGGAACTCGCTTTGTAGACCAGACTGGCCTCAAACTCACAGAGATCAATCTACCTCTGTCTCCCAAGTGCTAAGTTTAAAGGTGTGCACCATCACCATCAAATCTGGCTTTCTTTTAGATATGTGAAAATTAAATGCTTCTTTTTTGAGATGGGGTTTCATGTAGCCCAGACTGCCCTCAAACTCACTATGTAGCCAACTGTGAATTCTTGATCCTTCTACCTCCACTTCATGAATGTTGGTATTACAAGAATACATTACTGTGCCTGGCTTTACGGTGCTGGGATGTAACCTAGGGATTTGTGCATGCTAGACAAGTACTCTACCAACTAACTACATTCCCAACCCCTAGAACAGTAATTTAAATACAATTGATCAAAATTTACAGGAAATATACCTGTAGGGATCTTGCCATTTTAAATTCTTACATTTGAGACAGAAGGGATCTAAAATCAGTTGCTTAAGCTTCTACCTAAGAAGCCAGAATATTAAGAAAACATCCCCCCGAAGTAATGAACACTGACAGTGTAACTTACCTGGCCAAACTAACTCTTCTACCAGAATGGTAAGGGTTTAAAAACAATGCTCTTCATGACAGTCAATTATGAACAATCCTTTGCTCAAATGTGAAGAGAATCCTAGTGATGCATTGTCAGTAGCACACCAAGAAATAGGGTTTTTGAGAACAAAAATTATAGCCATAAAAAGAAAATACCAGTAGGCTTTCTTCTTTGGAAATGCAATGTGTTCTAAATGCAATGTGCACTAATTCCTGGCAAAACAATATGCACCCAATATTTTAATACTGACCACATTTAAAAGACCTGAATGGACCACTAATTCTCTTCTGTCGCCTCTAAAAGAGCACCGGTAAATCCATAAACAGAAAAAGCTGTGCATAGGAACACATAATTAGGAGACTACTCGTGTTAAGGTCTAAAGACAGAAGGCAGTTTAAAACAGGACTGAAATGCCATCATAGTGATAAACAAGAATGGTGGCTGCTACTGTTTAAAGAGAAAAAAGTAGCTGGGAATTCAGAAACTGGCTTAAGTAACCAATATACAGGTTTCTTACAGGTTAAAGCATATTGGGCCTGGTTTGGCTTTATGTTCAGAAAATTTCCAGCCCTTATCATAACTTTTACTTGAACCACAATCAACAAATCAAAGGAACACTATAAACACCCTATAAGCAGCTAACATCATTGGAAGGTTAAGATGGGTACCTGTATGTCCTGCCAGCTCACGACTCACACGCACATTCCCTTCACGGGTTTTCAGATTGTAAATGGAGCAGATGTTATCCAGGCCACCACAGGCCACATAATTCCCAGAAGGAGCGTATGCACAAGTCATGACCCAAGAAGAGCGCAGAGGGATGGCATGAACCTAAATAACAAGAACACAGACAGTCAACACTATTAAGTTCAAGAAAATATATTACAAGGCTAGGTGTGGTGGTACATGCCCTTAATCCCAGCATTCAAGAGCTCTGAGTTTGAGGCCAGGCTGGTCTACATACTGACTTCCAGGCCAGCTAGGACTACATAGTGAGACTTTCTCAAAAATAAATAAAACAGAACAACAAAAATTAAATTAATGAGTAGATGAGTGTGATGGCATACACCAGTGAGTTTATCTCTTGGAAGGCTAAGAAAGGAAGAACAAAAGGTTTTATGTTTTGTTTTTCATTTTGGTTCTGAGGACTAAACTCAGAGCCTTGTCTACTAGTCAAATATTCTGTATCACCAGCCCTGACGACAAGTTTGAGGACATTTTGGGGACAAATAGTAAGATACTACCTCAAAGAAAAAGCAAATTAATTTGTATTTTTAATGATTTAAGGAGAGAAGGATGTTAATAAGATTTTTAAGGATTTACTTACTACTTCCTTTAATTCCATCAAAATGGCCATGAGTTAAGAAAGAAAGAAAGAAAGAAAGAAAGAAAGAAAGAAAGAAAGAAAGAAAGAAAGAAAGAAAGGGAGGAAGAAGGGAGGGAGGGAAGGAGGGAGAG
Source organism: Peromyscus leucopus (assembly GCF_004664715.2). Lineage (NCBI taxonomy): Eukaryota > Metazoa > Chordata > Mammalia > Rodentia > Cricetidae > Peromyscus > Peromyscus leucopus. The sequence continues at coordinate 153,710,177 of NC_051064.1, read as the reverse complement.
AGGGAAGGAGGGAGAGAGGGAAGGAGGGAGAGAGGGAAGGAGGGAGAGAGGGAAAGAAGAAGAAGAAGAAGAAGAAGAAGAAGAAGAAGAAGAAGAAGAAGAAGAAGAAGAAGAAGAAGAAGAAGAAAAGAATAAAAGAAGAAGAAGAAGAAGAAGGAGGAGGAGGAGGAGGAGGAGGAGGAGGAGGAGGAGGAGGAGGAGGAGGAGGAGCCAGGTAGGGTAATTCATGTTAATCTCAGCACTAAAGAGGCTGAGGCAGGTCAATAACTGCAAATATAAGGTCAGTTTAGGAGACAGTAACTGATTCATATTCATTAATTCATTCATTCAATCTCTGTCTCTTTTACACTTACACACACACACACACACTGAAATAACTAAGTTGTATAGTGGTATCATAATTAACCTTGTCATTTAGATAGAGCTGCTAGAATTTCTGCAATCTTTTACATGTACCTAGTATTTCTTAGGAAAACACAACTGACTTCAAGATTATTTACCTTTCCTGGACTGAAGGCAGCGTTCAATTTTTTTGAGGTTTTATTTTATTTTAATTTTATATGTATGAGGATTTGCTTAAATATATTTACCATGTGAGTGTAGTGCCTGGGAAGGCGAGAAGAGTACCTCAATTCCACTTTGAACTGGAGTTACAGATGGCTGTGAGGTGCTGAAAATCAAACTCAGATCCTCTGGAAGAACAGCCAGTGCTCGTAACCACTGCCCCACCTCTCCAGCTTCAGAACTTGTTTTTAACAGTGTATGTGCATGTGGGTGCACGAATACGCCACTGCAGGTGGATATGGAGGCCAGAGGCTAAGTAATGTCCAGACTCTTTCCTGACCATTCTCCACCTTATTTGAGACAGGGACTCACAATTGTATCTAGAACACATCTATATGATAAGTCTAGCTAGCCAGTTTGCTTTGGGAATTCCTTGTCTCTCTCTTCCAAATGCTGGAATTACAGACTGGTCACCATACCCACTTAGCATTTAATTGGGTTCCGTTTTTTTTTTTTGTTGATACTGTTTTCTTGAGGAAGGTCTCATGTAGTTCAGACTTGCTTCAACTTTATTATGTAGATAAGGATGTATTTAATGCATTAATCCTTCTATCTTCCTTTCTCAAATGCTAGATTACAAGCATACACCACCATACCGAGTATAATTTATTTCAATACAAGTAAAGTGAAGATTTAATCTAGAGATTTGTCCCTATCAGGCAAACATTCTACCTAGTATCTCTGTCTTCTGTTTTCCTTCCCTTCCTGTCCCCACTGTTTTTGTAGTACCTTGTTACGTTACCTAGGGTGAGTCTGACCACCTGGGCTTACCCAATCCTCCTACCTGAGCCTCCTGAGTAACTAGAATTACACTCTTAACACTTTGCTGGGTTACACTTTGTTCTTATTTTTTCTCGTTCTGGGAATCAAACCTGGGGAATTATGCCTGACAGGCAAGTACTCTACCACTGACCTACATTGACAATCAATAACTAAATTTTCAAGTATAGCAGGTTTTAGATTATATCATGTTTAATAAACTAAACAAACTACTAACCAAATGGAATCTACATTTCAGTATTCTAGAAATAAGTCAGGAAACCGGAACCCCGTTCTTCTACCAACACAAAGAAGCATTCAGCTCATTTCTACATGGTTAAGACAGGAACCACAGCACAATTGTGTGTCAAGCACAGGGACCAGCAACATGAGCTCTTCTATCATCCTCAAGATCATTACTGAACAAAAACTTCTTGAGTTGTCATGAGCAGACTGTTAGTGTTCCCAGAAAGAATCTTGCTTTTACCCACCTTGTTTGTGGTATAGCTGTCCCAGATGATGAGTTTTCCATCCTGAGAGGCGCTGACAAGGAGCCTAGAGAAAAAATAAAGGAAACAAACAAATCTTGGTGATGTCCAACTAGAGCTTTAAAACTACATTTACTTGCTCAAAATCAAATACATTTAATAATAAGAAAAAGAGGATCTAAATGTCTGACCAATGTGACACCATGATTGTCAGATAACATGCCTTAGGGACACCTGGCTGATCAGACTACCAGCTCCTCTGTTAACTGAAAGGCAGTACTGACCTCTACTTGGTTCTGCAAGGTTTCTTTTTTATTCCAAGTTAAACTAGATACACAGATTGGTCCAGAGCCTTAAGTAGTATCAAATATTTAGGATACCATTTTGTTCCATCTGATAAGAGAAAACCTGAATATTATGGGAAAAGCTTGAAATACTCCTCCATTCAGGAACCATTTTAAACACCCTGTCCTGTTTTTTTTTTTTTTGTTTTTTGTTTTTTTTTTTTTTGGGGGGGGGGGGTTGACACACATTATAGTCATTTAAAGAAGAGGGAACTTTGACTGAGAAAATGCTTTCACTCTATTGGTCTATACGCAAGCCTGTGGGGTATTTTCATGATTAATAACTGGGCAGTGCCATGCTTGAGCAGGTGGTCCTGGATGGTATAAGAAAGCAGGCTAAGTAAGTCCTTTGTGGCCTCTGCTTCAGTTCTTGTTTTCAGTTTTCTGCCTTGACTTCCTTTCGTGATTAGACTACAACTACAAGGTGAAATAAACTTTTCCCCAAGTTGCTTCTGCTCATGGTGTTTAATAGTACCAATAGAAAGCAAACTGGAATACACTGCATGAGCTGGAATGGTAGTATACATTGTAATCCAAGAATGTGGGAAGTGGAGACACTGTGATTGAGAGTTCAAGGCCAGGCTTGACTATGTAACAAGTTTGAGGCCCAGATTCTATCCCCAAAAGCCCCGGAAAAACAAACAAACAAACAAACAAACAAACAGCATAAAACTTCCCACACTGAGATCAAATTAGAATGCTAGTTTCCATAAAAACTAAGGACTCTCCACAGTAGTTAAGATGACAAAGGACAGAATTGTACATGGTTAGGCAAAAGAGACTACCAATTACCACAAATTATGAACTGCTTGTGACTCTGTCCTGATTCAGGGCAGCTATGCTAAGTTTGGAATCCGTTCTCTGTATATGCAGAATTAAGGCAGGATACTGTGAAAGGCAAACATGACTAGTAGGCAAAGAAATCTAAGTTATCTAGAAAGCAATCTGGGTGAGAGCAATTCTGGGATCATCTTAAAATGCAATGTGGTTGCATCTTAAAATCCAAAATAGCTATTTAGGGAGGTGTTTTGGATATGTATTCTCACTCCCCCTTATATCATCTTAATATTTTTTTTTCCTTCATAGTAAACGGTTATTGAGCTGGGTGTGATGGTTAAATGTCTTTAATCCCAGTACTTCAGAGGTAGAGGCAGGTAGATCGATGTGAGTACAAGAGCAACCTGGTCTACAATAGTTGAGTTTCAGACTAGCCAGGGCTGCGTATTGTAACTATCAAAAAGGAGAGAAAAAGAAAAAAGTTGTTGACAAGAATTTTTTTATATGGCTCAAAGCTGCAGTTTATGACTACATCCTTGTTCATTGTGGTAACTGGCAATTTGATTTTATACATGTGTGCAGTGGAAAGATGTCTCCATAGGTAAGAATACTTGCAGCACAAGCTTGAAGACCAGATGCCTAGCACACATGTAAAAACTAGTCATGGCCAGATACTGGTATCCCCAGTGTTGCAGTGGAGTGGAGTTAGAACCCCTGGGATCACTAGCCTACCTAAAAAGTGATCTCAGGTTCAGTGAGAGATCTTGCTGTAAAGAAGTAAGGCAGTGGGCAGGCGTCTCCATGACAGGTAAGGTGACCTGCAGACATCCCATGCAACCTAAGTTTTGGACAACTGTTGCCTTGCTTGCTGACCTTGACCTTGATATCCTCCCTATGCTAATTCCCTGTAGGGTTCCACCCTCCTGAATGCTTAAGGGAAGTTCCTTGTCTGTGTATCCAGCATAATGGGTGTTAACAGCTTAGATGCAAGACTGTAAAACATCGATAGCAAACTTCTGCCCTCCGGGGTTCTCCCATTGTGCTGTAAGCCTATATTTAAGACCTCCTCCCTCCTTCAATAAATGGCATTAGGCAAAGTGATCGAGCAGGCCAACCAACCTCCTTCCTTTGGCTTCTGAACAGGGACGTGTGTGCATATATATGTATGTATGTATGTACGTACGTATGTATGTATGCATGTATGTATGTAATGTGTTTAGCAGAATATTAATTTATACTAAGATTCAATTGTGTGTGTGTGTGTGTGTGAGAGAGAGAGTGAGAGAGAGAGAGAGAGAGAGACACAGAGAGATGGGGGAGGGGCAGGCATGTAGAGGTCAGAGGACACCACCAAGAAATCAGTTCTTTTCTACCTCCATGTGGGTTCCAAGGGATCAATTATTTTATTGTATTGGTTTTTCTGAGACAGGGTTTCTCTATGTAACAACTCTGGCTGTCCTAGAACTCACTTTGTAGACCAGGCTGGCCTCGAATTCAGAGATCCTCCTGCCTCTGCCTCCTGAGTGCTGGAATTAAAGGCATGCAAGTGCTACCACACCTGTCTCAGGTGATCAATTTAATGGAGGCTTGCTTGACAGACACTTTTACCTGCTGAGTCATCTTGCTGGCCCTAAAATCCAACTTGTAATAATATTCAAGATGTTTTCTCAGTCCTGTGGGTTTTTCTCCCCTCTCTACTTCCCAGAGCCTGGTAAAGTCTCTTTGGCTGGGTCAAGATATGAGGGGTTTGGATGTGATTGCCACTCTTTGTTCCACGCAGCTATCTGGCTGGTTCCCAGTTTCTATCTCTACTGGAGATCAGAATGGGAAAGACTTCAGACAGCACAGTGAACTGTGTTGGTTCCTCCAAGTTACATGACCTGAGATTAGAATGTGTGTCTTCTTTCACCTTCTGGAGGATCAGCTCACGGCTTAGCATTGTCTTAATTCCTCACTGAGTCAGCAATTATTGAGCTCTCTGAAGGTGACCCCTTAACTTGGAGGATGAGCTACTACAGATGTCTCTTAATACCGTTTCTCAGAGCCTCGAAAAGACCAGGCAGAAATAGAGCAGCAGAGGGCCCTTATACTGTAATAAGGTGAAAGCACCTTATATATGATGACTAAACATGGGTAGAGGAGTGGACTTTAAGCACCATAAAAGGAGAGCTTGAGCAACTGTCAGCCTTGGCTGCACAGTATCCTATCTCCAGAAAAGGAAGAATCATCTAAGGAGGTAAAGAGATGGCTTAATAGTCAAGAGTTTGCCTGGTATGCTCAATGCTCCAGAGGGCTAAGGTGCAATTCATTTGTGAAGAACAATTTACTATACAGGAAACCTTGAATTGAATCTGTAGAACAGAAGAAAAAAAAAGTTGTAGCAACAGGCTTGATTGTAGTGGGTAGCCATTCCAGCTTTGACCTGGAATTTCCAACCCCCATTGAGGCCTCGGTAATGGTCACGCCTATAAGGCGAGGCTGAGAGAGGATGCTGAAGACCGGAGTTCTGGATGCAGGGGCTCTCTTGGTTCCTGGACCCTGGCGGTAGACTGAGCAGAGTTTCCAGAGAACACCACAGGACTGCGCTACACCTTCCCCAGACTCTGTAAACTATCCATTCACTTGTAAATTACCCCACAAAATAAACCTCCCTTTTAACTACATGGAGTGGCCTTAATAATTTCACAATACTTGGTGCCTGTGCCCAGTTTAGTTCTGTGATAAATTCTGTGACAAAGGATTGAAATTGTCCTTCTGTCACAATATATTTTGTTACAATATGCATTGTTCTTTATAAAGGAAGTTTATATATCAAAACCTGGCTTGGCAGGGTGTGATGATGCACAGCTTTAACACAAGCACTTCTGAGGCAGACAACTGGACCCTGTAAATGTGAGGTCAACCTGGTCTACATTGTAAGTTCCAGGACAGTCAGAGCTACATATGAGAGAGAGAGAGAGAGAGAGAGAGAGAGAGAGAGAGAGAGAGAGAGAGAGAGAGAGAGAGAGAGAGAGACAGAGAGACACAGAGAGACAGAGACAGACAGACAGACAAGCAAGGCAAGCATGGTGTGATGAAAGTTTCAAAGGCCCAGAATGAATGGCTGAGGTTTACCTCCAAATATGCCCTAATATTCTTGTAGCTGAAATTTCTAGAATAGATATGGTTTGATTAAAAATTTGAAATTAGATGGGCAGTGGTGGCGCACGCCTTTAATCCCAGCACTCAGGAGACAGAGGCAAGCGGATCTCTGAGTTCGAGGAACTACAGAGTGAGTTCCAGGAAAGGCGCAAAGCTACACAGAGAAACCCTGTCTCGAAAAACCAAATGAATGAATGAATGATGAATGATGAATGAATGAATGAATGAATGAATGAAAATTGAAATTAAAACCTATATGATGTTACTATCACACTGAAAAATAGCTTTGTGTGGACCTGGAAGAACCTCTTGCCCCTCCTTGAAACAAAACAGCAGATTCTGTAGGACTCAGTGTCTAAGCCAGAAAGAATGATCATCTAAAACAATCCCTAAATTCTATTTTGGAAGGTTTTATTTGCCTTTTTTGTTGTTGTTGCTTGTTCTTTGAGACAGGGTTTCTCTGTAGCTTTTGGAGCCTGTCCTGGAACTCACTTTGTACACTAGGCTGGCCTCAAATTCACAGAGATTCACCTGCCTCTGCCTCCCAGTGCTGGGATTAAAGGTGTGTGCCACGGCCGCCCAGTTTTATTTGCTTTTTGAGACAGGGTTTCATGTAGCCCCAAGCTAGCCCAGAAATTGCTGTGTAGCTGAGATTGATCTTAAGCTTCTGTAATCCCCCTGCCTGCACCTCCTGAGTTCTGGAATTATAGGCATACACCCTTCCCCTCTACCCCCCTAGTTACACAATACTAGCGATATCCCAGGTCTAGTGCATTCTAGGCAAGTACTCTGTCAGCTTAAGAGCTCCAGTTTATTGACTGATTGGTCTTTTGAGAGCTTCAGGGTGATGTTGTAAAGTTCAAAGAACAATAGTAAAACACATGTCATATTCCCTGCATACTGCCCAAGAAAGAATAAACTAAAAATCACCCATGAGCCTTCCTTGTTTACAGGAATATCATGCTCCTGATATAAGACTATCAGGACCTGGTATCCTGTTGATACACACATCTTCTTTCTGACCCATGAATTTCAAGGCAAACTCATGCTTAAGACTAGTTGGAATACAAGCCTTCGTATCTCACCCTAACTACCCTTTACTACTCAGGCCACACACCTGTTCTCAGATCTTTGAATACACCTACCCGAAGCACACACTTACCTTTCCAGACAACTCATTCAGAGCTTAACTGAGGAAGGATGACTTAGTACCTCAAGAGGCCAGAACCCAGCATTTGATTCTCAGTCCAGGTCCAAGGCTATTGACTAATGCACAGCTCTTGTAATGTTCTCATACATGGAAAAAAAGCTACCTCGTACCACTTACCTTTGATAATGCATTCTGTGATGCATGGATCAGTAAGAATATTTTCTTTCATTCCATACTTAATTTTATACATCTTTAAAGAATATCTTTGAATTTAACCATTTTCTAATTTTATTTATTTTGAATGACCTTTATTTTTAATTGACAATAATTATGGACTATATAAATTGCTTAATGTTTACATTACAGAATGATTGAACTAAGTGAATTTAGAATCTTTTTGTGGTGGGAATATTTAAAATATATTTTCTTGGTAGCCTAGTGGTGGTGGCACATGCCTTTAAACCCAGTACTTGGGAAGCAGAAGCAAGCAGATACCTGTGAGTTTGAGGCCAGCCTGGTCTACAGAACAAGTTTCAGGACAGTCAAGACATGGAGAAATCCTGTCTCAAACATCCTCCCCCAAAATCTATTCTTGGGCACCTTAGTGATATACAATTGCCTAGCAGGCATGAGACCCTAGGTTCAATGCCCAGCACTGCAAAAAATAAGCAATGAACAAATCTACTCTTAACAATTCTGACAGCAACAACACAATGCATTCATGATCTGAAACATACTTCTAACTGAAGCCGAACCCTCTGAGCAAGAGTGCAACACCCCACTCCGTTTTTCTGTTCTAATGGGACTGCTTCCATCATTAAACAATCACAATCACATAAAGTGCTCATATGCATAAACAATTGTATAGGGACCCTGAGGAGAACTAAAGATAGCATCTTTTGTTCTCTAGCTATTTATACCCTAAAGCAGATAATTTCACAAAGAAAAGCCAAGCAGAAATTCCACTCTGATAACAAAAAATGGAAAAGAAAAAAAAAAAAAAAAAAAAAAAAAAGAGGATGTTAAGATTCTGTTGGAGCTGGGCAGTGGTGGTGCATACCTTTTATCTCAGCACTTAGGAGGCAGATGCAGGTGGATCTCTGAGTTCAAAGACAGCCAGGGCTGTTACAGAGAAACCCTGTCCCAAAAAGCCCAAAAAAAATTCCATTGGGTGTAGAAGGGCTAGCTACAGTCACGAACTATGTTGCACTGTTTCCTTGTAAGTGGAGAAGAAAGACAAGAGACCTAGAGGTCCAATAATAAAGGGTAGTTATCAGCATATAAAAGATACAAATGCAAAAATGGAGTATCTCTTCAAATGATAAGCAAGTAGGTGGTAGGGCCATGTGGGAGGATAAGGATAGCAATTCATTTATATTCCGTAAGTCTTCCAGTGAGGATGAAAAAAATCACTGGAGACCACATGTAGTTTTTGGGACCAGTCTGCTGCTGAAAACATAGTACCTTATACCTTCTGTTGCTCAATTCTTGCATTATAACCCAGGCCACAGAGGAGCTGGGAAAACAAAGATCCAGTATCTAAAAGGTGAGGGATGAAGAAAAGCTGGTGCTAGCATGAAAAAGACAGTAGTGAAGTCAGACAGTTAAACAGGGATTTGAATGAAGAATATGCACCTGTGAACATTACACCTGGCTGCCAGGCAACTGATGGAACAAGTTTTCTAACTCACCCCCATCCCTGCCTTCTCAGATGGGATCTTACTATGTAGTCTTGGCTAGCCTAGAACTCACAAAGATCTGCCTACTTCTGCCTCCTGAGTACTGGGGTTAAAGGTGTGTGCCACTATGCCCATACCAACTCAACTCCCCGCAACCCCACCCCGAGACAGGGTTTCTCTGTGTACTTTTGGTGCCTGTCCTGGAGCTCACTCTGTAGACCCGGCTGGCCTCAAATTCACAGAGATCCGCTTGGTTCTGCCTCCTGAGTGCTGGGATTAAAGGCATGTGCCACCATCATCCAGCACCAACTCAACTTGCTAACCATTATCTTTCAGAAATCCAACATTTCAACCAACATTTCAAGCACTGTTTTGGAAGGGACCATTTGTACCTTGAGTCTGTGCCCCAATGCATGGCATAAATCTTGGCCAGATGCCCCCTCAGCGTTCTTCTGGTTCGCATTTGGATTCTTCCCACTGGATCAATGTTGTTTGTGATCTTAAAATATAAAGTTAGTGCAGATTAACTTCAGCAAATAGACTTTCCACCTGCATTCTGTGGGTTCTGTCATATAATATCAACTGAGAACCAAAAAATACTGAATGGAAAATCCTGTATTAGAATATTTTATGTGTATGCATTGAGGACCAGTGATCCCTGAATGCTTGTGTGCAACAAATGCATGAAGGAGCCCTAGGAGGTCAGAAAAGACATTGCATCTGGAATTATAGAGTTATGAGCCACCATGGGGTATTGGAAACAAATGCTCTTAACTGCTGAGCCATCTCTCCAGCAGCCAATTCATAAACTTTAAACTGCACATTGCTCTTAAGTAGCACGATTGAACTGTTCATCCTGCAGTGCCTGAGGTGTGAATCCCTTTTGTCTAATGAGTCCCCAAGTTTGTCAAGTAGCAATACACTACAGCCATCATGCTCTTTACATGCCACAGTACCTATGCCACTCACTTCTTTTTATCCAGTATGCAGGCACCGTGTCATCCACAGTGCAAACAGTAAGATATCTTAAGATCATGAGCGTATACCCATGTAACTACTCTAGAATAGTTAAAATTTTATTATTGCTTTATTAAATTATGAGTTATCTGCACCTTTATCTAGTGTGCAAATCATACTTTAACACAGTCATGGATACACAGTTAAAAAAAAAAATCTGTGTCTACCTATGAGGTCTGAGGACCAGACACCAATTTCCCAAGGAGAAGGTGTATTTCTATCTGTTGTGCTAGTAACTTTTTTATTGCGAACCTGACACAACCTAGATTCACCTTAGAAGAGAGAACCTCAATTAAAGAGTTGCCTAGATCAGATTCCTCTGTGGTCATATCTGCGAGGCACTGTCTGGACTGTTAGATGATGTAGCAGGGTCCAGACCATTGTAAGCAATACCACCTCTAAGCAGATTATCTTTGGCTGTTTGAGAAAGTGGGCCAGTAAGCAATACTCTATGGTTCCTGCCCTGACTTTCCTCAATGATGAATTATGATCTAGAAGTGTAAGCCAAAATCAATCCTTCATACCCAGGCTGCTCTTAGCCAAAGTGTTTTACCAAAGCAAACATAACTATACAACAAGAGTTGACAGCCATATATGTATTTTAAATGAATTTTATTTATTGGGATAGAGGAGTGGCACACATGTGCAGAGGTCAAAGGACAACTTGTGAGAGCCTCTTACCATGTGAGCCCTAGGGATTGAACTCAAGTTGTCAAGCTTTGTGGCAGGCACCTTTGATCCACTGAGTCATCTTATCAGCCCTGTACATGTTTTAAAATCAGTTTGATTCTTTTCGACATGAGTCTGCAGTAAAATTGTTGGTCATATGGTAGAGATCTCATTTTTATTTAAAGAACATTCACTGGTCCTCAATGCCTATCTATCATCAGAATCAACTTCCAAAATAAAAAGTCTTGGCAGTGGTTTTATATTCTCACCCCACAGGACAGAGTGCTCATTCCTGAAGTTCCACAGGAATGCCCACATCAGACTGTGCATTATGAATGAATGATAGGTGGATTGTTTCTTACCTGAGAAAGAGTCGCATCTGCACATGCTTTACGTGCATCCTATGAAACAACAAATGGGAAATAGTTGTATTTCACACTTTCAATCTCACGACTTTCCCTACCAAGGTTTCAGGAAGCCTCCACTGTCAGGATCAGTACTCTTCTTTAATACTCCCAAGTTCACTGCTGCTTTTGAGTTGTTCATGCCACAACAGAAATGATTCACAATCCCTAACCCTGCATAAGACATGCACATTCCACAGAACTCTAGGGACCCTGGAACTATAGATAATTCCAGGAAATACCACACTGGAAGTCTGTATAGCAGTGAGTACCCTGGGAGCAGAGGCTACCTTCCCAAAGCCAACTCACACCTGCTCTGTCTTTCCCAGTCTACCTGAGAGCAGGAGGAGTTGCAAGGAAAGGAACAGGCTGAAGACCAGCTTGCTATCCAGACCAAAACACTTCTCTTTGAGAATGCATTATCCAAGGACTTTATTTTCAAACCAAACGATTAAATTTAAGTTCTATGAAAAGAATTGGAAATCTAGAATTGTTAATAAAACTCCAAATGGTAACAAAATAGCAGTAGGCAATATTTTCTATCTATAAAAACAACCAATGCAGCTAAGACCTACAAAAGAATATATCATTGTAATTTTTCTTTAATTTATCAAATTAATTAAAAAGTATTTTCAATAATAAGTGAAATAAGCCTTTAAAAAAATCTCAAAATAGCACACATATATAAATAAAAGATATTCATTATGAAGGAAAATGAGACAACCCCACTTTTAAAAGTTCAAAACTTAAGTACACGCATAATTCAAAGGAACTGATAACCTCGACTAAGAAACTGACCACCTGCTTCAAAAGCAGCAGCTGGCAACAGTCCAGGTTCTTCTCGACTAAGAAACTGACCACCTGCTTCAAAAGCAGCAGCTGGCAACAGTCCAGGTTCTTCAAATGAGGTAGCACATTCCCAGATAAGTGTTCAAGGATAAACCACCTCATAGTGCAAGAGTTTTAATTTACAAGTTGATGACATGGTAAAAATATTGAGATGATGATCACTGTATGAACAGACTTCTAGGTTCAAAATTCATCCTTAATGATTCTGCTTGTAATCAAAATGCAATTCTATAACCAAGTATTTCTACATAAAAAAAATTTGCAGTAAAATGCACAGAAAGGGCTTAGAATAGCAAATTATTATCAAGGGTTTTTCATGCCAATACTTGTTGATATAATGTATAGATTTGGGTTTAAAAGACTAATAAGAATTTTAAAAATAAAGCCGGGCGGTGGTGGCGCACGCCTTTAATCCCAGCACTCGGGAGGCAGAGCCAGGCGGATCTCTGTGAGTTCGAGGCCAGCCTTGACTACCAAATGAGTTCCAGGAAAGGTGCAAAGCTACACAGAGAAACCCTGTCTCGAAAAACCAAAAAAAAAGAATGGTAGTCAGCAAGTACTTTTACTTGATGAGCCATCTTGCTTGTCTGAGAATTAATTAATTAATTAGAATTGAAATAAGGTCCTTTAGCCCCTGCTGGCCCAGAACTCACTATGTAGACTAGGATGGACAAATTTATAGACTCATCTGCCTCTGCCTCCCCAGTGATGGAATTAAAGACATGTGCCATCATGCCCAGCCACAATAATTTCTTTTTCTTCTTTTTTTTTTTTTTTTTGGGGGGGGGGTAGGGAGGCAGTTGAGACAGGGTTTCTCTATGTAACAGTATTGGGTGTCCTGGAACTCACAGAGATCCAGCACCTCTGCCTCTCGAGTGCTGGGATTAAAGGTGTGTGCCACCACCGACCAGCACACAATAATTTCTTAATGGATTCATGAATATGAATATAATGTCCACTCAACAAAATCAGTCAATTTCCTGTCCTGTCTGGGTGTGAGAGCAAAAGCACCACCACAGAAGAGGCTTGACCCATCTCAGGAAGGCATTGTCCCCTCCCACTGAAAGTAGAAAGTCTGCGTCCAGCTCAGTTCAGTCTCTGGGTGAGTACATTTTGGACTGTGTTTATAGTGCAGCTCATCAACCAGAGTAAGTTAAGTTCTTCTGTATCTAACACATATGTGTTCTAATTAAACATTTGTTTGAGAGCCCATGTTTCCTTAGGAACAACAAATACTGACAGTTTTTGTTTTTTGGGGGGCAGGGGGTTGTCTTAGGGTTTCTATTGCTGTGAAGGGACACCATGACCAAGGCAACTCTTATAAAGGAAAACATTTAATTGTGATGGTGGCTTAGTTTCAGAAGTTGAGTCCATTATCACCATGGCAGGGAGCATGGCGGTGTGCAGGCAGACATGGTGCTGTCTACATCTTGATCAGATGGCAACAGGAAATGGACTGTGACACTAGGAGTAGTTTGAGCACAGGAGATCTCAAAGCCCACCCCACAGTAACACACTTCCTCCAACAAGGCCATACACCTCCCACTAATGCCACTCTCTTTAGGGGCCATTTTCTTTCAAACCACTACAGGGGATGTTTCACATGAAAAACAAATCGAAGAACAAACAACAGATAGTGAGACCCTGTTTCAAAAACAAACAAACAAAAAAGTCCTCCTTTTCCATTTGGAGACTCAATGGTCTTCACTTCTCCTCAATAATCAATCCATTGTAAAAAGTAGCACAGTGTTGAGAGGCAAGGTCCAAATTCAATGCAGTCATTTGTGAAGATAATGTTCATTAGGAGAGTGAAGCAGTATCTTTACTAGGAATGGACAAAGATAGGGCTGTCCACAATGGAGGTCTTGAGCCATGAGTTACTCTGTCCATGTTAAACACAGTGAGTGTGAACTGAAGTATGGCCTTATAGTGAGGCACTGAACTTTAAAACCAAAACAAAACTGAAATGAAAGTACTGTAAAGTACTGACTGAAATAATACTTTAATTAGCTACATGGGACTAAATGAAACTTGTTAAGATTGTTTTTACCTGCTTTTTACATTTTCCCTTTTGGGACAGAGCCTTGTGTTGCTCACTTGGTCTCAAACTTCATATGTAACTGAGAATGGCCTTGAACTCCTGATCCTCCTGCTTCTACCTCTTGAGTACTGTATACAGGGGCACTCTGTGGGTGCAGAAAAGAGGGCACTAGGGACTATACATGTGACAAGATTAAAAACATGGGGAGTAAGTAAGCATGTATATTATAAATACTTGTGTGACATTTACCTTGGCCATGCAATCTTTCTTCAGCTACTGTGAAACAATTTGAGCTTCAGTAGCTATAAGGCTGTAACCATCTAGCGTTGTAAAGCCACTAGCTTTTCTGAATATTTCCTTTTCTCCTTTCTAGCTCTGTTCTAAGCATGCTTTCCCCAACTCTTGGGCTTTCTTATCCTTTCTCTAAATCTCCCCTCTGCCATGTAGTTGATATCCATGCTGGTTTAACGTTAAAAGAGAATAGCTATCTCCACCCTATTCCCCTTAAAAAGTTCAAATCACAAGCCCAATAAATATAGTGGTGTATGCCTTTAGTCCCTAGCACTTAGGAGGCAGAGGCAGGCAAATCTGTGACTTTGAGGCCATTCCAGGATACATGGTAAGTTCCAGGACAGCCAGAGCTACATAGTTAAGACCCTATCTCAAAAGAGCAAAAAACTTAAATCACACTATAGTTTAGGACTATCTTTAAGATAAACTTGAAAAATAATTTTAGGTCGTTATCCAATACCTATTCCTTTTTCCCTCAGAATTTTAATTTCTATATTCTTAGTTTTCAGAACTTTTGGAACAAAGAATAGATAAAAATCTCAAAGGCATATGGTCCATGCACAGGCCTCAAACTTTCAATACTCCTGCTTTAATCTCTAGATTTGCTGGCATTACAGGCATGCCTCATTGTACCTGGCTTTAAGTTTTGTTTTTCTGGGTTTTTTTTTTTTGTCTTTATTTTGTGTGTTTGTGTGGGTATATACAAGTACCAGTAGAGGCCAGAGAAAGTATCAAATTCCCTATCCCTTTAAGATAGGGTCTTACTATGTAGCTCTGGAGTTAAGCATTACATGGGATTGCGATCCCCTTGACTTGGGTGCTGGGAACCCAACTGGGGTCTTCTGAAAGTGTAGCAAGTACCATTAACTGCTGAGCCATCTCTCCAGTCCTGCTGTTACCTTTTGAGACAAGGTCTCATGGTACCTAGGCTAGCTAGTCTCAAGCTTACCATATAACTGAGGATGACTTTGAACTACTATCATTCGTCTTCCTCCCAAGTGCTATATTAAAGATGTGTACCACCATGCTTAGCTCCTGGCTTTAAGTTTTTAAGTTATACAAAATTTAGGGGAAGCCAGGCATGCTAAACAATCCCAGTTATGGGGGAGACTGACACAGAAGGAACACCTGAACTCACAATTTTGAGATCAATCTAGTACCATAATAAAGAACCTGCCCCCCTAAAAAAAACTTTAGGTGAGTATTAGGGCTAGAGGTGTACTTCACTGCTATAGTACTTGCCTGCCATGTAAAAAACATAATACATTTAGGGAAATATTTGATATTTAAATTTGTTTTTCAGGAAATAACTTTATATCATACCAAATATTTTAGAAGGTTTTATTAATTCCAGGGGAGTAGACACATTAAAAAAAACACTGACTAGGACAATCTAGACTCAGATGTCCAGGCATGAAGTACTTACAGCAGAGGATATTTTATATTTTCTGTTTTATCTCTAGCTCTAAATCTCAGGCAATTCTGGTTATCTTTTCTAAATTCAAGAGAAAGTTGGCAGTGGTGGCACATGCCTTAATCCTGGCACTTGGGAGGCAAAGGCAGGTGGGTCTCTGTGAGTTTGAGGCCAGCCTGGTCTACGAAATGAGTTCCAGGATAGCCAGAGCTGTTACACAAAGAAACCCTGTCTTGAAAAACAAAAAATCATAACCAAAACAAAACAAAAAGGCTAAAATGATGCTGGAGATTTCCATAAAGTCCCACTGGCAGCCTGAATACAATTGACAAATTAAAGGAAATGTGACTATTGTTTAAGTAGATACTGATTGTTGCCAACAACTGCTGTGGGATGGTCTGTATGTCAAATTGCTCTGATTGGTCAATAAATAAAACACTGATTGGCCAGTGGCCAGGCAGGAAGTAGGTGGGACAAGGAGAGAGGAGAATTCTGAGAAGCAGAAGGCTGAGGCAGAGAGACACTGCCAGCTGCTGCCATGACCAGCAGCATGTGAAGACGCCGGTAAGCCACCAGCCACGTGGCAAGGTATAGATTTATAGAAATGAATTAATTTAAGCTATAAGAACAGTTAGCAAGAAGCCTGCCAAGGCCATACAGTTTGTAAGCAATATAAGTCTCTGTGTTTACTTGGTTGGGTCTGAGCGGCTGTGGGACTGGCGGGTGACAAAGATTTGTCCTGACTGTGGGCAAGGCAGGAAAACTCTAGCTACAAACAACTTATTGAATAAGACTCTGAGGACACCTATATCCTTACAAATGAGAACATGAAAATCAGAGAAAGCTATTTCAAATATACAAAACCCTAAACAAAATGAAAACTAGGGTTTTTTTCCTTGTTAAGTCTTAAGTCTTTTTTCCTTGCTCTTTAGACCAAGTCTAAGAAAATACATACTTGAATTGTCTCCATATAATGTTGAGTTCAAGGTCAACGAGATCTACATTTTGAGTTCCAGGACAGCCAAAGTTACATAGTGAAAAATGAAACCCTGTCTCAAGTAAAAAAATAAAATATAAACCCCTAAACTATAAAACCCACATTTGCTTGGCATCCGTTCTCTCTCTAGTACCACCCCATAAGGAAAGAATCAGAATACACTGAATTTTATCTTTCCCCTTCATTTTTTTTTTAAAATAGGATTTCTCTGTGTAACCCTGGCTGTCCTGGAACTCAGAGTTCCACCTGCCTCTGCTTCCTGAGTGTTGGAATTAAAGGCGTGTGCCACCACCCAGCTGAAATTTATCTTTCATTTAGTTTTGTACTCAGGTAGACACATCTGCTCTCTCTGGTGACCCAAGAGCTGTTATGTACATTCCAATGGTCATCCTGGAGCACAACCCACTTCAAAATCATGAAAAATAAGACAGGCACATCTAAAATACCATTTTATTGATCCTTTCACTTCAAGTAACTTTTTCTTTCTCAGTTTAGCAGCTTTCCTCTTAAAGTTGATGCCACCTTCTCATACAGTGACCCACAATAGCCAAAGGAGGACCTAAAAACCTAGTTCCCCAGATGAAGAATTTCAAAGTCTTTGATGAATTTTACAGAAACGCCATGTAAATTCAAGCAAAAAATTAAAGCCAGTAAGAAAACAAAATTTCTGAAACATAATAGACCAGGTATCTGGAGCATGATTAGCACATAATAGACCAATTTCACCTCACTCTGTTATGCATATAACAGGTACCTTCTGATCTGAAACATAAATAAACATGGCTACATACTCTAATCTGGTTCTTCAGTTGCTCGGCCTCCTGCCGCAGCTGGTCAAGTTCACTCATCTTCAGGTCTCAGTGCTTTCCACACTTCAGAATCCAAGCTCTGCAACAGAAACATGGCATGAAATGGACAGGCTATAGTATGATTGTTTAATTGAAAACTTAATTTTGAGTAATTTATAAAGCAAGTAAAACACTGGGTGTGGTGGCATACGCCTTTAATGCCAGCACTTAGGAGGTAGAGACAGTAGGATCTCTGTGAGTTCGAGGCCAGCCTGGTCTACAAAGAGAGTTCTAAGGATAACCAAGGCTGTTACACAGAGAATCCCTGTCTTTTAAAAAAAAAAAAAAAAAAAAAACCTAGGAAATTGAAAACTTCAGAGCTATGATCTCATAAAACAGAGAACTTTCCTACAGCATTCATAAGAACTTTTAAAACCCTATCTAGGACTGGATTATAAACATAATCATTATTTTTTACTGACTCTGTATAGTACAACAATGTCTAATACATTGCTGAAAATGTAGTAGTAGACTGAAAATGAAAACTGTTAATGCCAATAGTGGTAGTATAATACACTAGTTAGGTGTTTTAAATATTTACTTATTTATTATGTATATAGTGTTCTGTCTGCATGTATCCCTGCAGACCAGATCTCATTACAGATGGTTGTAAGCCATGACGTGGTTGCTGAGAATTGTACTCAGGACCTCAGGAAAAGGAGCCAGTGCTCTTAACCTCTGAGCCATCTCTCCAGCCCAGAAAGAAGATCTTAAGTTCAATGCCAACCTGTACCACAGAGACCCAATCTCCAGAAAAATAAAAACAATATCACTTAAAACAGCATAGGCCTTTCTCATGAAAAGATTTTGAGTCTCTCAGAAACTAAGAACAATGCCAGACATCCAGAATAGCTACCACATGAAGAAACCAGGAGTAATCTCTTCAGGAAACAGGACTAGGGTAATCTGGAAAACTAGTACTTTGAAGCTATGGCAGTCATCATGAGCCTTAAAGGACAAAGGGTATCCAGTATCCAGAAGTCCTCTATTTCTACTAAAACCCTAGGCTGTAGAGTCCCAGGAAGCTCAGAAATATCTTCACCCTTTTAGGTATGAACTGAAAAAGGCTGGTCAAGTGCTGCATACCCAGCCATATAAGACAATATTCCCCAAACTCAGAGACAACTGAGATCATCCTGTTATAAAACATGATTTTTTTTCAGCCTTGGGATGCAGAAGTTCAGTTGGTAGAGTGTGTGACTAACATATATGAAGCTCTGGATTTGAGCCCAGCCCCAGGATAAATGGGATTCAGTGGTGTATATCTATAATCTCAGCACATTGGAAATACTCAGGAGGATCCAAGTCACCCTTTAAGGCCATCCTTGGCTATAGAATTTGAGGCTAGCCTGGGATATATTACAACTGTTTCAAAACTAGATAAGCAAACAAACCTGACTTCCTAGATTGGGGATATAGTTCAGTTAGTAGGTTGCTTGCCTACAATATATGAATCCTCACTTGTGCTGTAAATCACCTGTAAAACAGGAAGTTCAAGGTCATCCTCAGCTACACAGTGCTTTGAGGTCAGTCTGTACTACATTAGTCACTGCCTCAAAAAAATAAAAGCAGAGTGTGGTGGTACATGCCTTTAGTCCAGCAGCTAGGAGGCAGAAACAGAAGGATCTCTGTGAGTTCAAGGTCAGCTTGACCTACATACCCAATTCCAGCATAGCCAGGACTTCACAGAAACCCTGTCTCAAAACACCAACAAAAATAAAAATAAAACAAGAAAGAGACTTCTTTTCCTCAGAGGAAGTTATACATAGAGACACCTGTGTGCCTGTCTGGAATTCATTTCGGTAGCCTAGCTTGGCCTTTGAACTGATAAGCAAATCTCTTGCCTTAGAATCTCAAGTGCTGGAATAGCAGGCCTCATGTCACTGTACCTGGCATACAGGCTGCATTTCTGACAAAGATGCTGGCTGTTAATCATAAATGTGATTAAAGCACCTTAAAATTGAAGGTGGAATTGCTTAATACCAACGTCCCCATGAAAACTACGGAGTATGAATGTTTTGACAGCATTGTATTTACGTGTGCCATGTGAATGCAAACAAAACCTTAGGAGTGATGGCATGCCTCTAATCTCCAGAACTTGGGAAATGTAGAGGTAAAAGACTGTTTTTAGTTTGAGGCCTCTCTGGTACTATGGTGAGCTCCAGGGTACCTAGGACTGTGTCAAGATCATCTCAAATCTTTCTCAAAATTCAAAAGTTAATATCACATGCTTAACTAACCACTGTTATTTTCATTAAGAGTAAAACATATCTTAGGGCCGGGCGTGGTGGCGCACGCCTTTAATCCCAGCACTTGGGAGGCAGAGCCAGGCGGATCTCTGTGAGTTCGAGGCCAGCCTGGGCTAACAAGTGAGCTCCAGGAAAGCTGCAAAGCTACACAGAGAAACCCTGTCTCGAAAAAACCAAAAAAAAAAAAAAAAAAAAAAAAAACCATATCTTGGGTAAATCATCTGGATGACCCCACAGCTTAATTGCTAAAGTTCCTTATACTTTTCTATTCTACAGAAAAATATGAATACCCTCAATGATCCACACTACCGGCTCCTGATGCATATACTGGTAACAAAATCCCCTCCAACTAAGTGCCTTTGTTGCTGGTCAGGACAGAAAGTGCTTAACTTGAGAAAAATGAGTTTGAGAGTAATCACCAGTATGGACTACCAAGAAAAGCCTATAAAGGTGCAGCTGTGCACTAAACGTGAGCCTCCATATTCCTAGACTAGCACCTGCTGTTGCCGAGCTCTCTAGAAAAGCAGGATATGGAGCAACAGAGCTTCCAAGAGATCTCTGACCACAATGGTATTCTCATTTTCTGTCAATGCTCCCCCACCCCGCTCCTGCCTTTATTAAGAGACTATCTTGTCGGGCGGTGGTGGCACACGCCTGTAATCCCAACACTTGGGAGGCAGAGGCAGGTGGATCTCTGTGAGTTCGAGGCCAGCCTGGGCTACAGAGCTAGTCCAGGATAGGCTAGTCCAAAGCTACAGAGAAACTATCTCGAACCCCGCCAAAAAAAGAGACAATCTTGTTAACCGGCCTAGTGTGAACTAAATTTACCATTACACCCGTCTGACCTCATACTCCACTTCTCCAGTGCTAGCATTACAGGTATGTACTACCATCTCTGGCTACAGTGGTTGTTTTTAAATGCATTAGAGTAGATGCTTGAGTCACTAGGAAAGCTTCACAATGGGAGAACACTTCAGGCTTCCCTGGACATCCCTAGCATTAGAGAACATTATTTACTTTTGCAGGAAAAGACTGGGTCATTCTGTCTTTAGCACACAAAATCTAAGAACTAAAGTTTAGAAATATTCATATACAATAGAATAAAATTCCAAATGAATAACAACATGGTGTTTAGATAGAAAGATGTGGTGCCATGTTAGTCTTGCATGTGTTTGGCTTGCTTTACCTTACAGATTGCAAATCCTCTCACTGGTTTTACAGAGTCAGGGTCACTATATTCTACCACTTCTTACCCTATTAAAAGTCACTCTGGCTATAGAGATCTTCCACCCAAAGCAGCATCCATGTAAGAAAAAGTATCAGCCAAAGTCACGAGGTACCCTGAACTAGTCTAGTCAACAAGCAGCAGTTGCCCCAGACATAAACACTAAAGTTGACCTAGCTTTTACATCACAAGACTGAAAACAACACACTTAACAGGGTTTTGTAAACAGAGGAACTTTCTGAGCTGACTTAAAAGCTCCTCAGGCTTGGTAGCCAGTAACTTACAGAAAGTCATCTCAATAGCCCATCAGCTTTATCAAAAAATTTTACTAGGTTTCTAGTAAATCCATTTTCCTAGTTTTAAGCACTATAGTTGGGTAACTGTCATGTATTTTTTCCATAGTATATGAAAAGAGCATTCAATTAAAAAGAAAGATTTTAGGTCAATAAGATGGCTCTGTAGGTTTAAGTCCCTTGCTATGTAAACCTGATGATCTGAGTTCAATCCCTAGAACCTACCCCTAAAGGTGGGAAGAGAAAACTTGACTCCATAAAATCACCCTCTGACTCTCACACAGTATGTTTAAAAAAGGAAAGGAAAGAAAGGATCTTAATAGCTAGTAATCTTTTTTTTTTTTTTTAACTTTTTATCTATTTGTGTGTGTGTGTATGGAACACACCTGACAAGGACAGAGGATAACTTGAAGGAGTTGGTTCTCTCCTTCCATGAAGCATTAACAATGGATGCCTTTACCTGCTGTCCTAATATTTATTACCTTTTACGGTCTGGAGTGCAGCACACAACTGCAAATGCTATTTACACTGCTTTAATGATTTAAAATAAATGTATGTTTAAGAAGTCCTACTTACATTTAATCACTTTTGACTTTCTCCTCAGTGTCGTTAGTCCCTTGGCCCTTCTGGAAACCCCACCATCAGGTCTGCCTGCCTGGGCAACTCTTCTCCTCCAAAGCATGTCCCAGGTAAGCTTTGGCTATGCTGAGGTGGCATTTTCCACCCTAATCCACTAAGACAGGACCTGCTGAGGCCTCAGGACTGCCCGTGACCCACATCTGCCCTCAGCTTTACTTAGAACTGCTGTTTAGGAAATCTGAATAATTTAAAAGCATAGGGCTACGGATGTAGCTCAAAAGTAGGGTGCTTGCCCACTATGTGACAACAAACAAGCTGATATGACCTGGCCTTACTTTAAGTGACATGCAGTATCTTTAAGTAAAGTGCTAACATGATTAGAATAGTTCACATATGTGGTATGAGATGTAACATCCCCAACTTTGTGACAAAGACAGCAGCCGCAGAATGCCCCTCCAATCAAGATCCCTGGGAAAGAAATCATGACAGAGTACCTCAACAGTGACCTCAGGGCCCTACTATTAGACAGCTATTAACAATTAAACTTGGGCTGCAAGCCTGCTACTGATAAAAAGGAGAAATATGGGCCATTGAGATGGTTCAGCCAGTAAAGACACCTGATGTCAAACATGACAGCCTTATTTTGATTGCCCAGGATACACCTCATATAAGGGGAGAATCAACTCCTGCCAGTTGGCCTGACTTCCCTATGTGCATTCTGGTACCCATGCACACACAAAATAAACTATAATTTAAATTTTTTTAAAGGTGCATATTTTGAAAAACAATTCCATCGTCAGTCAGTGGTGGCACATACCTTTAATCCCAGCACTCAGGAGGCAGAGGCAGGCAGATTTCTGTGAGTTCAAAGCTAGCCTGATCTACAGAGCGAGTTCTAGGACAGCTAAGGCTGTCCCAAAAAAACAAACAAAAAAAGGGAGGGGGGCAATAAAAAGAATTTCAGTTTCTCCAATATACAAATAGGACCTCACTAAATCACTTTTCACTGTGGTCTGGGAATAACATCATCTATGTCACAGAGCTAAAACAAAAATTAAATGAGATAATCAGTCTGACAGTGTCCCTCAACCATAAGCCTCTCAGTGATTATAATATTGAAGTGTCCCTTTCAACAAAACAACTCAAAGGTTAATAGCTGACATTTGAGTAGAAGTCACATTGGCAAAGAACACTACTGTCCTTGTGTGAGATGCTACTTTCAAAGACAGGAATTTCTAAAAGATTTGAGGTTATGATAGTGGCTGGGGGTGGTAAGTCAATGCCTTTGATCCCAGCACTCAGGAGGCAAGACAGGTATGAGTATGAGGCCAGCCTGTTCTATATAGTGAGTTCCAGGATAGCCAGAGCTACATAGTAAGTAAGATCCTGTCTTAATCTGAAAGAAAGGAAGGGAGAGAGGGAGGAAGGAAGGGGGGGGAGGAGCGATTAGACCAACTGTGAAGCCAAACCCAAGCAAACAGCACTAGACCTGAATACAGACAGGGAGCTGTGTAGGAAGCAACTGCCAACACATTTTGGAAGTGTGATAATAGTACTGTTTCGTGTTTAAAGATACACAAAGTATTTAACAACAAAGATTCTCTTCAAAACAAGCAAGAAATAGAGAAATGGATAGGGGTATATGTAAGAAATAAGATCAACTATGAGCTGGTGATGATTTTAAGTTTGCTGATAGGAGTTTTCCAAGTGGTTAACTTTTTTCATGTATTTCAGTTTTCTATTAATAGTCACCTTTTAAATTTGGTAAGGTGAAACATACTTCTAATCTCAGCACTCAAAAAACTTAAGACAGGAGGACTTTGAGAATTGGGTCAACCTGTGCTATAAATTAATATCCTGTTTCAAACCTCTTTCCTGCCCCATGACTCCCAAATTTATGGACTTTGAATCTTGATGCTTGACTGAAATGTAAGAAAACAAAGAGAAAAGAAAGCCGGCTGGAGGCACTTGCCTTTAATCACAGAACTCCGGAGGTGGAGGTAGGCAATTTCTGAGTTCCAAGCTAGCCTGGTCTACAAAGCTAGTTCCAGACAGCTGAGGCTACACAGAGAAATCCTGTCTCGAAAGCCAAAACCAAACACAAACATACAGTAATAGCTAGGCATTATTGCAAATGCCTTACTCCAATTCTGAAGGGTTAGATACACTCTTTTGACCTCTGTACAAACATAGGTACATGTGTGCAACCCACGCCCGTGCGCACACACTCACACATACACAGAGAGGATAGTGAGATGGCTCAGTTTATAAAGCACCTGAGCTCAGATCAGCACCACAGCATCCATGTAAAAAACTAGCCATGATGGTGACTGTAATTACAGCACTGGGGAACCAGAGATAAACAAAAACCTAAAAATTACTGGCCATCCAGCCAGCCTAGCTGAACTAGTGAGTCTCAGATTTAGTGAGTGACCCTGTTTCAAAAAACTAAGGTAGAGGGCTTGGGAAGAGAGACTCCAGGCATTAAGAGCACACACTACTCTAGCGAGAATTCAGCTTCAAGGCAATTTGAACCCTCTGGCCTCTGGAGGCACTTGCACTTACATGCAAATACCCACACACAGAAAAACACACACATATAATTAAAAATAAAACCAACACACACACACACACACACACACACACACACACACACACACACACACACACGGATACACATACAAATTTTTTAAATAGAGAAATGGGACAGATATTGGTAGCTTACACCTGTAATTTCAGCATGCTGAGAAAACGAGGCAAGAAGACTGCTTGACTTTAAGGTCAGCCTGGCCTACAAGGTGAAACATCAAAGGGAAGTTGGGGGCAGCAGGCTGAAGAGATAGCTCAGTGGTTAAGAATACTTGGTTGCTCTTGCAGAGGACTGGGATTTTGTTCCCATCACCAACACGGGACTAACAACTATCTTTTAACTCTAGTTCCAAAGGATCCAATGTCCTCTCTGGACCTCCAAAGGCACTGAATAAATGTAGTATACAGATACATATATGTAAGTGAAACATCCATACAATTAAAATAAAAATAAATAAATCTTTTTTAGGGCCAGAGAGATGTCTCTATGGTTAATAGTACTGACTGTTTCCCCAGAAGATATGGGGTGAATTCCCAGCACCATACAGGGGATAACAGGTGTCTGTAATTCTGTTCCAGTGGATTTGGTATGCTCTTTGGCCTCTGCTTGTACTGCATGCACATGGTGCACAGACATATAAATCACACACACACACACACACATACACAAATCTCAAAAAAAACTTAAAAATCTTAAAAAAGAAAAAAAAAAGGCCTTTAATCCCAACACAGGGGAGACAGAGGTATGAATTTGGTTAGCCAGGCCTACATTTAGTAAGACAGACTGGAAAAAAAGAAAAAGGAGGGAAAGGGAGTGACCTCCTAAAGTGTCAGCAATTTTCTTGAGAGAATGAGGCAGGTCAGGGCTAGACTAGACAATACAGCAAAAGAACAGGTAAAACTGTAACAGAGTAATAGAGGCCATGTAAGAGAAAGTAAAACTATAACAAAGGGGCTGGAGAGATGGTTCAGAGGTTAAGAGCACTGGCTGCTCTTCCAGAGGACCTGAGTTCAATTCTAGCAACCACATGGTGGCTCACAACCATCTGTAATGAGATCTGGTGCCCTCTTCTGGCACGAAGAACACTGTATACATAATTTAAAAAAACAAGCCGGCGGCGGCGGCAGCGGTGGTGGTGGTGCACGCCTGTAATCCCAGCACTCAGGAGGCAGAGGCAGGTGGATCTCTGTGAGTTCGAGGCCAGCCTGGTCTACAGAGCTAGTCCAGGATAGACTCCGAAGCTACAGAGAAACCCTGTCTCAAAAAACAAACAAAAGAAAACAAAACAAAAACCTTAAAAAAAAAAAAAAAAAACCTGCCGGGCGGTGGTGGCGCAAGCCTTTAATCCCAGCACTCGGGAGGCAGAGGCAGGCGGATCTCTGTGAGTTCGAGGCCAGCCTGGTCTCCAAAGCGAGTTCCAGGAAAGGCGCAAAGCTACACAGAGAAACCCTGTCTCGAAAAACAAAAAACAAAAAACAAACAAAAAAAAAAAAAAAAGAAAAAAAAAAAACCTATAACAAAAACTAGATAAATAAATTAAAAAATCCACGCTGGGCTGGTGGTAGATGTAGCCTACCAGTAGAGCACAGGTGTAGCATGGGCAAGGACCTCAGTCAGACACCTAGCCACAAACACACAGAAGAAATGTAAATACTGTACTTTAAGAATTGATCAGTGCTGGGCTCTGTGGCATACACCTTTAATCCCAGCCCTGGTCAGGCAGGTGGATCTCTTGAGTCCCAAGCCAGCCTGACCTGAAAGTGAGTTCCAGGAGAGCCAGGGACACAGAGGAACCCTGTCTTGAAATATAAAACAAAACAACTGTTGAGTATCATGATGGACATAGAGCACACTTTTAATCACTGCCATTGGGAGGCAGAGGCAGGTGGATCTTCGTGAGTTCAGGGCCAGCCTCGTGTATACAGTGAGTCTACACAGCCAGAGTTACATAGTGAGACTCCCTCAAAAAACCAACCCCTCCCCCAAAAAAACCCCACAAACCGCAAAAAAAACTGAAGACTACCAATTATATATAAGTTACCTTAATTCAGAAGTGTTTCTGGTCTGTTTTCCCACACATGTAAGTCTATCTGTAACAACAAAAAAAGTTATGTTTTTAGCATATTGGGGCTACATTAGCTACATTTTAGGAAAGAGCACATAAACCATCCTCTTCTCTACTACTTTCTCCCCCATAAACTGCTCTACTCATTATAGCATTTAATTTTTTCAGCACTGAAAAATAAAGAAGTGAAGAGCGGGTATGATGATACATGCCTTTAATCAAAGTACAGCACTCAAGCTCAGCCTGGTCTACACACACACACACACACACACACACACACACACACACACACACAAATTAAAAAAACAACTACAGAAACAGTAAACAAAACAGACAGACAGGGCCTGGCAAGATGGCTCAGTGGGTAACAAAACTTGCTGCCAATCCTAATGACCTGAGTTCAATCCCTGGAAGCCACCATCAGGTAGGAGAAAACCAACTCCCAAAAGTTGCCTGACCTACCTACAGCCATGTACACAGTAGATGATTCTACTTACGACATACCCCAAATAGGCAAATCCAGAGACAAAATTGCAGGAGTTGCATGGGGCCATGTATGAAGAGTTGTTGAGGGAATTCTGCCATTCGGTCTGATAACCAATAGTAAGGGGTGGCTTGGCCCAGGAGTGGAGTTTATATTAGAGAGTAAGTGACCTGGGGACAGGAATATAAGGCAAGGCATGCATATTCGCTCTGTGGAAGACTTGCTGAAGCCATGGCTTGGTGACCTTCCCAAGAGAGGCAGCAACAGCTGAATCAGTGGTAACAGGCAGCTTCTTTTGTGTCGTGAGTGTACTGTACTGATATTACCTGTTAATAAATACTGACTTAATCCTAGACTTTCCCTCAATAGAGTGAGATTTTACTGGGTACAGGGGCTTCTTTTGGGGTGATAAGAATATATACCTAGGTAGAGGAGGTAGTTTCACAACAATGTGAATATACTGAGTGCTACTGAATCATTCTCCTTAAAATGCTTTAATTTTCTATTATATGAATTCCACCCCCAAAAAGAAAAGGTGGGTGTTGAAGTAGAAGTTAGGGAACACAAGTTAATCAGTAAAAGCAAGCTCCATCCACCTCCACAAATCCTCTCTGAAAAGGTCCTATGAGTATATGTCTGAGGAACCATCAAATTCTCTTATTCTAGGGGCTGGAGAGATGGCTCAGTGGTTAAGAGCACTGGCTGCTATTGCACAGGTCCTGAGTTCAATTCCCAGCAACCACATAGTGGCTCACAACCATCTGTAATGAGATCTGGCATGCAGGCAAAAACACTGTACATATAATAAATATTTTTTTTTTAAATTCTCTTAGTCTAAAGAAGGGTCTCAACCTGGCACCCTGATTTTTTTTTTTCCTTGTTTGTTTTGTTTTTAGTTTTGAGACAGGGTTTCTCTGTTTAACAGCGCTGGCTGTCCTGGAACTCGCTTTGTAGACTACTCTGGCCTCAAACTCACAGAGATCCACCTGCCTCTACCTCCTGAGTGTTGGGATTAAAGGCGTGTGCTGCCACTGACCAAAATATTTAATTTTTTTTAAAAACATTTTGTTTTGCTCTGTTTTTGAGATAGGGTCTCACTATGTAGTTCTGTATGGCATGGAACTTGATATATAGACCAGGCTGGCCTCAAAGTCACAGAGGTCTGCCTGCTTCTGCCTCCTGAGTGCTGGAATTAAAGGTGTGTAGCACCATACTCAGCTTACCCTGTGTGGTGGTTTGAATAGGAATGACTCCCACAGACTCATGCATTTGAATGCTTGGCCCATAGGGAGCGGCACTATTAGGAGGTGTGGCCTTGTTGGAGGAAGTGTGTCACTGTGGAGGTGGGCTTTGGGGTCTCATATGCTCAAGCTACACCCAGTTGCTTTTGCTGCCTGTGTACCAAGATGTAGACCTCTCAGCTCCTTCTCCAGCATCATGTCTGCCTGTATACCGCCATGTCCCACCATGATGATAAAAGACTAATAAACCTGTGAAACCTTAAGCCAGCCCCAATTTAAATGTTTTCTTTGGTTAGAGTTGCCATGGTCACAGTGTCTCTTCACAGCACTAGAAACCCTAAGACATCCTGGTTTATTTAAGGTGAAATTATTTTGGGGAGAGGGCAAGTTGTCCAGCAACTGACAGGCATACAGTAGACCCCAGCTTCTACTGTCTGTTACAGCAGCACAACTAGCCTAGCTGCCGTCCCAAGTAAGAATTAGACTATAATGGGCCATAATTATCCCAATCTCTACACAAAGATCTTCCTAGGCACTTGTTCATAGTAAAAGATAAAGGGATAATAAATCACAATTTGCTCTACCTGAAACACTAAGGCTCCCTGGGAGTTCAAGCTCTCTGAGAAGACACTGGATAACTACTATGACACAAGGTGACTACTGTGTACCTTCACCATCTCCAGCTCCTGTGGTCATGCTAGGATACAGTGGAGAAAGGGGCTGCTTAACTGTCCCGATAGCTCAGTTCAAGTCATGTGACTTGTCTCCATTTATTTGGGGTTAAAAATAAGATCCAACTGCAGTTTCTTCCATGGATTAACCAGCCCATAGGAATCAGAACTTAGGACAAGACTCCCGGTGCTACAGAAAGTTAAGGACAAACTGGAGACACCTTAAAAAAAAAAAAAAAAAAAAAAAAAAAAAAAAAAAAAAAAAAAAAAAAAAAAACTAGGAAAACCAGAATTTAATAAAACTAAAGCCAATATCCAACATACTCTCACACAGCTACACCATCTAGTCTGTGGTACAGTGGAAAGGTGGGGTAGATACATCATAGATGCCTAGGTACTGACAACACTGATAGCCTGAACTTGCTTCCCATGGTCCATAGAAACCACCACAGAACTAGGAGCCACAGTGCCAGACAGATAGGCAGAAGAAAAGACTGCTCTCAGCAAGGAAGGATGTATAGACTGAGCGAGCTAATAGCTAGCCACTGCTGCTTAATACACATGTGGCAATGCCAACTGGCATGAACACATAATGAGACACTAGCTTTCCTTTTTACAAAGTAGCCCAATATGGAAACTAGAAATAGAAGCTATAAATTTCAAAGGTTAAAATGGCTGAAGTGTGGTTCAGTAGTACATATTTAGTATAGTATACATAAGGAGGCCCTGGATTCCATCTCTAACATCAAAAAAGAAAAGTACAGAACAATTTTTAGTTAAAATTTAAATAGGTAACTATCAAATCACATATTTGTGAGTAAATACAAATATGTCACCAATTGTACAAGGAAATTTAGTAACAGAACTTTTAAAGTATTCTGATAATCATCTACTGGACAACACAGCTATTTAGATAGGCAGCAGCCTGCTATGAATGTATACTCTGGCTTCTGTGGATGCGCCAGTCTAAGCACGCTGCAGTGTAAAACTTTTCAGATCACCCCTTCCCATGAGAAGGAAGGACCAGCACATGCCCAATCCACATCCTCTTCCTTTCTGACACTCTCTGGCTGTCTCTTAAATGCTGGTATTTGATATACACAATAGTTCAACTTTTATTTAAAAGAATTTAGTGTGTGTGTGTGTGTGTGTGTGTGTGTGTGTGTGTGTGTGTGTATAAAATGATTCCACCAAGGCAAATTAGACTAACAAAAACCAAATGCAAGCTGGGTGGTTGTGGCAAATGACTTTAATCCTAGGCAGAAGCAGGTCGATTGCTGAGTTCCGGGCCAGCCTGGTTTACCGAGTGAGTCCAGGGCAGCTGGGGCTACACAGAGAAACCCTTTCTCAAACAAAAACGCAAAACAAACAAAGACTAAGTTCACCAGGCCAGGCTCTGTTCACTGGTTTTTTGTTTTTGTTTTAAAATGGTATCAGCACTGCACATACCACTTCTAAAAATGTTTGGATTTAAAATTTTTTAATTTATGTGTATGAGTATGTGGGTATGTACAGTGAATGCGGCTGCCACAGAGGGCACTGGATCCCTTGTAACTGGAGTTACAGTACCAGTTGTGAGCTGCCTAATATGGGTGCACCAAGTATTCTTAACAATTGAGTCATCCATCTATCCAGTCCTCTAAAAGTTTCTCGGTTGGGCGGTGGTGGCGCACGCCTTTAATCCCAGCACTCGGGAGGCAGAGGCAGGCAGATCTCTGTGAGTTCGAGGCCAGCCTGGTCTCCAAAGCGAGTTCCAGGAAAGGCGCAAAGCTACACAGAGAAACCCTGTCTCAATAAACCAAAAAAGGTTTCTATCACATTTATTTATTATATGTGTGTGCACACTCACGGGGGGTGGGGGGGACATGACACAAACATACCCATGGCACATGTATAGGGGTCAGAGGACCACTTGTGGGAGTCCATTTTGCATTCAAAATTAGTTGAGTCCTATGAATCAAAATCATGTCCTCAGGTTTGGTGGCAAGCACCTTTATCAGATGAGCCATCTGTTAAGCCAACTCACCAATCCAGGAGCCAAGTCCAGCATGTAACAGAAGGTAGTGCAGTGGATACGAAGACATACAGTGGTCATGAATGCACCATGCTCCCTTAGTCAAGGAGCCCAATTACAAAGTGGTACATTCCCATGGTTATACTAGGTTAAATTCCAAAGATCCAATACCATTTCAAGATTCTAAATAAAATCAACTGGTCCTGTTTTGACTCTGTAGAGTTAATTTAACAGTATTAAATATAAATATGATTAACTTTTTTTTTTTTTTTTTTTTTTTGTTTTTCGAGACAGGGTTTCTCTGTGTAGCTTTGCGCCTTTCCTTTGGAGACCAGGCTAGCCTCGAACTCACAGAGATCCACCTGGTTCTGCCTCCCGAGTGCTGGGATTAAAGGCGTGCGCCACCACCGCCCAGCCGATTAACTTTTAATTACACATACACTATAGCACGTATTGAGGCTTTAAGTTTTAAATATTGTATGTGTATATGTCACTTAATTTTTCTCAATCTTGAAATCGAATGCTCTCAAGAAGCTCTTTACAGGTTGATTTCCCATTAAAATGTGAAATCAAGATTTTTTTTTTTTCTCATTGGATAATCTCAACAAAAGATGGGGGACTGTAGCCAGACTTTTTCTCTCTGGGTCCTGCCAAGCCCCAGCAGTCCCGTAGCCCACTTATAAAATAAACATACAGACGCTCATATTATTTAAACTGCTCAGCCATTAGCTCAGGCCTACCATTGTCTAGCTCTTACTCTTATACTCAGACCATTTCTGTTAATCTATATGTCACCACGTGTTCCGTGGCTTTACCTGCTGCCTTTATGTGATGCTCTCTGGATGGCAGGCTGGCAGTCTCCTCCTGACTTCCACATCCCAGCCTCTCCCCTCTGTTTGTCCTGCCTATCCTATACTTCCTGCCTGGCTACTGGCCAATCAGCGTTTTATTTATTCACAATATACAGGACATCCCACAGCAGGACCAACAGCTTTGTTGTCCCCAGCACTGGGTTATAAACACATACCACTATGCTAGGCTTTTATGAGTGCTGAGGACCCATACTTGAATTTCAATAGAAAACTCAAAGAAAGCAAAAATGAAAGAAGCCATGTATGCCTCGGGCTACTTGGGACTAGTAGCTTTTCTGTGTGACAGAAACTCATTTTGGTCCTGATCTTGTGCCAGGGTACCAGTACAGGCTGGAAAAAAAAGTACAAATATATCCTTAAAACTTGAGTACATACATAGGTATACTTAGATCACAGTACAAAAAACAGGATGGAAACATTAAGCTACTGATAAAAACATTAATAGTATCATGGCCTCTATAACCAAGGCTCACATGTGTGGTCTTTATTCACTCATTCAACAACTATTTACAAGTGCTGGGCAAGAGCCATGTCTTTCTCCTCCAAGTCCTTTGCTTTGAAAGCCTAATACTTGGTTACCATCAAGGGGTTACAAAGTAAATGATGTCAGGTGCTTTTCACTGTGAAGGAAAAAGAGAACTGGGTGGGATGGGAGGGCGGAAAGATGAAGGTCATTCGAAAACAGCCAGAGAAGAGCACTCAGATGTGCTGATCTCCTGACACACATAATAGAAGAGAACCAGTTCCCAAGGAGGTATGGGAAAGGAGAGAGGGAGAAAGGGAAAAAGGAGGGAGGGGAGAGGGAAGGATGGGGGAGAGGGAAAGTGAGGAGGAAAGAGAGAAGGAAGTGGGGAGAGAGAGGAGGGAAGGAGGGAGACTGATTTCCTACTTTCTTTAAATGTCAACATGTATTGCCATTTCTATAGATGTCAGAAGGAAACTAATTTTATTTTCTTTATTCCTAAAATACCCTCCCTCTCTTAAATTCAAATTGTACAAAAAAGGATCAGTCATGAAAGGGGGGAGGACTAGGGCCATGGCTAAGTGGTAGGGTGCAAGAAGTCCTGGGTTCCATTTTCCTGTACCACAAAAAAAGAGGAATACCACCACCCAGCTCATAGTCAACATCACTAATCCTAGCCTGGGAGTAAAGAGAGACAGACAGATCTTTGAGTTTGGGGACAGCATGGTCTACACAGAGAAACCCTGTGTGGTGGTATTCTAATTGTACTGAAATATGATTTTGATTGTGTGTTAATAAATAAAGTTGCCAGGGGGTCAGAGCTATTACAGCCATAGACAGATTGTGGCGGTGGTGGTGCACACCTTTAATCCCATAGATCTCTGTGTGTTCAGGGATACAGCCAGCATTGGAGACATAAGCCTTTAAGACCTGGGGGGCTGTACATACAGACAGTGACGAGGCAGTCACGTGTTTGGGTTTACAACCAATGAGAAGGCAGAAGGACTATGAAACGACTTACACATAGGGAAATAGCTCTCTTTCAGGAAGCTGGGACCACTGCAGGAGGAAAGGTGAGATTTTTTAGCTCTGAGCTCTGACCTCTTGGCTTTCTCTTTTACATTGGTTCTGTGTTTCTTATTTAATAAGACAGTTGGTTACATCTACAACCCTGTCTCTCTCAAATAAAGAAAGAAACAAGCAACAATTTAATATCAAATTCTCTAAAGAACCATTAATCATTAGAATTTTCCAAGAACTGGTGGTAGTGGCACACATCTGTAGTCCCAGCACTCGGAGGGCAGAGGCAGGTAGAGCTCTGTCAGTTTGAGGACATTGCTGTCTACAGTTCCACAACAGTCAGAGTTGTTACAGAGAAACCTCACCTTGAAAAACAAACAAATGAAGAAACAAACAAACAAACAAAAGAATTTGCCAAGAAGCAGACTGAATATAAGGAAGTCAAGCTATAAGAAATAAACACTCTAAGTTACTTATCAATAAGGGATGAGGTAAAACACACCTCATAACAAGAATAAGATCAAGTTCTCACTGCATGCTTGGCACAGAGTAGTAGCTCATTATATGCCTAGTAGGATCTTTTTACTTTCATGAACTTTTTGCTTCCTTCTAATGTCATCCAATGCTGTATGGTGACACAATGGGATAAGAAAAACTAAAAATTGCTGGGCGGTGGTGGCGCACGCCTTTAATCCTAGCATTTGGGAGGCAGAGGCAGGCGGATCTCTGTGAGTTCGAGGCCAGCCTGGTCTCCAAAGCCAGTTCCAGGAAAGGCGCAAAGCTACAAAGAGAAACCCTGTCTCGAAAAACCAAAAAAAAAGAAAAAAAGAAAAACTAAAAATCTTGACAACAGCAATTTTTCTTTTAAAACACCTTGCACTGAACCTTCCTAAGGTAGAGGAACATGGAAAGCTAAGTATATGGGCAGAACTTGTATGTTTTTACTAGTTAAACATAATTATTATTTTTTTTTTTGGGGTCTCAAAATTGTTTTAAAAAGTTGCCAGGCGGCGGTGGCACATATCTTTAATCCCAGTACTCGGGAGGCAGAGCCAGGTGGATCTCTGTGAGTTCGAGGCCAGCCTGGTCTCCAAAGCCAGTTCCAGGAAAGGCACAAAGCTACAAAGAGAAACCCTGTCTCGAAAAACCAAAAAAAAAAGAAAAAAAGAAAAACTAAAAATCTTGACAACAGCAATTTTTCTTTTAAAACACCTTGCACTGAACCTTCCTAAGGTAGAGGAACATGGAAAGCTAAGTATATGGGCAGAACTTGTATGTTTTTACTAGTTAAACATAATTATTATTTTTTTTTTGGGGTCTCAAAATTGTTTTAAAAAGTTGCCAGGCGGCGGTGGCACATATCTTTAATCCCAGTACTCGGGAGGCAGAGCCAGGTGGATCTCTGTGAGTTTGAGGCTAGCCTGGTCTAGAGAGCAAGATCTAGGACAGGCACCAAAATTACATGGAGAAACCCTGTCTTGAAAAACTAAAAAAAAAAAAAAAAAAAGTCGAGATCTGTAGAGCTAGAAGAACTGACTGTTCTTCCAGAGGACCCGGGGTTCAATTCCTAGCACCCACATGGCAGGCAGCTAGCTCACAACTGTCTGTAACTCCAGTTCCAGGGGACTATCACACAGATGTACCCACAGGCACAACACCAATGCACATAAAATAAATCAATTATTTTTAAAAAAGAAAAAAAAAGTTGGATATTAACTATATCTTTAAGGAAATGGTTAAAACTAGAAGCAAAAAATTAAATGATTGCTGATGCCTTCTCAAATTCCCCCTTCCCCCTCAGTGTTCACCTGGTCTAACTAACACTCTTACAGGAAGAAGGGAGACAGGGATTATGAAAAGCCCCAGGACAGGAAATACATGTAGGAAAGCAAAAATTAAGAGCCAGGTGACTGGAAAGATGGCTCAGCAATTAAGAGCACTTTCAGCTCTTGCAAAGGACCTGGGTTCAGTTCTCAGCACCCATATCAGTTACAATCAACCTCCTGTAACTCTAGTTCCCAGGGGCTCCAACAGCCTCTTCTAGTCTTAGTAGGCACCAGGAATGTCCATGGTGTGTGCACGCACACACATACACATACACACACACACACACACACACACACACACACACGCACACACACGCACTCATGCATACACACGAAAACAAATTTTTAAAAAATCATAAAGGAAGGAAGGAAGAAGGATAGACAAGTTGTTTGTATAGACCCCTATTACTTCTGGAAACTTTTTCTCAAGTCCTTCCATTGCCTTCTGTAGTAACTGAACAATAGTTATCTGGTCCACTGTGCAACAAGGCCTATCATCTTCCATCCTCCACCACAATCACCACCAACTATCAGTCTGTCTTTAGGAAAGGTCTGTGCTAATTCATTCACTTACTGTCCCCAGGGCAAGCAATGGAATGGGAAGGATAACAGGGAAGGAGGCACAAATAGGTCAAGCAACCATAGGATTCTGCAACACAGGCTGTAAGTTATGTAAGCAACATCTTTTCATTCTGCACCATCCAACTAGAGAAATGAGTCATAAAGCACCAGACATAGATTCAAAACACATCATCAGGTAATAATGCAATTCTCCAAACACAGTGATTTCTAAGCCACTAGCAGCACATATCTATAACTGAGGTCTCAGGAAGCACAGATAGGAAAATCACAGCAAGTTCAAGGCTGGCTCAGACTACATGGTAAGACTCTTGCTTATTCTGTCAAAAGCAGGAAGAGGTGGACCTGAGGTAGGAAGACTGAACATTAGGCCAGCTCAGGGTACACAAGACCTTTTTCAAAAAGAGGAAGGGAAGACATGGTCAGATTTAAGGACATGTAGTGCAGATAGTCCCTTATTACTCTGACAAAAAGTTTTTAAGAATTATTTACATGTATGAGTGTTTTGCCTGTGTACGTGTGTGTGTCTTTGTGTGTGTGTTTGTGCATCACGTGTGCCTGTTGCCCACAGAAGCCAGAAGAAGGCTACAGATCCAGTAGGACTTGAGTTATAGAGATGGTTATGAGTGATCATGTGACTGCTGGGAATCAAAACTGTGGCCTCTAGAAGAGCAGCTCTTAATTGCTGAGCCATCTCTCCTGCACCCATAACTTATTTTTTCTAGTTCACTTGTCAGTGAAACTGTAGACAAAAGGAACTGTGTTACTGCCCTTGCAGAGTATTCAATAAACTTACTTTTGGGCTTGGGGAAAAGCTCAACAAATGAGATTTGCTATCAAGTCTGAATACCTGAGTTTGATACCTGTAATCCACAATGCAATGAAAAAACCAACTCCTGTAAACTGTTCTCTGACCTACATGCATAGTGGTGTACTTATGCATGCAAGCACACAAATGTTAAAAACAAAACAGAACAAGTCAGGTGTGGTAGTACACGCCTTTAATCCCAGCACTCAGGAGGCAGAGGCCAGTGGATACCTTGAGTTCAAGGCCAGTTTGGACTACAGAATGAGGACCATGAGTTCCATGCCAGTTAGAGATACATAGTAAGACCTTGCCTCAAAAACAAACAGACAGACAGACCAAAAAAAAAAAAAAAAAAAAAAAAAAAAATCAAGCAATAATCTCAGCTCCCAAACTAAATGGTATTCAGAATATTGAATAAACTCACAGTACACTGAGGAAAGTAATGAGGGAAGCTTGTAGATGACTGACAAGAGAGGAGCACCAAGCTCCTCCACACTAGCTATACCCTCTTAATGACATCACATCCTAACAGCTGGGCCTGAGATGGCTGCTTTAATTGGGAAAAAAAAAAAAAAAAAAAAAAAGCAAGCGTAGTATAAACATCAGCATGGCACAGGAAATGAGGTGGGTAGAGTTAGATCTGATTCTTAAATTTGGGCAGTTGTACAGTCCACTAATTAATAGCTAATAAAGAATAATTAAAATTATTCATTATCATTGAGTATTATTTTTCAAATAGCCACTGAGTTTGTTAGACAACATGCTCAAGTTGTTCAAATTTTTTTTAAGATGTATTTATTATATACAGTGTTCTGCCTGCATGTATTCTGCACTCCAGAAGATGGCACCAGATCTCATTATAGATAGTTGTGAGCCAACATGTATTTGCTGGGAATTGAATTCAGGGCCTCTGGAATGTTTGAACATCCAGTGCTCTTAACCTCTGCGTCATCTCTCCAGCCCAGATGTTTGGATCTTAAAATGAATTATAGGAGATTTAAAGTTGTGTTGGGCCACAGCACTGGGAATCATGAGACATTCAGTATCACCGTGAATTTGGGAACCTTTCCATCAAAACCTAAACCCGGACCTCAGAGATAAACCAACAAGACTCAGTACAAGGTAGGAGAAAAGACAATGGAAAGAAAAATCAGGGCAAACAGGGAGAAAAAGATGAAATGATTCAAAAGGGGGTGGGGGACAACCTGGCTCATCTCCCTTTCCTTCTTTTCAGTTAAGGACAGCAAAGCTGGGAAATGTGTCATACATTCTTAACAGAGATTGTCTTCCTAATCAACAAAACCCAGCAGGACCTCTATACCTGCTGATTGAAAGGTACTTCTAGGTAAAAGTAGAACTAGGGATGAAAGAAAATGGAGCAAGAAAGAAAAGTGAGGAGACACAGGGGGGAAACAGAACCAGCAGCCAAGTGTGGCAGACCTTCCAAGCATTGAGAACATCATTAAAGACACTCACCAGAGAAACCCAGAGGCACACTTCTGTGGCATTTTGCTCAAAATGCAAAACCTGGATCATACTGTAAAAAAATCCAGTGAGAGTTACTGGGTCCTTCTACAGGACTACTGACCTATGCCCTTAAAAATGCCAAAAACCACACACAGGCAGGAGGATTCCAAGTTCAAGACTAGCATGGGATATATATATATATATATATCAAGACACATGTCTCAACGTACACATACTTAACACACAGATGCTATGGGATATTCTGTATGTTAAATGTGTTGCTCTGATTGGTTAATAAATAAATCACTGATTGGCCAGTAGCCAGGCAGGACGTATAGTTGGGACAGGCAGAGAAGAGAATTCTGGAAACAGGAAGGCTGAGGAGGAGAGACACTGCCAGCCGCCGCCATGAAAAGTGAGATTTAAGGTACAGTAAGCCACAAGCAACGTGGCAACTTATAAACTAATAGAAACGGGTTAATTTAAGATATAAGAACTAGATAACAAAAAGCCTGCTGCGGCCATACAGTTTGTATGTAAGTCTCTGTGTGTTTACTTGGTTAGGTCTAAGTGGTTGCGGGACCGGCAGGTGAGAGAAATTTGTCCTGACTGTGGGCCAGGCAGGACTGGAGAAAACTCCAGCTACACACACACACACACACACACACACAAGTATCATGGAGGAAAATTTGTGTGAATTTTCACTGTTTCATGATGTAATCACATTTCAGGGAGAGTGTGGTTCATTTTTGTCTGTTTTTTAGGTAGTCTGGTTAATTAGTCCAGGCTGGCCTTGCACTCATAATCCTCCTGTCTCAGTCTTAGAACTACAGACTAAGAATCCCTGATTGCAAGCCAGGAAGTGGTGGTGCACACCTTTAATCCCAGCACTGGGGAGGCAGAGCCAGGTGGACCTCTGTGAATTTGAGGCCAGCCTGGTCTACAAAGCGAGCTCCAGGAAAGGCGCAAAGCTACACAGAGAAACCCTGTCTCAAAAAAAAAAAAAAAAAAAAAAAAAAAAAAAAAAAAAAAAAAAAGAATCCCTGACTGCTACTTCTTGAGATAAAGGAAGAATGGTTTGGTTGAGAGATGTACAGCTTTCAGAGGCCAATCAGGAGACTTTACCATAGCTTAAATGTGAATTCTCAGTTTCTCCCATTTATTGCCTACAAGTATAAAGTACTTCACCTTTTTGGAAGTGGAACTAGTAAGTCTAGAGAAAGAAACTAGGAGAGTTCAGTGAGTACCCAGGAATCACCCCCTTAGAGACTTCCACAAATAATACCAGAAGTGAATATGGCAGAATTTTAACCATACTGAGCTGAGTACAAACAAAGCTGCCAAACACACAAGATGGCCATTTCTTACACCTAGTGACAGGGAGCTGGAGCCAACAGGAGGCAGGAGACACCCTGAGACACCCTAGCTCAGCCTGTGTGTGCACTGCACATGTTGAACAGCATTCCCAGAGTTTCTCCTGCAAATTTTTCTGCAGCACAAAGTATTAAACATTAATTAAAAACACAGCTTGGGACAGAAGGGATGGTTTGTATCTCAGCACCCACATGTGAGCTAACAATGGTTTTTAACTTCAGTTCCAAGGGATCTGGTGTCCTCTTCTGGCCCAAGCGGGCACTGCACTCACATGGTGCATATACATACACACAGGTCAACATGTAAAACAACACTCATACATGTAAAATAAATCTGAAAAACAAAACAGATAACTTTAAGCTGGGTGTATAGTTACATACACTTGTAATCCTCAAGTACTAGGAAGTAGAGGCAGGAAGATGAGGCATTCTATCAGGCCAACCTAGGCTACAAGAGACACAGTCTCAAGAAGTAAATAAAAATAAATGGGCAACAGCCACATGCCAGTAATCTCAGCCCTTACGAAGTTGATTCAGGTGGATCCTCAGTCCAAGGCCAGTCTAGGTAACTTAGCAAGATACTGTCTCAATAATAAAATAAAAAATTTAGAGACAGGGTACTTGGGATCAGAGAGGTAGGGTTGATGCCCAGGCCAAGCTCCTGTCCTGGAATGAGACTAAGAAAAAGATCTGTGGGCAAATGTAGTATCTCAGGCTTACACGGCATTTATTCTCTCCTACAGGGCTGATGTACCTCAGAATAGTGGTTGTCCAGTACGCACAAACTGCTCGATTCAGTCCACAACACCACATAAACAAGGTACAGTAGCCCACATCTGTAACATAAGCACATAGGAGTAGAGTAGAACCAGAAGTTCAAAGTCATCCTTGGTTATGAACGAGGCTAGATTAGAATAGCTAAGACCCCATCTCAAAAAAAGTTTAAGATACACATAATTGCATAATTTGCTCATAGAGCTACTTGGTTTTAGAGACAAAGTCTCACTATTTAACCCCAGATACCCCTAACTCCAGAGCCTCCTGGCACCTTTTTTCAATGTTGATTACAAGGGTATGTTCCCAGACCCAGCTTACTACATGTAGTCTTTGAGAATTTTGATTATCTTAAAAACATGCTGGGCATTGGAGGTATAAGCCTTTAATCACAGCACTCAAGAGGCAGAGGCAGGCAGATCTCCGTGAATTCAAAGCCAGCCTGTTCTACAGAGTTCCAGAACAGCCAAAGCTACAGAGAAACCCAGTCTTAGAAACAAACAAAAACTCACAAATAATTCACTGTTGTGCTCCTCCCAAACTGACCATTTCCCCCTTTTTTCTAACTATCGTGAGCTTGGCAAATTAAAGAGAGACAGACAGACAGACAGACAGACAAAAATGTTCCTTGATACCTCCTCAGACCTCCACAAAGTAACATTTCACAGGATACACAGGAATGTAACTTTTTTTTTTTGGAGAGGAGGTTTGTCCAGACAAGATCTCTCTGCCCTTGCTGTCCTGGAACTCACTCTGTAGACCAGGCTGGCGGAGAACTCAGAGAGCTCTGCCTCCCTACTGTCTGGCTAGGAATGTAACTTTTTATGAATATACAGCAGGCAAGACAGCAAGCATGGCAAACATACTCACAGCTATTCAGGGGCATCA
Source organism: Peromyscus leucopus (assembly GCF_004664715.2). Lineage (NCBI taxonomy): Eukaryota > Metazoa > Chordata > Mammalia > Rodentia > Cricetidae > Peromyscus > Peromyscus leucopus. The sequence continues at coordinate 153,669,264 of NC_051064.1, read as the reverse complement.
GTTAAGCCCAAGGCCTCAGGACCAGCCTAGGCAACCCAGGAAGATCCTTTCACAAAACAAAGCCACCACAGAAGCTGAGGAAAAGCCTAACCATGAAAGCAATGGCATTAGACTACTTCCCTTTCCTAAGAACCTAAAATGAATGAATGAATGAATGAAAATTTAAAAATCTGTAAGTTCTATTAAAAAAATAGCTAGTCATAAAAGAGCACATCAGAAGACCCAAGGCAGGACCAATATACTGCTCTCCACTTTAGCCATTTATTAACCTAAATTACTGACTTCAACAAAACCAAAGCAGAATTTTACCATAAAGCATTGTAAAGCTTGTTTCAGTTAAACATTCAGGCCAAAAAACATAATTACAGAAGAATTCTCTGGCCCCCACAGGAAAGGGTGGTGCAGGAGCTCAGGTGCAGAGCTTGCCACAGCTTTTCATGTAGTCCTTGCCTTTCCCCACTGAACCCTAGAACCCTCAGCCACATAAATAGCAGCTAGGAAAGGAGGAGTAAAGAAATCTACTTGTCTAATCACTGTTATTCATCATGTAGCCAGGTCCTTTTTTTTTTTTTTTTTTTTTTGCTGCTTCTTAAGGATGACCCAATTAGCCTCCAACTGCCCACTACAAAAACATCTGACTTTTATAACTGGTTGACATACACACAACTTTAAACCCACTTATACTCAATTTAGGAAGATATAAGCATGCAATTCTTACAATGCTGCTGTCATATGTCCCAAGGTTCAAAAAATTTTAAAATAGGACCAATAAGATGGCTTAGTAAAGGTTGCTAGCTGCCAATACCAACAACTTGAATTCAATCCCTGATACCTACATGATAGAAGTAAAGAACTGACTCCTGCAAGCTGTCCTCTGACCTCCCACACTTCTACACACCTACACACCTACACACACACACACACACACACACACACACACACACACACTTTTTTAAACTTTTCATATTTTTTTGTTTTTCAGCATAGAGGACAGAATCTAGGTCCCTTCCTCTTGAGCTAGGGGTGTAGTTCAATGGCACAGTGCTTGTTTCCCACAAACCCTGGGTTTGACAGCTGCCCCCTAGCAGAACCTCAACTCTAGATAATAGGGAATACCAAAGGCTACATGAGATGTAGTCTGCTAAAACTAGCAAAATCAAGATGCTTTTAAGGGCAGAGTTTAGGAACCATGTACTTGTTTAAGTTAAAATATCTCAAAGTGAATTGGACCAGCAAAACCCTAATTCTGAATACAAACTGGTCTTTATTATTACTTTATGTATATGGGAGTTTTGCCATGTGTACTACATGTATGTCTAGTGCCTTTGGAGGCCAGAAGAGGGCACTGGGTCTCCTGGGACTGGAGTTACTGTTGTATGACATTTTGTTTGTGTTCTGACAAAGCTTGCCTGGAGATTAGAGGGCAGAGCTAGCCACTAGTTAACCATAGGGTCAGGCTGTGGTGGCTCACGCCTTTAATCCCAGCACAACTGGGGAGGTGGAGATAGGATCTGGGGCCCCCATTCGGTGTGAGGATTTGTAGAGGTAAAGTCTCTAGTAGCTGCTGCTTTGCTTCTCTGATCTTTCAGCTTTCACCCTAATATCTGACTCTGGGTTTTAATCGAGAAGACTAATTAGGATCGTGCTTCAAGTTACTTACTGATGGTTGTGAGCCGCCTTGTAGGTTCTGGGAATCAAACCCAGGTCCTCTGCAAGAGCAGTCAGTGCTTTTAACCACAGTCATCTTTCAAGGACCCAACTCCTTTTCTCTCTCTCCCCCACCTCCAGTCTCACATTGTAGTCCAAACCTTCCAGTGACCTCCCTTCTACCTTAGTCTCTCAAGTATTAGGATTATAGGTGTAAGCTACTATGTCCAGCTTACAAACTACTTCAATTTAAAATAGAAATTTACTAAATTTGACAAATGTTCCAAGGTATTTAAACAATGTCAACAACAGTTCCTAACTTTAAGTATGCAAAGGCTGTTAAATCTAATTTGTGAACACAACTTAATCTCCCAAGTTCATACTTATTTTACTGCCCAAAATGGCAATTACTGACCACATAAGGCAAAAACAAAAGAAACAAAACAAAAAGTCCTCATTTTATAAAAATTAAATAACATTAAGGAGCCTACCTGAGCTTGGTGGCACAGCACTCTGGAGGCAGAGACAGGAGAATCTCTGTGAGTTTGGGGCCAGGCTGATCTACATAGTAAATTCCAAGATAGCCAGGGCTACAGAAAGACCTGTCTCCAAAAACAAAACAAACAAACCATCTAGTTTTTCAGTCATACTAGATATATTTCAAATGATCAAAAGCTCATTTCCTCTATTATTGATTTTTTTTTTTAAGACAATGTTTCAAATTCACTATGTAGGCCAGGCCTGCCTCTGCTTCCTGAATGCTGGTATTAAAGGCATGTGCCACCACATCCAGCTAAAAGTTCTATTATTGAGCAGGATATAAAACAGAAAGAGGGAAAGAGGACTGGAGATATAGCTTGGTGGCAGAGCACTGTCCAACATAGGACAGATCATGAGTTCCATCCCCAGTACTACTGACTTTGAAAGAAAGCAAGTACACAAGAGAACGTAAGCTAGAAACACAAGGAGAAGTAACTCAAAGGATGAAGCAATAGCTAGAGTTGAGCAGCATCTGCCAAAACTCATGTCTACCTGGAACTATTACCTTATTTGGAAAGAGGTCTTTTCCAGGTGTAATCAGGCAAACTAATATGAAACTACACACTGAGAGTAGGCCTTAACCAAATGGCTATGTACTTCTAAGGAAAGCAGTTGCATAGAGTTTTGACAGCCCTATGAAAAGGGGGCAGAAAACTGAAACAATGCATCCACAAGTTATTACATTACATAGCTGACAACCAGGAGAGCAAAGGGAGCTTCTCAATGGCAAAGCAGTATATGCCTAACAGGACGGAGGCCCATACCCCTGCCTGCATCTTGATTTCAGACTTCTATCCTCCAAAGCTTTGAGAGTAAGTTTGTGGTTGTTTGTTACAACAGAACCCAAAGCCCAGCAGGGCCTAGGGAAGCAGCTCATGAAAGCATGAAAGAAGGGGCAAAGAAATAAGACACTCCCATAGTGTCCACTGAAGCTGACATTTCATTTATTCCACCACGTTTATTTATTTATTTTTATTTTGAGAGATAGTCTCTTATGCAGCCTGGGCCATCCTGGAACTTGCTATGTAGACCAGGCTGGCCTTGAACTCAGAGATCCCCCCTACCTCTGCCTCCCCAGTGTGAGGATTAAAGGCAAGAGCCACCAGGCCTGGTTCATCTCATTTAATCCTCACCATGCCTATGAGAATGGGGAGAACAAAGATGTTCAACAGATGGACAAGTGAACTACAAGGAACAGAAAACACAACTGTTTGGAAGTGGTAGCATAATCTTTTAATCCCAATATTGGGGAAACAGGTTGGCAGACCTTTTTAAGTCCAAGGCCAGCTAGGGCTACATAGTGGGGCCCTGTCTCAAAAAAAAAAAAGGAAGGAGGGAAAGTATCTTCTATCTTTTCCCTATGTAGCCAGCCACCTTAAGTACTCCCATCCAAGCACAGCAAACATCTAATCTTCTCACTATCACTTGCAGGCCCTCAGAAGTCTCCTTTACTGCCACAAGCTCCATCTGTTCCCCACTCTTCACCTCAAGTGTCACTTCTGATTATTCCTTGCACTCTCAGAAAGAAGAGTTCCATCGACAGTGGCTCTTTTCGCCTCTGGGTTCTATGAGCTACTATTCCTCTACTCGTCATCTGGTGCTGTCCTTCTATTTCCCCACACCTACCCTCAGGACAGACCTCAAAGAAACTCTAGGTCCTCCCCTTCCGCCCCCCCATAAAATACATTACTGCATGTACATGAGGCTAGAGAAAAGTCGATGCCTGACTGCAAGCAAAGGACCTCCACTCTCTCCTTTTCCACTTTCAATCAATCATTCAGGATCCCAGAGGCTTTGGTAGATTAACTGGTATTTACTATATTCAGAAATTAAAAATTAAGATTTTAAAATTTTCTATTAATTTAAATTTGGGGGGAGTAAGGAGGTCCTGGAAGTCAGGGTAACTTGCATGAGTTAGTTCTCTTATTCTACCATGTAGGTCCCAAGGATTAAACTCAGACTCAAAAGTAAGTAGCTTTATTCACTATGCCATCGTTGTAGTTCAAGACTGCAAAGTTTTTAAATGTTAAATCAGAAGATGGTTCATTGGGTAAATTGAGTGCTAAGTAATCACAAGTTTGAATCTCCAGAATCCACATAAAAAGCAAGACTTGCGAGTCGGACAGTGGCTCTGTGGTTAAGAAGAGCACTGACTGCCCTTCCAGAGGTCCCGAGGTTCAATTCCCAGCACCCACATGGTGGCTCACAAACACCTGTAACTCTCTTCTGACTGCCCTCCCCCTACATACACATAAGTAAAAATAAATCTTAAAAAAAAAAAAAAAGCGAGACTTGCCGGGCAGTGGTGGAGCATGCCTTTAATCCGAACTTGCAGGGCAGAAGCAGCCCAATGGATCTGAGTTCTTCAATGCCAGCCTAGTCTACAGAGTGAGTTTCAAGACACCCAAGGCTACACAGAGAAACTCTGTCTCAAGAAGGAAGAAAGAAGGAGAAAGAAGAAGAGAAGAAAAAAAAGCAGGACTTGTCAGTATGTGCCAATAACCTCTGTGTAAAGTAGGGCTTGGGGGATGAGGGCACAGATCCCACAGGTCTTCTGGGTTCAACTTGCAGTCAAAAACTTGTCTGAAAATTGAGGACAGTCTGGAGAGATGGCTTGGTGGTTAGGAGCACATATTGCTATTCCAGAGGACCCTGGTTCAGTTCACAGTGGTTAGCTCACAACTGCCTGTAACTACAGCTCCAGGGCATCTGACACCCTCTTCTAACTTCTGAGGGTACCCACATCCATATGTGCACAAACACACATAATTAAAATAAATAAGTATAAGTATTAAGTTCTATTAAAAACATATACAACTAAGGAGAGCATTAGTGATACCCCAAGTCAACTTCTGGCCTCCACACATGGAGCATCCCCAAATGTTCTCCATACACACTGCAAAGCCCATTCCTCCCAAACATATGTGTATTAAATCACTTGGAAAACATGTTATCAAAAATAACATTTTTTTTTTTTTTTTGTCTTTTTTTTTTTCAGAGCTAAGGACCGAACCCAGGGCAAGTACTCTACCACTGAGCTAAATCCCCAACCCCCCAAAATAATATTTTTTTATGAAGGAAAAAAACTCCAGCTCTAGGAGACCCAATACCCTTCCTCTGGCTTCCAATGGTATGTGGTATTTAGATACCCACCAATTTTAAAAAGCCAGGCATAGTGGCCCATGCCTTTAATCTCAGACTTGGGAGGCAGACACAGGCAGATCTTCTACAGAGCCAGTTCCAGAACTACAAGGGCTACACAGAGAAACTGTCTCAAAAAAGTAAAGAAAAAAAGAAAAGAAAACCAGCCTCTCACTGGTTGTTGGAAAAGGCTTTTTACTATTTTGTTAAATAGATGAATATTCTTTAAGACTAAACCAAAACTCAATGGACAGGTAGACCTTTGGTTCATTGACTGTAGTGGTGGGATGGAGCCCAGGGCTCCCACAGAGAGGCAAACACTGCCAGAGTATACTACCAGCTCAAATGGTCAATTCCTTCTTCTTTTCTAATTATTAGTGTGTACATGTGTATGCACACATATATCAGAGGATGACTTTATTGGCTTGTTCTCTCCTTCCACTTTGTGGGTGTTCTGTTTTTAAACAATTTTTATGGAGGAGGGGGACTTATGTGCCATAGCATGCCCGTGGAGGCTAGAGGATAACTTCATCAAGTCGTTTCTCTCCATTTGCCTCTACACAGGTCCTGAGGACAGAACTCTATTATCAAGCTTGCATAGTGTCTTCACCTGCTAAGGCATTTCATGAGCTCCAACCTTGTTTTTGAGGCAGGGCATCTCTTATTTGAGGCACACTATGTCCCCAAGTGGTCAGTTTCTTAAAGAGTAGTTCTAATGTGGAATCTGAAACTGACAATTTTTCAAGAAGTTTCATCAAATCATTTTACTCCATTTTATGCTCTGAATGGATTTTTTATCCATCTGTGATTTCATAGCATCATGTACAGGTCATTTGGGAAGTGAAAGTTCACTGATATAAGGAGATATTTCAAATGTAGACAAGTTTCATAATTAACAAAAACCATTTCACTAGCACTATCCTCTAATCTCATAAGCAAGGTACACTACCTCAGGGCTAAAAATATGTACCTTTGTGGTAGAACACTTGCTAGCATACATGAGACCTGGCGTTTCATTCCAGTAACACACACACACACACACACACACACACACACACACACACACACACACAAAACCACCCCTTTAAATAATGGATACTGTCTGTCATGCTAGCAGGAACAAAAATCCCTATTTTTGTTCGAAAACTTCTATTTAAAAAAATACATATTTTATTTCATGTATATGGATGTTTTGTCTTCATGTATATCTATGTACCATATGCATGCCCTCAGAGACCAGATGAAGATGCCCAGAACTGGAGTTACAGATGATTATGAGCTTCCATGTGGGTGCTGAGAATCAAACCACCATGTGCCACCATGCCTAGCCAATAAGAGGCCAGCCTGATAGCAAGATATTTTGTTTCAAAAAACAAGAAATAAATGTGAAGGATTAGTGATTTTTTTAAAGCCTTGGTTGGCCTGGATCTCACTACAAATACAGGCTTGCTGCAAACTGAGAGATCTGCCTGCCTCTGCCTCCTGAGTCTGAAGTTAAAGACCTGTGCTACTATGCCCAGTAATTAACCTGAATGCTGTGAAAATGACTAATTTGTACCACAGCCGTGATCTGTGTTAAGTAGTTAGCAGTTTTACAGTACAAATCCAACACAGCAGTAAGTCAAATAAAATATTTATATGATTACAAGTAGCTTTAACCTAAGAATTCCTAAAAAGGGTTTCGAGAACTGCTAAGAGTTTATGGATTATACTTTTAAGATTCGAAGGTCAGAGTTAGCACTGATCCCAAGGATCTAATCACAATCAAAATGCTAATAACCCCCAAAGGCCTCCATCTCTTCTACAGCCTCAGTCATATAAAAATAAGTCACCGATTCAACAAATATCTATTGTGTACCTTTTCAGGGGCTAGTGACATTTCAGTGAAGTTGAGTATCTTTCTTCCTGAAGTTTAGAACTAGTGGGAAGCTCAACATCAAGCTATGAAACCTGAGGTTCAGGAATGCCCTGTGAAAGGAGGCTCCTTAGGAGAGAATGAACTCTGTAAACACTTGGGAGGGTCTTCACAGAGCAAGAGATTGTTCAAGAACTGTTATGTGCCTGTGAAGCAGAAAGTGAAGATGGAGTAGCCATCATCCCAGGATGCACAAACCAAAATTATTATCTGGCCCCCCAGGACAGACCTAGACCTAGTACCCCACCCCCACAAAATCCCAGGGCTCCTTCTTGATCACCAGCTTTACTCATCTTCTCCATCTGTCCAAGCTGAAACCCCAGCCAGCCTCCTCCCTCCCTGTTCTGAGAATGCTCCAGGCTTAAGCGTGGTCCCCATCTAGTCAACCTACTCAAATCCTTCAAAGGCCTGTTGGAGCCCTCTACATGAAAGTTCACACCCCCACCACCCCAAGACTGTACTTTCTTTATCTACTTCTCCCTGGGGAAATTTCTGGCCACAGATAAATAATTATTTTTTTTTATTTTTTATTTTATGTGCATTGGCGTTTTGTCTGTATGTCTGTGTGAGGGTCCCCTTGTCTCTTAGAACTGGAGTTACAGACAGTTGTGAACTGCCATGTGGGTGCTGGGAATTGAACCCGGGTCCTTTGGAAGAGCAGTCAGTGCTCTTAAACACTAAGCCATCTCTCTCCAGCCCCGATAAGTAATTATTGAGTGTTTATTATGTGCCAGACACTGCTCCAGTGCTGAAGACAAAGTGGGTAATGGTGTGCAGCTGCTGATTGTTGCATAAAAAACACACCATCTCTTCTCTTCTGCCCCATACCTCAAGCTTATTTCAGAGACTTCACTAAGCTCTAGAACTGTTTAGGTATCCCTGAGAACCGCTGACCTCCATTGTTCCTGCTGGTCAGACTCCTACACATTGTCCTCAGGACTTGGAAAAAGTGCTGAGTTAGCATCTGAAATATAAAATATGCCAGGCATGCTGTACACGCCTTTAATACCAGCACTTGGGAGACAGAAGCAGATGAATCTCTGTGAGTTCAAGGCCAGCCTGGTCTACAAAGCAAGTGCCAAGACAGAGGAACCCTGTCTTGAAAAACCAAAAACAAGAAAAGAAAAGAAATATTAAATAAACAACATAAAGGAAAAAGAATACCAACTAACAGACAAGTGGATGAGCAAATGAGCACCTATATTTCTTGTAGGGACTGTATTTTACAACCCCCACAGGGTTGTTGAGTTATAAGACAATCACACACAACTATCTACAGTTTAATAACCATGTTTCACCCATGCTGACTGTTCTCACTCTAACAGTCTTATGAGGTAATATATACAATCTCTCCCCCCTTGATAAAATACATTATAAAATTTGGGACTAATAGATATTATCTTGTAATAACCTTTTTATCAATAGCAGAACAGACTCAACTAAATAATGCTTAGAACCATATTGTGTAATCTCAAGTCTTTTAAATCGGAGATATTTTAGAAATGGCTCTCTCAAAATTCTGATTTAAGGCCAGGTGGTGGCGGCAGGATACTACTTTAATTCCAGCACTTGAGAGGCAGAGGCCAGTCTGGTCTGTTACACAGAGAAACCATGTCTCAAAAAAAAAAACCCAAAAAAACAGGGCTGGGGATTTAGCTCAGTGGTAGAGCTCTTGCCTAAGAAGAGAAAGGCCCTGGGTTCGGTCCTCAGCTCTGAAAAGAGAGAGAAAGAGAGAGAGAGAGAGAGAGAAGAGAGAGAGAGAGAGAGAGAGAGAGAGAAACCAAAAAACAAAACAACAACAAAAAATTCTGACTTAAGAAGACAAATCACTTCGAGGCCAACCTGGGCTACAAGAGTAAGTTCCAGCAAAGGTGCAAAGCTACATAGAGAAACCCTGTCTCAAAAACAAATAATTTAAGAAGACAAATAATTAAACTAGGCATGGTGGTGCACACCTTTAACCCCAGCACTCAGGAGGCAGAGGCAGGTGGATCTCTGAGTTTGAGGCTAGCCAGGTCTATAGAATGAGTCCCAGGACTACAGAGAGAAATCCTGTCTCAAAAACAGTCCATCCCCCCTCCACCAAAGAAGACAAATCACTAAATATTGTTACTATGATTAAGTCTTTAAAAAAAGAAAAGGCAACTGTGTTCTAATAAAAGAGAAAGTTTTTCTGTCATTGGAAGCCAGCAATAGCGTCAGGGGATCAGCAGGGCTCCTAAAGTCAGTACTGCACAAGGTTAAAGAGCAATCCGTAGTCCTCTTACCCAGTGACCAACTCCAATGTCTACAGTCTGCATTTCTGAAGTTAGTTATGCAACAAAATTCATGCTTTAAAATTCTAATTCCAGAACAGTTAACATGCTACATCCTCTCTTCACATATACATCCATACAGTATCATAGAACCATTTTCCTATCACTACTAAACATTTTAGTTTTGTAAATACTGTCTTAATTTAAATCTGTTCTTTTCTCCTCTTGTTCAATGATCACTAAACCAACCATTTAACTCAACTTCTACTTCATAATTTCTATGAATATCCTTAACAACAAACATAGTTCTGGGGAGAATGTAATACCAGCACTTGGGGAAGCTGAAGAATGAGGATCCCTTGAGTAGTTCAAGACTGGCCTGAGCAACATAGTGAGCCCTGTCTTTAAAAACAAAACAAACACCCAAATGCAAACCTGGAATTATTCAAACCGTTTCCTGTAGCCTAGTCTGGCTTCACTCATTGAGTAGCTAATGGCCTTGAACTCCTGATCCTGCCTCCACTTCTGAAGTGCTGAGATTACAGGTACACATCAACTCCTAAAATCAGAATTTAAGTCAAGGTTAAAAATTAAGAAGAGACAGGCGGTGGTGGCGCACAAATTTGATCCCAGTGCTTAGGAGGCAGAGCCAGGCAATCTCTGTGAGTTTGAGGCCAGCCTGGTCTACAGGGTGAGATCCAGGACAGCTATGGCTATGTAGAAAGACTGTCTCAAAACAAAATAAAATCAAAATTAAGAAAAAGAGCTGGAGAGCTGGCTCAGCCATCAAGGGCACTTGTTGCTCTTATAGAGGACTTAGGTTTTATTCCCACTTCCCACATTGTGGCTCACAACCATCTGTAACACTTCTCAGCCTTTTGGTCTCTACTGGAACCAAGCACTCATAGGTTACACACATACATGCAGGCAAAACACTCATACACATAAAATAAATTAAATAATTTTAATTTTAAAAATTAAAAAAACCCTTAGTAGTCTAAAAATTTTGTCCCATGCCTTATGAGACTTACGATAAACAGCTTAAAAATAACATGGCACAAAGCTGGGCATAACGGTTCACTCATGAATACTAGCACTTAGGAGGCTGAGGAAGAAGGATCACCAGGGGTTAGAGGTCAGCATGGACTATAGTGATACCAGAACAGCATGGGTTACAGAGTCAAACGGTCTTTAAAAAACTAAAGGGAGGTGGGGAAAGGCATACCATATGGTCAAGCCCAGATAATAGAACTGAGAATATCTATTACCAATCCACTAATGCTAAAACCAAAGCCCACATAAAGAATTTAATCCAATTTAGTGACTGACAGGAGCCAAATCTCTTGGGCAGAGAAAAACAATCCAATGAACAAACTAATAACTGCAGATACTACACTGGTAAAACAAAGTATAGTGGGCACTGGCCACATAGCCAACTGATAGTAGGTGAGTGGAAAGAGCCCTGAAAGCTCCAGGGCTTTCTCAAGGCTACATTTTAGAGCTGTTAACTTTTCCAATAATACCAATGAATAAGAGATTTTCTTAAATTACACTTCCTTAGTGCATGTGCATGAGTGAAGGATGCCTTGCAGGAGTGCACTCTCCCCTCCTCCCACCCCCCCACCATCTAACTTAGGTCCTCAGGCTTGGCACTGAGTACCTAAACCCCAAGCCCAGTATTTTTTTTAACTAAGTGAAACTAACAAAGCTTCAGTATATCTGTGCACCGCTTCTTGTGAGAGATTAAGTCAGCCTGTTTCTCCAATGATCAGTATAAATCCACCTGGATAAACTGAAATCAGCCTTACTAGTAGATGTGAAGTTTCTACTCTTAAAAGAGATAGAGAGAGAGATAAAAATACTATTACACTGACTTTAGGGAAAGGGAGTCTTTAGACAAGACAATCAGTAGATAGCCCAGGCTACTCCAAATTGCATTGGTTTTCTTGCCTCAGCATCCAGAGTTCTGGGATTAGAGGACATCCTACCACATCTGGTTTGTTCTGCAACCTTCTTAAATCTAAGGAAATTCACCTGGTTCCCTATCCCCCTAAAGTAGACATAACTGAGGCTATCAAACAAAGAGAAGCCTTTTTAAAAAGTGTGCTTAGGGGACACTCTGCACTATTCTGATGAAATAAACATAGCTTTGATGTCAGCTCAGGTGCTATAGAAGAACTGTTTGTGTCCTGTGAATAAGTTCATGGAAGACTTTGTCAAAGCTGCATGTTCAATCAATCTCCCGCATAAAAAGATCCTTGCAAGGATCCAGCAGATGAAACACCATCCTGACTCTGGGCATCTGTACGCCCAGGAGCCAGGCAGCAGGTATGAGCACAGTCTCAGATAACCTACTTTTGACTTTCCAGCCTCTCATCTTCTAAGAAAGATTACACACTGTAGCAATGAAACAAAATGCAGGCAGGACCCTAGACCTACAGTCTAGCCTCCTCACAGCAATCCTAGCCTTCCCAGCTGCACTACATTCCTATACAGGTCTGTCAGAAGTCTGTCACCCTTAAGCCAAATCAAGCCAGAACCTAGTTCTGTTGTCTAGTGCCTCAAAGCCTGTCTTCAACACTTCCATCCGTGGCCAAACACCCAGTGTAAGACAGGAGAAAGGGAACTGCTCCTTCATTTTCTTTTTGCAGTATGAAGTACCTTCTAGAAGAATCCAGAAGAGATTTTAGCATGAGAACTAAAAACCTTATTTTCAAATAAAGACCGATTAAAAACAAAACAAGACAAAAAACCCAAAACTATTTAGAAACTGATAGTGAAGGGGAACTTTTCACAAGATTAACATTGCTATTTATTTGCTAATCATGAAAGATTTTCTTAGTTAATAGTCAATCTCACTGGCTACTTAACCACACAAAAATGCTTGATTGCTGCTATCAGACTGAAACATAACAAAAAAAAAAACTATTACTACCAAACAAACACTACGAGTTACCTGTAATTTCAATATTTACACACAAGCCCCGTTAATATATTTTATTATAAATTCCACCAATTCTCCTCTCAAAATAAAAATTCTGACATAACCGCTGTAAAGACGAACTAGGCACATACAGGGATGCTACTTGGGGATGCTAAACGTGACGTTTGAAAAAACCGGAAAAAAAAAAATATTCAAATATATCAAAAGGTCAAAAGCCAAGCTGCAGTTTCCCCAGGAGAAACCGAGGCTGTGGAGACACGGAAAAGCTAGGCCACCCGGTGAGGGCTCTGGGCAGAACGCCCCCTCCCCGCACAGTGGCGTCCAGGCAAACCTAGGACCCCGGCGCTTTTTCTCCTGCCCCGGCCGCAGCTGCCAGGGCCGGCCTTTGTTTTCAGCCCCGGTGGCGGCCGGCGCGGTCCTAGCTGACAAAGGCGGGCATCGCCATCTTGTCGCGGCGGCCGGACGCGGCGCCCATTCATTCGAGGGCGCCTGGGGCCGGGAACGCCGGGAACCAGGGGAGCCGGGAAACGCGGTAGGCAGCAGGCCCGCACCCGGCAGGGGTGATCGCTGTATCCGGGAGACCCGCCCCGCGGCCGCTCCCCGCGCGGCCCTACCGGGTCCCACACCCCGCAGGAAGGCGCGGTCGGGAGGGCAGAGCTCAGCTTTTGTTCCCGCGGGGACCCGGCCTCGAGAAGAAGCGCCTGCGGGCGCGCCCTTCATCCTGGCCTAGGCTGTCCCGCCCAGGTTCGAATCCACGACCCGGGCCCCAGCCCAGCATCCCGCTCCCTCTTTTAAACTCAGGACCACCGCCGGAGTGCCGCACCACGGCCTAGACCACTCCACCCACAGCCTCGATTCCAGGCTCTGGGAGCCGAATCCCGACACTCGGTCCGGCCTTGAACCCAAGACCCCGCACCCAGTCCCGCATCCGGGATCCAGACTTTAATCTAGGACCCGGCTCCGGCCTTGAACCCATGACCCCGACCCCAGTCGCCGTATCTCGGATGCAGCCTTAAGCCCAGGGTACCGGCCACGGTCCCACATCACGGATGCGGCCTTGCGCCCAAGACCCCAGCCCCGGTCCGCATCCCGACCTAGGCGGCTCCGCCCCAATCAATCCGGGACCCAGGCCCCGCCGCCCACCCAGCCCACCCAGGGATTGCGGTCCCTGCCGGCCCCACCCTGGAGAGCAGGGTGACTCGGGCGGCCGATGACCCCCGGGCGGGAAGCAGAGCCGCAGGGCCCGGCCCAGCTCGGCCCAGCTCAGGGCCGGCGCCGATCACAGACCGGAGCCGCGCTCACCTCGCCCTCGCCCAGTCTGGCGCCCACGCCGCCGCCTGGTCGACCCGGTCGTCGCGCTCGCGGCTTGCGGGCAGAAGCCGGCGAGGCTGGTCGGGTCCGCGCGGCGGCTGTTCCAGTCCCAGCCCCGCTGCCCTCGCCGCCCGCGCCCGCCACCGCCGCCGCCGCCGCCGTCGCCGTCCGCCCCTCAGACGCCTCCAGCCATCAGGATGGGCGCGGCGGCCCCTGCCTGCAGCCTCGGGAAACCCCACGTCGCGTCACCGCGCACAAGCAGCGTGCGCGCCCCGCGCTTTCCGCCCCGCCCTCCTCGCCTCTGCGCGTGCGCGAGCACCTTAAAGGCGCCGTGGTACCGCTTGAGGGTCTTCGAAGGGGCGACCTGCAGATCGGTGTCGGTAGCATCGGGCCCTACATTGCTGGCGTCGGCCCCAAGTCGGAGGGCGGTGTGTTCTCCCCAAGCCGGAGGGCGTTGTGTTCTGCCTGCGTGTCCAGCCCGGGAGGGCCGGAGGGCGTAGGTGAGCGGCCTAACGGGGCCTAGCAGGAGCAACAGTAGCCAGGTAGAACAGGAAGGTCGTCAAGAGTAACCCCCAGAATTCCAGCCGCCTTGGGCTAACATGACTCTTGCCACACTGACTTCTTCACTCGCATTCTGTCCTTTCCAAAACAGTCTCAGTACCTCTCTTACTTCCTCCAGGCCTGCACTAGCCTCTCAAACAAGGGCCACAACCTTTTGGTGGACTCATCTCAGCCTGCCTACCACCTTCTTCTTCACACTTTATAGTTTCCATTCTTGTTGACTCCTGTGCACCTTGCAGCCAGGCTTACCTCCTCCTCTCTACCCTGTTCCTTTTTGAAGCAGCCGTTGGGTGGGTGGTCTTCACATCTTCCTCCCTGCCCTGGATGCTTCCTGCCAGGCTGTAGAAATGTCCCTGTCATTGTTCAGACCTGCCAGTTTCCTCATAGGCTCTTTCTGTGTCAGCCCTGAACTGAGGCCTTTCAAGAGTCCTAGCTCCTGCTAATGGTCACTAGAAGGGAGGATTCAGGTGCTGGGTATTCATTGCTACTAAAGTGCCATTACTTCTAGCTGGCTGAGCAGACGGCCCGAGGGGAAACATATATACATACATGAAACACATATGTACATACAAACATTCATGTGGACATTTGTGTCTGTTCTTCTTGAGCACACTAAAATACTGCAGGGTTCATTCATATTTTCCTCCTTCCATGTCAGTGACCTTCTGCTTTGAGAGTAAGGAACCTGGTTCCAGTTATCTCCAATGTAAACATGGTTGCTATCATCCCATCCTATGGCCTCGTACCCCTGGGCCTCTATGTCCTCTACTCCATCTTAGCAAGACCTGACTTACTGTCTTGTGTGTCGCTCTTTTACCAAGGACAACTCCAAACTCTCCCAGTAGAGTCCAGGGTCATCTTGTGCTTGGCTCCTAGTCAGGGTCCACTGTCCCTTGTGACTCCATCTTCCATAACTTTGTGAAGGCCAGGCCTTTGCTGCTGTCACTTTTGCACAGATGTTCCCAAGCCCCTACTGGCCCAGTCCTAAAAGCCCATCCATTGCCAGCTTCGTTTCTCAAAAGTGGCCTATTCCCAGCTTCTCGCCCAGCTCTTATTTCACTGTGACTCCTGTGAAGACTTCCTCACCCACTGCGACCACCCCGCCCCCAGAGGGTCCTAGGGAATATGGTCTGGGAAAAAGTATCTAAATGGCATTCTAAGTTCCACATGAAAGGATGGAGACCCAGCAACCAGAGCTATACCTTAGAGGATAGAGGGAGGGACAAGGTCTCTGCTAGTCACTGCTGGTTCAAAAAGGGAGGAGCTAGAGGAATGTGAACAGCTGGGTAACCAGGAGACATCTGGGCCCCAGGTTCCTTCAGAGAAGGGATGGGGCATGGAGTACAGTCCAGTACCTGTAGAAAATTAGAGAATCAGGGTTTCTGGGTGTTGGCAGGTGGTCTCAGGTTCTAAGGCAGTCATCAAACTCCAGCAAGCCTGATGCCCACCCTTCAAGATCTGCGTCGATGAAGGACTTAAAGTAGAAATGAGAAGAGGAAGAGAGGAAGGAAGGAAGGAAGGAAGGAAGGAAGGAAGGAAGGAAGGAAGGAAGGAAGAAGTGGTATAGAAGAGAAATGGACAGAAGCAAGTAGCCCAGAGTATACAAGGCCAGTTATTTCTGCAGAATCCTCCATGTTGCTGTGAGCCTCTCAGCCGCTCCTAAGTCTCCTAAGTGAAGATGGGGGCAGGGAGGGGACAGACCGAGCCCTTCAGGGGCGCTGCCACCTCCCTGCGCCCAGTTATTGCCAGCCCATGAGCAAGGTTCCTTATGAGGACACTGAGCCTAACATGGTTGATATGGCTGAACTGTTGGTTTAGAGACAACATCTTGCTGTGCACTCCAGGCTAGAGTAGAATTTGGGATCCTCCTGCTTCAGCCTCCTCAGGCTTTGAGATTTAGACTCTGTGCCTCCATGTGATCTGTGATTGTTCAGGGTGGGGCAGAGCCTTCCCTGGAACTTGCCCCACAACACTGGCTGAAGTCATCATTTATGTGTTTATGCACAGGGTGTGAGGGACAAAGTTGAGGGGAAGGAAGGAAGGAAGAGGGGAGGGGCTAGTCCCTTATTCTCAGATCCCTAGCTGAAGCTTCAGGCTGCTACCTAGCCTCACCCTCCTCTGATATGTGCACTCCCCAAGCAGCAGGGACCTCTGGCCCTGGACCTTGGTCATTCTCCAGCCTGTTCCAGCTAACAGCCAGTGCCCTGCCCTGAAGATGATAAGAAGCTAGCCTTCTCTTTCGTATCCCAGAGGGTCTGAAGCCTCCTTTTTCGTGCATCTGTTTCAGCCCAGGACCCTTGTGTTTTTTGGTTCTCACACTGCTGTTCAGCCCTCTCCAC
Organism: Peromyscus leucopus; assembly: GCF_004664715.2. NCBI lineage: Eukaryota > Metazoa > Chordata > Mammalia > Rodentia > Cricetidae > Peromyscus > Peromyscus leucopus. Next base: position 153,652,611 of record NC_051064.1, on the reverse strand, counting down.
AGTTAGTAAAAAATTTGAGGGATCCCTGCCTACAGCCCAGAGCCCAGGCCTCTCCTGATTTTCCAGGCACACTCCCTTCTCAGGAAACATCTCAGAAATCAGCTGGCAAGTCCATAGCCACACCCAGTCAGATGTGACCAGCCCCGGGGCTCCATCAGCAGTGACTGAAGAGCTAAGCAGGGCTCCCGGGTAGAAGCGCTGCCCAGGAGCTGGCTCAGTGCCCAGCCTTCTCTAAAAACCTAGGGAGCATGGATGTATAATTCAAATGCCCCTCCCCCATCTGCTCTTTAGCAGGAAATGGCCTAACAGGAAAGTAGGTCTTCTTAAATCTGAATTATTCAAACAATCTAGGCATGTGACCGGGACCCAAAGCAAGGCAGTGCCCTGGTGCCTTGCTCCAGCCAGGCTTTGAAGAGGCTTGAAACAGCAAGGGACATTTCTAGATTTCCAGATCTGGTAAAAGGGCAGGATAGTGACCAGTAAAGTCCCTTTGTCACGGCCTGGATTCAGGCCCTCAGGGCATCTGTCCCTGTCCTGCTGAGCACTGTCTAGTTTTTCCACCACACAGCTATTCCATCATCACTTCCAGTAAGTGAGACTGCAGCCTCCCCTGCCTCCACACCCCAGAGCACCGAGAAGAGGAAGGAAAGAGAGGAGGGACACGTGATGGTGCCCAGGGACTCAGAATGTAGGTGACAAGGAAGAAAGAGCTAATTAGTTGCTGTGGGTTTCCAAAGGCAGGGTTTGGAGAAAGAACGGGGCCATGGCTCTTGAGGAGACCCTCATACCTCCTTCAACCCCTAAGCATACTTATCAGTGCCCATCTCTGCTGTGACATCCTGGACATGGCCCTGTGCAACTCACAGTCCTGACCTACAGTGGCACATCTGTCCCCCAGGGAGGGGACATGGAGGGAGCAGAGTGGGTGGCCTTTGTAGACTGGCCAGCATGCTTGAAGGACAGTTAGTCCCCTGCAGTCTCACAGGGGATGGTTCTGTGCCCATTAGTCTCACCATGCTTCTGACCCTGTGATCCTTCTGGTCACAAACCAGAAATCCTGTTTGCAGAGCACCAAAATTAGATGGGAATGGAAGGGATGTCAAAAAGTGCCCAGTGAGGCCGGGGATGGTGGTGGTGATGGTGGTGGTGGTGGTGGTGATGGTGGTGGTGGTGGTGAACACCTTTAAATCCTAACACTAAGGAGGCAGAGACAGGTGGATCTCTGTGAGTTTGAGTTTGGCCAGCCTAGTTTACAAAGCAAGTTTCAGGACAGCTGGAACTGTTACACAGAAAAACCCTATCTTGAAAAACTTTTTTAAAAAAAGTGTCCAGTGAGCTGGGCAATGATGATAATTTCATCACTTGGGAGGCTAAGTCTAGTTTGAGACCAGCCTGGGCTTCATAGAGAGACTGTCACAAAAATAAAATAAGTGCTGGCAAGATGGCTTAGTGGGTAAAAGGGCTGGCCACACAAGCCTGGCATCCTGAGTTCAATCCCTGGGACCCACGTGAAGGCAGAAAGAAGCCGGGCAGATCTCTGTGAGTTTGAAGCCAGCCTGAGCTACAGAGTGAGTTCTAGGAAAGGTGGAAAGCTACACAGAGAAACCCTGTCTCAAACCCTCCCCCCCAAAAAAAAAGAAAAGAAAAAAAAGGTGGAAAGAAAAACTCTATGAAGGTATCCTCTGAGTTCCACACATGTACTATGGCATGTGCTTGCCCTGCTCCAATAATAAATAAAATAGAAGTTGCAGGCAGGTCTGGGGTGGAGGATAAAGGCAAATGAGTCTGTGTCTCCTCCACGTGAGTTGAGTCAGAAACTTGAGAAGAAAACAGATGGTTCCTTGTTGCCCATGACATGTGTATACTGTTCAGACCTTCAGTAAAGGCCTAGTGTGACCAGCAGTGGGAAATGCCTTCCTGGGAAGAAACAACAACTGGTCTCTCTGAGATTTGCAGAGGGTGTATCATCCTGAGCTGCATGTGTGAACCTCTTGCCCTATGCTATGGCCCAGGTGCCATACAGAAACCTCCTGTGCCATCTTCATTTAAATATAACCCTCTCTAATGCAGAAGGCAGCTATGAGCAGAAAGACCAGGAGCCCAAACATATAGGTTGAAACAGTGAGAGTCAAGCCAAAAAGTATACAAGCTTAAACCATCTTGTATGAAAAGAAGCAATTGACAGACTTGGTAAATAGTTCATGAATAGACATCTGGGCTTTGGGCATACCAGGACCCAGGTGTTCCATGAGGCTGTTGGGGCACTCCATTGCCTACCCATGCCTCTGCTCCTCTTTGTGGTGTCTCCCTCTGTTTACGGAAATCGCTACATGAACTGCCTTCTGGTCACTCCAGTTTAGCACCACAGTATTCAGAAGCATCTGAGATGTCTGTAAGGGCTTCATTCAGATTTCAAGGGGTCCCTGTGGCAGAAAGCTAGAGGCTACCATTAGTATCTCTGTTTAGGTAACACAAAGTTTCCAGCACAAAGGATGGGACTGTTACCTGTCTCCAGGCAGGAGAAAAACACTGCTCAAAAAAGGAAGAAACTTCATAGGTGTCCTTCCCCCACAACCAGTCTTTCTGCTAAACTAAGATTTGGAACTATGCATGGTGGTATATGTATATAATCCCAGGACTTGAGGCCAAGACAGGAGAATTGTTATGAGTTCAAGTTCAGCCTGGTCTACATAGTCAGTTCCAGGCTGTCATAAACTACCAAGTGAAACCCTGTCTTAAAAAAATCAAAACCAAGGGGCCGAAGAGAAGGCTCAGCAGTTAGGAACATTGGCTACTCGTCCAGAGGACCCAGGTTCAATTCCGAGCACCTACATGGCAGTTCACAGCTGTCTGTAACTCAAGTTCCAGTGGGTCTGATTCTCTCACACAGATGTACATGCAGGCAAAACACCAATGCACAATTTTAAAAAATTAAAACCAACAGAATATATAAAACTTCAGATTTTGGACAGCAGTTAAGCTACACCTAAAGGGAGACTGTGTTGTTTGTGGGACTCATGGCTGAAGGTCAGTTTTCCTGGCGACTCCTGCTTTGGTTGCTGCTCTTAAAGCCCTGGGCCCAATGCAGGAATTAGGGCAGCTTTGGACATTGACTTGTCAGAATGTCCAGTTAGTGCAGGAATTGTAAATAAACACAATTTCAGGATCACTGTACTGCTCAGTTGCTCAGTTGCTTAAGCAAGCTAGGGCTCCCCTCCCTAAGCTTGGGGCTGCAGCCCTGCCTCTAGACACCCACTAAAGCATCTCTTGGGGCAGGATCTCTGAGAAGTCTGGGGCCATCATTGTTTCCCTCCTTCCCAACAGTCCTATTTTTTGCCCAGGCTGGAAAAGCAACTTAGGCAAAGGCCACAGTTGTTTTCTTGAGCTTCCACCACTTCCTGTAGGTCACAGGTTCTGGCCTGAGGGTACAGCTGGTGGCCACACCCTGGGTACTTACTCTGTGAGAAAGAATGAATGGAGATGCCACAGAATTGAGGCATGCAGCAGCCTGTACCCAGACCCTGATGGACACAAGGAGGAGAGGGCTTGAGTGAACATGGATGTCGGGCACAGGCCAGTGAATGAGAACACACGTAACTACTGGCCATACTGGACCCAGGAACCTGATATGGGCCCTGCAGTCATGACAGCTTGTCTAGGGCAAAAGAGCAACCCAGACTCTGAGCTGCTAGGTGCAGGCCCCTGGCCTCCAATTCTCTTCTCTGCCTAGAGCCTTGCCTGGGGGAAGGGAGTTCATGACATCCTGGGAACTGTCTCCCAGCAGATGACACCCTGGGACCCACTATCCTAAGACTAAGCTCTTCCAGCACCTGCCAGGTAAACATCTCACACCTGTGGCAGCAGCAGTAGGGCAGGCTGCCAATGTTTCCATGGAGTCTAGGCTCCTAAGGGTGCTGCCTAAGGGGCCACAGGAAAGCTGCTGGCACTGAAGGTTTCCCAGACTCCTGTCCACAGCCTGCTGGGCCCCACCAGGTATGAGACAGCTAAAGGTAGGATGTGTACCTGGAAGTGCCCTTTACACCAGGGAACTAGCTGAGGCCACTGGACAAGACAATGTGCAGTGCCAGGAGGGCAGGGAAAGTGGGTCATCTACAAACCTTGCTTGGCCTCTGGGGACTACAAGACTCCCAGTCAGCACAAGGTGCAGGGTGTTGACATGAGGTATAATGGGCCCAGGACTCCTACCAGGCATGGATCTGGCCACAGTACTTCCTGTTCATGCAGCCCTGGACTTCCCTTAAGCTGAAGATCTCTATATTATATCTTTTCTAACAGAAAGACACCCCAGACTACCAGATTGACCCTCCCTGAGGAAGGTTCTAGGTTACCCAAGCTTGATGTCCCACCTTCTCCTCACCCTTCCCCTGCTCAGCTCCAGGCAGGAAATCTCCACAAAGAACCTCCACGTGCCTCACATGGACTTAATCAGAAGGGAGACCCCTCAAATATTTCTAGTTCAAATACTTCTCAGATCCCCAACATGGAACTCTACCTTGTCAACTGCTTTTTTTTTCTCTCTTTAATGTAGAAAGAGCTGGAGAAATGGCTCAGAAGTTACAAGCACTGGCTATTCTTCTGGAGGACCTGGGTTTGATTCTCAACTCTCATAACCTTCTGTAACTCCAATTCTAGGGGAATCCAACACCCTTTTCTGACCTCTGTGGACACCAGACATGCACATGGTGATGTGTGTGTGTGTGTGTGTGTGTGTGTATATATATATATATACATATATATATATATATATATATATATCTCAAATACCCATACACATAAAATAGAATAAAAATTAAAATGTGGAAAAACAAAACATAATGTGCTGTTTTACAAATTATATTTATTTATTTGTTTTTTGAGAGAATGTGTCATATGTAAGGCTGGCCTCTAACTCACTATGAAGTCAAGGATGACCTTGAACTCCTAATCCTCCTACCTATCTCTCTGACATGGAAGGGTGGTACATAGGCTTGTACCACCATACCCCCCATGAGTTGGCATTGAAGATATCCACAGTGCTGCACACCCATTACCACTAGTTCCAGGATCTCCATCTCCCAGATGCAGAACAGTTACTGCTGTTTTCATCTTCAGAGTGGAAGCCTACATTTGTGGCCTTGAATCCAGCTTCAACAACACAGCTCTCCGTTTTCATACACTGTACCTGTATCAGTCAGTATTCCATCCCTTTTATAGCTGAATAGTATGTTATTGTTCACATATACCATGTTTTAGATATCTATCAATAGATATTTGGGTTGTTTCTTAGTTTGGGCTATTATAAGTAAGCTGCTATAAATATCACAGAAAATGCAGCCAGGTGGTAGTGGTGCGTGCTTTTAATCCCAGCACTCGGGAGGCAGAGGAAGGTAAATCTCTGAGTAAGAGGCCAACCTGGTCTACACATTGAATTCTAGGGCTACACTGAGAAACCCTGCCTCAAAAAAAAGAAATAAACAAATAATCTCCCAAAAGAAACAATGTGTGGGTGTGCAGTGACTCACGCCTGTCATCCCAACACTTGGGAGGCTGAGGCAAGAGGACTGCTGTGAGCTCATAAGTGCCCTGGGCTACAGAGTGACTTCTGGGCCAGCCTGGGCTACAGAATTAGACTCTATCTCAAAATTTATAATCCATCAACACATTTTGTTGCTTTTTTTGTGGGGGGGGGGAGACACGGACGGACGACTTTCTTCTTTGGTTTTGGTTTTGAGACAAGTCTAATGCAGCCCAAACTAATATAGGGAACTTGTAATTCCCTATATTACTGAGGATACTGTTGATAGGAAAAGATCTCCCATTTGGTAGTCTTTACTCTTCTTCTTTTTTTTTTTTTCTTTTGAGACAGTGTGTGACAATGTAGCTCTGACTGTCTAGGAACTCAGTAGATAGACCAGGCTGGCCCCTGCCTCCTGAATGCTAGGATTAAAGGTGTGTACAAACATGCCCTCTTTTATTTTTGTTTGTTTATTTTAAATTTATTTTGGTTTTGTCTTTTTTCATACAAAGTCTTACTATGTTCCCTGGCTGACCTGGAACTTGCTGTGTAGACCAGAAGAGCCTCAAATTCACATAGATCCATTTGCTTCTGCCTTCTAAGTGCTGGTATTAAAGAATGGGTCATCACTTTTTTGTATTAAAAAAATTTTTTTTTTGAGACAGGATCTTATGTAGCCTAAGCTGGCTTTGAGCTCATGATCACTCAGCCTCTGCCTCTTGAGTGCATCCACATTTCTATTCTTTCTATCCTGATGGTCTCCTGATTTCCACCCAGTGGCCTGTGCTAGGTGTGAAGTCAGTCTTCAGATCTGGAGTGGGAAGGACCAGAACTTTCTCTTTGTTCCCTTCCTGACCAGAGTGTAGGGCTGAGGTAGCTGCTCTGGGCCTTCCTGTTTCTTCCTCACGCCAGCTGACATTTTCCATCATGCATGAGAGTCTGCCCATCATGCCAATGGCATTGTCCCAGGCCTCTGACTAGGACCCTAGTGAGAATCTATAGTTAGCACTAGCACCTTTTGAAGCGATAATAGGCATCCTGAACTCATCATGGGCAGGAATGGAGGGGTCTCTAAATAGCCTCCTCACCCAGAGCCACTGAGCTACCTCTAAGTCACATTCAGCCATACTTCACACTCAGGCTGGGTCCTGGGCCCCATTGTGCAGGCCTAAGGCAAGAAGCAGTTAGCAGCCTTCTGCAGAGCCATCCCAATGCCAACCCTCAAGCCCCAGAGCAATAAACACCCCAGGGGCTCAGCTCACACATCCTTGGCAGGACCTGGGCCTGCAGGGACAGCTTCCTCCTGAGTGGGCCTCTGGGGTCCAAGAGCTGTTTGTCTATAATCCTTTCCCTATAGTTTTAGTCACCTGCCACCTGGGAGATGATGCAAGGTTTGCCTAAAAGAGGCAATGAGGAGAGGCAGGGCATGAGGGCAAGCCAGGGATCTAGGCTATACACAGTGCTGTGGTTTGGGAGGACTGTTGGTGTGGGGCTTGAGAAGGTGTCTGGCCTCCAGCTGCACGTACCCATGCTGGAGCTGGCGTCTTCTGTCACCTTCAGCTGCCTTCTTGAGGAGGCTGGGCCAGAGGTGCTAGGTGTTTTGAAATCCAGCATAGGAAGCCGAGCAGGGCCCTGGAGCTTTTCTCTGTGACGTTCCTGTGAGATGGGCTGGGCCCTGCTGCAATGCCCCTGGGGCTCATGCCTAGGCCTGCCCTAAATCCTCTGGGACAGGCCCTTTTCACTAGCTAAGACTTCTAAGGGCCTCCTGTTCTGCCTCCTTTGCCCTTTAATCACTCTCTGAAGTTTTATTTTTGTATATAATTTATTATTACTATTACTATTGGTTTTTCAAGACAGGGTTTCTCTATGTAGCCCTGGCTGTCCTGGAATTTGCTCTGTAGACCAGGCTGGCCTCAAACTCAGAGATCTGCCTGCCTCTGCCTCCTGAATGCTGTGATTAAAGGTACACACCAACACCGCCCAGCTATACTTATTTATTTTTGAGACAGGACCTCACTATGTAGACTTGGCTGGCTGGGAGCTCACAGAGAGCTGTCAGCCTATGCCTCTGAAGTGCTGGGATTAAAGATGTGTGCCACTATACCTAGTCAGTTTTTTTGTTGTTGTCTGTTTTGTTTTGTGTTTTTAAAGACAGGGTTTCTCTGTGTAGCATTGGCTGCCCTGGACTCGCTCTGTGGACCAGGCTGGCCTCTAACACAGAGATTCTCCTGACTTTGCCTCCAGAGCGCAGGGATTAAAGGTGTGCACCACTACCTCCTGGACTGTCTTTGACATCTGAAAGGGAATATATAGGAAGCCCTCCAGCCCTGCAGTGGGAACAGCAGGAGTGGATGTCTCTGATTCAACACTGACTAGGTGTTCCTGGGGTCCTGCTGGAACGAGGTTCATGTCTGCCCGCTGCTACCTCATCTGTCCACCATGGCTTGTAGATGTTACCTCCCAGGCCAGGATTCTGTAGAGGACATGCACCTATACTGGTTTTACTCCCCAGCCTCAGTTTTCCTTACATACCGTAGAGATGTAGACAGGACGGAGCTCCCTGGCAGAGGGCGACTTCTACTCTGATGGCTGGCCGCACTGGACTTTATGAGCAGGGAGGTCTGTGCTCTTAAGAGAGGTCTGCACACTTAAGACTGAAAAGAACATGAACGAGCCCTTCCCTGTCCCATCGTAGAATCCACGGCCTTGGACTGCTCAGCTGAGCCTGAGCCAAGCTGGGGCTGGGCAGAGCAGGGAGTACAGGGTGGTACCGCCGCTCCAAGGACTAGGTTCAGGCCTGTTGGCTCGCCTGGTGGGAACGCGGCACCAGCAGGCTGTAGAAGGCTGTTTTCAGGAATTGTTAGTCCGGAAGCTTGGCTCCCGCACGGACTCCGGTTAGAGTTCTGACAGAGCTGGCGTCTGCCCCTGCAGGACTGTAGCTGTCGTCAGCTTACCAGGTGGCTGGGATGGAACTTATGTCTATTTTTGTTCTCTGCAGTTGTGGAAGCCGGAACAAGACAGCGTTTCGAAAAACAGAGACGGAGAGCCCCCTACCCCTGATCTTCAGCCCAAGCTCTTAGTTTCAAGATGCAAGCCACTGAACATAGAAAAGCCGTCATACCGGGTTGTAAGCGGTGCTCGAGCGCCTCATGGTGGGAACAAACGGAACTTCCGAACGCTGGGCGGTACCACTTCCGGGCTGATTGAGCGATGGAAAGGAGGCGGGACTAAAAGTGGAGCGGAGAAGGGTGTGGCCTGATTGACAGACCTGGAACGTGGACCGTGTCAGGGCCGGGCCTCGGCGGAATGCCCAGCTGGTCCCAGTAACCCTCTGAAGGTGCTGATCTTGCTTCCCAGATCTTGGTGCATGGGGCACACTTGTACTAGCACGTGCAGGCTTCCAACTCAGAAACATTAAACAAGAGGGAAAAATCCTAGGTGCTCTGGTGACAAAACCTGAAATTCCAGCACTAAGGAGGTGGACAGCAGGGGAATCATCTACCTGTTCTGGGACAGCCTTGACTACGAGGTGAAACCTTATCTCAAGAAAGCAAAAAGGGCTGGGTGGTGGTCCTGTGCTTTCAATCCTAGCACCCGGGAGGTAGAGGCAGGTGGATCTCTGAGTTCAAGGCCAGCCTAGTCTACAGAGCTAGTTCCAGGACAGTTAGAGCTACACAGAAAAACCTTATCTGGGGGGGGGGGGAGAAAGGAAGAAAGAAAGAAAAGAAAAGAAAAGAAAAGAAAAGAAAGAAGGGATGCTGGAAAGATGGCTCAGCTGTTAAGAGCACTGGCTGCTCTTGTTAGAGGACCCAGTTCTGTTTCCAGCATCCACATGGTGGTCCACAACTGGCTATAGATCCAGTTCCAGGGCATGTATGTACATTCAGGCAAACACACATACATAGAAAATAAAAGTAGGGCTGGAGAGATGGCTCAGAGGTTAAGAACACTGGCTGTTCTTCCAGAGGTCCTGAGTTCAATTCCCAGCACCCATATGGTGGCTCACAACCATCTGTAATGAGATCTGGCTCCCTCTTCTGGCCTGCAGGGATACACACTGTATACATAATAAATAAATAAATCTCTCTTTAAAAAAAAGCTATAAAGAAAAGAAAAGTAAATCGTTATAAAGAAAGTATAAAAGGGGTGAGCAGTGGTGGTGGCACCTGCCTTTAATCCCAGCACTTGGGAGGCAGAGGCAGGGGGATCTCTGTTTGAGGCCAGTTTGGTCTACAGAGTTCCAGGACAGTCAGGGCTACACAGAGAAACCCCATCTCCAAAAACAAAAACAAAGGGGGAAAAATCACATTGAATGAAAATGAGTGCATGATCACACCTAGGTATGGTTTAGGAGAAGGGTTTTATTGTAGAAATAAGGGAAAATATAGCCAGAGGCATCTGGAAGGATCTAGACTTGACCTTTATCATGACCTTTATATATGACCTTTATCATTAATCACGACATGGGAGCGGAGTGGGAGCAAGAGGAAGAGAAGAGAAGAGAGAAAGAAGGATGAAAGTAAAGCGGGCAAACATGCCAAGAGCCAGTCAGCCAGGAGCCAAGGGCAGAAGACAAAGACAAAAAGAGAAGCTGAAGGAGGGGAAGCAAAACCCACTCCCTGGGATGGAGAGGCTTGGAGCAGGGGCTGGGGTGAGAAGTGCTGGGAGAAGTCACAGGTACTGAGTGAGCCTCGTCCTGGGTTTCTGTGGGACTTGACATTCAGCCTTTTTGTCGATGATAAGGAACAATGTAATCTCTTCTGTAACTGCTTCTTAGCTGAAATTGGGGCATTGTGTGTGGGGGGAGCAGGAAGATTGGGTGTTGGTCAAAGTCTGGAAGGGAGAGACGAGTGCAGGCTGGGGGACATCTGTTTTGCTCGTTGCTGTAGCTAGAGTTTTCCTGCCTTGCCCACAGTCAGGACAAATCTTTCTCACCCGCCAGTCCCACAGCCACTCAGACCCAACCAAGTAAACACAGAGACTTATATTGCATACAAACTGTATGGCCGTGGCAGGCTTCTTGCTAACTGTTCTTATAGCTTAAATTAATCCATTTCCATAAATCTATACCTTGCCACGTGGCTGGTGGCTTACCGGCGTCTTCACATGCTGCTGGTCATGGCTGCGGCTGGCAGTGTCTCTCCGCCTCAGCCTTCCGCTTCCCAGAATTCTCCTCTCTCCTTGTCCCACCTACTTCCTGCCTGGCCACTGGCCAATCAGTGTTTTATTTATTGACCAATCAGAGCAATTTGACATATAGACCATCCCATAGCACATTGCCCAGATTTGTTGGGATTAGTTGGAGCTAGCCACTTTGGAACACCTGGGATGCAGAGGCTCAGCTGGTCAGAAACTTCTTCAGAAGCATCTAAGGCCTGTGTATTTGGAGAAGTTGATTGGAAATATGCTGGACAGATATAGACTAGGGACAGAAGATAAATTAAGGAGTTTAGGGGAAAATCATCTTGGATGTACACTTGAAACTTCCAGGCCTGTGGTTCTAGTAGTTGAGGGGAAGGGAAGAGTTCCAAGACCATGGGAACGTGGAGCTACCCTCAGGGCTAGGCAGTAGGCGGGAAACTTAGGTGTTGGTTGACAGAAGTACTTATCTGGAGTTTATTTGACCTGTGACAGATGGATCCAACTCTCAAGACTCCCTGAAGCTTACATGAATTTCTTTCAGTTTACAAAAAAAGGGATAGAAGTATTAGATATATTAGCATTACCATTGTTTATAACCTGCACTGGAATACACATTGTAGAAGCAGTAGAATCACACCAAAAGCTTGAGGACCCCAAAAACTGATTCTTCGCTAAAAGCATGAACACTCTTTCCAGAGGGCTGAATGTACAGTGGTGTTTTTAGCATGACTGAGAAGAGTACTTTTAAGTCTGTACTTAAAAGACAACCAAGGAAATTTAATTTTTTTAGCTTTGACTATGGTAATAGTACTCAGTGCTTTACTAGAGCTAGATTAAGAGTTTATCAGAACTCCACTGATTAATGTCAAAATTGAACTTTTTTTTTTTTTTTTTTTTTGATTTTTCGAGACAGGGTTTCTCTGTGTAGTTTTGTGCCTTTCCTGGGACTCACTTGGTAGCCCAGGCTGGCCTCGAACTCACAGAGATCCGAACTCGCAGAGATCCGCCTGGCTCTGCCTCCCAAGTGCTGGGATTAAAGGCGTGCGCCACCACTGCCTGGCCTAAAATTGAACTTTTGAAGTAGTGAGAAGGAAAGAAATTTGAGTTTTTATTTTTTACATACCTTAAATCACTTTCTTAGACCTTTACAATTTGCTCTACATGCTTTAAAACACTCTCATAGACCCTTGCAACTTAAATAAACTTTAAACCTTTTCTTTTATCCAGTCATTTACCACGAGACACAAGTGGTTGATTATTGAGAACAGTCATTGCGAAGCAAATTCCTTTAAATAAAGGAATGGTATTTCTTTTAGTGTGCAGTCTGCCAGCAAGGTAAACTGTGTCTGCCTTTCTCAGCTGGAGACCTAGTAGCTCTAGAAACAAGTGAGGTCTGATTTTATATATGAAATGGACTGACCAGTTGCAGCTTTGCAGAGAGGAGCTGGTTTCCTTGCAGCTGTTAAACTGATAAATCTACAGTTAGCCATCAACACCATCAAAGATCTGAGAAGGATAACTTATAATCCAAATGGCCTCTGTATCAATTAAAATGACTGAGACTTACTGGCTACCTGGATGGTTACCCTAGGCTCCCATGGTCATGATGGCTTTGGGGGGGGGCAGGAAGAGGTTGTAGGTCTTTGGCTGTCACACAGGATAGCTTTAAATCTTCAGCTGCTGCACAGGGCAGCATTGGCCTCCAGCTGTCAGACCTAGAAGGTCTGAGAGATTTTCCTGTAGGGAGGAACTTTGGAAAACTGATCTATCTTGATGAGACAGAGTAGGGTAGTCAACCCAACAGTGTCCACAGTTTGGGCAGGGCCCTGGTGAGGCATAGGCCACTTCTTTGCTCAGTAGTTAGCATTACAACAATCCAGGTGCCCCATCATCTTCTTTGGAGACTTTAGGGTTTCCTCTAGGAGTTTGGCATTTTGTCTATCACAAGAAACTTTTTCACTAAACATTTTAAATGCCATATTCAGCAGATCTCTAAAGTTTGCAGACCATTTTCTATTAAGCATACCTGATTTAAAGAAACTTGTTTTTAGTTACTTGCTTTAGGCTTAAACTTGAAAACATATACAGGAGGCTAAACAAAGCTTGTCAATGTAAATGAATTACATTTGTACTTAGCATGACTATGAGACTAGTTCTGAGCACATTAAATACTTTGATCATTTATTAGGTGACTGATCACTAACTTGCATGTCTTAATTATTTTTAATGGTTTACAACAAGTAAGTAGCTTGTTTGTTTGTTTTTTCAAGACAGGGTTTCTCTGGGTAGCCTTGGATGTCCTGGAACTCACTATGTATACCAGGCTAGTCTTGAATTCACAGAGATCGGCCTGCCTCTGCCTCCTGAGTGCTGTGACTAAAGGTGTGTACCACCACCTGGCAAGTTAGTACTCTTTCTTTCTTTCTTTCTTTCTTTTTTTTTTTTTTTTAATAGTTTTTTCGAGACAGGGTTTCTCTGTATAGTTTTGGTGCCTGTCCTGGATCTCACTCTGTAGCCCAGGCTGGCCTCGAACTCACCTCCCAAGTGCTGGGATTAAAGGCATGTGCCACCACTGCCCGGCAAGTTAGTAGCTTTTAAAGCTTAGGATTTTTAGCTTTATTCCTGTTAAGTTTGAGCCTTAAAAATTTGAATCAAAGATTTAGTTGAAGATTTTTAGCATCAAAATAAAACTTTAAACCATAAATGCAGTCTATGGAGAGACTGGGAACCTTACTCTCTTGGTCCTTTTATACTGCAGTTTCTTATACAGCTCACTTTATCAAAATAGCTAAAGCTTAATAAAGTTAGCAAAGATAAAGAGGACAGACATATAAATTCAAATCCGTTACTGTTAACCTGAGTAGACCTTGAGAATTTATAAATTTTATTTATCATATGCATGGTGTTCTTTATTTAAATTTTCTAAAAGCCTGGTGTTGAACACAGTTAGCAAAGACATAAGTGGTTAGACATACATCTCTAAGTCAGTTTCTGTTCATCTGAGCATATCTTTATAATCTTAGTAATTTATAAACCTTAATCAAACATACTTTATCAAACATATGTTGTTTCTTATCTATAAATTTTTTTTGAAGCCTGGTGTTGAACAGTTAGCAAAGATATAAGTAGTTAGATGTAAATTTCTAAGCCAGTTTTTATTAATTTGAGTAGACATTTATAATCTTAGGAATTTATCATACAAAAATTCATACTAGCCGGGCGGTGGTGGCGCACGCCTTTAATCCCAGCACTTGGGAGGCAGAGCCAGGCGGATCTCTGTGAGTTCGAGGCCAGCCTGGGCTACCAAGTGAGTCCCAGGAAAGGCGCAAAGCTACACAGAGAAACCCTGTCTCGAAAAAAAAAAACCAAAAAAAAAAAAAATTCATACTAATTCAAAATATTTTGGAGACCTGCTCTTGTTTCCTAGTCTAAAAAAGGGATAAAATGATAAGCAGGGAAATCAGTAGGACTAAGAAGTTTTTTCGCCTTTCCTGGAACTCACTTGGTAGCCCAGGCTGGCCTCGAACTCACAGAGATCCGCCTGCCTCTGCCTCCCGAGTGCTGGGATTAAAGGCGTGCGCCACCACCGCCCAGCTTGGACTAAGGAGTTTTATGATGGTTGCATTAGTTGGTTTGTACCATGTGGTCATCTTAATCGAGGTGATAGTGAAGTTACGTTGCATGTACTCTTTTAGCCTTTGTAAAAATGACTACCAGCCACATGATTGCTTCCACCCTGAAGAGGTAATCAGCCAAGATGGATGTAAGGCACATAGTTGCTACTCAAAAACATCTATTTTTCTAGTAAATCTATTTTTTTTAACCCAAGAGTTGAATCCAAGTTACATATACAGTAAGTAGGTCTATTTTCCAAAGAGTTGAATCACAAAAAGCAAATTGAGTGTAATAGGGCCTCAGACCTTAGAGGGCCCCTCAGACCTCAGCACAACTGACTTCATGATGGAAGTGCCATTCAGGCTGTAAAATTCAGCGCACAGCACCACCTGCCAGAAATGTAAACAAAGGCCTGATCCATCAAAGTCCATAGTTATGGGAGAGTCTCTAGATGTACTAACCTTGTTTTTTGGTTTCTGTAGTTCTGCTTCTGACTAACTGTTCTTGTTAACTGAAGTATGTCAGCCCACAACATGGTTTTTGTGCTTAAAAGCTCACCCTGAGGAAGGCTCAGGGCTACTACAGTGAGATCCCGGAACACTTTCTATTGGCTTAAACCATGTCCAAATAGTCTTCTCTGGTAAATACCCCACAACATTAAGATTCAACCTTTTGTTATAAGTTTTTGTTGTTGTTGTTGTTGTTGTTGTTGTTGTTGTTTTGGAGCTGAGGATCGAACCCAGGGCCTTGTGCTTGCTAGGCAAGCGCTCTTGTTACAAGTTTTAAACTAAAATTTTGTTACAGATTTTACAGATTCTTTTTTTTTTAAAAAAAAAAAAAAGATTTATTTTATTTAACATGTACACAGTGTTCTGTCCGCATGTATCCCTGCAGGCCAGAAGAGGGCGCCAAATCTCATTACAGATGGTTGTGAAGCCACCATGTGGTTGCTGGGAATTGAACTGAGGACCTCTGGAAGAACAGCCAGTGCTCTTAACCTCTGAGCCATCTCTTCAGCCCCTGATTTTACAGATTCTTTAACCACACCCATATGAATTTACAAAATCCTGAGATAAAGAGTGTTTACACAATAGTCTCAAAAGATTTCTTTTTTCTTTTTTTAATTATGTATACAGCATATATGACAGCAGGCCAAAAGAGGGCACCAGATTTCATTACAGATGTTTGTGAGCCACCATGTGGTTGCTGGGAATTGAACTGAGGACCTCTGGAAGAGCAATCAGTGCTCTTAACCGGTGAGCCATCTCTCTAGCCCCTCAAAAGATTTCTTTAAGCCGGGCAGTGGTGGTGCACACCTTTAATCTCAGCACTCAGAAGGCAGAGGCAGGCGGATCTCTGTGAGTTCAAGGCCAGCCTGGGCTACAGAGCAAGTTCCAGGAAAGGTGCAAAGCTACACAGAGAAACCCTGTCTCGGAAAAATAAAAATAAAAAAAATAAACACTTAAAAAAAAGATTTCTTTAGCGTAGAGTTCAGAGAAATCCTAGAGATAAAAGATTTGTAGAGGGGAGAGTAGGAAAAGCTTAGAGATGAGACTTTTGGGAGTGTAGAGCATGGGAAATTAAGATGTAAGAGATTTTGGAATCATTTGTGCAGTGACAGGAGTTGTTACTGTGTGAGAGAATATAGAAATTGAGTGTGCCGAGTTTTGACCATTTATTGAGCTGTATTGAGGCCAAGTCATTTATAGTAAGACACAGAGGAGTCTGAAGAGGAACTTGAGTCTCTGAGTCTGAGGAGGAAAGAAGGAAGGGTTGCAAAATGAAGGAGCGTTCCCATAGGCTCCAGGAGGGAGCTGAGCAACAGAGAACAGGGTAGCAGTGAGGAATAAGAGTTGAAAGCAAGAATTCTAGGGAGGATTGTATTATCTTAGAGGCCTTGGAGAGCATAGAGAAGAGACAGAGCAGGTAGCTTGGGGACAGCGGGGGTGGGGTGGGGAGAAGGGAGGAAATGGCAGTAAAGGCCATGAGGGTGGGCATAGAGAAGCTGAGGACATAGCATGTAGCTCCTATTCAGTTGGAGCCTCCGGCTCATCCCTGCATGGTCTGAGAAGCCCATTCCCCCTCTCTCTTCAAACTTCACCCACTCAGAGGATCTCAAAACAAAGGAAAGGCACTAAAGCCCAGTTCTGTATTCTTGGTGACTATTGCAGCTTCCTCCCCTGATGCTGCCATCCATCCAAGTACTTGTCTAAGTGGTCAGCTTTTGACCATACTTGGGCATAAACCCAGCTTGTGGTGAACACATCATCACCACTTGCCTACAATCTATAAAACCTCCCCGCCTTAGCTCAGGCACATGACTTCTCTGGCCTCCATCTCTGAGACTAGTAAACCCACCTGGGAGTTGCCTTACTCAATAAACCTGTTGCTATATTTTTTCAATTCAGCTTGATACGGCTTACTACATTGGTGGAGAAACTTATTATGTGGGGCAGAAAACATCAGCTCCTAGCAGAAGAGAGGACAGGGTTGCAACATATAGGCCCAGTAGAGCATAAGAAAAGATAGAGCAGGTAGTTCCAAGGGGGAGGAGGCAAAGGAAAGAGTCACAGATAGGAACTCTGACTGAGGAAGGATTCTGATATCATAGAGGCCCAGGAGGGTGTAGAGAAAGCTGTGGGACTGCACCTCTTAGGGGAGTCCAGGAAGCTCCAGGAAGGAGCTGAGAGAACAAATGGAGAAGACGGGGCAAGAGTTGTACAAGAATTTAAATCTGGGGCGTCCCCAAGTGGACTGAAAGACTTGTCAGAGAGAAGTCCCAAATCACAGAGAAGAGGCCTCCCTTTCCACATGACAGGGGTCCAGCAGGGTGAGAGGAGCTTTCTGGCACATTGGTGTGGCTTTTTGTCATTAAGAGTAGACAAAGCAGGCAGCTTCAGGGTGACACTTACCCAGTAGAGGAGAGACAAGTGGTTAGAGCAGGTAGAGGAGAGGACAGCTGAAGAGGTAGACTAGGAGAGTTTTTTGGGGAAGGGAGGGTTCCAATAGAGGGAGAAGAATAAGCGCCTTAGTAGAGAGACGCCCATGTGGGCACCCTGGAGGGTGTATCA
Source organism: Peromyscus leucopus (assembly GCF_004664715.2). Lineage (NCBI taxonomy): Eukaryota > Metazoa > Chordata > Mammalia > Rodentia > Cricetidae > Peromyscus > Peromyscus leucopus. The sequence goes on along the minus strand of NC_051064.1, from coordinate 153,635,268 downwards.
GGCTTCTTAGTAGAGAGATGCCTATATGGTGGACACCCAGGAGAGTGTAGTAGACACCAGGATCCAGAGAGAGGGCACTTACTGAATGGGTGAGAAGAGACAGATGGTAATAGCAGGTGGAGGGAGGAAGTGACTGAAGGGGTGGCCTCTAGACTTTGGAGTCAAATGTGGTGGGTAGCAGAAGCCAGTAGAAACAAATGACCCATACGCACCCGATGAGAGTCAAATCAGCAGCTTGGTTTGGTTAGGCGAGGCCAAGCCTTTGGGAGGAGGCTCATATATGACTCTCCTGGGTTTTGAGCATCAGATGGATAAAAGTGAGGACACAGCCACTCTTAGGTATGGTTGGGGAGAAGGGTTGTATTGTAGATAGCCAGAGATATCCGGAAGGGTCCAGACTGAACAGGACCACGAGAGGAAGGGAGGGCATGAGAGAGGAAGAGAAGAGAGTGGGAAGAAAGAGCAAGCAAACCAAGAACAGCCTTGGACCAAGAGGAGAACCAAGACAGAGCATGGCCAAAGTTGTAGGTTTGTATAGGAAAGAGAAACGGGGGGAGGGAACTGAAGCTCAGACCCAGGCTGGAGAGGTTTAGGGTAGGAGGCAGAGGGAGAAGTGCTGGGCGAGCCTTGTCCTGGGTGTCCTGGGACTTGACACACATTACATGAACTCTAGCCATCTAATAAATAGTACTGGACTCCTTAACTTATTTTATTTATTTATTTTTTTTAGATTTATTTATTTATTTATTATGTATACAGTGTTCTGACTGCAGGCCAGAAGAGGGCACCAGATCTCATTATGGATGGTTGTGAGCCACCATGTGGTTGCTGGGAATTGAACTCAGGACCTCTGGAAGAGCAGCCAGTGCTCTTAACCTCTGAGCCATCTCTCCAGCCCCTTAACTTATTTTATATGTTTTTGGGGCTTTCCTTTTTAGCACCCTTTTTTACATGCTGAACTCTTCCAGGAAGACGTTGAGATGAAGACTCCGTTTGTCTGCGGGAATTTATGGAAGATAGGGAAGCTAGAGATCACAAAAAGGAGGGAAGGATAGGGCTGAATGGTGGTTGGGGTAGTTCCAGTTATCAGTGTGACACACCCAGAATCACCTGAGAAGTCTCAATGAGCGACTGTCTGCATTTTGTTGGGTTATAAGCACACCTGTGGGAATCTGCTTAATTAATTGATGTGGGAAGATCCAGTACACTGTGGGTAGCGCCGTTCAGTAGTTAGGAGCCCTGAGAATGGAGAATAGAGCTGAGTACAAACAAGCAAATGACTGTGTGTGTATTCATCTTCTGCTCTTGACGGTTGGTGTGATGTGACTAGCTCTCTCACGCTGGCTTTTCCACAGTGATGGAGTGTGATCTGGAATTGTGAGCTAAATAATCCCTTTTCTTCCTTAAATTGCTTTTTGTCAGGATATTTTACCTCAACAGCAGAAATGAAACCAGGGCACTGGTCTCTGTTTTTGAAAGCACTTGGGCCGGGAGTACTGGGTGTTTGGTTGGAACCTCCAGCTTGCTCCTGCATGATCTATAAAAACCCATTCCTATTTCTCTCTCTCTCTAAACCCTGTCCACTCAGAGAATCTCTGAACAAAGGGAAGGCACCAAAAAGTCCAGTTCTGCATTCTTGGCTGCTGTGGTAGCTGCTCCCCTGAAGTTGCCAGCAGCCAAAGTGGTCAGCTTTTTAACCATAATTGGGCATAAACTCAGCTTGTGGTGAATACATCACCACCCCTCACCTACAAGCTATATAAGCTCTCTGCTTTAGTTTGGACATGTGGCTTCTCTGGCTTCAATTTCAGGGACTGGAGAACCCACTTGGGAGTTGCTTTGATCAAATAAACCTGTTCTTACACTTTTTCAAATTGGCTTGATGTGGCTTACTGTGTGGATGGAGAAACAACCTATTACTGGACTCTTCATGTTGTATACATATTCTCCCAACCCTCTGGTACCCTGGCCATGTGCTTGTTCTATCCAGAGAATGCACAGCATGTTCTACAGTAGGGAATGTCTCAAAGTTCCTGGAACACAATGATCCTGAACCTTTCCGGCTCTAGGGAGCCTGGTCCTTGCCTGTGTGGCCTTCTGGATTAGAGACAGGATTTGTATAAGCACATATACATGCATACGTCTCTCTCATACACAAAAGTTGGGTAAAGACAGCAATTGAATTTAAAGAAGTGAATCATGTGATTATGGAAGCTGGAGAACCAGGGAAGATCTGATGTATTCTTGGCCTTCATCTGCAGATAGAATTGCTTTTTATTTTCCTTCAGGAACTCTGGTCTTTTTTCTCAAGGTCTTAAGCAGAATGGACCAGGCCCAACTGCATGTTGGCAGTTACCTGTTTTCCTCAAATTCTACCCATTCAACTATTAATCTTATCTAAAAAGTACCTTTGCATACCGTCATGTTCCTTAAAAAAGCAAAGAAGCAGAAACAATCAAAGGTCCACTGATGTAAGAGCCAAAATATGGTCTCTGCATACAATGAATGCTGTAATCTACAGAAGGAAATTCTGTTTTGAGGACAATATACCAGGTGAGGGTGGCAGGGTTGCCCAATGGGTAACTCTCGACATCCTAACAACTTGAGTTTGATCTCTGGAACCTACACAGTGGAAGGAGAGAACTAACCCCTAAAGTTGTTCTCTGATCTCTGCATATGCACGGCGGTACACATGTGACCACACACGGAGAAGACAGCCCAGATGCTATTCTAGGTTTTTCTCTCTTCTTTAGTGACCAGAAGATATAATGATGGAAAATGAAGATTTATTATCTGTCCCTAGATGCACAAGGCACACAGAGATCAGCCAGCATGAAAAGGAGAAAGAAGATGAGGATCTGACTATCTGTTAGGCTAGGATGAGCGTAGAGTCACAGCCGGAAGGAAAGCTGTGTTGGAGGCCAGGGGAGCAGTGGGAGTGCTGTCTTGGCTCTGACTTGGTCTCCAGGGATGGAAAGTTTGAGTGTAAATCATGAAGTCACCAAAATTTCAGGACTTCAGAGCTGTAGCCAAGCTCTGTCAGAAGAGAGCAGTCTGGGATGCCGAAAGCCGAGTCTACTCTTCACAGTTGTGAGCCATCGTCTGTTGTGGGATATTTGTACACTGTGTGAAAACGTATTGCTGTGACTGGTGTAATAAAAAGCTGAATGGCCAACAGCTAGGAGGAGGTAGTAAGTGGAACTTCCAGGCACAGAGGGAGGAAGTAGGAAGAGATAATCAAGGCACAGGGAGATGCCAATGAGACATGGAGGGAGTTGGACATACAGAACAAAAGAAAGGTAAAAGCCATGAGGCAAAATGTAGATTAATATAAATTATAAGAGCTAGTGGGACAAGTCTAAGCTAAGGGCCAAGCTTTCATAATTAAGAAGTCTCCATGTTGTTATTTGGGAACTGGCTAACAGGACAGAGAAAGAGTCTTTATCAATGGTGCCCAACATAGCGCTTGAATATCCAAACATAGGGCTTGAGAAAGTTAAGAAAAGTTCTGGACAAAGAGATGGATGTAGCTTCCTAGTCCTGCAGTCTCTCAGGTGGGCTGGTGCTTGGCAGCATACAGAGGCGTGGTTACTGGCTGCTGCCTGCAGGTTGGAGCCAGCTGCCAGCACCATTCACCAGTGTCATGCACTAAGCTGAGCCACGCCGGCACTTTGTCTCATGCTATCACAGAACACTGCAGATGCTCAGTAAAGACAGATCCAGACGGGATAAAAACCTCTGGACAGGTAGAGTATGCTTAAAAATGTGCTTAGATGCTAAAGAAAATGGATATAGACAGTTATAGAAAAAATAAATATTTTTAAAATTTTAAAAAGAGAATAAAGTAATATAAAAAAATAAGCCATGTAAGGATAGAAAATATTATAACACAGGGAGTTTGGACCTTATATGGTGCTTTGTTAATTTTGAATTTTTGAATGCTAGTGAACAGAGAACGACAGTTGCTGAGAGATTGTGGAAGGACTGCTGAATTATACAAGCCTAGCTGCTTTAGGAATGTCTTGGCTTCAGAATGGAAGTTGGGCAATGTGTTGCACTGGAGGAGCAGTTATGCCTTTGTTTCCACAGGAAACAAAAAGTTATGGTTCTCTTCAAAATTAATAAACATCAGATTTGATCAGGGGAGACCTTCTGAGGATCTTGACTGCAGACACAGGGAAAGACTACAGGACCGGTGATGTACATGCTGATCCCTCAACATGAGAACAAACAGCTCTGAGACTGGAGGAGACATGATAAATCTTGTTGGCTACAGAGTCCTCATGACTTATTATTACATGCCATCCTTTCATACGGCACGGATAGAGATTTGGTTATACATTCCAAACGGACTTATAAAGTTGACAGATGTCTTTTACCTGCTCAAACATAAAACAAAAAATCATCTTTACTGACTTGTATACACCACACATTCCATACTTGTGTTATGCAGATATATATGTTACCTTTAAAAGTTGGTATGTTTAAGGAAAAAAAAAAAAAAAAGAAAGAACCAGACGCCAATAAAAACAAGTAGCTCAGGTGATCCAGCCTCTCAAAATGCCTCTATTTCAGTTTCCCCAAAATTCTGCATCCAGAACATCTTCAAAGCTGTTAGCTAAGATGGTCTAGTCTCACAGACTACTCTCAACAGGACTTCAGATAAGCCCTGCACATTCCCATCACAGAGACTGGACAACAGGACTTGACAATTATCCCAATTTTCTCAGTGTCCTTTAAAGATGTCATTGCCCCCAGAGAGCAAGAAACAGTCTAGAGAACACAATGCCCACATTCCCAAAAGGTGGGGTGGGTGGTTTTGGTCATTTGGTTGATTATGAATGTTTGTCATCATTTAGGGAAGTTGTTATTGGTAATGGTCAGGAAAAAAAACTAAACAAAGGAGATTAGATTCAAGGATCTATTTCTGAAGGGAAAAAGGGGGATATAGCATAGAAATGATGTGATAAAAGGGTGGATTGTTGGAGCATACTTTTGACCAACCACTAGTCTCAAATATTTTACACTGTATGGATTTTTGTATATTGATACATATTTAAGGTTATTTTTGTAATATTGTATATATGTTTCTACTCTTACTTAAGGTATTGTACCTATGCAGCTCATTTAAAAATGTAATGTAAGCTGGGCAGTGGTGGTGCACACTTTTAATCCCAACACTGGGGAGACAGAGGCAAGCAGATCTCTGTGAGGCCAGCCTGGCTTACAGAGCGAGTTCCAGGATAGTCAGGGCTACACAGACAAACCTTGTCTCAAAGACCAAAGAAAAAACAAAAACAAATATATAATGTAAAGTTCTATTCCTTGAAAGCTATTTAGGATAATTAAGAAATACAGGTTAGTAATTAATCATCTAAAATAATCAACTTTATAGTCATGTTAGGTATGTTTTCAAGTTCATACAGAGATCTATTTTTAGATATGGTCTTCAAATACTTCAGAAACCTACATAATGTGGCATTTAAGGTGTTTTAATAACATAAGGCTTTTCTTTTTTTTTTTCTCTAAATGTCTTTTTATGGTGGTTTGCCTGTATGTATGACTGTGTGAGGGTGTCGGATCCTCTGGATCTGAACTGAATTTACAAACAGCTGTGAGCTGCTATGTGGGTACTGGGAATTGAATCTGGGTTCTCTGGAAGAGCAGCCAGTGCTTTTAACTGCTAAGCCATCTCTCCAGCCTCAACATAAGGCTTTTTATGAAAGTGAGATGCATCTGCTCCTAGTAACACCAATCTCTTTCAAAAAAGGATGATGGGCATTGAATAACCTCCATATGGAGTTTGCTTTTAATGTGGCAAAGTTAGCCACTGGGCAAGAAACTGTCTCTTGCCTCAACTTCTGACAGTATGCTGTCCAAATTGGACAAGCTGGACACAAAGGAAGGTGACTGCCAAACTTTGCCAAAACAAGATAGGGCAGTTCTCCAAAATTCCTACTTCACAGAAAAGTCTGTCAGATATTCTAGGCCTGTAGGCTAAAAATGGATGCCCCAACATTGCAGAGGAACCTTGGGTGACTGTCCAGGAAGCCAGCTGCTTCTGTCATTTCTATAGTTTTGGAAGTTGCTTGCTCTGCACTTCCTGTTTACTTAGGTAGTATTATATCCTTCCTGGGTCTCTGATGGGGTTGAAGATGAGATAGTTATAGTTACAGTTTTCCTTGTTACCAAATTCAGAAAAGAAACTTATATAAGAGATGTAAAATATGCAGGTTGAGAGACATAAAAGCTTAAGTTGTTTATCTAAGAAAACGTTTTGAGGTCTAAAAAGATAGTTTTGGGTTGGTATTACAAGTTAGGATAAAAAGTAAATTAGGTCCAAAACTTTGGACTTACCAAGATAGGATAGATAATGGAACATTTTCTCTTAATTTGCCAAATACAGATAGACTGGACATTGTAAATGTATTTCTTACTTGATAATTGCCCTTATTGTATATAATTTTACTGTATTAGAGTTAAAACCTTTCCTTTTTACTTTGACAAAAGGGAGAAATGTTGTGGGATATTTATACACTATGTGAAAATGTATTGCTGTGATTGGTATAATCAAAAGCTGAATGGCCAATAGCTAGGCAGGAGGTATAGGTGGGACTTCCAGGTACAGAGAGAGGAAGTAGGAGGAGATAATTGAGGCACAGGGAGATGCTAATGAGACATAGAGTTGGACATAGAACAAAAGAAAGGTAAAAGCCATGAGGCAAATATAGATTAAAATAAATGGGTTAATTTAAGTTATAAGAGCTAGTGGGACAAGCCTAAGCTAAAGCTGAACTTTCATAATTAATAAGTCTCCATGTCATTGTTTGGGAGCTGGCTGGTAGGACAGAGAAAGACTCTTTACAACCGTCAGGTAAGAGATGTGAGGCATGGCTGTCCAGGACTATGAGGACATCTTTTTGTAACCTGCTGCCTCCCCTCTGTGACTCCAGGCTCAGAATCTAGGCAGGATGGCCAGTGTCTAGATGCTGTGGTTTCCCTTACCTTGCACCCTTGGAAGAAGGCGTTCAATACACAGAGAGCCCCCGATCCTGGGGAAAACCAAAGCCAGATCACAGCCAGGATGAAGGTATAGGATGATCCTCCAACCACATCAAAACCAGAGCTGGCCTCTTTCACAGTCCCAGGAGACAGGCCTGCTGCACACTGGAGCCTTCCCATCACCATTAGCACAGACTTTTTGGCCTCAGCAGCTCTCATCCTGCAGCTCTGGGTATTCTGGCAGGCAGATGACTGGGCTGTTGGAGGACGCTGAATGCCCCACATGCTCAGAGCCATCAGACAGGCAAGGGACAGGTAGGCTGAGGTCATGACTAATCTTGGCAGCCAGCCAGCTAGGGATGAGAGGAGCCCCTTAGCCCACAGATCTGAGATCTACAAGTATAAACTTCTAAGTGCTGTGGTCTCTAACCAGTGAGTCTCCTGCTCACTGCCTGGATAGGAGCAAGGAGGACCCCAAACAAGCTCTAAGGGGTCAGCACCACTGCCTGGTGATTTGCTATACTCGGATAAGAGGGGCTGGTGCACATGTGAAACAAACAAACAAACAAAAAAAAAAAAAACCAAAAAACCCCAAGTGTATAAGTGGGCACAGAGTATTTAAGTGTTTCTGTGGTACCTTGCTACTCCCTAGGGAGTTCGCTTTGTTGTTCTGAGTGGAAGGGAGGTCAGGTTTCCCAAGAAACCCCAAAATAGCCCCCAATTGCCTGGAGGAAACCTGCCAGCCTCTTGGTGGCAGCCTGCCCCAGGTTCACCTGCCTGGCCCCAGGTTGTGCCCACGTTCCCTCTCTGAGCGGGGACCGTTAGCCCCTCCTGTGCAGGGTGTTTGGGATCCCTTAGCCAACTTGCTCATTCTGTCTTTGTAGAGTGTTTGCCAAGTGTTAGCAGTGAGATTGGAACTGAGTCCATGAGCATGGGAGACCAGCCAGACAAAGCCAAATGGGGAACTGCAGTGTGATCCTAAGGAGTCAAATATCAGTGTGAAAGCTGAAAGATCAGAGCAGCAGAGCAGAAGCCACTAGAGACTTCTTACCTCTACGAATCCTCCGACTGAAAAAGGGGCCAAGATCCTGTCTCTACCCATCTTATATTCCTGTCTCCATGTCCCGATTGTGCTAGGATTAAAGGCATGAGCCCCCCAAGTGCTGGTATCAGAGGTGTGAGTCACAACCATCTGGCCTCTATGGTTAACTAGTGGCTAGCTCCACCCTCTGATCTCTAGGCAAGCTTTATTTGTCAGAAAACAAACAAAATATCATACAACAGGAAACTAACTGGTTAGTCTGGGCCTTTTGCAAGAAGTTTCATAAGTAAGTGATGGCCACTTTCAATGAAGGTACCTGAAGTAGAACTTTGGTGCTCTTAATCCACTGAGCCATCTCCTCAGCCCTGAACTTAAAAACTTACAGAAAAAATTATTACATGTATTTATTTATTTGTTTGTTTGTGTGTGTGTGTGTGTACATTCATGTGTGTGGGCGTGTAGAGTTTGATCATGAGAAGGGAACAGCCCATGTAGCCCGTCTCTGCCCCTCTGTTCCTGGCCCTTAGCACTCATCTTCAGGGCTAGGGGATTCCCAGGCTAAGAAGGTTCAGGAAAGGGCCCCTGTAGGGAAGGACTGAGCCTATCCTGTTATAGGGCCGGCAGGATTTCCTACCCCTAAAAGGCTTTTGGAATCTGTCCTGGAGGCCCTGGGTAGTTGAGCATAGCTAAGACCTGGCTGGGCCACTGTTCTGCATGCTCTACCCAAAGCAGCTTGGAATCACTGCAGTGTCTTCTTGATCAGCCACACACATAATAAGGTGGTTTCAGCACCCAGAGGAACCTCTGGTGGACTAGCTGGGTGGGGTGGGAATTTGGGCAGGGCCTGCAGGCAGAAATGCACCCAAGGTGTGAGGACCTCTTGGAAGCCTAAAAAGGAGCTCTGGAAGCCTAGAAGAAGCCTTTAGCCATCAACACTTTTGTGGTGTGTAGCCGTTCCAGCTTTGATCTGGAAGTTCCAACCCCCATTGAGGCTTCAGTAACTGACACTGAAGACCTGAGATTTGGATGTACGGGCTCTCTTGGTTCCTGGACCTTGGATGCTGGAGGTAGACCAAGCAGAGTTCTCCAGAGAACACTGCACTACACCTTTCCGAGACCCTATAACCTATTCCTTCACTTGTAAGTTACCCCACAAAATAAACCTCCCTTTTAACTATGTGGAGTTGCCTTAATATTTTAACCAATACACTTTCCTTCTCCAGGGCCAGGGTGGAGCACCCCTTTCTTGAAGGCTTTCATAGGGCCCTGCTGCTTCAAGGATGTGCAAAGGTAAGGGTTGGATGCTGAACTGTGTCTTCCTAGTCCTATGACCTGCTGGTAGGGAAGCCTTTACCTGGGAACCTTTACCATGGCTTCATTGGGTGTCTCCCCATGCCAGTTTCCTGTGTCTTGTGTGCTGTCTCCTTTGGCCCCAGGGTCTGTCACATAGACTTCTTAGTTCCTGATGCTACCTCACAAGGATGGCCTGTGCCCTGGCTCTTGTGTGCCTGCCTGACCACCTTCATCTGGTACTCATGACTGCCCCCACCTCCTGCTTGCTTATTTTTGCCTCTGTCAGAATTTCACTCACCATGAAGCTCATTACATCTGCTTGTTCTTGAACATCTTCTCTTCATTAGGGCCTCCCTTTAAATTATGTTCCCTGAAGCCAAGTAGATACTAGGTTACTTCCTAACCTCTCCTGGACAGGAAGAACTTGTAAGTGTCCTTACAGACTGATTGCTTGTCAGCTGAGTAGATTAAGAAATACAAGGGGATCTTTGAGATGTTTGATGAGGAGGGCAATGGAGACGTGAAGATCGGAGAGTGGGAGCAGCTCATGAGCCTGCTGGGAATCAACTTCACCAAGAGTGATCTGGCCTCCTTGGGCAAGGATGTGGACAGAGGCAGTAAGTCAGGGCTGGCAGGGTGTGTGGGGTGTGTGTGAAATCTTGGGCCATGGTCACCTGTGCATACGAATGGGGAGAGGAGAAGCATCTAGAAAGGAAAGGTAGAAGTGGGCCTAGCCTAGCTCTAACTTGATTCTTGGGTCAGTAAAATTATTTGCAGACAAAGGGTTCTTTAACCATGATAGCTTCCTGGTGCTGTTGTGGATTTACTATGAGAAAGCCCACAACCAGGAGGGCAAGCTAAGGGCAGCTTACATAGACTGGAACATACTCAAGGAGGGCCTTGGGCCTTGGGGTGGGGTGGTACCTGAGTAAATGGGGAGTTCATAAAGATACCAGCAGATGGCAGCTGAGTGTGAGACCTTGGTAGACAGGTGTTCATGAATGTGTGTGAGACCCCCAGTAAAACAGAGGCTGAGACAAGGAGATTGACAAAGATGGAACCACTGACTATGAAGGTGAGCAATGGACGAGCCTGGGAACCAAGCCTCAGGCCAGGGAAGGCTGCTAGCCTGCCCGTCTACCCCCAGAGTTTATAGCCAGATGACAGGAGAGTCCTTCAAGTTGTCCAGTAATATAGCTGCTGTGACTGTGGGAGGTCTGCCCAGGAAATCTACTGCCCACTGCCACCCTCCTTGTCCACAGCTCTGCATCAAATAAATGTTCCAGCCAGACTCTACTGTTTTTCACTGTCCCAACCTGGCGGGGAAGGCAGTAAGGGGTTGGTCCTGGAGAAGGATGTGCGGGACAGTCCTGGACACACAATTTAGACCATTTCTCTCTGACCTTGGCCTTTCTCATTGTCCAGTTCTGGGTTCTGAACACCAGCAGGAAAAGTAAATGGACTCCCACTAACCCTGTCTGTCCACACTGGGGTGGCTACCTAAGGCCTCCTGGACACGCTGGGGGCACTAGAGCCCTTTCCACAAAGGCAGAGACCATGTTCACATAAACTTTATTCTCTCTTCAAAGGGCTGACATGCCAGTGGGGCCTCAGCTCTCAAGGTTCAGGCTCCTCTGGGCTGAGGGTCTGCTGGGCCCCAAATAGGTGGGAGGGGTAAGGAGGAGGGGCCAATACAGGGCAGACTGGCTGGCCGGGCATTGCATAGCAATGAGGCCAAGTCTGCAGCAATGTGCTGGATGGCTGGCCTTCCCTGGGGAGGGACGGCACAGGTGGGGTCCTTGGTTCTGAGTGCCAGATCCAGGTTACGGTTTAACGGCTCCACAAGAAAGAACTCCTGCCCTTTTCAAAGGGGCACAGTTAGGGCTGCTGGGTGCTGGGGCCTGGCTCTTGGGGCCCTGGAGTAGTCTCTAGCCCCAAGGCCTCGGGCAGAGAGTTGGGTTTCTGAGAGGGAGCCACTGCTTCCTCTCTGGCTTTTGTCATCTTCACAGCCTCATCATAGGAGGGTGGCAGCTCAGAGGCATACAGGCTGTAGGTGGGAGGGACCACTGAGTCAGGGTCTGGCTCCCCGAAGAACAGGGGCAACCGAATTCCCAGTGGGTACTGCACGGAACTGTAGGCTGCAGGAAACAAGAGTGGGTTTGTGGGGACGGCTTGGCACTCACCCCCGTGTCCACCCCCCCATGCTGGCTAGTGGGTCCCCAGACACTCACAGGTCACAGTGCTGTGTGCAGGGCTGTCACTGTCCACAGGGATGACTGTCAGGTCACAGGGCTGCCATGCGGGTCGCATGCGTGTCTGGGTGTGCAGCTGCTTCCTGAGGCAGCAGAACCGTACACAACTGGCTGTGACCCCACACAGAAGCATCAGGAGTATGGCAAGCAGGATAAGCCTGGCAGAGAAGAGTGGGGATCTGCCACGCACCTGTACCCTGGGGCCAGTCATGCCCAACCACCAAGACAGGATAACAAGACAGGGGAAAAGAAAGCAAGACAAGTCTCTCCGTGCCAGAACTTCTTGGGCTAGATGAAGGCCTGAAGAGCAGCCTGCCCTGGCTGGCTCTCTAGGGCTGGCCAGAGGTGTCCTTGGGTTTATTCCCAGGACACACTGTCCCCAGCCAACTGCACAATCCTTGTGCCTTCTGCCGACTATAATCAGGTCTTGCTTCCAAGGCTGCCTGGAGCTCAAGAGCTCGTTAAACAAACAGCGTCCAGGGAGTTGGGGGCAGTAGATGGAAAGGGTCTGGCCGGCCTAGCCGAGGTCTACCTTCAGAGGAACCGTGGGACAAGAGGCTTGGCACCTCGGCTTCCACTTACCCCACATGCCATAAGCTGCTCCAGCGGGCCTGGGGCGGGCACCTGCGGGGACAGCGGCACCTGGAGCAGGCGGGGTATCTGCTAGCTCACTCCACCGCTCCAGCCTTTCCCAGCACGCGGGCCGAACTCTGTCTCCCTCCCCTGTCCCCTCTCCTCCTCCCCGTCCCCAGCTACTTACTGGTCCGAAGGGTCACAGTTGCTGTCAGCGGAACCCAGCGTCACCTGTGGGGACAAAGGTTAGCCTGAGCGGGGCGGGGCCGAACTCAGGGCCGCCCCACTTGCCATAAACCCGCCGTATGCGCGGCCCAACCCACCTGCGACAGTGGCAGGAGAGGTAGCAGGAGCAAGAGCCCCTGTGTGACTGGCGGCCCGGGGGCCATGTTCCGCAGACACAGCGGAACTCAAGTCCAGCGTCCACTCAGCTTTATGAGGCCCCGCCCCTGGATCTTGTCAGCTGAAGGTCCAGGATCACACCCACCTTGGTAGGCTTCCCTCCTTGCTCCCTGCCCTCCATTTTTCTGTCCCTAGAGGTTACCATCCCGGTTTGAGAAAGAGCACGCGCGCTCGCGCGCTCGCGCACAAACACCCGGTTTAAGAGACCGCGCATGCATGCGCGGACCGACACACACACACACACACACACACTCTGCATCTTCAAGGACCAAGGTCCTCCGGTAGGGGATAGAGCAGGTCTTGCTCTGGGCATGGGACATGGGTTTGTCTTGTATCAGACTGACACCTCACCCAGCCACCCCATCTCCTATGTCCCCATCCCCATTCACAAACCAGGTCTCCTGAAACTTGTGGGCTGCACTGGGTTGTGGCCTCTCAGGACAAGTAGAATCCACCCTCATACTCCACAATCCTCTAGGTAAAAGGGGTGTGACTTTACACCATTAATAAGCTGGGGCTTTAGCTTTCCAAACCACTATTAGAGGACATTTGCTATGCATCCTCCATGTGGACACATCTGGGGAATGGTCGGCCCATTTGGCCTAGAGCCAGCAGCTGGCTCTGGGCTATTGAGGTGCTGCAAACAGACCACTTCCCAGCGCTCCTCCCTCAACCTGGGATTCCTGCTTCTTCTACTGCTGAAGTGGCTGCTTCTTCCTGGAGGAGCTTACCAGTCTAGGTGCTCTGCCCTCCACTGTTGGGACTGTTGGAACACTAGTGTTCAGATTGCAGGGGTGGTCGGCACAGCCAGGCTCATTAAGGACAGGAGGTGCACCTGCCCTCCTTCTGCCTTTATTCACTGTGCTCATACTTGTGTTGATCTCAGGTTTCTCCCTCACTGAAGGAGGCTTCAGGGTTCTGTCTACAGCTGCCCTATGCATTCAGGACCTGTGCTTTGCCTCTCAAGGGCCCTTTCTGTCAGGCTGGTGAACTTGTCCCCTGTCTTGCTTCCCTCCTTTGTTCTGCCTTGGCTATGCTTGGTGTTGGAGGACAAGCACCATAATAGGAGGAAAGAGTGGATGACAAAAGAGCAACCAACCTGAGGCCCAGATCAGAGTCTGGGGTCCAGAAAAGAGAGGCCCTGGGCGGGAGAACCATGTCTGGGTTCAGAAGGAAGTGGCCTGCCTGGGGCCATGCTTTCCCTAGAGCATGTTCTCATGAACCCTAGCCTGGCCTAGTGGACTTGCTGTTGCCACCCATCTGACCTGGAAACATGCCAAGGGTTTTTACTGGTCAGCTCGGGGCAGCAAAGGGCCTGGGCCTGATACCTCCAAGGTCACTGAGCAGAAATCCTATAAAATGCTGCTTTAAGGTCAATGTCACTGGCTCACTTAGGGGCAATGCCAGGCTTCAAGGTTTCAAGGGCCCCAAGTACAGGAGTTAAAGCAGTGTTCAGGAGAGCACCCAGATAGATGTCATCACCCCCACTGCCCTGCCAGGCCTAGGAAGGCTGGGAAGGCTCTCTCGGTAGCCTGTCCCCATTGGGTGGCAAAGTGGGTATGCTGCACCGGCAGGAAGGCAGGCTGGATGGATGCAGTGTTGGAGTGGGAGTATAGTTGAGTGGGTTGGGGCCCAGAAGGCAAAATCCATTCTTTTTAGACAAGTGTAAACTCAAACTCATAAGCTGGGCCCCCTTTGCCCCTGACCCACTTCTTGGTTGGGATCATCTAGGTTCCTGGGACTTGGGAGGAGCTGGGAGGCTTAAGGGACCAACTCTGGACTTTGGAAGCTCTTGTCCTCCTCTTATTCCTCCCTGCACCTTTCTAGGTCTGGACCAGGCTCAACCCTGGCTCTGCACCCCCAGCACCCTGAACTATGAATAACAGATTTGGAGGAATCTTCCAGTGTTTGAGTCAGGGTGAACTCCCTCTAGTTATCCGGCAAGATTCCACCCTCGGGGGGAGGTTCTTTCCAGGCAGGACATTGTTTTATGGGTTGGTGTCTGTGAGAGGGGGTGTGGGTCGGGCTTCCTCCAGGCTGCCCTCCCACCTTACTTTGTGCTTAGCCAGCCCCGGCACCCCCCCTCCCCCCCCCCCCCCCCCCCCCGTCACTGCACACTTGTGCGTTGGTTCTTAGAGTTTATTGATAGACCTGCACTATCTCCTAGGACCTCTAAAGCCTGAGGAGGTGCTGGTGGGTTTGGGATTTGGGGGCTGGAGGTAGTGTATCTAGGAGCAGGCTGTGTGTGGTGAGTTGGATGGATTAGTATTTCTTGGTTTGTGGCGGGGGGGGGGGGGGGGGGGCCCGGGGTTCTTGGATTGCTCTCAGGGCAGCAGGAAGTAGCCATGTCTGTAGGGCTGGGGAACTCTGGCTCTGGGAAGTTTGAACCTGCCCAGCAGGGGATGCCCAGGTCCCAGGCCTAGGGGAACGGGTTGCCTTGGCCCCACAGCCTGGGAAGGGATTCAAGGGTGGATAGGAGAGTCCAAGAGGCTCTGCAGTTTCCTGTGACCTCAGAGCCCAGCCACCACGTAGGCTACAAAGATGACTTTGTAGGTTTCCTTTATATCTCCCCGGAGCTGCAGCAGGGTTGACACCATGAGTGGATGGTCCGGCTGGAAGAAGAAGCTCCTTAGTAAGATTTCCAGACAAATCTGCTTGTTCCCAACGCCCTGCCTACCTCACCACCTCTCCCTGCCCAGCCTGGGGTCCCAGCACCTACATCAAAGTCAGCAGGCGGTACCCAGGAGATACTGATGGTCTTGGTCTGACCACGCTCCACAGAACCCCTGGAAGGCTCGATGGTGAAGCCCTTGTGCTGAAGCCATGGGATACTGTCCAGGATGAACTCCACAGTCTGTGAGATATTGGTACTACTGGAGGTTAGAGGGTCAGGTACTCTCAGGAGGCAGTAGAACTAGCGGAATAAGGGTGCCCAGCTTTACCCACCCCTCAACTCTGACCAGGACTGCCACCCAATATCTGCTGCAAAAATCCTACACAAGGCCAGGAGAAGTCAGGGAGCCCAGGTCAGGGAGGCCAATGAAGTTTCTGGGGTTTAGCTCAAGCTCGGGCTGTAATCACCTTCCTTGGTGATGGCTGGGTGGTCCGGATACAGCCCACTTGCAGCTCTCGGGTGGCAGGTGGGGTTGGCATGTCTGTGTCAAACTGGACATAGTTCAAGGTCACCAGAATAGGCTTCATCTCCTCTGCTTCTGGAGGGGGAGATCTAGCTGAAAAGTGGTTAGATGGAAGGATGTGTCTGGGCGTGAGGTGAGCTGTCCAGGGTCGGGCAGCACAATAGGAAGTGGAGGGTAGCTGGAACCCCAGAGCAATCTCCTTGGTAGAGATTGGTAGGGCATCCTGCCTGGCTCTGGGGCTGATGGGCTAGTAATCTGCTCTTCTCCAGTGGGCCTTGGTATGCCCACTTGCTGGCCTGGGGTACTAGAGGGCCCTCTCACTGCTCCCCGAGGTTACCCCTGCCTCCCCTTTCCCTGAGCCAGAAATCACATGGTAGGGGCTCACCTTCTCTATGTTCTGGGTCGAAGGCAGGGATCACTGTCAGGGACTCCACAGGCACATCCAGTGGGTCTCCTCCCTCCACAAACATCATGTGCTCACGGGCAGCACCCTTCAGGAGGATCTGGTGGGAGACTTTCTGGGGACAAGAAGCATAGCAGCCTGCCCTGAAGCTTGACAATTGGGGACTGAGGCCGGTTCAGGGTGGGGCCTGGAGAACCAGGGATGCTGATCTCTGTCTGACATCCTCCAACATGAGGTACCAGATAATAAAAGCCTCCAGGAAGGGGCAGATAAGGGACACACAGGGATCCTTCCCAAAATGGGGTGAGATCTGTGAGGGCTCAGCTATAAGCTCCACCTTTTCAAAGAGCACCACTTGGAGCAGGTCAGAGAAGTAGAGGCTCTCATGGTCTGGACTGAAGGTTATGGTGAATTCGTGAGTCTTCCCAGGGACCATGAGTCCCTCAACTGGAACAACACTGAATACGCTCTGGCCATTGTGGTTCTGTGTGCCTGCAGGCAGGACAGGGGTTATGATCAACACTACCCGTCCTGCTCCACTGAGCTCATACCCTTCTGCATCCCTTTTTGCTCAGTCTCTTCATGATCTGTCTTGCTGTACTCCATCAGCACATATCTCCTCATGGTTCCGTACCCCTGTGATTCCTGGCAATGTGTTAACTCACCAACAATTTCGGTCCTCTGCTCATGGGAGGTAAGGAACTTTGGTAGCTGCTGCCGGTTCTCAGCCCTTTTTTTGGAGAGGCTCTCCAGCCGCATCCAGAACTTAATGGGAAGTGAGGATTCATTCTGTAGCTGCAAGAGCAAGATGTCACTCAACTAGCATACCCTAAGCTGCCCTATGCCTGTGGTCAGTATCTATGACTAGGTTGTTTGCTGCTGGATCATACCTGATGGGGACCAGGTGACACTATGCTACAAGCCCTTTCTGGTGGTATTGCCAACAGTAACCACAGTCGCAGTGTTTGGGACTGTTGGTACTCAATCACTTGGTCTTTTCCAAGGCTGGCTGGCAGCCTGCTTCCCTGCCCAACTGTGTGGCCAGCTCTGTGCCTGTCAACTGTTCTCCAGAGCTCCTCTTTTTTTTTTTTTAAGATTTATTTATTTATGTATACAGTGTTCTGCTTGCATGTGTCCCTTCAGGCCAGAAGAGGGCACCAGATCTCATTACAGATGGTTGTGAGCCACCATGTGATTGCTGGGAATTGAACTCAGGACCTCTGGAAGAACAGCCAGTGCTCTTAACCTCTGAGCCATCTCTCCAGCCCAAGAGCTCCTCTTAACTGAACCATATCCTCATCTAGTCTCTTCTCCTCCCTCAGTCCTCTCTTTGGATAGCACCCTGTATGGTATTCTACTCCAGGACCCCATCAGAGCAGGTGGACAAGTAGGTTGCTTGAGTCCAAACCTAGGGTAGCTCTCAGGGTGAGACAGGACCATGTTCATGTGAACATGAGGGAGCCCAGGTAACAGCATGGATCTCCTTAGAGGTCTGTCCACTGGGGGACACCTAGTTAGAGGTCCAAAGAAGTAAATAAGTAGCAAAGAAGAAGAGCAATGAAGGCCTGATGTAGGAAGACAAGAAACATCCTTCAGGCCAGCGCTTTGTCAGGTCAGGGGGAGGGTGCTCCCAGTTTTCCTAGAAGTAAAGGCTCTGGGGTCCCTGCTAGGAAGACATTAGAAATGACAGCCTCTCGGGAACAGAATTCAGGAGAGACAATGTGTGCCTCCAGGGGTTCCCCAACCAGCTGGGTACTTCCAAATGCAGAGTTCACTGGCTCCAAAAAAATCTTTTTTAAGGAGGCTGGGACCAGGGCTTAATTCACCTTAAAATTTGTCGAGACAGATTCTCTGGCAAGCACATAGCCCATGTTGAGGATGTTGCCTTCAATGGAGCATGTAATCATGGATGCCACACCTGTGCCCGTAAGGGTGAGGGTGAGAGTGCCTCTCTTGGAGATGATGTCCAGTGTTTCCTGAGCCTAAGGAGATTATGTTCTTTAGCAAAGTGCAGACATGGGAGCTCTACCCATGAGTAGCTGGCTGATAGCACTGTGCTCCTGAGATAGTCTGGAGATCTTTCCTTCCACAGACTTGTTGGCAAGAACTGGGTCAGGACAGGCTGCTTTCAGGCTCCAGCTGATCATCTGGGCCTGAGAACACAGTGGTGTCTGCCTGTGGCCACATCATGGGCCTGCAGTGTGGGGATCTCAGGGCAGTAGCATTGCTTGGGGGCTGCACTCACCAGTATGCTCTCGTGGGGTGAGAAGGATAGCACCAGGGTTTGTGTCTCGCCAGAACATAGCTTTCTGGTAGGGTTTAGCAGAACGAAGGGACCATGGGGGTTCAGCACTGAGAACTCCAACTAAGAACTGAGTATCAAGGATGAAGATGACATTTTGCAGGTTCTGCCACACACCTCACTGCCATCTCCAACCCTGGAAGCTGACTCACTGAGTATGGATAAGGATACATCAAGGTCCTCGGGAGAAATGTTCTGGAGGGTGATCTTCTTTATGCCTCGATGCCCTGAAATGTGGCAGAGAGTCAGGTCACAGTCACAAAGGTCCAAGGAGCATCTATTTCTGCAGCAAGGTCAGGGAGCAGATGGTAACTGGAATGGTCCTGGTACCCAGGGTAGAAGATACGCTGTCGGATTGGGGATTTAACTCAGTGGTAGAGCCCTTGCCTAGCAAGCACAAGGCCCTGGGTTCAATCCTCAGCTAAAAAAAAAAAAAAAAAAAAAAAAAAAAGATACGCTGTCAGGAGTGAGGGCTGTCGGTATAGAATTAGGACTTACCCACAGCAATATCACCAAAGTTAACGACAGTCTTGCCTTCATTAGATGTCACCACAATGGATGGAGCCACTACTGGACACCATAGCTCCAGATATAGAGTGTTATAGGGGCTAGAAGCAGGACAAGGGCAAATAATGGCAGATTAGGGTGACTCTGTGTCCCCTAGGTCTCGGATATGACCAGCAGTAGAGGAGGGACAGTGATTTTATGGCCAATCACACCCCACCCTGTCTCAAGAACCCCACACACCTGAAGCTCAGAGGTTCTGATGCCTTCCTGTCTTTGATGTCACCACTGGCAACGACACAGGGGACTACAAACCTGTCAAACTTCCCCTGGAAGGTTCTGACCAAGGTGGCTTGTGCAGCTTGGTATTCATTGGAACTGGAATGAAGGCAGTAAAGAACATTCATGCATGTTCCTCATGACCTTAGGCTCTGTTCCTAGGATACTCAGAGTGGGACCAGACCTTCCTCATCTTTGATGGTCATGCCTGCTCTCTAGGGCTGTGGGCTCAGGTGGACTCTCCAGGGAAGGTGAAAGTATTAAGAGGCAGAGCTCAGAGCCACTATGGGTCCCAGGTGGTGACCACACCAGTTTTGTCTGGTAGACTAACTTTCCCCACCCTTCTCTGGCTCCTGTAGGGACCTTCTTCCCCACTGCAGACCCTGGTCATCCAGAGAGAGGGAGTAAATGTTTTGGTCACTACAGAACCATATTCCTGGGTCCACAGGGACAGGTCCTGGGCTGGCAAGTGGCCTATCAGACCCATCAGAGCTTTCTTGGGCTCATTTGTTCATTGAGGAGGCTGGAATCAGATCATGGCGTAGTCTGTTCAGAGGGATACCAGGCCCATGGGAATAGCCTCAGAAGAAGAGCCCTGAGTCCAACTATTTCTGAGGCCAGTCATGCAGCAAATACCACTACACAGTCAGTTTGGGATCTGCAGACACACAAGTTAGTGAAGTCGTGCTCCAGGCAATGTATGGGAAAACCTCTACTGAACAAGGTAGGCTTCATCACATCTGGGGAGAGCTGGTGAGATGCAGATTGGGAAGATCCCTCCGTCCTACCTGGCACTGAGCTCCTGCCTCTGCAGCTCTTGGGTATGGGGAGTAGAGGCCCGGGTTGGTCGGTCCCGGTTGTGAACCCGAACCACAGGCAGAGACTGTTTCCACTGTTCCTTCCTTTGGGTTGTTTCCTTTCGGAACTGTAAGCAGGAGCAGATGCTGAGGGGCTACCATTGGGGCTCAGTCCTCTGCACAACAGGTGTTTCACTGCTCCCCTGTCCCAGGCTCTTCTGAGGCCCACTGCTGTGGAATAATCCTCTTGTACACTGTAAAGATGTCACTTGAATTGGTTTAATAAAACACTGATTGGCCAGCAGCCAGGCAGGAAGTATAGGCAGGGCAAGTAGACTAAAGGAATGCTGGGAAGGAGAAGGGCAGAGTCAGGAGTCACCAGCCAGATGCAGAGGAAGTAGGAGATGAATGTGCCATGCTAATAAAGGTACCACCATGTGGCAGAGTGTAAATAAGGAATATGGGTTAACTTAAAATGTAAGAGCTAGTTAGTAATAAGCCTGAGCTACTGGCTGAGAATTTATAATTCATGTGAGCCTCTGTGTGTTTATTTGGGACTGAGCAGTGGGGAAATATCTGTTTATAGCCTAGCCTAGCAGGCTTGGTTTGACTGCTTGCTGAGTGACAGGAACTACCAGTTCAAGTTTGGAGTGAATGGTATCCTCAAAGCAACTGGTTCTCTAAGGGAGTTTGACAACAGGTACACCAGGGGATTAAGAAAGTAAGCAGTGCAGGCAGATAAGCATCCAGGGAAGCCCATGCACAGAGACCCTCCAAGGACAAGTTCATGGCCTGAAATGTCTGAACTTAGAGAGACCAAGCCACAGAGAAGTAAGAAGTTTGCCGAATTGGGGTCATCAGTCTCCTCCAGTCTATGCCTTCCACCTCACTGCCTCATCAGAAGGTGGAAGGAAGGTCAGAGCTCTTCGCTCATGCGTGTAGTATGAGAGGCATGAGGCCATGAGAAGGGTAAGCCTGTAGCCAGTGGCTTCACAACTCCCTAAGTTGGTACAGCATGGAAAGCCTGTACATACTGTTGGGTGAGGCTTGCCTACTGTTTCAAGGCTGCCTTCCAAAGGTGGTTTCTGTGTTATCTCTCATGAGAAGCTATTCTGGGTTTTTATCCCAACCCTGCTTTGGTCAAAACTCCAGCCACCCTTAGGGTCACCCTTGCCTCCTGCTGCCTGGTGGTGCTTCCAGGAAAGGGAGAGGTCTTGCAAGACAACCTTTTACCAGCTTGGAGCACAGTCCCAGAAAAGTCTGCCTTGTACCTCTGTCATATGTAGGACACAGACTGCAGTCCCAGGCGCCAAGGACCATGTGAAAAGAGGCTTTCCTGTCCTGCCTGATTCTGTAGCCACTTTTAAAATAATCACTCAGAGGTTTAATATTAATTACAAACCATTTGGCCTATTGCTTAGGCTTATTACTAACTAGCTCCCACAACTTAAATTAACCCATTTCTATTTATCTGTATTTTGCCACGTGGCTTGTGGCATTGCCTGTTCTCTAGTATGTCTTGCTGCTCTGGCGGCTCCCTGGCAACTGTCTGACTCCCCCGTCTTCTCCCTGTATTTCTGCTTGGATTTCCCACATGGCTCTATCCTGCCTTGCTGTAGGCCAAAGCAGCTTCTTTATTAACCAATGGTAATGAAACATATTCACAGCCTACAGGGTCATCCCACAGCAAGCCCACACATCTGCACCCTCCCTCCGTTTGGTGGCATGCCATTTGCTCCCCTCATGCCGCTACCCTCTGGTCACTATGCACCTCCCCTAAAATACTTCACTTACCAGTTTGGTCTCTGTTTCCTTGTTCAGGATATGAATGGCTTCCTCAAGGATTGTCTCATGTGGCAGTACAGGCTGGAAGGCCACTTGGACCAAACACCTCTGCAGAGAGACACTAGGACTGCCAACCCTCTCCCAGAAGCTCAGAGGGCACAGGTGGCCCTGCTGGTGCACCTCCCTCCTCCCATGGTGGCCTTCATTCTCTCTCTCTCTCAACCTCCCTCCCCTCTTCTTCCCTTCCTTCTCTCTCTCCCCCCGCCACTGTTTTTTTTTTTTTTTTCCCAAGATAGTCTCTCTGTGTAGCCCTGGTTGTCCTGGAACTCTCTCTGTAGACCAGGCTAGCCTTGAACTCACAGAGATCTGCCTACCTTTGTCTCTCAAAAGGCATGTGCCAACAAGCTTGACTGCATTTCTCTAAGGTTGCTTTTTTGATATTTTAACCTAGATGTTCCCTTCCAGGAAGGTTCTCCCTGATCACTGCCCTAGGAAGATGGGGTGGACTTCAGGCCATGTATGTTGGAGGTCTGTTAACTAGAGGTGCTGAGAGCAGGGTCCTGAATAGGTCAGAACCTCACCAGACTAGAGTAAGAAATGAACCTGGGAACATGGAGCCCTTTCCCATCTGCAGCAAATTCCCATGGGACATGTCTCAGGAAAGATTCCACGGTGACTTGCTGACCACATCTCCTTGATGCTCAGGATGTGGGGGTGGGGTTTGTAGGGGTGAAATGATGGGTAAGAGGGGAAGAAAAGTTAGGAGGAGAAGAGTGAACAGGGGAGGGAGAGATGAGAAAAAAGGAGAGAAGACAGAAAAGGAAGAGGAAGGAGAAGGGAAAAAGCAGAGTAGAAGGAAAAATAGAGCTAGACACTGTCATAACTCAGTGGGAGACGACAACCAATATGGAGGGAGTAATTTCTAAATTCAACAGAACATGTTTTAAATAACTTATCCTTTGAATCCTGCTGGTGACCAGACAAAAGGACACTGAACGGAAGTGGGCCACACAGGTGTGCTCCTTAAGGCAGGTATTGTGTGGCTTTCTTTAGCTATCTACTATGAGCCAACACTTGGCTGTTCTGACAGTCTGCACATCTTCCTTCCAGCCCCAGGCAGGCATGTGCTGGATCAGCTTCCTCTCAGAGCTCTCTGCCTCTCAGCTCAGGTGAGGCCAAGGGCACCGTGTCTTCTTTCCCATGCTCCTGAGCCCCTGGCTCATACCCTTGGCCTTGCTGTGGTTCAATACCTGTGGTTAAGATGTACCAAGCCAGGCACCCTAGAGAGTGGCCTGGACGCCTTGCCTCCTAGCCTGTCAGTGGGGCCCGTGCTTACCTTTCCTGGTAACACAGTTCCCACGGATGGTGAGATGGTGATGGGTGAATTAGGGGGCACCAAGAACTCAAAGGATGTTGGTCCCACTGGGGTAGCTTCCTCTGACCCAATTCGAGGCAAGGAGTGGATCAGTTTGTTCATGCTCAGGTGAGAATTGATGACATACAGTGTGGACACAGTGGTGCCATACAAGGCAGTGGCTGAAAACTTGATCTGGTAGTGGGACAGCTCCAGGGGTGGGTGGACACCTACTGCTTGGCAAGACACCTTGAAGCACCTGAAAGCAACCATGTGGGTTATGTTCATTTTGTGCTGTGGCATCTGTGCAGGGCTCCACTCTGCAGCCCTGAGTGGAGGAGACACACAGCTCTCCACATGCCAATTGTGACGGACAGGCCTGTTGAGCTGATGATGCCCCAGGTACCCAATACTTACTCCTGCAGTCCTCACAGTTGTTTATGACCTCATTAACCAATGTGGGGAAAATGTGCAAGCAAAATTATATAAGTGAAATAAAAATCTGTAAGTTACTTTAAAAAGAAGAGTTTCAGGGCTAAGAGATAGCTTAAAGCAGTGGTTCCCAATCTTCCTAATGCAGCGACCCTTTAATACAGTTAGTTCCTCATGTTGTGGTAACCCCCAGCCATAAAATTATTTTTGTTGCTACTTTATAACTGTAATTTTGCTACAGTTATGAATCCTAATATAAATATTTGAAATGAAACCCCTCCCCAAAGGAGTCTCTACCCACAAGTTGAGAACCACTAGCTTAGAGGTTAAGAGCACTGTCTTGGCTGTTCTTGCTGATGACCCAGGTTCGGTTCTCAGTACCCACATGGGGGCTGAAACCACCTGTAACTCCAGTTCAAGGGGAGCAAAGTCCTCTTCTGACCTCTGTAGGCACCTGTGTGGTGATATTTTATTTGTGCTGAAATGTGATTTTATTTGTATGTTAATAAATAAAGTTGCCTGGGGGTCAGAGCTAATAGCAAGCCATTTAGCAGAAGTCTGGCAGTGGGAGCACACGCCCTTAATCCACTCACATGGCAGGCAGAGTCTGTGTGTTCAAGGACATAGACAGCTTGGTGACACACACCTTTAATCCAAGTACCAACCATAGAGACTTGGAGGTCTGTATAGATAGGCAGTGACGAAGAAGTCACGTGGTTGGGTTTAGAACCAATGAGAAGGCAGAACAGAAAGTCAATAAAAAATACAGACACGGCAGGGTGGTGGTGGCACACACCTTTCATCCCAGCACTCCGGAGGCAGAGACAGGTGGATCTCTGTGAGTTCGAGGCCAGCCTAGGCTACCAAGTAAGTTCCAGGACAGGCTTCAAAGCTACACAGAGAAAGCCTATCTCAAAAAACCAAAACAACAAAACAAGAAAACAAAAAAACAAAACAAAAAACCAAAAAAACAGACACACAGGAAGTAGGTCTCTTTCTCAGGGGAAGGACGGCAGCGGCTGGTAAGCTAAAGGCTATTCGCTAGTGCTCTGACCTCTTGGGCTTTTAACTCTGCATTTGGCTCTGTGTTTCTTATTTAATAGGACTGTTTAGAGTTACATCTACACACCTGTATGTATATAGTACATATTCAGACAAGCAAGCAACCCATATATATGTAAATAAATTGTTTTTGTTTTTGTTTTTGTTTTTTGAGACAGGGTTTCTCTATGTAACAGCCCTGTCTATCCTGGAACTTGATTTGTAAACCAGGCTGGCCTTGAACCTGGAGAATCACATGCCTCTGCCTCCCAAGTGCTGGGATTAAAGCCATATGCCACCGCTGCTTGGCTAAAAGTAAAAATTTTAAGAAAAGAAAAATGTAGTAAAAGGAGTTGATTTCAGGCTTATTACATTAAATATTTATTGGCAGTTAAAATCCTCCTTTCTCCATCTCCTGAGTGCTGGAATAACAGGTGTGTTTCACCATGTCTTATTTATGAAGTGAAGGGTATTGAACTTAGGGTTTTGTGCATGCCAGGCAAGCACTCTACCAATTGAGCTATAATTCTAGCTCTAGGTATCTGGTCATTTTAACCACAGGAAGTTTACATTCTGTATTTTCCCAGAACTCTTATGTTCACTCATCAACTTTTATCATTTGTTTTCTGTGCTGAGGATTGAATCTAAGTCCTTGTGCCTGCTAAGAAAGAGCTCAGTTGTTCAGTTTCACCCTGCACTCATTACATATCTTGTTTTAAAAGTTTATTTGCTGTGGAATAATCCTTTTGTACACTGTAAAAATTTGTCACTTGAATTGGTTTAATAAAAAGCTGACTGGCTGATAGTCAGGTAGGAAGTATAGGCAGAATAGCCAAACTAAGGAGGCTGGGATGAAGACGGGCAGAGTCAGTGGTATCACCAGGAGACACAGAGGGAGCAAGACATGCTAGAGGATAGGTAAAGCCATGAGCCACGTAGCAATACATAGATTAACAGAAATAGGTTAATTTAAGTTGTAAGAGCTAGTTAGTTAGTAATAAGCCTGAGCTATTGGCCGAGAGCATTTATAATTAATATTAAGACTCAATGTGTTTATTTGGGAACTGGCGGGTAGGAAAGAAACATCCGCCTACATTTATTTATTTGTTTGTTTGTTTTTTGAGACAGGGTTTCTCTGTGTAGCCCTGGCTGTCCTCGAACTCACTATGTAGACCAGGCTGACCTTGAACCCACAGATCTACCTGCCTCTGCCTCCCAAGTGCTGGGATTAAAGGCATGCATGACAACTGCCCAGCTTTAAAGGTTTATGTTAAATTTATGTGAGTGGACATTTTGCCTGCATGTCTGCCCACCACATGATTACAGTGCATGCAGAGGCCAAAGAGAGCATAAGATGCCCTGGGATTGGAGTTACAGACCATTGTGTGCCGCCATATGGGTGTTGGAAATTGAACCCTGGTCTTCTGGAAAAGCAACTAGTGCTCTTAACTGCTGAGCCATCTCTCCAGCCCCATTACATGTATTTTTAATGCTTTAAGCAAGTACATGGATTATCCTATCAAACTCTCATCTACCACAAAATGTGTTCAGGGGCTGGGGAGATGGCTCAGTTGTCAAGCACTTGTCTTATAAACACATGGACTCAAGTTTGATCCTTAGCACCCTTCTAACAATCTGGGCACAATGACATATATTTATAATCCCAGCATTTGTGAGATGGGAGTGAGAAACAGACAATTCTTTGGAAGTTTGCTAGCTAGCTAGCCTGGCCTACTTGGCAAAGTCCCAAGCCAGCAAGAGGCCTTGTCACAAAGAGATAGTGGAAGGTGCAACGCTAGAGAGAGTGAGGAACAACACCCAAAGACCTTTGACATCCACAGGCACACACATGTATGTCCACACAGACACCCAACTGTGCACACAGATCTACCTACACATATATAAAATATGTTCAAATATTCAAATATGTAAGTTAGAGAGATTATTGTTAATGTTTAATTGAATAAATGCATAAAGAATGATTATGACTAAATACAAAATTTACTGGAATCTTTTATTTTTTATGTAGCCTAGGCTGGCCTATAGCTCACTCACTATATAGCTCAGGATGGCCTCAAACTTGGTCCTTCTGCTTCCGCTTCCTGAATGCTGGAATTACAGGCCTGTGCCACTACCCAAGTTAAAAATTCTAAATATTTTTCTTCAGTTTGTGTATGTACAACGCACGTATATATGTGTCTATAGATATATGTGTCTATATTGTGTGAGTGTGTGCTTGCATGTGCTATAGTACAAGGGTGGAGGTCAGAGGATAACTTTGGAAGTTGGTTCTTACCTTCTACCTTGTTTTGAGATAAGATCTCTCTTTTTTATTTAAAATTTTTCTTTATATTTATTTAGCATGTTTGTGAATGCCAATACTCTCCTACCAGGTTGCCAGGCTTGGTGACAAGTGCCTTACCCACTGATCCATTTTACAAAAAGGTCTCTCTTTTTGTTGCTGTTCACGGCTACATATCAGGCCAGCTGGCCCTTGAGTTTTCCAAGGATTTTACCTTCTCTACCTTGCAGTTTGTCACAGGTGCAGGGCTGTGCTTTGTGTGGGTTCTAGGGACTCACACTCGGATCCTCAGGCTTCCACAGCAGGCACGCTGCCCACTGAGCTGTCCCCACAGCTCTCAAGCCCGGTTTGTTTTGTTTTTGAAACAGGGTCTCACTGTGTAGTCCTGGCTGGCCAGGGATTCACTCTATAGACAGGGCAGCCTCAAACTCACAGAGATCTGCTTGCTGGGGCTGGGATTAAAGGCATGCTCCACTGTACCTGGCTCAAATCTTTAAATTAAAAATTTGCCGGGCAGTGGTGGCGCACGCCTTTAATCCCAGCACTTGGGAGGCAGAGGCAGGCAGATCTCTGTGAGTTCGAGGCCAGCCTGGGCTACAAAGCGAGTTCCAGGACAGGCACAAAGCTACACAGAGAAAGCCTGTCTCGAAAAACCAAAAAAAAAGAAAGAAAGAAAGTGTGTGTGTGTGTGTGTGTGTGTGTGTGTGTGTGTGTGTGTGTATACACTTGTATGCATGCACACATGCTCAATTGTATAATTTTATGTGTACTGTGTGTGTGCAGGAGACCAAGAAGGCCAGAGAAGACATGATTGCCTGGAACTGAAGTTACAGGTGGTTGTGAGCCACCATGTGGATGCTGAGAACTGAACTGATGTCCTCTGAAAGAACAGTAAGTGCCTTTAATTGCTAAGCCATCTCTCTAACTCCTTTTAAATATTAAAATAAGAGGTTTTGTTTTGTTTTGTTTTGAGTTTCTGGGACAGGTTTTATATAGCCCAAGTTGGCCTCAACCACATTACTTGGCCAAAGATAACCTCCACTCTGACTCTCTTGCCTCTGATGTCCACGTGCTGGTATTATAAGTGCTCACAGCACTGCTTCATGTGGTGCTGAGGATCAAATTCAGTGCTTCAAGCATGTGCAGCAAGCATTCTACCAACTGAGTATGCCCAAGATACCAACTTGGAAAGGTAAATACATTGGAATAGCACTAGACCTCCCAACAGAAACCCAGGAAAGCAAGGAATGACATATTTCAAGCCTTGAGAGTGAATAATGTATGAATACTTATACCAAGATACTTTTCACAATGTACTGACATGCACACAGATGCTCATGTTTATAATACTCATATTCACCGACTCATTATTTCCTTATCTCTTCACATACAAGGGTAAACTAGTCCAAAGTAAAAGGTCATATGGACCTAAAATCTATCTATCCCTGGGTCTTGGGCTCCTATTGATCAGCAGTGCTGTCTACCCCATGCCCGAGGTCAGCCTGGTGGGATTTGAGGAAAGGACACCATGGTCACACGTCTCCTCTGCCTAGCAGGCTTACCGGTTTATTTCGGATTTGCAGACCAGCTCAAATCTGTATTCCTTGGCCTTAATGGGTTGGAAGATCACATCAAGTTGCAGAGTTTCCAGTGGCAAGATTGTCCCAAACCCATCATTGGGCTGGATGTCCACATACTGAGGAATGGGAACAGAGTCAAAGTGAAAACCATGCTCTGTAGAGAAGCTGGTAGAAAACTGTGTACCCTGTATGGGGAAGTGATATGTGATCATGCCACTTTAGGAGGACACACAGAGGGTGTGAGAGTATGAAAGATGTGTATGTGTGTGGGTGCTCAACCTTACCAAGTGTGTGGGTGGATAGGGACAGCCTAGAAAGGGCTTATGGCAGTCAGGCCTGGGCATCCTCTTGGCCAGAGAAAGTCTTAGAAGGTGGGGAGGGAGAGTCTGGAGCTTTTTGGGTACCTTACAGTCAGAAACATGAGAGGTCCAGGAGCCCCCAGGAAAGGTTCAACTGGGAGGTTTTACAGGGAAGCAGAGTTGCTGACACCTGGGCCTGGAGAGCAGCTGTTATGTCCTGCTCCACATCCCCAGGGATGACCACAGCAGGTACCTTTGGAAGTCCAACGAACCCAAACTCCTGGGGCAACAGTGAGAGGTTGCTGAGGCTGATTTCTGTCCTGATAGCCTCATAGATGGTACAGTAGCCAAAGTTTATCTCTAAGGGGCTGATTTCCAAGTCTGAGGTGGTGACGATGGCTTGGACAGTGAAGCCCACTGGTTTGATCTAAGGTGCAAACAGCAGAGAACATTCCCAGGCACTGGAAGATTTATGCAAAAGCCCCAAATAATAAAGGCAGTTCTGCTGCCATGTGGCCAACAGTATACTATTTCCAGAACATGAGTTTCTCAGCCAGACCATTCCTCAGTATTTCCTAGTGGACAACTGAGTGTCTGAGCCAGAATTCCATGGTGAATAGAGAAGGAGTGCAAGCAGTAGTCTAAAGCACCAGCCAGGTGTGACAATGTGGCATGTGACTATGTGTGGATATATTGTTTGTAAGCACATACATATGTGGACCCATGTTGATGAGATCATAACATGTCTATCTATGTGTGTATGTGGTGCATTCATCAGTGTATCTGTGTTCAATTGTCTAGGCATATTTCTTTTTTAAAAATAATTTATTTGTATTTTATGTACTTTGGTGTTTTGCCTACATGTATGTCTGTGTGATGGTGTCAAATCCCCCTGGAACAGGAGTTACATACAGACAGTGGGTACAGTGAATTGAACCTGGGTCCTCTGGAAGAGCAACAGTGCTCTTAACACCTGAGCCATCTCTCCAGCCCCATAGGCATATGTGGGTGAGGTATCTAAGCCAGCCTACTCAGATAAGAAGGCTTTTTTTGTTCTTTCATACTATGCAGGGGTTATATAGTTAGGAGGCAAAGCTGCCTGTCAGGCTCCTGGATATCACTGGCTGGGAAGTGAGGATGGGTTTTGAAATCAAGGTTCTACCTCTTTAGGCATTGTCATTGGAGACACAGGGTTTACCTCCCACAGCAGCCACCTGTTCCCAAGCAGTACTTAACATTCCCAGAAAGTGTCCTGTACAGACCTGGTCAGCCACCCAGATTGTCATCGGAGCCTCCAGAACACGACTGTCCTGGTCAAAATACTTTCCTGCATCTTCTGGGAGGGAGTGTCTGTAAGAGGAAGGATCCACTTGAATATATTTTTCTTCTTTATACTTTGTACAATAAAACTGTTCTAAAATTGAAGGGTAAGGTGAATAAGAACATAATATAATGACATATGTATGAATACAACATAAGGAACCACATCATTTTGTATACTAACTTTAAAAAGTAAATGTCTTGCAATTCAATGGTCCTCTCAATCAACTAAGCAGGGCTCACAGAGACTGAAGCCAGCAAGCACAGGACCTGCATGGGTTGCCAGATCCTGTGTATATGTTGTGGTGTGATAGTTTGGTGTTTTTGTGGGACTCCCAACAGTGGGAGCTGGTGTATCTCTGACTCTTTTGCCTCCTCTTGGGACTCTTTTCCTCCTATTGGGTTGCCTTACCCAGTCTCCATATGAGGGCTTTTGCCTTGTCTTATTATATCTTGTTTTGTCTTGTTTGGCTGTTGTTTTTTATAGGCTTGGCCTTTTGTAAAAGCAAAGATTTTAAGCAAAGGGTGGGAAGTGGATCTGGGGGAGGGGAAAGGTGGAGGAAACTGGGGGGGGGGCAGTGGAGGGAGGGGAAACTGTGGTTGGGATGTATTGTATGAGAGAAGAGTATATTTTCTTTCTTTTTTTCTGTCTTTTTGTTTTGTTTTTGTTTTTCGTTGTTGTTGTTGTTTTTGAGACAGGGTTTCTCTGTGTAGTTTTGGTGCCTGTCCTGGATCTCACTCTGTAGACCAGGCTGGCCTTGAACTCACAGAGATCCGCCTTGCTCTGCCTCCTGAGTGCTGGGATTAAAGGTGTGTGCCACTGCTGCCTGGTAGGAAAGAGTATATTTTCAATAAAAAAATTAAAAAGAGAATGTTAATAAGCTTGGCTTAGTCAAATGTGGTGGTGCACACTTTCACTCACAGCACTTTAGCTCAAAAAACTAAAAACCAAAAGCAAAAACCTTGGTTTACTTATTATATATATATATATATATATATATATATATATGTATGTATGTATTTTGGGGTGTGTGTGTGTGTGTGTGTGTGTGTGTGTGTGTGTAAAGACATTTTATCTCATGAATGTATGCAATCATAATTCTACAATAAAATTAAAAATGTGTTTGTTTTGAGGAATACACATACCACTGTTCTCACATGAGGGTTGGAGGATAACTTGCAGGAATTTGTTCTCTCCTACCATGTGGGTTCTGGTAAGTGAGCTCAGGTTATCAGGCTTGGTGGCAAATGCCTTTACCTGCTGAGCCATTTCTTTGGTCCAGTGCTGTGGGCTAATGCTTTTGTGCACTGGTTTAATTAAACGCTGATTGGCCAGTAGCCAGGCAGGAAGTATAGGCAGGATAAGCAGACAAGGAGAATTCTGGGAAGAGGAAGGTTGAGTCAGGAGATGGCATCTCACCATCCAGGGAGCAGCATGGAATGGCACACAGGTAAAGCCACGGAACGACGTGGAACACATGGCGACATATAGATTAACAGAAATGGGCTGTGTTTAAGTGTAAGAGCTAGTCAGTGGTAGGCCTGAGCTAATGGCTGAGCGGTTTTTAATTAATATAAGCCTCTGTGTGTTTACTTGGGTCTGGGCAGCTGCAGATCAGGCTGGACACAGAAAAACTTTCAGTAACAGTCCAAAATAATAATTTTAAAGACAAAAATCAATAAAATGATAAGGAGTCTATCACTTGAAGGAATCCTAAAAATTTTTGAAACATCAGTCTAAAGGCAGGTTGCTCAGTGGTAGAGTGATTTCCCAGTACTGAAAAAGAAAAAAAGTTTACTTTTGTTGGGTTGGGTGCTATACACCTGTAATAGGCCAGGAAATCATAAGGTAGGCCAGGCTAGGCTACATGGCATGACTCTGATCACGAAAGAATTAGTCTTATTATAGAAATATATTTTAAAAAGTACAAAAGAAGCTGAGTGGTGGTGGCAGACACCTTTAACTCCAGCACTTGGGAGGCAAAGCCAGCTGGATCTCTGTGAGTTCAAGGCCAGCCTGGACTACAGAGTGAGTTCTGGGAAAGGTGCAAAGCTACACAGAGAAACCCTGTCTCGAAAATAATAATAATAATTTTTAAAAAGTACAAAGAAAAGAGTTTCCCTTTACCATGAAGCAGGTCAGATCTTAAAAACCAGCTTCAGCTCCTCTTCGATACCCTGAGTGCCAAGGCCTGGAGGCAGATCCATAGCCACCTCACTCCCCAGCCTGCTACACCTACTTCTGTGGTCCAAACTCTGTTGACAGCCCAGGGTCTAGATCTTAGCTTTGGAAAATAGGTTCAGTAGCAGGAACCAAGGGCCACTAAGGGAAACAGAGCTGCTGAAGTGAAAATCAGTACTTTTGGTTGCCAAAGCACCAGAAAAGCTGAAGTGAATTATTCAAAGTCTATCCTAGGAAAGGCAGAAGCCAAAGGACATACCACATACCAAAACAGTCTGCAACACCTGCAGTGCAGGTACCCCAGGGGCAAGAACAGAAGGGCTTTGGAACAGGGAGGATGCAGGGAGAACTGAGTGACAGGCACACCTTACAGAGCTTTGGGATGAAGGTAAAGAAACAAGCTTCAAGTGTATGCTACAAGCTGACACCAAACCGCAGGGAGTGACAGGAAGAGGTCTCACAAGAGCAAGGTGCTCACTGTGTCTGAGCAGAAGTGATGGCGGGGTCCGCGCTGGGAGATCAGTGTGTTCTTACCTTGGCAGATGGTACATCCTGGATGTGTGTGTCAAGCAGAGTGATCGGCACAAGGCACCCATGGATCCCACCCCCTCCCATCATGCTCCAGGCCTTTCCCAGTTCTCACCGAGGCAGGAACTTGAGCTGTACTGAATAGGAGGACTGGGCCTGGATGTAGCCAGTTTCTGGCAGAAGCTCTATGTGGCCTCTCAGCTCCTTGCAGACTTCAAACTTCAGGCGCAGGGCTGCTTTTGATCTGCAAGAGGTCACAGGTGGCTTTGCATGCTTAATCCTTTGACTGATTAAGGTATTTCTAATGATAGAGCCAGTGTGCAATATGCAGCAGACATGTTACTATGAGCCAAGCATAGCACACTGATGGTTAGAAAGTAGCTTCAATGCTGTTTTTTAAGGGATGTTTTGTTCTGAAATGAAATTGATTAAATTTTTTAAAAAATTATTATTGGGGGCTGGAAAGATGGCTGTGGTTAAGAGCACTTGTTGCTTTTGCAGAGGATCCAGCGCTCAACAGTGTCTTACCACCATCCGTAACTCTAGTTCCAGGTGATCTGATACCCTCTTTTGACCTCTGTGGGCACCAAGCATGCATGTGGTACACATACATATAACCAGGCAAAGAAGTCACACATAAAATAAAATGAAATATAATGTATATTTATTGAGACAGTCTCTCTACATAGTCCTGGCTGTCCTGGAACTTGGTTTATAGACCAGGCTGGCCTCAAACTCACAGAGATCCTCCTACCTCTGACTCCAAGGTGCTGGGATTTTAAAGGCACTTGCCACTATACCTGGCTGAAATAAAAAATTTTTAAAATAAAAATTATTATTGTTGTGTATTTATGCATGGTGTGTGTCCTCGCACACATGTGTGTGCATGCATGAGTGAGCACCCAAGTGCATGTGCACACTCAAACATGCACAGGAGCATTTTGTATGTGTGGAGACTAGAGGAGAACTTTGCAGAATTGTTTCTTGCCTGTGTTTTTGTGGGTTCTGGGGATTGAACTCAGGTTTCAGGCTTTAACAGTGAGTGCCTTTCTGATGAGTCATTTTGCTGACCCTGATTTTTTTTTTTAAGACAGGGTCTCACTATATAGCCCAGGCTGAACTATATAACTCAGCTGTCCTGCCTCAGCCTCCTGAGTGCTGAGTTTATAGCCATATGCCAATACACCCAGCTTTTGAAAAAAAAGTTTAAATTAAATAAAAATTTGTGTTGAAACATGCCCAAACCAGTTCTCAGAGACTAGAGTGCTTAATGGGAAGAAGTATTGCAGGCTGATACTTAGTGCAGGGCCTGGAAGGCTTGTGAAGGACGCCTTCTCCCTAGGGGTTCCTGCTTCTTCCTACCCAGGATTCTTTTTTTTTTTTTTTTTTTTTTTTTTTTTTTTTTGTGATATATATTTTTTATTTTACAATACCATTCAGTTCTACATATCAGCCATGGGTTCCCCTATTCTCCCCCCTCCCACGCCCTCCCCTTACCCCCAGCCCACCCTCCATTCCCACCTCCTCCAGGACAAGTCCTCCCCCGAGGACTGTGATCAACTTGGTAGACTCAGTCCAGGGAGGTCCAGTCCCTTCCTCCCAGACTAAGCCAAGTGTCCCTGCATAAGTTCCTGGTTTCAAACAGCCAATTCATGCATTGAGCACAGGACTTGGTCCCACTGCCTAGATGCCTCCCAAACTGATCAAGCCAATCAACTGTCTCACCTATTCAGAGGGCCTGGTCCATCTGGGAGCCCCTCAGCCTTTGGTTCATAGTTCATGTATTTCTATTCATTTGGCTATTTTTTTTCAATAATTGAGTAAAACTGAAATTTATTATATGCCACAGTCGTCCTAGGGACCTCCATGCTATATATATATACATATATATATATATAGCCTTTATGGTTCTATGGGTTGTGGTCTGATTGTTCATTTTATATCTAGAATCCACCAATGAGTGAGTACATACCATAACTGTCTTTCTGGGTTTGGGTTACCTCACTCAGGATGATTTTTTCTAGTTCCATCCATTTACCTGCAAATTTCATGCTTTCATTGTTTTTCTCTGCTGAGTAGTACTCCATTGTGTATATGTACCACATTTTTTTCATCCATTCTTCCGTTGATGGGCATCTAGGCTGTTTCCAGGTTCTGGCTATTACAAATAGTGCTGCTATGAACATAGATGAGCATGTATCTTTATGGTATGTATCAGCATTCTTTGGGTATATGCCCAAGAGTGGTATGGCTGGGTCTTGAGGTAGTTCGATTCCTAATTTTCGGAGAAACCGCCATACTGATTTCCACAGTGGTTGTACAAGTTTACATTCCCACCAACAGTGGAGGAGTGTTCCCTTTGCTCCACATCCTCTCCAACATTCCTACCCAGGATTCTTTACAGGAAGTTTGAGAGGCCCTGGATGGTTAGGTGTTAGCTACTGACACACGTTTATAACTCAGAACCAGAGAGAGGAAGAACAGACATGACTATATCCAGTTACTAGAGCCTACCTATGTCTTCCTATGTCCAAAAGAAGTTTTCCTCTCCCTTGCCTGAAATGAGGTATCTGTCAAAGGCAGTGGCAGTGGCCAAATCTCCTTCTAAGGCAGCTCTGGAGGACAGCCTTGGCTTGCTCCCTATGGGAGTCTCCTTTTGTTCCCATAGGAAGAATTATGTCTTAACCAAAGGAAAAGGTAACCTGGAGAGGGAGGCCCAGGGAACTCTTCCCTGGTTTGCTTGGGGATGATTGGCAATAGTCCTAGAACCTTCTGGAGCCTTCTGGAATGATCCTTGTATGTCCTGTGGCTGACTATGCTTTGCAGCCCATGGTCTTCTAGACCTCTGCTCAAATATGGTCCTAAGAGCTGAGTCCATATCGATCCAGAGATGGAAAAATAAAGTCATACCATGGACCCTGATGTTATGAGGGACACTGAGGGAAGTAGCCAGATCTTCAGGGAGGGCCCACAAGTGCATAGATACCTCTGGGAGCATCCATAAGGAAGAGCCAAGTGGACACAGAGGGAAAAGCCTCTGTCCTTTCTCCTGCTCTGTGGATGATTACCAGAGCCCAGACGGTTACCAGAGTTGTGGTGACCTCTGGCCTGCCTCTGAGCCCCTACAGTGTGTATCCAACACTACAGCTGACCAGGGCCCTGAGCTTCTGCTGCTGGAGACCTAAAATACTATGGAAAGCAGTCACTTGGGGTGTTAGTCAGCTCCACTGTTTGTAAACAGTGACCAACATTGGTTCTTGGGCACACATAACAAATGGTCTTCATGAATCACCACCTTTATACACTCGTGCAGGTAAACCCACACAAAGTTACACATGACACTAGGTTTAAAGATTACTGAACACATTTATACTGACAGCTGGGTACTTTCCCTACATGGCCAGGAAGCACTTAATACCTACCCAAAACTCTGGTTCAACCCATTCTCCCAAATAAGTACAACAAACCCTTCTTCTAAGCCCCACATTCCTTCATTCACCAGGTTTCCCCCTGACTTTTTATTTTTTGTTTTTTTTAAACAATTTTTTTTAAGATTTTATTTATTTATTATGTATACAGCATGTATGACTGCAGGCTGGAAGAGGGCACCAGATCTTGGTACAGATTATTGTGAGCCACCATGTGGTTGCTGGGAATTGAACTCAGGACCTCTGGAAGAGCAGTCAATGCTCCTAACCTCTGAGCCATCTCTCCAGCCCTCCCCCTGACTTTTGACAGTGCTCTTATAGCTCTCTGGTTCCCAGGGAGGGTTTGGGGACATCTACTAACTGCACCTTCATGGAGCAAGACAAAGCCTGGTGGAAACCATGCCATGGGAGTACTGTTCTTCCAGGTCATGTGTGACGAGGTAGGGACAGGGGTTTGATACAAACAGCACCTGCTTTTCTGGTCTGGGGACTAGTGGTTCAAAGCTGGTGAAGTCATGAAACTTGGATGCTCCTATATCAGGTTGTACTTCAAGGAAAATACTTTTAATCAAAAATCTGATGTCTTTTTAAAAAAATACAAATAAATACACTTCTTTTGTTTGACTTTGTCTGTTCTCCACGTTGCTGCTATGTTCTATATTCTTGAGGGCACTTAGACCCTTGCTTAGTAACCCAGGCATATAGCAAGTGTGTTATGGCTGCTGAAATACTTTCCACAAACTCAGACCTAACACATTATAAAGTAACTCTCTGAGCATCATGGAGGACATAAGGCCAAAGTGGGACTAACTAGACTGAAGGTTAAGTTGTAGGCAGGGCTGGTTCCTTGTGAAGACTGCAGGGGAAAATCCATTTCTTGCACTTTTAGGTGTCTGGCTTTCCATAGTTGTGGTCCCTTCCTGTCTTCAGTTCTGTCTCTGTCCTTGACTCTCCCGGATTCCTCTACAATGCCTCCACAACACTGGGACATCCTGGATATTCAGGATCACTTTCTTCAAGGTCCATAGCCTAATTAACTGCCCACTCCTCTGTTACCTAAGGTGACAATTCAGAGCCAGTGCATATCCAGCTCCAGGCATGACACTCTTGCTGCCCACCATAGGCTCACCTGGTGTGGACAATGATAGAGTCCTGGTAGAGTCGGTCATACATGCAGATCTTCAGGTCCACAGTGGCCCTTGGTACCCAAACTGGCACATCTACGGCAATACCAGTGGCTCTGAAATATAACTGAAGTGGAACATGTAAACTCAACATGTGTTTACTTTGCAACATAGGAGATATCAGTGAGTGTTAACACAATACTTAGCAAAAGGTTTCATGGTTTGATTTTTTTTTAACTTACTGCATTACAAGTATGAGGTTAATAATCAAGACATGTGTTGAAGAATCTTGTGATATTTTTCATGTGATTATCCTATTCTGATCCAGAGAATGAATTATAATAGTCATACTTTGGGTTTTGAATGAGTTTATTAAGTGTATAGTAAGCTGAGGTAAAAAGCAGATTGATCTATAGATTGGTAGTAAGACATTACCAAATTTGGTGCTCAAAATATCCAGCAGATTTAGAGTGTGGTGGTGCACATCTTTAATCTCATCACTTGGGAGGCAGAGGCAGAGGCAAGCAGATCTCTGTGAATTTGAGGGCATTCTGGTTGAGATCCAAAACAACCAGGGCTATAGAGACCCCGTCTCAAAAAAAAAAAAAAAAACAAAAACAAAACAAAAAAAAACCATTATCCAGCAGAAATCAACTGGGGAGATCTGTTGAATCAGTCATCAGGAGTTTCCACAGAGAGAGTCTTGGGGGTGGGGAGGAGCAGAGTGTCACTTTGGTGAGGCTCCAAGTAAAAGAACAAATAACAGCAGAAAGATAACATCAAGTCCAAGCTGATCAGTAAAAATAGACTGAGAAGATGGCTCTGGATGTGGGTTGGCCTCTCAATCACTTCAGATCCAAGCATGTTTGTCTTACAGTCTCCTGTAAGACCCCTTCTTCACAGGTGGGCTCTCCCCACCCCATCCCCACAAGAAGGAGAATGGAGAACGGAAAAAGCAGTCCAGTGGAGAAAATGCCATTGACAACAGGAGGAGACCACAGCATCTGAGTGCAAACATCCGGGAGGCAAATTATTCCCACTCATCTTCCCAAAGTTAAAGACTCAGATACCCTGTGGTACAAAAATGTCTGTGGTGGGAAAATGACTAATTAAAAGTGTCGCCCAGGAGAAGACATTCTTCCTGGGACAATCTTTGTTTATCAGTGACTCCAGATGGCACTTTTGGTTCCCAGTGTTCCCCGTCAGTTTCTGCTGGACAGTCTAAGTGTCTGATTTGATGCTCTACTGTCTTTCTGTTGCTTGCTGTTTTATTCTTTTACTTCTGCTTGCTACACACTTAGCTATGGTGATATTTCATTTGTACTGAA
This sequence comes from Peromyscus leucopus, assembly GCF_004664715.2. NCBI lineage: Eukaryota > Metazoa > Chordata > Mammalia > Rodentia > Cricetidae > Peromyscus > Peromyscus leucopus. Next base: position 153,596,579 of record NC_051064.1, on the reverse strand, counting down.
ATGTGATTTTATTTGTATGTTAATAAATAAAGTTACCCGGGGGTCAGAGCTAATAGCAAGCCATAGCAGAAGCCCGGCGGGGGATGGCATACACCTTTAATCCTGATCACATGACAGACAGATCTCTGTGTGTTCATGGATACAGCCAGCATGGAGACACATGCCTTTAATCTCAATACCAACCATAGAAGACCTGGAGGTCTGTATAGACAGGCAGTGATGAGGAGGTCACGTGGTTGTGTTTACAACCAATGAGAAGGCAGAATAGAAAGTCAATAAAAAGACAGACACACAGGAAAGAGGCCTTTCTTTCAGAGGGGAAGGACAGCAGTGGCAGGAAGGGTAAGAAAGGTTTTTTAGTATCAGCTCTTAGCTACTGCTCTGACCTCTTGGGCTTTTAACTCTGCATTTGGCTCTGTGTTTCTTATTTAATAAGACCCTTACACCTACACTTAACAAACTCACTCATTCCAAAATGAAATTACAGCTGTCTCCTTTTGAGACAGGGTTTCTCTGTGTAGTCCTGGCTGTCCTAGAACTCACTCTGTAGACCAGGCTGGCCTTGAACTCCGAGATCTGCCTGCCTCTGCCTTCAGAGTGCTGGGATTAAAGGCATGCGCCACCACTGTCCAGCTTAAAGTGTCTTTTATTATCAACAATTATAAACATAAAATATGTAACTCAATACTAAATGGCCATGTATTTCTCATCCAATTTTAAAGTTATCAAGATTTTTAATTGCTTGAAGACTTGGATCAGTGATACAGCTCACCAGTGTTTGCCTAGCATGTTCAAAGCCCTGGGTTTGATTTCTAGCACAACCAAAACAACTAAAAATTCTTGACTGCACAATAATGCATTATACAGAAAAGTTTTATGTATTATGTGTAAAACTGCCACAGAGAACACAAACTGGAAGCTACAGAATTCAGTAGTTTTGCAGGAATCTGGGAAAGGGGTGGTAAACTTATATCTTTGTCCCCATCTGCTGGTTCTCCTCACTCTGACTCCTCAGGTCTGATTGGTTGGGTAAGGTGAGTAGGTGGGGGCCTGGAGGGATGTCAGGACTTGGAACTAAAGGAAGCCTGGTATAAGGGTGAAGCCTACTGGGTGGTAGGTACTGTTCTGGTGCTATGGGTTGAGTGGAGACCTCTGAAAATCTACATGGACTAAAGAACTCAGCCTGGGATAGAGGACTATGCCCTCTAGACAGTCAATAGGGTGAGTTGGCCTGGTAGGAGGTTTCCTTTTCCATAGGCTAATGGACTTGTACCATTTAAAATGTTCCAATTATCAAGTCTGAGGCCACAGTATTGTCAAAAATACAATCTACTTCTGAATCAGAGATAAAATTAGAAAATATTCCAGCAACATTCTTCTGTGGAGGAGGCAGGAGGACAGTGACAATGCTTAGAATGTGAGGAGCCATTCAGGTTAGCACAACATTGGTCTCAGCCTGCACAGGCTGGCTGAGTGGCTAAGGTGGCAGTGCACCTATTATTAGCAGCTATTAAAGCAGGGACTAGGACCTGATGGAGAGCTTAGATCTGGAGGACAGACACAGATGACAAAGAAGGCAAGTTCTAGGAGTCTCAAAAACCAAAGGGAAGTCCCAGTCCTAAAGTGGTCCAGCTAGGATGGAGCCTTCTCTCTCTCTCTCCTCCTCTTCTTGGAGGTTATCTAATTTATTTCTGTTATTTTGTTATTTTACATTTTTAAATCTTCAGGTCAGTCTTTTTATTGTTGTTAGTGGCATTGTTGAGGCACATCCAACGAATGCTGCATTTTCATTAGCACATCAAGAGTTCTCCAAAAAGCCTGTTATCTACTTTGTCATTGGGAGGGATCAGACTCAACCCCTGAGGGCAGGGAGTACAGGACTGGCTGGTCCCCCGGTTTTTCAGAGCCAGGAGCGGTTCAGTGTATAACCATGGGACAGTAGGTAGGATGGGAGTCTGGCAGAGCGGACTCTGTCAAGGGAAAGTTAAAGGAATGAAGGAAGCTAGGGATAGGAGTTGATACCTGGGTCCACTTCCCTTTAAACAGGTCACCAACCTGTGAAACAGATACATTGAACCTAATGATTTCACAGTCTGGCCTGGCTTCTTCCATCATGTATTAAGGAAAATGTGGTCAGTGTAGTCTGTGGAAATGGGTTATCATGGAAACTGTGAGTATTGTGAGAACTTGGGGTCTGTGGGCAGAGTGAGTTTGTGGAAAACGTGGTATAATAGTCATTCTTCATTGTCAACATGACTGGACTCAGAATCACTTAAAGAACATGTCTCTGGGTGTGTCTTTGATGTTGTTCCCAGAGATGTTTAGCTGAGGAGGGAGGACCCACCTGACTAGAGATGGACCAACCCATGGACTGCGGTCCCAGACTGAGTGAAAGAAAAATGGAGAAGCCAGGGATCGACCCATGGACTGCAGTCCCAGACTGAGTAAAAGAGAGATGGAGAAGCCAGCTGAATACCAGCATTCATCCTGTTTTCTGACTACAATGTGACCAGGAACTTCACATTTCTGCCACCACACCTTCTCCAGCACAGCGGAGTGTACCCTCAAACTAGGAACAAAAATAACCCCCTCCCTGAAGTTGCTTCTTGTCAGGCAGGTATTTGGCTACAGTGATAATAAAAGTAATTCCTGTGGATACTGTGGGAGCTGTGGGTACTGTGGGAACTACAGGAATTATGAGTACTGTGGGCACTGTGAAACTGTAGGCTCTTGAGTACTGTGCTGGATAGTTTTATGTCAACTTAATACAAGCTGAAGTCATCTGAGAGGAAGGAGTCTTGATTAAGAAAATTCCTCCAGAAGATCCGGCTGTAGGCAGGCCTGTAAAGAATTTTGTTAATTAGTGATTGATGGGGGAGGGCCCAGCCCATGGTGGGTGGTGCTGTCCCTGGGCTGGTGGTCCTGGGTTCTATAAGAAAGCAGGCTGAGCTGGGCAGTGGAGGTGCACGCCTTTAATCCCAGCACTCGGGAGGCAAAGGCAGGCAGATCTCTGTGAGTTCAAGGCTAGCCTGGTCTTCAAAGAGAGTTCCAGGAAAGGCACAAAGCTACACAGAGAAACCCTGTCTTGAAAAACCCAAAAAAAAAAAAAAAGAAAAAAGAAAAAAGAAAAAAAGAAAGAAAGCAGGCTGAGCAAGCCATGGAGAGCAAGCCAGTAAGCAGCGCTCCATCCATGGTCTCTGCATCAGCTCCTCTAGGTTCCTGCTCTGTTTGATTTCCTGTCCTGCTTTGGATGAAGAACAGTGATATGGAAGTGTAAGCCAAATAAACCCTTTCCTCCCCAACTGGCCTTTTGGTGAAGGTGTTTTATTGCAGCAATAGAATCCCCAACTAAGACAAACACCATTCATATTGTGGATGCTGTTGGCACTATGGGTTCTTATGAGACTTGTATAGCCATGTATCTGGGCCTTACATAAATTCTTGTGGGCTATGCTATAAGTAATTATTCCTATCTTGAATTACCCACAGTTTATATACTACCTGTTTCTGTTCATTCCAAAATGATTCAAGGAAACATGTCAGAGCAGAGTTCCCGGTAGAGTGGAGACAGGTGGTGCTCAGCACAAAACACCCAATGATCCAATCTAGACCAGCGGTGATTGCATTTTGGCCTTAAACTGTGAGTAATGAATAAAAATAATCATAGCAGGTGGAAAGTTCTCATAATTCTGATGATAGCTGAGTAAATATAGGTGCCAAGGATGATGCAGGGAAGACACAAGAGAGATACAGAAATTGCGTTCTACTTGGGTTGTCAAGAGCTGTTGGAGTGTGTTCCTGGGAAATGGGAGTCTTGAAGGACCTTTCTCTTTCTACATGAAAAAGAAATGGGGTGGAATTGTGAGGCCAGGATGGAGGAAGATATGTCAAAAAAATGAGTTTTTCAAGTACCATGGGGAAAAATAAGGTAGTAATTAACTTGAGAAGATTAATGAGAACAAGAAAACTAAAAACAGGTAATTTCATTGTAAAATAAATGAACACAACCTATGATGAAAGGAATAATACAAAATGCAACAATTTTTTTGCTTTGTGAGTATCCAGAGTTCTCCCAGGAAAGAAAATATTTCTGGGTTGACAGACAAAGCCTAGCTCCTGAAAAGAGATGAAGCACCATGGGACAAGCCTATAATCAACTCTTCAGAAAGAAACGGCTGTAAAGTCTCCAGTTCAAGGTCAGCCTGGACTAGATATATGGGGAAACCTATTTCTCAAAACAACAACAAAAACCAACAACCTCCCCTCCAACAAACAAAAAGCCAAAGAAGGAGACAGAACAAAAAGTGACTACAGAATGGAGGATGAAGGATGCTGGGTTTTGGTGAAAGGCGCAACTTAAACTGAAGAAGCATGTTGTCCCTCACACACCAACTAGCAAAGCTGCTCTGTGACGCTTGACATCTAGAAATGTAAAACATAATCAGAAAGGAAGATAGATGTCACAGAAGGAACAGGAGGGAAGAAACCCTGTTACTAAATTTGTTTACAGCTTCAAAGCAAAGATACCTTTCTCACAGCTACTCATCATTTCAAAATAAACCTTGATGCTGGTCGTGGTGGTGCACGCCTTTAATCCAAGCACTCAGGAGGCAGAGCCAGACAGATCTCTGTGAGTTTGAGGCCAGCCTGGTCTACAGAGTGAGTTCCAGGATAGGTTCCAAAGCTACACAGAGAAACCCTGTCTTGAAAAACCATTAAAAAAAAAAAAGATAAACCTTGCCTCTGGTCACAAAGAAAACTTTAAACAATTTTAATGTTTTAATATAAAAAAGACAGGCTAGGCATGGTGGCACATGCTTTTAATCCCAGCACTCTAGAGGCAGAGGCAGGCAGATCTCTGGGTTGGAGACCAGCCTGGTCTACAAAACAAGTTCCAGGACAGCTAGGGCTGTTACACAGAGAAACCCTGTCTCGAAAAACAAAACAAAACAAAAAACAGATCACTGGTTTTCTGGCCTGACACTCTGACACTACTGTCCTTATTTCGGACAGAAGACCCTGGCCAGCAGTTGAGGTAAGAATATATACAAATTATATATCAAACTGCTGGGATGATGGACATTGATACTCTTGGCATTTCTTCCGGCTTAGCGGCAGGTTCATTCAAAACTACTAATGTTCAGGTGATTTAATTAACATCTCCAATGGCCTGCTGCATATAGATAAAAGACAAACATGATTCAGAGGTAGTAGGACTTGGGTAGAGTAACTGCTTTGAGTTACCACCACTCTGTAGGTAACCCTTAATAAAAATCATCCACACTTCACAAGCTGGATTGTTCAAATCACTTTGGGCTGTCTTGTTTTTCCACTTCAAAGGAGAATGGTTCTGTTTGTTTTAATAATTTATTTAATTTTACTTTAAGTACATTGGTGTCTTACCTGTATGTGTGTCTATGTGAGTGTGTTGGATACCTTTGAACTGGAGTTACAGACATTGAGGGGGAACAGGAGGAGAGGAAGGAGGGGAAACTGTGGTTGGTATGTGAAATAAATGAAAAAAATGTTAATTAAATAAAATTAAAATTAAAAAAGAAAAGCACTTCCTATTCTTCCAGAGGTTTCGAGTTGAATTCCCAGCAACCACATGGTGGCTTACAACCATCTATAATGAGATCTGATGCCGTCTTCGGGTATGCAGGCATACATGCAGACAGAACTCTGTATACATAGTAAATAAATATTAAAAAACAAAACAGGGTTTCTCTGTGTATCGTTGGCTATCCTGGAACTCACTCTGTAGACCAGGCTGTCCTTGAATTCACAGAGATCCACCTGCCTCTGTCTTCCTTGTGTCACCACTGCCCAGCTTAATTACTGATTTTTATTTTATGTGCATGAATGTTTTGCCTGCATGCATATATGTCTGTACACCATGTGCAGCATTGCCTATGGAGGCCAGAAGAGGGAGTCAGATACTCTGGAACTGGAGTTACAGATAGTTGTGAACCATGTGGGTAGCTGGGAATCAAACATGGGTCCTCTGCAAGAATTGCCAGTGTTTTAAACTACCAAGCCATGTCTCCAGCCCCTGAGAATGCTTCTTTACCTATCCTTGGGAAATTCACATTCACCAAGTGATCATATTATCTGGTCATAATTTAATAAATTTATAAATTTATAAACTAAGAAAGATATTTCTAATAATTAAGAGTTGGGGTTGGGGAGCTGGGCAGACAGCTTAACAGGAAAAAGTACCAGAATTTGGGTTCCCGGAACTCACATAAAGTCCAGTGGGCCAGCTTAGTCTAAAGAGTAAGTTCTCAGACAGCCAAGACTACACAGAGAAACCCTATCTGGGGGGGGGGGAGCCCAGTGGGCCCTCCAGTAATCCTAGGACACAGGAAGAGACAAAAGATTTCTTGAGCAAACTGACCAGCTATTCTAGCTGAATCAGTGAGCTCTGGTTCAAATGAGGGTCCTTGCCTCAATGTATAAAGTACACAGTGATCAAGGAAGATGCCCAGTGTCAACCTCTGGCCTATATATGCAAGCACACATGCACATTTGTACACATATGTATGTCCACACACATGAATACTTATACATAGGCATGTACACCAAACAAATCCAAAACTTACAAAAAAAAAGAGCATGAACTAGAGCTTAAAGTGAGGCTCATTGGTAGACTGCTTGCTCAAGGTTCTAAGTTTTATCACCAACACTATAAAAAAAGGCTGGGGGTGGGGAGAGAGAAGAAAAAAACAGCAGTTTGTCCAGGAGCATCTGAAGACTCTTGTGCACGTGTGTTTATTAGCTAAGGTGTCAACCATTTGTGCTACCCACTAATGGTTTAAGCATGAGCAAATGGAAACCTCCTGGCACCTAGGGCAGCTGTCTGATGTGGCTGTGGTGGGAATTGGTCACACCAAGTGGCAGCTGGGATACTCACCGTTGGACACTGTGAATTTTTAAACATAACCTTGAACTTAGTCTGGACTTCTCCTGGGATAACTGGGTTGAAGAGAATAGGTACTTTGATGGAACTGAAGGGGCCAATTTCTCCCTCTGTTACCTGTGCAAGAAGAAGAGGGCCATGGGATAAGAACACAGGCATCATGGTTTTTCTTAGGGAATTTCCCACTAGCCCTTATTCTTGCTACCACTGCAAGGATAGGTGGGTAGTAGGACCGTGTCCTTGGGATGTCCATTTGGTCACATACAGGTATCAGTTCTAAGGCTGACATGCTCTTGAATGCTTACTGCTACGGAGTCCCAACAGAGTGAGACTTAGAGGGCTCATTCAAGCAGTGAGCCACCTGTGTGCATTCCACAGACTCTTACCCCACCACAGAGGCCAGGCTCTTTTTACCAGCTTTAGATGCCAGAAGAGCTTGGTAGGAGCTGGCTGCGTTTTCTATCTTGTGTCTAGGATACACAAGTCCCCACTACCCTACTCTACCTCTAAGCCCCTGGAGTTTCAAAGATCCCATTCCTGATTCCAAGGCCACAGTCCATTTGGACTGGGGCAAGAAAGGTAGCCTAAACCTTTCTCTTCATCTTCCTCCTCCAGTTTGTGTGAACACACACATTTCAGCTAGGGAGGTTGTTGGTGTCCTCTCTAAGCTGGACCACACATAGGAATTTGATCCTGCTACTCTGGTCCTACCTACTCTCAACATGGGGAAGGGATACCTTGGTACTAGTTGAGACCACAGGTGCCTGGAGACTGTGGGTTTAGTCTGGCTCTGGACAGATGAAAGAGCCCCCCGAGAGTATTGGCAAGGGCCAGAGAAGGATGAGCTGCCTCCTGGCTAGAAGAAGCCAAGGTTTAGCAGGGTAGGTGAACTGACCTCCCCCAGGGTTATCTCTGCCTGCTCCTCGCTAGGAACCATGGTCATGGCACTGGCCACAGCTGAAACCTCTGCTTCTAGAAGACAAATAAGACTATATCAATAATTAGTCTTGGAAAAAAGTCTAAGATTTTCAGATTGAACCAACTAAAAATGTATAATAAGTACTTACTGCAAATTCTGAGGTACTGCCAAGGAAAAATAAAGATGACTCAACTCATTGGGTCATCATCCTCATGGGTTGAAGACTCAATATGTCAAGATATTATTTTTAAACTTATGACATATTCAAAGCTATACCAATCACATTCATGAAAGGCTTTCCCCCTTGCCTTTTTTTTTTTTTTTTTTTTTTTTTTTTTTTTTTTTTTTTTTTAAAGACAAGGTCTGGCCGGGCGGTAGTGGTACATACTTTTAATCCCAGCACTCAGGGGAGCCAGGCGGATCTCTGTGAGTTTGAGGCCAGCCTGGTCTACAGAGTGAGATCTAGGACAGGCACCAAAGCTACACAGAGAAACTCTGTCTTGAAAAACCAAAAAAAAAAAAAAAAAAAAAAAACAAACCAAAAAAAAAAAAAAAAAAAACCAACCCCCCCCCCCCAAAAAAAAGACAAGGTCTGGCATAACTCAGGCTGGCCTTCAACTCAATGGTTTTGAATTCCTGATCCTTTGCCTTTACCTTCCAGGTGCTGGGATTATAGATATGTATCAATACACTAACAAGTATGACTTTGAGTGTGTGTGTGTGTGTGTGTGTGTGTGTGTAGAAACCAATAAACTAATTCTAAAATGCATCCAGAAATGCAAAGAACCAACACAATGCAAGCAATTACTTTGAAAAAAAGAAAGTTGGGTAACACACAATTCATGACTTCAAGACTTAATCTAAGTTCATGATAAACAAGAAAGTATATTTGATAGGATAAATTGTTCAACTGGTTAAAAAAGAGAGCCTAAAGTACGTTCCTCTCAGATAGTCAATAGATTCCTGGCACAAGTAACCCATTTATCCAAACATTTATTTTTTGTTTTGTTTTTAAGACAGGGTTTCTCTGTATAACCCTGGCTGTCCTGGAACTCACTCTGTAGACCAGGCTGGCCTCAAACTTAGAGATCCACCTGCCTCTGCCTCCTGAGTAATGGGATTAAAGGCGTGCGCCACCTCTGCCCAGGTCAAAAATACAGTAGTGAAAGTTTCAAGAACAAGAGGCTATCTTCACAGAGACTGAAACTCAATTCCTGCTTTGTGCTAATTTGTATGAGCCACTGCTGAGGATTCAGCTGCTTCTCCCTTGATGCCACATGCTCTGTTTCCCGACGCCCACTTGCCTGCAGACAGTTTCTATAAAGAAAGTACATTTACTATCCAGTTCTCCACTCTTTGAGCCTTTACTGATCTGGGTAAGGGTGATGACCTGCTTCTTACAGGGAATGAGAATTCTACCCACATAAGGATTCAACAGAGAGGTGGCAGGAAGACCCTCACATACCATCTAAAGGACTGTTGATGAAAATGATAAGAAGAAACTAGTGACGGCATTTCAGAAGAAGTTGGTCTGCAATGGTAGTGTCATTGCACACACAGAACATGGAGAAATAATTCAGCTACAGGTTGGCCAGTGAAAGAACACATGCCAGTTCCTGATAGATTGGATAAGCTAAGGATGGTCTGTGGGAGACTCATGGGTTTTAAGTGCTTGTGGCTTTTTCAAGCTTAAGTAAGAATTTCTTGCAATGAGTAGAATTTGGAAGGAACTTCTCAACAAAACTCTTTAAAATTTGAAATGAACTACTGATTTTTAAATGTGAGATGTATGTCCCACATTTTTATGACCTTGGCACAGGGGAAAAGGGCACACACACACACTACACACTACACAACCAAAATAAATGGTAAATTTGGAAATCTTAAAATAAAAACTACAGCTGGGCAGCAGTGGTGTAACCCTTTAATGCCAGCACTCAGGAGGCAGAGGTAGGCAGATCTCTGAGTTCAAGGTCAGCCTGATCTACAATGTGAGTTCCAGGACAGCCAGGGCCATACAAAGAAACTCTGTTTTGCTATTTGTCCCTGTGCTATTTCCAATCTTGGTCTCAACAATTCTTGCTTATACAATCCCTCTTCTATCTCACCAACTGGACTCCTGGAGCTCCAACCCGGGGCCTGCCCATGGATCTTTGCATCTGCTTCCCTCAGTCATTGGATGAGATTCCTAGCATGACAGTTAGGGTGTTTGGCCATTCTATCACCAGAGTAGGTCAGATCGGGCTTTCTCTCGACCATTGCCAGTAATCTATTGTAGATGAACAGTCTTGTTAAATAAGAAACACAGAGCCAATGCAGAGATGAAAGCCCAAGAGGTCAGAGCTAAAAACCTTACCCTTCACTGCTGCTGTTGTCCTCTTCAGCAAGAGACCTACTTCCTGTCTGTTTGTCTTTTTTATAGACTTTCTATTCTGCCTTCTCATTGATCGTCACTGCCTGTCTGTACAGACCTCCAGTTTTCTATGGTTGGTATTGAGATTAAAGGCGTGTGTCTCCATGCTGGCTGTATCCTTGAACACACAGAGATCCGCCTAGCTCTGCCTCCCAAGAGGTGGGATTAAAGGCGTGTACTACCACTGCCCAGTTTCTGCTTTGGCTTGCTGTGACCCAGGCAACTTTATTTATTAACATACAAATAAAATCATATTTTAATACAATTAAAATATCACCATAGTCTATTGTGGAGGTATATTTGTGGATTTCTGGGGAGGAGGGGACTGGACCTGCCTGGACTGAATCTATCAGGTTGAGCTGAATCCCCAGGGGAGTCTTTGCCCTGGAGGAGATGGGAATGGGGAGTGAGCTGGGGGGAAGGGGGGCGGGAGTGGGGAGGACAGGGGAATCCGTGGCTGATATGTAAAATTAAATTAAAAAATTTTAAAAAAAGAAAGAGTATGGGCAATGTACATGACATGTGTACATGAAAATGTCATAATGATACCTTTAATATTATATTAGTACAAATGAATATATGCTAATAAATCAAATTTTAAAAGCCAAAAAAAAAAAAAAAAGAAACTCTGTTTTGAAGAAAACGAAGCAAACAAACCAACAAAAAGAAAGAAAAGAAAACAAGGAAATGGTGAAAACAACTGAAGGCAGTGCACAGGGTGGAGAGTATTGCATTACAGTAAGGGTCGTGCCTTGACAGGTACCTGTTTTTCCAATTCAACACAGGGATTTTTCAGGTTTTGAACTGTCCGTGTGTATCATCTGCACTTCTATGCAGCTGGTTTAAAACAAACTCCCTCCTCAGCCTCAGAGCCTGGTGGTACTGATAAAGACCAGCACCAGCAGAGACCAGTTCATAGGCAGAGCCTTCAAAGCCCTCACCCCTGTACACCGTGTGGCCAGCCTGGCTGTCCACATCTGGGGATTCTATGCTGTGGGATGTTCTGTAAGTTAAATGTGTTGCTCTGATTGGTTAATAAATAAAACACTGATTGGCCATCAGCCAGGCAGGAAGTATAGGTGGGACAAGGAGAAAAGAGAATTCTGGGAAGTGGAAGGCTGAGGCAAGAGACACTGCCAGCCGCTGCCATGAGAAGATGTTAAGATACCGGTAAGCCACGAGCCACGTGGCAACTTATAGATTAATAGAAATGGGTTAATTTAAGATATAAGAACAGCTAGCTAGAAGCCTGCCACAGCCATACAGTTTATAAATAATATAAGAGTCTGTGTGTTTATTTTATAAGCGGCTGAGGGACTGCCAGGGCTTGGTGGGAGCCTGGAGGAAAAAACTCTAGTTGCAATTCTATTTGTTTCAACACAAATAGAATTTCAATGCACACCATAACCAGTGTATATTTGTATGTATGAGTATTTTCTATATTTTCTATCATACAACTGAAGGCCTGAGAAAACTCTGTACCTTGACCCTCCTCCACATCACCTAGGTCACAGGCCTGTCAGTCTCTGGCTGAGATTCTAGCTCTCTGGCCCTCTGGTTGGCCTGAGATCCTGAGGTGGCCATGCTGAGAGTGGCTCTTGGACGGCTGCCTTTGGGAGGCCCCTGTGTCCACGCCAGCCCTCTTCTGGGCCTAGTCAGCATTCAGCTGAGGCCAAGGGTCCTGGCTGGCTCAGGAATCAACGCAGGAAGTTTGAAGTAGGTACCTGCTACCCACTCACAAGTCTCCCCAACTCTTACCATCCAGTTTCTCAGATTCTTTTCGGCTTGGGATGTCCAGTGGGGAGGACCCATCACCATCAAGCTGTTGCTCAGAGAGACTGTTCATGATCTTCTCATAAAAACTTTTGTCCTCATAGGTGAAGACGCTGCTCTGAAAGGGAACTCAGTGTCTTCATTGCCCATAAAACTCCACAGATACCCTTCTCACCAGATGAGTCCAACAGAAGACACAATGCATCTGTGCCCAGGGCTGCTGCCATTCCTCCACTCCCTGGTCTATGCTCTCATTCTGTCTATCCTGGGTCTTCAGACCACAGCATCAGCTTACCTAGGGTAGGGATGACTATCTATTTTACCTTGGCCAAGCTGGCTCCTCTCTGTCATTAGCTTAGATGCCCTATCATAGACCCCACCTATGAGCAGCTGAGTCTACCCTCTTTACACTGTACTTGGTCACTAGCCCAGAGGCTGACTCTGCTCTAGCCTTGGTTGAGCTGACTTTCCTTTCTCCACAGCTGGTTGCAGACAGAACTCCTAGATATCCTGGGACCCCCAGGCAACCCATCCACCTACCCAAAGCAAGCCTGGCTCCTAGTCCCCTCATTCCACCTGCCCTGCTCTCTGGTTCTGACTACAGCCCCACCTTCCCCCACAGCAGCTTGCTCTCCATACTGCCTTGGTCGTGGCTGCCCTGTTGGTCCTGCCATCTCCTGGGTGAGATGTTTTCTGGGGTCTTTGTTGGGGCACCTGAACAGAGCCAACACAATTGCTTCATGCTTCTCATAAGAATGTTCAAATAGTTTAGAAGCATGTAAGAAATGGTATACCTTTTGTTCATCTTCCCCAAATGATCCCATGATCCATGAGCATGGTGAGTTCATTTCCTGAGTAGGACCCCTGAGGCTGTTGCCATTCACTGTGACCCATGCACAGTCTTCTTGGGAAAAACAAGACCCTTTTCATACTCTGAAAAGAGATCCATGGTGTCTCATGGAGCTGTCTGATTGGACTCTGGTCTCCTAATGCTCCTACTCAATATGTACCACATGCCTTAAGGGGAATCCCATTCTGCTGCCATTGCTCCTGAGGCCAGACTGCATGTGTCCTCATTGGAGCCAGACATTTTTATTCTCACTAATATGAGCCTGTTCTGACATTTTCCTTTCCCCGCCCCCCTCTCAATTTGATGGCAGTCTTATTTGCTCACTTATTTCTATACACATGAGATAGTATGCATGGCTGGGAGGGTGCATGCAACACCCCATCCTTGACTGAGCAGAACCACGGACAGGCAAGACAGCATGGCTGCTGGTCAGAAGCTGGTAGTGCACTCACCATTTTCATGACGGGTTGGGGTTCTTCCATCTCAAAGAACTCAGAATCCAGGAGAAACTTGAATCTGGTGCCCAGGCCCCCAACATTGGTCAATGTGATGATCCGGGATGTGGTCTCACCCACCACATAGCTGCCAAAGTCAATGAGCTCCTTGTCAAGGGAGAGCTGCCAAAGAACACAAGTGCACAAAGGGAGTAGGTCCTTGCCGGAATCATGGCCCAGAGAATTCAATGTCTCACAAGAGAAGGTTTACTCTCTCAAATATCAAATGCAGTCCTAAGAAGCTAGGGGAAACCTGACTCTTCTGCCTCACAGGGAGGCTTGCATTTGACTCCAGGCAAGGCAGGCAGGGATACCATGAGCATCTGTGCACTGCACATCAGGGACATAACCTACTTAAGAAGTCACTGATGGGGGGTCGGAAAGATGGCTCAACAGTTAAGAGCACTGGCTGCTCTTCCAAAGGACCCAGGGTCAGTTCCCAGTACCCCCATGGTGTCTCACAACTGTCTATAATTCTAGTTACAGGGGATCTGACACCTTTACACAGACATATATGTGGGCAGAACACCAATTTACATAAAAATAAATATTTTTTTTTTAAAGTCACAGATTCATGTAGTGACAAGGACAGCTTGGGGATCTTGCGTCTGATCTTAAGAGGATCCAACCAGGACCTCCCTGATTGAGAGATGATGATGACTGAAAGAGAAGAGGCATAATGGTCTGGGAGTGGTGGATAAGCTATAACAGCTGCCATTCCTGGCTGAGGTAAATTGTCCTGCAGATACCAGGCCTGGAAAGTACTGCTTTTCAGAGTGGGATCATATCATGTCATTCATGCCCTTCATGGGCTACAGGCCACAGACTCTGTGCTCAAGCTACGAGTGCCATGCCTGGGCATCACTGTGGTTCCTCAAATGGCCATCTCTCACACCGCTGTTTTGGGACACTGAATCTAAACCCAGGGCTCCCCCTGCAGTGCCTTTCTCCAGAGGCATGACAATGAGCCACTAAAGCAAGCAGACCAAAGTATAAAACAGAGTAGTTCAGATTCAGGCCAGAAAGGCCACCTGTGCCTGCTACAGACAACCAGCATAGGGCTGCTTTTCCCCTGCTGAGACAGAGTTTTTGCTAGTTTCATAGCCCATCCTAGACCTGCCCTGAGAAAAACTCTTGCATAGGTGTGTCTCAGTGTCTGTGACAGTAACTTGTCACAACAGTAGGAGTGAGTGTGGGACACATAAGGCACATAGTACCAGCTTCCTAAAAATGGTTCCCAACTTGTAGGGAGGTGAGAGTATTAAAGATGGGAGGGAAAGTGGAGAGGGTAGGGAGTTATAATAATCATAATGTACTTTATACATTCATGAAAGTATCAAAGATCAAACTCAATAAAAGCTATCTTTTATAACTACTTTTTAATTATTTCATTTTATGCTTGAGTGCTTTATCTTTGCATGTGTACCACATGCATGCCTGAGGAGGTCAGAAGACATAGGATCCCCTGGAACTGGAGTTACAGATGGCTGTTAACAGCCATATAGGTACTGGGATTAAACCTGGGTCCTCTACAAGAGCAACAAGTACTTTCTTTTCTTTTTTCTTTCTTTCTTTTTCTTTTTTTTGGTTTTTCGAGACAGGGTTTCTCTGTGTAGTTTTGCCTTTCCTGGATCTTGCTCTGTAGACCAGGCTGGCCTCAAACTCACAAAGATCTGGCTGCCTCTGCCTCCCGAGTGCTGGGATTAAAGGCGTGCGCCACCACCGCCCAGCTTTTTTTTTTTTTTTTTTAAGATTTATTTATTTATTATGTATACAGTGAGTGTTCTGCCTGTAGGCCAGAAGAGGGCACCAGATCTCATTACAGATGGTTGTGAGCTACCATGTGGTTGCTGGGAAATGAATTCAGGACCACTGGAAGAAGAGCCAGTGCTCTTAACCTCTGAGCCATCTCTCCAACAAGTACTCCTAAGCAATGCTATCTTCTTGCAAAGAACAAAGGGACCTTAGCTAATATCATCACTCTCTGCTTCCTGCCTGACTAAGGATACAATGTGATCAACTGCCTCAGTTTCCTGCAGCCATGACGGCCCCAACCTGAGGGACCAGATCCCCAGACAAGAGCCAGAGTAAATTCTTCTTTCCTCAAAATGAAAATCATTCCTAAGTCTAATTTAAGCTACATCTAATTTAAAAGAACACAGGGACAGGGAGACATAGTATGCAACATTAGGGAGCAGTCATACAAATCCAGGATGTTCTTTTATAAAAGAATTGGTTTAGTAAGTTTCATGACCCAAAAGTGGAAAGGGAGCTGCTATTCTACGTCAAAATATACTCACCAATATAATAATCACATGCAATCTCCATGACATAAAAACAATAGCAGCTGTATGAAAAGGTAGTTTGGAGACAGTGGGACACATTTGATATGAATTGAGCATTAGGTGATAACCAGGAATTCTGCTAGTTTGTTGGTGTAACGTATATACTATTATCTCAATTCTCCATTCTCTCTTTGTCCTACCTATCACACTGGAAAAGGTCTCTCTCTGCCCCACTGATTTTGAACTTGTACGTGGGCCTTGGTTTGGGCAATAAATCAATGAGAAATGTGAAATAAGTGAAGGAAGAAATTTTCTGGTAATGCTGGCTTGGATGTCTGCATTTCTAGTCATTTTCCATGAGAAGTTCATGCTAGATGGACACTGCTATAGAGGCTACAAGGTTTAGAAGGCCATGGTGAGACGTCCAGAGCAGAGCTGCCTGGCCGGGCCCCCCGTCAGTCAGCTCACAGTGGACCTGCAGCCTTAGAAGCATATGTAGGACTAAGACACACTGCAGTCTGTCACAGAACTGAGTTTGTGGACTGTGAGTGTCACTGTGGAAAGAAACAATGATATAGTGGGTGTTTATTAGAAATGCCAACTTTTTTTTTTTTTTTTTTGATTTTTCGAGACAGGGTTTCTCTGTGTAGCTTTGCGCCTTTCCTGGGACTCACTTGGTAGCCCAGGCTGGCCTCGAACTCACAGAGATCCGCCTGGCTCTGCCTCCCGAGTGCTGGGATTAAAGGCGTGCGCCACCACCGCCCGGCAACCAACATTTTTTAAGTTGAGTCTGATATTGGTAATTTGCTCTGAAGTGGTAGATAGTGGGTATATGGAAATTCACTACATGATTCTGTGTTTCATTATGTTTGTAAATTTACTCACAATAAAAATATCTGGGGCTTGAGGGATGGCTCAGTGGTTAAGAGCACTGGCTGCTCTTCTAGAGGTCCTGAGTTCTACTCCCAGCAACTATATGGTGGCTTATAACCATCTATAGTGGGATTTGATGTCCTCTTCTGACATAAAGTTGTTCATGCAGATAGAGCACTCATATACATACATACAATAAATAAATCTTTAAAATATTATCTGAAAGCTGGGTGTAGTGATGTATATCTTTAATTCCAGCACTCAGGAGGCAGAGGCAGGTGCATTTCTCTGAGTTTGAGGCTAACAAACTCTGGTCTATAGAGTTAGTTCAATGACAGCCAGAGCTACATAATGAGACCCTGTCTTGAAACACACACACACACACACACACACACACACACACACACACACACTCACACACACACACACACACACATTTATTTATTTATTTATTTATTTAAGGACACAACTAAGAGCTGAAGAATGGACTGGCATCTCAGACAGATCTCCTTCCCTCTGAACTCTGGGCCTCTCAGTCAGGGACTCCATACAGAGCAGGGTTTATCTAGAAATTTCTAGTTCTGGTCTGATGACTCACTTTTTCAGGATATCTCATGTCACCCAGACTTGGCCCATGTTGGAGTCTGACTAGGACCAAGGTCTATCTATGGTGGAGCTCTAGCCCATGCCCTTGGTACTCCAAGGGTGCAGCCCGTACCATGGAGAGAGTTTCCAGGGACTTAAACTTACAGAACATTTTTTTGTTGAACATTTCAGTGGAACAGAAAAGCCGCCCGTCTGAGCCAAAAATGAAACATTTCCTTCCAGATCTTTATTTATCTAAAAAACAAAACAATCCCAGTCACCGTAAATTTCTATGATGACACAGTTAGAGGCTGCATCTGTATAACTATGGCCTGGACCTGCTTACTACTTGCTTAGTGGGCTTCCAGCGGAAGAATCCCAAAGTGTCCCACATAAACAGGTCCTGAAGAAACACACTTCACAGCCCACGGACAGTTAGTCATATAAGAGAATAAAACCAAACCTTCTGGCAAGCTTCATTATGCTAGCATTATAGAATGATGCTGGATTTTATTGTTGTTGTTGTTAAGCCAGAAAAAACAGCACCACTATGTGATCCTTTGACGTACCATAGGCTTGAAGGTGACGAGCACTTCACAGGACATCCCGGCTGACATGGGACCAGGGGGGTCAAAGCTGCAGAACAGCACATGGGTAGTTAAGTCGCTGTGCAAAGTGGGTGCTCACTACATACTCAGCTGGGCCTTTTAGATCCCCTTATCTCTTCCTGTTCCACACCTGTGCTGGCGTTTGTGTCCACTTAACACAGGCTAGAGTCATCTCAGAGACAGGAACCTCAGTTGAGAAAATGCCTGCATAAGATGTGTCTATAGGCAAGCCTGTACAGTATTTTATTAATTAGTGATGATGTGGGAGTGTGCCAGTAAAGCAGTACCCCTCCATGGCCTCTGCATTAGCTTGTGCCTTCAGGTTCCTGTCCTGTTTGAGTCCCTGTCCTGACTTCCTTCAGTGATGGACTATGATGTGGAAGTGTGAGCCAAATTAACCCCCCTTTCCTCCTCAAGTTGCTTTTGGTCACTGTGTTTTCCACTAGCAATAGTGGCCCTAGCTAAGACAATACCTCTACTTAGATGTGTTGGCACATGAGCAGCTCCAGGCTGCTGTGCTCCTTACTGACTCCATTTCCTGATGAAGAGGAGACACTTGGATAATCTTCAAATGTCTGTCCAGTGAGTGAGCCAGCACACTGAGTGAGGTACATCCCCAAAAGCCAACTCCAAAAAGATGGGTGCTGTGGGACGTCATTACCCTGGGGATGATTGCTAGGTCTTGGATCAAGGATGCTGAGTTCTAATAGCAACATAAGGGGAAGGGCTGTAAGTCAAGCCATCCTGTGAAACAGCCCAGCTGCAGGAAAATGAGATGGGAGCTAGTCTGTCTCGATCGGAATCCTGGGTGAGTGAAAGGGTCTTCCTACAGAATTCCTAGTATCAGGCCTAGGTTTACAATGTTGGATTTTACATAATTTTCTTGGTTTGGAAGTACACAAAAACTTAATATGAAGATGTGTCTCTGGGTGCTGGGTGCGGTTTATTTCAGTCAATAAACTGCTTGTAATGTAGGCATGAGGACCAGGGTTCAATCCCCAGAACTCAAGAAAAGAGTCAGGTGTGGTAACATGTGCTTGTAATTACAGCACTGGGGTGGCACAGACAGGAATATTCTGGGGGTCTCTCTCCCTAGAGACTAAGTGGTAAGAGGATCAGAATCTAAGGCTATGCACATGTCGGGTGTTCATGAACCAACTCAGTGAGAAGCAGGCCCTAACTCTAGGAACTTCACACAACAAACTATTGAAACTCGCATGATGGAGTGGAGCCTCTAAAAGGCATGTGGTAAAATAGTAAAGTCATAAAGATACAGAGTTATGGGCAGGAAGAAAGAAAAAGACACTGTTAAGAAAAAGGACACACACACACACAACCAAAAGAAACAACAAGTTTAGAAATCTTAAAAACTACAACTGGGCAGTGGTGGTGCATGCATTTAATCCCAGCATTTGGGAGGCAGAGGCAGGCAGATCTGTGAGTTCAAGGCCAGCTTGGTCTACAGGGTGAGTTCTAGGACAGCCAGGGCTACACAAAGAAACAAGAAACCCTGGAGAGAGAGAGAGAGAGAGAGAGAGAGAGAGAGAGAGAGAGAGAGAGAGAGAGAGAGAGAGAGAGAAATGCTACCTCATCTGAAAAAGAACTAGGAATTTTTAGAAATGAGAAACATAGTACTGAAACAAGACACATAGTCAGCAGCTTTTGCAGCCAGCTAGATACAGCTGAAGAGACCAGAAGCCGGGGCACCTCACACACTGCCTGAATAGGCAGAGAATGTGAAGCAGGTGCCATAAGGACAGGGAGGCTTGGATGGTTCCACACAGGAGGAACAGGGCAAAGACAAAGCCATGAGGAGGGCTGAATAGGAGAGCTGATATTTGCAGGCTAGGGATGAGACATTTCTAGAACTGCTCAAAGATACAAACCTCAGCTCTAAGAACTACAATGAGTCTAAAGAAGACCAAGCATCTCAGGTATGCTGCAGTAGGGCTGAGGGACACCGGAGGCCAGGGATCTCAGTGCAGCCAGAGGAAACTGAGGAACATGCTAGAGAGTCACAACTACCACAGCAAAAGAAACCAGAAGACAGAAGTGGATGCTAGCCTTCAAGTGTGGGGAGAATCTTTAATCCATGCCTAGGAAGGAGGGCTTTGTGATAGCTGAGGTAATGGTGATCACCAGCTGACCTGGGTCCTCCATATACTCTGCAAAAACCCTGCAGGTCTACAGAAGCAAGTGACTCAGCATGGTTAAAAGACAGAGAAGCTCTCAGATCTCAAACTAATACAGTGGGTAAATAAACAATTGTTAGCAATACTCCCTCCATGAAAGACTTTGCAGACAGCTAGGAGATTCTGCAAATTGCCAGGAAGAAGGAGCAGAGGACCAAAGCTCCTGCTGTCCACTTGCAGTCAGTTCCCAAGAGGACAGCACCTCTTAGGTGGAAAGTACTGATCAGGGCTCTGTCAGCCAGTGCTGTTCATGGAGAAACTGTGCAGGAACACAGTCCCACAGGAACAGTCTCATGAAGACACCCTTCAGGGGAAAAGAAAGGGACCGCTAGAGCCTGGGCAGAGGAATCAGGGATCAATTTATATTAAGCCCCCGTTTTAGAAATTGCATATCACACACTAACAGATGTAGGTGATTTGAGCTATGAACAGCCCTGCCTATAAAGCTGGATACAGTGAAACATACCTGTAGTGTCAGCTATTTGGGAACAGAGGCAAGAAGATTGAAGGTTTGAGACCAGCCTGGACTACATGATGAGTTCAAGGTCAGCCTAGGATGCAGAGCAAGACTTTGTTTCAAAAACAACAAAAAGGGAAAAAAATGGAAAAGAAGGTCAGATGCTAAGAAACAAAACCAAGTGCTGCTGAAACATTGCAAAGTGAAAAATGGAGGGTGTAGGATGGGAAAGAAAAAGCAGCAAGCATCAAAGGTAACCACAGAAAAATACTTAAAACGCCGGTACAGAAGTGACAATATATACACAAGAAGATTCCTAGAAAAAGAAGAAAAAATGAAACACTAGCACAAAGAGAGAAATAAATTATAGTTCAGAAAAGCAGTCTTTAAATCTTCACAGTGAGAAAGCATGCCAGCTGCCAAAGGGACCACGACATGCCACAACCAACACACAGGGAATGCGAGGAGACTCAGGCAGCCTGTCCAAAAGCTTGGTCATGTGTTCAGAGGGACTGGATGGGTCTTTGTGACTTCAGTATTAAGAGATGGAGCAGTAACCTCTCCAACTCTTCAAGGCAAGTTGGCCCATGGCCTCATGCCTAGACTCTGCGAGACTCACTCAATGTGGATGAAGTCCTTCAGGCTCTCCTCCACACCCACCAGCTTACAGTAGTTGATTGTGTAGGTAGCATTTATCAACGTGATCTTCTTCTTGTACACTTTGCCAATATCAAAGTCCTGCAGAGATAGAGGAGACATAATGACCCCAAGCCCTCCAGGTCAGGGGAAGAGGGGTTTCCCTGGTACTGACTCATGAGAGGTTAAGGATCCTGGGGTAGAAAAGAATTCCCCAGGTTTCCCTTGAGTTGTGATGCCTCCTTGAGGTATGTGAAAGGTAGTGAAAAACTTCCTCCTCAGCAGGAAATGAGATTTGTGGGGGATTGGTTGGGTGGAAGAAAGGACAGAAGCACAGGATAGATATCTTAGCCTGTCCTTCTGTAAATGCTGACACCCCAGCTGGTGGTAGATGCTGGGGTCCTTTGGGGCCCCATCATGAGAAGGGGGAATCTGCCAAGGAGAAGGGGCCTAACAAGTGATTATCCTGTTATATTCCTTCACAGGAGTCCAGGCCCCTTTAAAGGAGTGCCCAGGTGCTTCCTGCTCCGTAGGCTGTCAGTTCAGCGCTTGCACACCAGCCTCAAAGCTGAAGACATCTCTGGGTTTCCCAAGGTCAAAACAGAATGCATCAGAGACAAGAGAGTAGATGAAAGGCTTCTTTGCTTGATCATGGCTCACCTTGAAGTGAATGACCTCTGGCTTGCTGTTGAAAGGGCGACCTTTGAACTCCCTCCCAGACACCACCTGCCTGTGGACCACTCCACTGCGCAGCTGCTCCATAGTGCGGGCCAGGATGTCCTTATCCATCTTAGTTCCACCCACAGGTTTCCGTTCCATGTCCTCCTTGGGCACCTTGGGTTAAAAAAGACAGGTCCAAGCCGGGCGTTGGTGGCGCACGCCTTTAATCCCAGCACTCGGGAGGCAGAGCCAGGCGGATCTCTGTGAGTTCGAGGCCAGCCTGGGCTACCAAGTGAGCTCCAGGAAAGGCGCAAAGCTACACAGAGAAACCCTGTCTCAAAAAAAAAAAAAACCAAAAAAAAAAACCAAAAAAAAAAAAAACAAAAAAAAAGACAGGTCCATGCTTGTTCAAAGCCTAATAATGAACAAAGTGCAGGGCCAAACCTGGCAGAGCAAGGAAAGGCTGGCTACAGGCCAGTTCTTTTTAAGATAATGGAAAGGAGAGGAGGACCTAGAGTTTGAAGGAAGCAGTGGCAGGCACAGAATGGAGCAGAAGGTGGGCAACTGCACCCGGAAACCTGGAACCTCAGTGTGAAGGACCTGACAGAGGAAAGCTGTTACCTGGTATGACTTGTAGTCCTTGCTCCAAAGCCCGGGGATATCTGGTTCAGCCAGTATCTCCTCCTCAGTACTAATGCTTCCCAGGTCCATCTGCATGGACTCACTGGATATGACTTTCAATAGACAGGAAGGCTTGGGGTGTAATGCCATCTCATTTTCCTGCCAGCAGAAGAGTGACACAGTAGGATATGCTCATTACAGAATGGAGAATATACAGGTGAGTAGGAAGAAAACAAAACCCCTTGGAACCCTACTGGTACTTGGCCTGACAACCCACCGTGACGCCGTTTCCGCCATCGGTGTCGTCGTCGTCGTCGTCGTCCTCCTCCTCCTCCTCCCTCTTCCCCCTCCTTCTTTCTCTTCTCCTTTTTGAGACATGGTCTTTCTATGTAGCCCTGGCTGTCCTGGAACTTACTCTGCAGACCAGGCTGGACTTGAACTCACAGAGATCTGTTGCAGGAATCTTAAAAGTACTTATTAATAAAATCAAACCTGAGGCGAGTTATTGGGGTCCATGCTGGTAGATCAGAGAGACAGAACAAACCACAGCTATCTCACCTCGCCGGATCCTCAGCTGGTCTTGTCTCCTCAGACTGGAGGCCTCTGAGTCCTTATCCGGAATGGGTCTCAGCTGAATTACTGCTCAAAAGCCTGAAGGCTTAACCAGCCACATGCTTAACCAGCCAAATGCTTAACCAGGCCAAAATCTTAACCAGCCAAATGCCTAACCAGCCAAATGCTTCTAGTTTCTCGTCCTCACGCCTTATATATCTTCCTGCTTTCTACCACCACTCCCTGGGATTAAAGGCTGGCTTTCTGGGATTAAAGGCGTGTCACCATGCTTGGCTATTTCCAATGTGGCCTTGAACTCACAGAGATCCAGAGGGATTTCTATCTCTGGGATGCCAGGATTAAAGGTGTGAGTGCCACCATTTTCTAGCCTTTGTATCTAGTGGCTGTCTGTTCTCTGACCCCAGATATTTTTATTAGAGTACACAATATTTTGGTGAACACAATACCACCACAGAGATCTGCCTACCTCTGCCTCTCCAGTGCTGGGTTTAAAGGAATTATTTTGTTCTTTACAGAGACAACTGTATACACATAAATCCTTGTAACTCTAAAACACACCATACACATGTCTATGGATTACTGAATGCCTTCCTGTAAGTGTTCAGCAGAGTTCACAAGAAGGTCTTGTTCATAGGAAAATGTTCTGATTAGTGGACATGTTATAATTTTCTCTACCATTCCATCAGTGATATTCATTGTGTTGAATTTTCATGATGGATGGCACACTAGCCCTGGAGAAGTCTTGCAAAAACTCAGAAAATATAGCTGTACTGGTTCTGTCGGAAGTGTTTTGGGGTTCAGGACTCATCTGGTTGTGCTGTACAATGTTTGTAGTGTACACCATGGGAAACCAGGGCCCTTCCTTCCTTCTGGAGGAGAGAGGATGATCATGTAAACCCTAGGATTTGTTCCCAGTAGAGCAAATTAAGGCTGTGGTACAGGAGCATTAGGAAAGTGACTCAGGGTGGCAGGGAAGGCCTCTCAGAGGGAGAATGCAGGAGTATGTAGAATGTGCCCCCAGGGGAGGACAGGTGCACCAAGGTGAGAAGCGGCTGAAAGGTAGAGGTCCTACCTAGTACACGGAGGTGAGAAACAGGAAAAAGCCTATGGTGCACTAAAAGGCACAGGTAAATGCTCCAGAGGCCAAAGCCCAGGTAGCCCAAGAAAGCAGCTGATGTAGGATGCAGGGTGTTGGGTTAAGGAACATCCAATGTTCTTACACCTTTAAGGAGGGGTAAGTTGGAAACAAATCTCTCCAGCTTAGGGTGTTGTCTATACAGGCCACTGGCTTAGACCAAGACCTTGGTGTGAGTGAGAGGAATACTCAGCCTTCAGGGAGACATTGGGAATGCTTGGCAGTGAGTGATAACATGTACGGACTCTAGCTATACAAGTCTCTTCACATGAGGCTCACTCCACTTTGTAGGAAGGGACAGATGAGGAACTTCCTCCTATCTCATAGATAGCTTTGTAGGCTCTAATAGCACCATTGGCTAATATGAGGAGCTTGGATGAGGGAGAAAAGGACCCTAGTGGGCATCACAGGGCCATGGCCTTGGGGATCTTAGCCAGCTTCTTCACACTTGAGTCCTTGGCCCTTCCCACCTGCACTTTCAAGTGCCTGACCTAAACTTGAAAACAGCAACCTTCTACTCACCAGCAGGTGATTTGTGGTTATGGCAGTCTTCCCTTCACAAAAGTCAGAGATATACTTCCAGGTCTTGTCTCTCAGAGTCCACTGGTCTGTGATTTTAGAGGGTGGGTGCTGTCTCTTTTTCCTATGTTCTTCCTCAGCTTCCTCTTTCAAGATTCGACTTACAATCTCCTGCTTCCGGAGTTTCTGCTCCTCTTCAAAAGCCCTATGGGATGTGCTTCTCAGTAAGGGCCAGGTGCCCTTCCCCAGCACCTGCAAGCAGGGCACCTAGTGGGGGTTAGGTATGGTGTTCCTTTTAGCTCTCTGGTTCCTTCCCAAGTGCTCAGGTCTGGCCTAGGAGGGCTGTTGTGTTAGGACATCCTGTCTTGGATGGAGTATAGCAGATAAAGTTCATAAGGGCTACTAATGGAGATGTGACTCAGATCCTCACCTTACCATACCTTGCCTTGCCCTGTCCAGCTCTACATTTAACCTGTTTAATTTTGAATTGTCTCATTCAGCCCAGTCTAGAAGTCCCCACAACAAACCCTGGCCCTCATGAGCTTCCCCACCCTAGTTTCTAGGCTTGTGGCTGAGAAGACCCAATTGAGACAAAAAGCAAGGGCAATATTAGGGCTTGGTGACATCTCACTCACTCATTCTCAGAATCATTATAGCCATCCCTTGCTAGGCACCACCCAGGCAACAGATCTATAACCACATCACATGTGGGCAGACTGACAGGAAACACCAAAATTCTGTTGGCAATTGTAGCTCTCTCTCTCTCTCTCTCTCTCTCTCTCTCTCTCTCTCTCTCTCTCTCTCTGTGTGTGTGTGTGTGTGTGTGTGTGTGTTGCACATTAGTGAGACAATTTGAAGAGGAGGATGTCCCATAGCAAGAGAGCCAGCCAACAGATAATACCCAAGCAGATCCAGTGACCAGCAGGGATCAGGGATTTGGGAGAAGGGGCTTGGCCCTTTGGAATGAGGACAGCTTTAGGCAGAGACACCTAGCAGCTAGGTTAAGTAGAAATTAGCTAAGTAGGCCGGGCGGTGGTGGCGCACGCCTTTAATCCCAGCACTCGGGAGGCAGAGCCAGGTGGATCTCTGTGGATTCGAGGCCAGCCTGGTCTACCGAGTGAGCTCCAGGAAAGGTGCAAAGCTACACAGAGAAACCCTGTCTCGAAAAAACCAAAAAAAAAAAAAAAAAAAAAAAAAAAAAAAAAAAAAAAAGAAGAAAAAGAAAAAAGAAATTAGCTAAGTAATGTGTGTGAGCTGGAAAAGGCCGATATGAAGTGGCTTCTTTGAAAACTCTGTGGGAGAAAGCCCTGACTAATGGCCTGGAAGAGGCCAGAGAGTGAAGCTGAAGGGTCATATGTGAATGAGCCCCAGGCATCCCCCAAGGAGGAGGGAGCCACAGAAGCTCAGGAACCTCACAGCTGAAGAACCAGGAAGTCAAGAGAGGAAATGAGGAAAGAGGTGTCCTCACCCACTAAGAACCTCTATAAAAAGCCCCCAAATGCCAGAGCCCCCCTGGAGACTTCTGCAGCCCACGCTGGAGAGGGGAGTGCTGCAGTCCTCATCCCACAACCCACAACTGCTTTCGGTGAAAAGTCTGGGCAGAAATTAGCTTTGTTACTTTTAGGGGATGAAGGTTAAGCCTTTTGGTTCTCTCTGTGCCCACTTCCCAGGTAAATGTCTCCCAGCTCTCACCGCCTCTGGGCTTCCAGTTCCTGGTGCCTACGCTGATGAAAAAGGTGCTTGAATGCATCTCCACCTTGGGCCAGGATCGCTTCCTTCTCTGTAAGGGCCTTCTGCTTAGCCACCTCTGCCCTGCTTTGGCCCCATGCTTGGAACTTCTTTAGTGTTTCCTGGAAATATGGAACTCTAAAGTCACAACACCAGCATATGCCCATGTACACACACACACACACACACACACACACACACACACACACACACACACGTTCATATTCAGACCTTTTCCTTGAATGGATCTATTTAAATCAATGCTGAAACTGTGGGTCCAAGGTAGGCAATTTGCAAACATTCATAATTTTCCCATGCATCTTTCAGCCAGCACAGCTCTGGGTCCCTTGAGTATGGCATTCTGTGCATCTGTGTGCATGCTGGCCACCCACTGTTGGTTCCCTTGCCTCTGAGTCTTCCGATGTTGAGGCCTACTCTTCCCTACCACATTCCTACCTACCCAGACCTGAGCCCTCCACACTGCCCTGGGTCCCTCACTATTCTTCCACTGAGATGAGACCCTCTCACAACAGTGTTAAGTTATTGTGAGAGGGCTGGGTGGTCAGTTGGTTAGCTGTGTCAGAGAGGCAGAGCCACACCTACCCGACTGGCAGTGATGTTGTTCTTCAGTGCCAGCACAGCATCCATGCGCCGTTTCATGTGCCTGCGGGACTCCATCTCCTCCTTCTGCTCTCGCTCCCGAACTCTGGAGTAATGTGCACTTTGTTCATTTATTTATTTTGCTTTTGTTTGTTTGTTTTGAGACAGGGTCTCTCTATGTAGCCCTGGCTGTCCTGGAACTCACTATGTAGACCAGGCTGGCCTCAGACATCAGCCTGCCTCTGCCTTCCGAGTGCTGGGATTAAAGGTGTGCGCCACTGTGCCTGGTGTAATGTGAATTTTTAGGAATGTATGCAGGTAATGCTGACAATTATAGAGTTATAG
The DNA here is from genome assembly GCF_004664715.2 of Peromyscus leucopus. Classification (NCBI taxonomy): domain Eukaryota; kingdom Metazoa; phylum Chordata; class Mammalia; order Rodentia; family Cricetidae; genus Peromyscus; species Peromyscus leucopus. The sequence goes on along the minus strand of NC_051064.1, from coordinate 153,569,394 downwards.
GAGTCTTAGGTGCTGGTTACTTTTACTGGAGAAACAATGAACGCTGACAACACAAAGGTCAAATGGATAAGCCTTGCTGTCCAGGGCCTATTCCTGTGGGACGGGTGGTTGGGGGTGTTCTCTAGACCCTAGGGCCTCATTGTGTCTCATGCTCCTCTCGAAAATAAAAATAGTAGCTTAAAATAAAAACTCCAGATCTATTTCTGATGATTAGGTAATGACTTACTGAGGGAATTTCAAAGTGAAGGCCAGGAACCCACATTTCTAGATTCCTCAAGAGCATTGACAGAAGAAAGAGTTAAAATGAGGACCCACCTTCCCAGAGAGGCCTTCAGGAACTTCACAGCCACCCTGTGGTTTCTCTGGGCATCTTCCACCAGTTTCTGATGTCTCAGCCCCAGCTCCTTCTGCACATGCAAGGACTTCCTGCAGCGACACAGGGGAGACTGTGACAAGTGTGCCACGACACACCTGTGGGCCACAACTATAGACAAAGTGCTGCTGGGGCTCTGCTATGAAGAAGTCACCAAACACAGGGTCTGACCCAGGCTGGGTAGGAGTCTAGCAGGAGAAGAGACCAGCAAAGTTGATGATATAAAGAGATAAGAGGGACTTGCTCCATCTTGGGAGAGCAGAGTCCAGTAGCCCCCTAGCTTCTGGGGACCGGTGGTTGAACAGATAGGAACTGCCTCAGAGAATGTATGGGAACTGAGCTTGAGCACTCCAAGGCTTGTGTGGACAAAGAAGTATCCAGATGTGTGACAGGACCAGAGAACAGCACAGCTGGGAAGGGATGAAGGAATATGCAGAAGGAAGGGTCTGATGGTCTCATTGGTGCAGGTCAGTGGTTGCTGTAGGCACTTAATATAGAGTAGGGAGCTAGGCAGGACCCATGGCACAGATGCAAAGAGCTGGATCTAGAAAGACTTGATGTAGAACATGAAGGACCTGGCAAAGGCCAGGTCTGAGTGGCACTTACCGGGCCCTCAGCAGACGGTTCCTCTCCACCTTCTCCAAGGTTTCTTTCTCCTTTTGAAGCTGTTGGGCTGCGTGTATCTCAAGGGACCTCTGCCTAGCTTCTGCTTCTTCTTCATTACGCTTCCGGACATCCTCAAATAGGCCCTTCTGGATCTCAATGTGCCACATGGCATTCCTTGCAAAAATAAACCATTTGTTGTTTGTGGTCGCTAAGGGTTTGAAGACCTGGTGTCACTCCTCTGTGAAGCATCTATCTGGGGATCTGGGGCAATCCTGGTACTTTATTTTGACAAAGGCTTCCCCTTGGTCCGGAGACTAAGGTCCCACTCCTGGTCTCCAAACTTAGGAAAATTGCCATCACATCAAATCTAGCCTGAGTTAGCATCTGGCCACAGGCACTTACCTGAGTGAGTGGGTCAGCTCACTGTAGTGACTCCCTTGCCTGGCCTGAAGAAAACATCTAGAAAATGTCTTCTGAGGGGGTCATTGGAACTACCAAGAACCACCCCGAGTCTTCAAACACGCTTGGGAAGAGGATCAGAGAATGGTAGCAGCCACCCTTGCCCAGGGTATATCTGGATAATGAAGGATCTGTCTGACTCTGTCATCAACTGTCAGTATTACATCTGTGTTGGCTACAATGTACACAGCACTCCTCAGGTTTCCAGTGCAAGTCTAGGAGGTTTGCAGCTCATCTTTGTTTGGGACGAGTAGCAGGAAGGCAAATGCAGAACTGTCTTTCCCAGGGTGTGGGAACCCATGCGTCCATGCACCTCTGCCGTGAGTCAAGTATGGTTTCTGGCCATCATGGCTGACACATCTAGACATATGCTACAGAATTCTGAGCATAGCTACATAAGAGCATCTCCTGGGGCCTTGCTCTGCCTGAAGGATGGCTTTGCTAGAAGTTCTGCCCAGAGGACCCTGCCAGACCAGAACTAATGACAGGAGGTGCATGACTCACCATACAACATCGGGAAGAAGTATTTCAGCTGAAACTTGGCATATTGGACACCAAGGCAAATATCTCAAATCTGTCCTCTATAGCTCTAGGTTTTTAATAAATGTGCTAACTTGCATTAAGAAAATTTCCTTCCATTCTTATTTTGTTAGAATATTTTTTAACAAATCATGACTATAGAGTTGAGTCCAATCTTTCTCCTCAATCAATTCCATGGCAGTTACAGGAAATCTGGACTAAGAGTTGAAATACTAGAAGTCCCTCAATGTTGGGTGGAAGAAAGGGACCACATATCTGGAGAGATCATGCTATAGAAATTTTGTCTTGAGTAGGGAACACTCCTTTCATTATAGCTCCAATAACATTCAAAGCCATTATTGCTGTGGATATCACTCTGTATAAACAAACACTGATTGGCCAGTAGCCAGACAGGAAGTATAGGCGGGACTAATAGAGAGGAGAATTGAGAGAACAGGAAGGCAGAGGAGGAGACTGCTGGAGTCGCCACCAGGACAAGGAAGATGTAAGGTACCAGTAAGCCACGAGCCACGTGGCAAAGTATAGATTAATAAATATAAGAGAAAGAGCTAGACAATGATAGGCCTGAGCTAATGGCCAAGCAGTTTAAATAATATGAGCGTCTGTATGTTTATTTTATAAGTGGGCTAAGGGACTGCCTGGGCTTGGCGGAACCTGGAGAGAAAACTCCAGCTACACATTATGGTCCTGTGACATGTGTTAGGGAGACAGGTGAGAAACATTGCCTTTAGAAATGGGCTCTCTATTGATGGAGTCCTGAGAGGCAGAGGCCAGGTAGCCAAGCTTGTCAGGGAGCAAAGGTGGGCTCAGTTGGGTTGGGGATTTAGCTCAGTGGTAGAGCTCTTGCCTTGCAAGTGCAAGGCCCTGGGTTTGGGCCTCAGCTCCAAAAAAAAAAAAAAAAAAAAAAAAAAAAAAAAAAAAAAAAGGTGGGCTCAGTATATCTCAATGTGGATAGGGACACAAGACTTTGGGGCAGTGGTCCCAGATCTCAGATACCACATAAATAGATAGGAATGCCACCAGAGACCTTCATTTGAATCACCACTGTGGTTTAAAGAAAAGGGACGTTACTAGCATTGGAGACAGGAGAAGATGCCATAGCCATTTTTGAATTACCTCTATAAGTTTGACATTGTTTTAAAGTGAAAAACAATTTAAGAAGTAAACAGATGCTTATAGCAGCTCAGTACAGGTGGAGCCTCCAAGGGTCTTGTCTGGAGTGGTTTTGGAACCACAGACACTAGCTAGCCAAGTGTCCATCAAGAACAGTATAAATATTGACTTTCTCAGCCATAGATGGACTGACTTGTCCCCAGCTGCACATCTCTCCACATCTTATGTGTGTGTTCAGTCTTGTGTGTGTGGCTTGAATTGTAGCAATTATAGTAGGTGCAAGTCAGGGCCTGGCTTAAGGCTCAGGAGTCCACTGTGGGAGGGGGAAGAAGTTTGGTCTGACTGTGGTTTGTAGCCAAGAGTCAGCAGCTGTTACACTTACAGTCAGGGTTTCTGACAATGTTCTAGTCCTCTGTGTGTCTTCAGTCTGGAAAGCTTTCCAACTTCATTTGCTGTCATATAACAGCAGAGCCTTGCTCTGGACCCAGAGTTGGGCAGTAGCCCAGTGGTTCACTGAACTGTATATGTTGGGAGCTCTTGCTGGTGTTAACAGTGAGTTGTTATATCCCAAAAGAAACCCTTTCTTTGTGGACTTGCTAGAGGCAGTTTTAGTTTGCACCCCCGTGGATGTTTCTAGAAAAGAAGAGAATACTTTTTCCCCCAATGTTAGGGATCAAATTAGGGCTTTATGCATGCCATTCAAATGATCTACCACTGAGCCCCAGCCCAAGAGGTATAGGAAATAAGAAAAAGAGGGGAAGAAACTGATTATACAGTTACTAAGATTATAAATAAAACTGAGGAAACTGAAAAAAAAAAAAAACTTCACGTGAAGAGCTTTCAGCTGTGTTAACATGCCACCTTTTATTTCCTAAGCCTCTAGAAAGTGAAAAGCAAATTATTCTTCATACTCAAATCAGGAATTGTCCCACAAGCTGCTCTGAGATCTGTGTCCTGTGAACTAGCCAGATGCTAACTTACCAAACCCACCTTCCAGGCTCTTGCAAAAACTTTTTTTTTTTTTGAGCTGAGGATCAAACCCAGGGCCTTGCACTTGCTAGGCAAGCGCTCTACCACTGAGCTAAATCCCCAAGCCCCTCTTGCAAAAACTTACTCGCTGTCCTTCAGCATGGCTGTGATTTTGGACTGCAGATCTTTCTCATTCTCCAGCTCTGTGTGAAGGCGTCTGGATGCAGCCTGGAGACGACCCATAGCAGCCCTGGAGCATATCAATAGAATACAGAAAGGGCCATTCATGCAGTCAGATGCCAACCTTAAGTATCTTCCTCAATCATTCTCTGTCTTATGCTTTTGAGACAGGCTTTGTCACTGAATCTAGAACTCAGATTCTGCTGAACTGGCTAGCTAACAAGAGCTCCAGATCCTTCAGTGTTGGGATTTATAGGTGTGTGCTCACTGCTATGGGGGCTGGGGATCAAATTCAGGTCCTCATTCTTGTGTAGTAAGTATTTCACCAACTGAGCCAGCTCCTAGACTGACATTTCTTCTTTGTGTTATGATGTCTGTTTGCCACCCTGGAGAGATGCTGTCTGCCTCTTAACTATGTGAACATAGCAGGTACTTAAGACTTATCTTTGTTGAATGAATGAATGAATAAACCTCTATGTATGATACCATCTTGGCCATCATGGTAACACTTGGCTGTCTGACCTCCTTGCCCACAAGGATGACCTACATGTTGTTGGCTTCTCTCTCTGTGGCGATCTCAGCTGCCAAGCTCTCCTGCTGTTTGGTGAGGAGGTCCATCCTCTGATGACAGACACGCAGCTCCCCTCTAGAACGTTAAAATAAGAATTGCCATAATGTTTTCCTAAAGTTCTAGCCTCAGAAGGGGCCAGTGGGGTAAAGAAGGGGGAAGGTCTAAGGTGCAGGCCAAGGACTAGGAATACTTTGTCTTTCTAGGCGTCTCTCTGGTGCTATCATGTCATGTGAGTAGGGTGTTCCCTGAAAACCCTGCCCAAGGAGCCAGCTCTGTAAACTCCTCCAAAGGTGATATGCCTGGGGAGCCGAGGGAATGCAGTTAACGGAGTGTGTGTACGCGCAGCCCCGAAGAGCACAGAGGTGATATGCCTGGGAGCCAAGGGAATGCGGTTAATGGAGTGTGTGTACACGCAGCCCTGAAGAGCACACAGCTGCTAATGGCTGCAGCTCCTCGTCGGCACGCTGTGACACAGACCAAGGCAGTTCCCTGTGTAAGCCTGGGTAAGATGCTCACTCCTCTTACGTGACTTTCACTTCAGCTAGAAATAACAGAATAAAATCTAAAGCATGAGTTCTAACGACTTCCAGAGGATGTCAGGACAGCTGCAGCATGAAGAGCATGACATTGGAATTGGGTAAGACCTATACCCACAGGTGGTGTTACATGCTAAGGTCATGCAGAATGATGCTTTTGTTTTTCAGAGACTCTAAAATAGGAGTAGTATCATGATCCTGAAATTTACTTTCAAATGATTCAGCTAAAGAATCATAGCTATGACACACATACATATTAAGCAGGAAAAGCTAAACATGGTAATCTGTAGTGGAATACAGGAAACAGCTGCCTACTACTAGTTTCCAATTTTTCTGTATATTGGAGAAACACACTCAGTATTTCCGCTGAATATGCTGGCAGACCAAATGCCAGTGAGACCAAGTCCAGAAGGACCCTGAGAAGTAGGAGGCTATTCACTAAGGTCTCAGTCATACCTGAAACATGCAGAAACGAGATGGTCATGGAGAACCTGGCAGGACCTAAGACCACCCTCAATTCCCTGGGATCTTGTCTAGATTGAGGGAGGGGGAAAGGAGGTGCAGCCCTGGGCACCACATCTCTTCAGGGTTGTGAGGTTGCTCCTTGTAAAGACTGCAGCAGGAAGCTAAAGGCAGGACCTGCCACATGGACACTACAACCAGAAGGAGTGGCTAGGCCGTGGGTCCTCGGCACGTGAGCTCACCGAGTCTTCTGAATAAAAAGGTCCTTCTCCTCATGCAGCTTGTCCAGGAGGTTCAAGCTTTTCCGAAGGTGAAACGCCTGGACTCTGTCTTTGGTGGTCGCCTTCTTCGTTTTCTCGGCAGTCACCTCCTCTTCTTTTGCTGGACTTGGAAAAAAAAAGATAACACTTGCTTCACACACAAACCATAGCACTCAGCATTACCTGAGGATGCTCTCCACCCAGCATCTCCACAGCCACTGAACTACACTCCAAAAGAAGGAAGGCTGCCACTCAAGGAATTACCAGCAGCATCCTAGGCGAACAGTGTCCTCAAATCCCAGAAGAAATGGTTCCATCTCAAACTCTGGATCCTCCAACTGGATTCTTTCTAGAAATCAAGGAAACAGTCAAAACAAAACAACACAAAGCCAAACTGTAGTCAGAGTGTGGTGGCTCATTCCTATAATCCTAGCACAGGAAAAGAAAAAGGAAGAAAAGCAGGAATTCCAGGTCAGGTCTAGGAAGTTGGAGGCCATCCTTGTCTCAAAATATAAAACAAAAATATTTTCAGAGGATAAAGAAAAATATTTTTAAAAAAGAAAAATAAAAAGTCCGGCAGAGGTGGCACACGCCTTTAATCCCAGCCCTTGGCAGAGGCAGGCGGATCTCTGTGAGTTCAAGGCCAGCCTGGTCTACAGAGTGAGTTCCAGGACAGGTTCCAAAGCTACAGAGAGAAACCCTGTCTCGAAACCACTAACCCCATCTCCCCTCACAAAATGTAGAAGGATTCTCAAAAAATCTGAAGGCCAACTAAATGGCTCAGTGGGTAAGGTACCTACTTGCCAAGCCTGATGTGGCCTGAGTTCACTCTCCAGGGCCCACATGGTTGAAGGAGAGAACTTCTGACAAGCTGTCTTCTGACCTCCACACACACAGAACATGCACACACAGAAGCAAATAAATGTAATTTTTTTTATTTTTTGTTTGTTTGCTTGCATGTATGCATGTGCCTGCAGAGGCCAGAAGATGGCGCTAGGTTCTCAGGAATTGGCGTTACAGACACACGTGAGCGGCTAGAATCTAGGTACTGAGAACTGAACCTGGGTCCTCTGCAACATCAGTAAATACTCTTAACCATTCAGACATCTTTACAATCCCTATTTTAAAAAAATCATTATTATTATTTTAGAATTATGATTCTGAGAACATCCCTGGAGACTTTCAAAAAAACAGAAGCCAGGTGGTGGTGGTGGCGGCGGCGGCGGCGGCGGCGGCGGCGCACGTCTTTAATCCCAGCACTTGGGAGGCAGAGGCAGGCGGATCTCTGTGAGTTCAAGGCCAGCCTGGTCTACAGAGCGAGATCCAGGACAGGCACCAAAATAACACAGAGAAACCCTGTCTCGAAAAACAAAAACAAAAAAGAAAGAAAGAAAGAAAAAGAAAAAAACCATAGAGAACTATGGGTTTATCTCCGTATCATCAAAATACGTCTGTAAAAATTACTGAAAAGAATGTGTAAAAGGCTGGAGCCTACCACCACAAGGAGGATGGAAGAGGGAAGACCAGTGAGAGGCCCACACAAATCCAAGAGGAAGAAAGATCAGGGACAGGGTGGAGCAGGGACAGGGTCCACACAGACCCAGAAAACAGGGCCATGGGATCAAGTTTGTAGGCTAGGAGGGACACAAAATCAAGGATAGCTCAGAAAAGTTTGGATCATCAGAAATTTTTAAAAGAAATTCTAAAATATTCCAGAAAAACAAAAAATAGGTCACATTCAAAGGATTAAAATTAAAAATGGCATCAATTTATTAATGGTGACTTGGAAAATAGAACAAAATGGATTACCACATTCAGATTCTCAGCCATTATTTATTATTTGTCAACTAAAGACAAGAGCAGAACTCCCTGTTTGAGAAATAAATGATTTAGTAGATGCACTTTCTGTACTTTCCCTGGAATAAAGGGCAATTAAGAAACACATTGTCTTCTATGCTGAAACTTGTCTGATTTTGGAAAAGGCCTTTGTTACCATCGTCTATGGGAGGGAGGCTGTCCACCAGGTCCTCATCGGAAAACAGGGTAGTAGGTTCTTCCATACTGGGAGTCAGAAATTAACTGCAAAAAATATTATAAAATATGTATCAACAATATTATAGATTTTAAAATCCTTAACATTTATGAGAACTAAGAGTGCAGTGATATACACCTGTGGTTTCACTATTTAAGAAGAGAGGAAAGAAGACGTTTGAGACCAGCAGTTGCTACATAACAAGAATCAAAAATACAAAAGGTAATAATTTTTCTTATACAAACACATTAAGAAAATATATAAGCTACAGACTAAAAAAATATTTATAGCAGAGATATTTGACAAAAGCTTATATCTAGAATATAGAGGTCCTAAATATCAAGACAAAACTGCAATTTTAAAAGGTCAAAAGAGTTATAATTCATGTTGCAAAACAGATAAGGCAGTGGTGAGTAGACCTGTCTGTCCACACATGCACTTCGCACGCATGACTTGGTATGACAGGATGGCTCAGCAGGCAAGGGCTTGCGGCCAAGCCCGACCACCTTAGTTTAATCCCTAGCACCCTCTTGGTAGGAGACAACTGACCTCACATACACACATACAACATTTCCAAAATGTACTAAATATTTAAAAATGGAACAAATGACCCAATTTCTTTAACAAATAAACATCAGAATAAGAAGAAATGTCAAAAGACCTTGAGGGACAAGTCAGCCACCTGTCCTATGAATACTGTGTGGCTCCTGACTCAAGCAGACAACCCTAAATGAAATTCTTGAGATAATTCCTGAAAATTAACAACAGGTATTGGATTTTATTTTTAAAATGACTGTTTTGTTGGAGTTGATTTGATTTTTTGGATTGGCTAAATGTACAGAGGTACACACTAAGGCTTTCCAAGAGGGATGGGAGTATGCCTGGTTGTCTTTACAATGTGTTAGCCCAAATAGGAACAGGATACACAACACTAATATGCTGTGCTTGGAATCTAAGGTTCATATTATCCTTCCCCCTATTTGTTTTAATTTTTCCAAGATTTATTATTTGTTATTATTAGTGGTGGTGGTGGTGGTGGTGGTGGTGGTGGTGGTGGTGTGTGAACTCGAAGATGCCTGCAAAGGCCAGAAGAAGGTTTCAGATCTCCTGGAACTAGAGTTACAGGTGGTTGTAAATGACCCAATTTTAGCACCGGGAATTAAACTTTAGTTCTCTGCAAGAGCCACAAATGCCCTTAACAGTTCAGCCATCTCCCCAGCCTCCTTCTCTTTATTTTTATGATTATGGAATTTTTCTATAAGAAAAAAATTGCAAAAAGAATAAAATATAAACAGACTCAGGTTTAGCCACTGGAGACTTCCTATAGTCGATAAGTCAATTTTAGAGTCACTGAACTGCATCCAAGTCTCAGGAGGGCTGTGCACATGTGTAGGTACATACACATGTGTATGTACATACACCTGAGAAAAACAAATCAGAAACTTGCCCAGTGCATTTTAAAATATAAGTCAAAGAACAAAGGACAATAGTGTTGAAGGAGCATAAGGGAGGTGTGTCCTACCAATATTAAGACTTATTATAAAGTTATAAAATTAGAACAGTGCCATGGCAAACAGAAACAGACCTGTAGAATAGGATAAGGAGTCTAGAAATTGGTTGCTAAAGGTTGATACCACTTAGTACAAAATCTGATTGCTCACCAGCAAGCAGGACTGGGTGTTTTTCAGTGGGCATGTTGAGAAGCTGGACCCTTTCCTGGAAAATCATCTCCATGTGGATTAAAAGCTCCTATGTGAAAAGTGAAACCACTGCAGTGGCAGTGGCCAAGAGGGAGTCATGACCTCAAGGTTTCTAAATAAGGCACCAAAGACATTAGCCATGAGAGAAAATGCTGACAGAGTCACCTGTATTTGAATTTAACACTTCTGAGCAGATGGCATCCTAAGGAGACTCAGAGAAAAGCTATGGGGTAGAAGATATAACAATCCACAACTTAAAAGGTTTACCATCAAGACCATGAAAAGGACCTACTGAGTTTATGCAGAATACACTCCCCAGAAGAAACACAGGCAAAAGCTTTATTATCAGGAGCTTTATAATAGAGACATTCAGCCAATACATGCTGCAGCCACATATCCAGTTCACCAGCGTACCCGGCTGTACATCTGTTCTTCTAGTGTTATCAACAGAGTCCTCTTTTGGATGATAAACTACCTCATGATCATAACTTAAGAAAAGTAGTTCAACATCATCTGTAATAAGGGAACTGCAAAGTTACAGTGAGCTATCATTACGTAGTCATCAGACTTGGGAGCATAAAGATCTAGTAGGTGCTGGGAAGGACATGAAACAGTGAAAAGGCTGATATGTCAACAGAGAAATGGGAGGTGGAGCTTTGGCATTAGACATTAGGAGCTAGGCATCATACAGGAAAAAAAAAGAACAAACCCTTTGCTTTCCCCATTTTTTTAAAAAATAAATTACTATATATACTTGTTAGCTAAAAAACAGCACAAATTCATCTCATTATTCTAGAGCAGCAGTTCTCAACCTGTGGGCCTCAACCCCCTTAGGGGATGCATATCAGATATCTACATTAAAATTTATTAACAGTAGCAAAGTTATAGTTATGAATTAGTAATGAAATAATTTTATGGTTGGGGGTGTCTTAGGGTTTCTATTGCTGTGAAAAGACACCTTGACCACAGTAACTCTTATAAAGGAAACATTTTAATTGTGGTGGCTTGCTTACAGTTTGGAGGTTCAGTCAGTCCATTATCATCATCATGGTGGAACAAGGAGGCATGCAGGCAGACATGGTGCTGGAGCTGAATACGCTACATCTTTCAGGCACAGGAAGTGAACTGTCTCACTGAGCATATATGAGACCTCAAAGCCTGCTTCCACAGTGATACACTTCCTCTATGGTGGTATTTTATTTGTACTGAAATGTGATTTTAATTGTATGTTAATAAATAAAGTTGTCCGGGGGTCAGAGCTATTAGAGCCATAGCAAAAGCTGGGCATTGGTGGTGCACATCTTTAATCCCAGCACTTGGTAGAAAAGCTAGGTAGATCTCTGTGTGTTCAAGGATACAGAAAACATTGGAGACACACGCCTTTAATCTCAATACCATAGAAGACCTGGAGGGCTGCACATACAGGCAGTGACAAGGCAGTCATGTGTTTGGGTTTATAACCAATGAGAAGGCAGAACAGAAAGACTATATAAAGACAAACACACAGGAAGTAGGTCTCTTTCGGAGAGGTCTCTTGGCTGAAGAGGCTAGCTGCAGGGTAAGGCTCTTAGCTCTGATCTCTTGGCTTTCTTCTTTGCATTGGTTCTGTGTTTCTTATTTAATAAGACAGTGTCCTCCAACAAGGCCACACTTCCTCCAACAAGCCCACGCCTCCCATTAGTGCCACTCACTTAGGGGGCCGTTTTCTTTCAAATCATTACAGGGGGTCACCACAAAGTGAAGAATTGTATTGAAGGGTTGAGACCCATGCTCTAGGGGCCAGGCATCTGAGGCTCAGTGATCTAAGGCCACGGTGTCAACAGGTGTGTGGAGTCAGCTTGATACAAGCATGGCCATCTTTTTTTTTTTTTTAATTTATTTATTATGTATACAATATTCTGCCTGCATGTATGCCTGCTCGCCAGAAGAGGGCACCAGATCTCATTATAGATGGCTTTAAGCCACCATGTGGTTGCTGGGAATTGAAGTCAGGACCTCTGGAAGAGCAGCCACTGCATCTTAAGTCAAAATTATCATGATGTCCTCCAATTAACCCTAGCTGTTTTTTCTCAGCAAATCATAAATAGATAAAATCATTAGAGTATTATGTGGGACTTTACAGCAGGTCAGCAGAGTCACCCATGCTAGAGCCTTTGATGTTCTCTCTCCTGCCTCCCTCTTCCACTTACCTGACCTTTTAGTGTAGCTGCATTCATTGGGCTCACTGAGATGACCCAGGATGACTCTTTCATCTCAAAGGCAGCTTGATGAACTACCTCAGTTCCTCTGATTCATAGGACATCATATTTTTACTGGTTCCGAGGACTGGGACATCGGTTGTCTCTGAAGCAATAGGCTTTCTTCTGAGAGGGACACCCTCTCCTTAGAGAAGACTGTAGAAACTCTCACTTCTCACATTAGTTTTCCAGGGTTGCCATAGCAAAACACCCCGATCTGTATGCTTTACATCACAGAAATGTATTCTGTCAGTCTCCAAGCCAGAAGTTCATGTTTTTTTTTTGTTTTTTTTTTTTTTTTTTTTTTTTTTTTTAAGATTTATTTATTTATTATGTATACAGTGTTCTGCCTGCATATATGTCTGCAGGCCAGAAGAGGGCACCAGATCTCATTACAGGTGGTTGTGAGCCACCATGTGGTTGCTGGGAATTGAACTCAGGACCTCTGAAGGAGTGGTCAGTGCTCTTAACCTCTGAGCCATCTCTCCAGCCCTTCATGTTTGTTTTTAAGACAGGGCTCCAGGCTAGTGGTGGTGGCCCATGCCTTTGATTCCTGCACTTGAGAGGCAGAGGCAGGTGGATCTGAGTTCAAGGCCTACAGAGCGAGTTCCAGGACGGCCAGGGCTACACAGAGAAACCCTGCCTTGAAAAGCCAACCAACCAATCAACAGAAACTACTGTTCAAGAGTAAATTTCTAATCTAAATATAAGCAAAGATGAAATGAGGATCGCAGGTCTGTGCATAGTTAACCAGGAGAGGCACTGTGCTGTGGGTGAAGGTGAGATTCTATTAATTGGCTTGGCCGGGCTTTTGATATTTGCTTGACAGTTCTCACATTGCACACAAGAAATTAGGCATCATTTGTCTGAAGAGGATATCCACGAGTGAGTACCTGAGCAGTCCAACTCATTACCTAGTTCAGTACCAGTACCTGGCCTACAGTAGATATTCAGGGAGTATTTTGCTAAACATCTTCACTCGCATAAAGAAATTATTTTATGGGAAACCAAGCTAAGGAGGCCTATCCACTTCCAACGAAGGCTTCTTTATGGATGTGAATTTATTTATTTATTTATTTATTTATTTATTTATTTATTTATTTATTTATTTATTTTGGTTTTTTCGAGACAAGGTTTCTTTGTGTAGCCCTGGCTGTTCTGGAAATCTCTTTGTAGACCAGGCTGGCCTCGAACTTACAGATATCCTCCTGTCTCTGTCTCCCGAGTGTTGTGATTAAAGGCGTGTGCCACCACCACCGCCCAGCTTGGATGTGAATCTTACTCGCATCTCTCAAAGACTGGTGCCTGGTCCTCTCCAGCAAGGTTTGACTCTGCCTCTTCATAAACTGTGGTTACCACGTGGCTCCCAACCATGCGGCCACACAGAGAAGCCAGCCACCCATGTCCAGCACATCCTCAGGGCAGAACGCTTCATCAGTACCCACCTCTCTGGCCAGTCCAGGAACGTCCCTCAGCGATGAGACTTCAGCAAAGGTCCCCCAGGAACGGACTGTTGCCCAGACCCCTCAGGAACCGCTCCTCCGTAGTGGCTCCTCAGCAACAGCCCCTAAAAATGGTCCCTGGAGACGGCCCCTTAGCAACAGCCCCTCCCAAATGACCCCTAGGCAGTGGTCCCGCAGAAGGGTCCCCCCACCCGGAAACAGATCCTCGCTGACTTCCTCAGCAGTGGCCCCGGAGAAACAGTTTCTTGGCACCAGGCCCTCAGAAATGTCCCCTTAACGATGTCCCCTTAACGGCCCGCTGCCTCTCGCCCACCGTGGATCTGAGGCTGCGTAGTTTGGGCCCGCAGCTCCATGGCAACGGAAGGCTGCGTTGTTGGCAGACAGGGCGGTGCTTGCTCCAGGAGAGCCGGCGCAGGCGTAGTGCAGCTGTGCTGGCCGACCTGAGGGCTGAGTCGCAACTGAGGGTTGCCCACACAATTAATTCTCCTGGAGACTGGGGCAAGTACTGGATGACTTGGCTAAAGCCAGGTGCAGCTTGGGTCAGCTCCTACCTTAAAAATAAAGGAACGTTTACATGAAAGTTGGAATCTCCTGCGTCTCTTTTAAAAAGACTGGCACCGCATGCTTGGCTGCTTTGGATCTGAATTCCGACTCTCCTAGGTCCTGCCCTTTAGGTGGTGACATCTGATTCCTCTGTGTGACCCACAGGGCCCTTCGGGGTTGTGTTTGGACGTTTAGGTTGGCGTTGTCGCTAATCTGGGCCCAAGGCGGACTCAACGGTGGACAGGACAGGACGGGACAAGACATCGGGGTTACAAGGATGACTGGTAATCCCTTAGTTTTATCTTGGAGATGGAGAACCTTCAGCTTCAAGAAATCCTCAAAAGTACAGAGGCCTTTGCACTCTCTGTAGCCAGATACTTTCCCTCTGGAATTGTGAGCTTGAGGAATACCACTGCAATACTGTATCGGTCCCTTATAGGTGTGTGTGGGGTGTGTGTGTGTGTGTGTGTGTGTGTGTGTGTGTGTGTGTGTGTGTGTGCTGGAGATTGAACCCGGGTGTTCTATAGGTCTGGAGCGTCGTCTATGGAAACTTGTGTCCTAGTTTGTTTCTTTATTGCTATGCTGAAACACCCAAAGAACTTGGAAAAGATAGCCCATAGGCACCCTCTAGCTGTGAGAGTGTGTGATCGGAGCCGCAGTTTCCTGCATTGCCCTTGATAAATGGATGAGCAGGGTTGCAAGACAACCATATCCACTGCTATAGTTTGAGTATGAAGTGTGCTCCCCCAACCACAAAGGCTCACCCGTCAAAGGCTTGGTCCTCAGCTGATGGATCCAATCATTGAGAGGTTCTTGGATCATGAGGCTTCTGACTTAATCAATGAATTAATCCCTCCAATTTGATGGCATTGGGAGGTGGTAGAAAAACGAGCAGGTGGCAGTTGGCTGAAGGAAGCAAGTCATTGGAAGAGGTACCCTGGAAGATATAAATGCCTCGGCCCCTTTCTGCTTTCTGGCAACCATGTGGTAAGCAACTTTGTTCTGCTACACCCTTGTCATGATGCTCTGTCTCACCACAGCCAAGAAACAAAGGAACCAGCTGACTATGCACTGAAACTTTTGAAATGTTGAATCAATAAAATTTTCCAGCTGGGTTTGGTGATGCAGGCTTCTAATATCAGGAGGCTGAAGCAGGAGGATAGCAAGTTCAAGGTTTACTGGGCTAGATAAAAATTTAGGGATAGTTTTGGCCGCTCAACAAGATCTGGCGTCAAAATTAAAAGGGCTGGTGATGCAGCCCAGCCAGAGAAAGCTTGCCTTCCATGCACACTGTCCTAAATTCAATCCCCATTACAGTAAAATAAATGAATACATAAGTAAGTCTTCTCATTTAAGTTGCCTCAAGTGTTTTGTTTTGTTTTTTTTGTTGTTGTTTTGTTTTTGTTTTTTTTTTTTTTTTGGAGCTGAGGATCGAACCCAGGACCTTGAGCTAAATCCCCAACCCCATGGGTTGAGGTGTTTTTGTTGTTGTTGTTGGTTTTTTTTTTTTGTTTGTTTGTTTGTTTGTTTGTTTTGTTTTTTCAAGACAGAGTTTCTCTGTGTAGTTTTGGTGCCTGTCCTGGATCTCGCTCTGTAGATCAGGCTGACCTTGAACTCACAGAGATCTGCCTGGCTCTGCCTCTCAAGTGCTGAGATTAAAGGTGTGCACCACCACCACCACCACCACCACCACCACCACCACCACCACCACCTGCCTCAAGTGTTTATTACAGGGACAAAACCCTGATAACCCTGTTGGGCTGGCCAAACCTGTGAGGTATACACCTCTCCCTTCTATTTAAATATGTCAGTTGAGGATCAAGGATTGGAGACTTCCACAGCCCAATTCTTTTTCCTCATCTTCCCAAGATGTGAGCACCTACTAAATTGTTTGTATCCCTCATTGTATCCCATGGCCGCTACTTGGAGGACACTTGTTGACAAAATTGGTGCCAATAACGGTCTGAGAAAGCTGACTGTAGGGGAAATAAGTTAGTGACTCACTGTCCCCTGGGCAACAAGGCGCCCTGCTGGGTAGCATATGAATGTCTTGTATACAGAGGCAGCTCCTCAGTCAGACTTTTACTGTCAACAAACTGAGCGGAGATGGCTGGTGCAATGATGTGAGCTTTAGGGAAAAGAGTGTTTGTGGGTGTGGAGAACACCCCACCTGCTGTTCAGCTGCACTAGCACCCCACTAAAGGATCATGAAAAGTCGTCAATAAAATGTCAATATTGGTGTGAAATCTGGTGCCGCTTTGGTAGTTGGTAGGCACCTGGTCTCTCACAATAAGAGCAAAGGAAAAGCAGTGCCAGAGTAAGGACTGAGTAGTTTGGTCACTGACCTCTAGCAATGAATGAATCTCGGTTGAACAGGCTTACCACAACTAGGCCTAACTTGTAGACTAATGCCTGGGACTGTGGGGTGGGCAACCAATGGATGTCCTTGAGTATTTGGTTGTCCTGACTCTTCTGAAATGATTTCAGAGCATTCAAAGGAAGCTTCTGCCTCACTAAGAAGAGGCAGCATCCCCAAATGTTCATGAAGACTCTGTAGTCTTCATGACTACAAGGAGTAACAAGGTTCCCTTTGCTGTGTGTTTTTATTCTTTCTCCTGGTTGCCATAAGGGGCAAGATACTCTCTAGCCTACTAATAAATAAATTTTACAGTGGACTGCTGACTTGGACTGACCTCCCAGGCCCCAACAGACCAGATCAAACCAAAGTCAGTCACACTGAGGTTCCATATCACCAGCAAAAAGCAGGGTATTTATTTGACCTGAGAAACTGGGAGACAAGTGTGATAGCCATGGAATTTCACAAGGATCAAGGCAAATAAATCAGGAAATGAGCAGGGCAACAGTGGCACACACCTTTAATCCCAGCACTTGGGAGGCAGAGGCAGGCGGATCTCTGTGAGTTTGAGGCCAGCCTGGTCTCCAAAGCAAGTTCCAGGAAAGGCGCAAAGCTACACAGAAAAACCTTGTCTCGGGGGAAAAAAAAAGCCAGGAAATGTTTGACTGTTGCTCAAATTTCTAAACAGTCTTTTAATAAAAATCCCAGAGCCAGATACTGGGGTAAATGCTGAAAGATCAGAGAGAGACAAAGGAACAAGCCACTGCCACGTCTTACCCCTTGGACTCCTCAGCCTGAAAAGCTCCCCAGTCGGAAGGCCTTTAATTCTTGTCTCCTTACGCCTTATATACCTTTCTCTGCCCATCCATCACTTCCTTTCTAGTGCTGGGATTAATGGCGTGTGTGCTTCCCAAGCAAAGGCATGAGATTTCAAGTGCTGGGATTAAAGGCGTGTGCCACCATTGCCTGGCTCTGTTTCTCTCCTAGACTGAGTCAATCTCATGTAGTGGCTTTGAACTCACAGAGATCCAGACCGATCTCTGCCTCCCGAGTGCTAGGATTAAAGGTGTGTGCCATCACTGCCTGGCTTCTATGTTTAATCTAGTGGCTTGTTCTGTTCTCCGATCTTCAGGCAAATTTTATTAGGGTACACAATATATCACCACATCTCACCAAGACATATAATAATCAAACAGATAGAGATAAGAGATAAATAAAAACTCCTTAATACACCCAGAGGAAAGACTCAATTTTACACAGTGTACCAATGAGAGAAACCTAGCTACAAACCAAGGGAGAGAAATCCTGAAAACACTGAAGAAAAAAAAGACAGACTGACAGGAGAACTAGTGACCTAATTATCTATGCTTGGGGAAGCTGGCTGTTGAAAACAAAGGCAATGTTATGGTATGTAAATTATTGGCAATAAAATCGTTTTCATTTAAGAAATACTGGTTAGGTAGAATCTCTGGCCTAGTTAATAGACTGTTTGCCTAGCACTCACAAGACCCCATATTTGATTTCCAGCATAAACCAGGTGTGCGGGCACAATATCTTTAATCCCAGCAGTTGGGAGATAGATGGAAGGATCAGAAGTTCTGCATCACCCTTAGTTACATAGTGAGTTTAAGGACAGCCTGGGCTACATGAGACCCTGTCTCAAAAAGCACACATTTAAAAAGGGTGTGTGTGTGTGTGTGTGTGTGTGTGTGTGTGTGTGTGTGTGTATGTGCGTGTTAGAGAGATGGCTCAGAGGTTACAAGTGCTTTTTCAGAAGGCCTAAGTTTGGTCCTCAGTACCCACACTGGACAGTTTACAACTGCCTGTAACTTTAGCACCAGACAACTGGAAGCACTCTTCTGGTCCCTGAGGGCATCTGCACATACATGGCATACATATACACAGACGTCACATATATATGAATAAAAATAAAAGGTAAATAAATAAATAATAAATTAGGGGCTATAGAGATGGCTCAGAGGTTAAGGGCGCTTGCTGCTCTACTAGAGGATCACAGTTAGGTTCCCAACACCAAGTCAGTCACTCAAAAACCTCTGTAATTCCAGCTCCAGATCTGAGGCCTTCTTTTGTACTCTGAAGCCACCTGTACTCACAGATGTGTACACACACACACACACACACACACACACACACACTTTTTAAAATAAAACAAATCTTCAAGAAAAATGAAAATTTTTATTTTTATATTTATTAATTTTATTTTATGTGTATGGGTATTTTGACTGTGTATATGTATGTGTACTACATGCATGCCTGGTGCCTTTGGGGTTCAGAAGATGGTGTTAGATTCCCTAGAACTGGAATTACAGATGTTTGTAAGCCACCATGTGGGCACTGGTAACTGAATCCAGGTTGTCTGTAAGAGCAGCAAATGCTCTTGAGTGCTGAACCATCGCTATAGGCCCTAAAACAATTTTTTTTTAAATGGAGATGAATTGGCAGTGTAACTCAGTGGTACAGCAGTCATGTGACATGTGTGGAGTCCTGGTTTCAACCCCCTGTGCTGCAAAACACACAAATAAATACATATGTGAAAAAATAAAGGGGCCGAGTGGTGGTGGCACATGTCTTTAATCCCAGCATTCAGGAGGCAGAGCAGTCAGATCTTTGTGGTCCTGATCCCTGAGGCTAACCTGGTCTACAGAGCAGGTTCCAGGACAGGCTGCAAAGCTACTCAGAGAAACCCTGTTTCAAAAAAACAAAACAAAACAAAACAAATGGAAATTTCTGTTTCTTTCCTCATAACTAGAACAACTTTTAAAAACTGAACCAAATATATAATACAATAGCAATTCTCAAGTTATTGGGCAACAGAGAACCAAGAACCTTGGAGATGGACCGTGCATAAGGGAGCCCACCTTATTTTTATGTCACCGTGACGAAACGCCATGGAGAAGGAACTTTATAAAAGAAAGCTTTTAATTTGTGGCTCACAGTTCCAAAGGGCTAAAGTTCATGACTGTCATGGTGGCGAGCATGGCAGCAGCGAGACAGCCTTGGGGCTAGAGAAGTAGTTCCAAGTTTATATCTAATCCACAACCATGAGGTTGAGAAAAAGAGCACTGGGAATAACCTGAGTTTTTGAAACCCCAAATCCAGTCCTCAGTGACACTCCTCAAAAAGGCCACATCTCTTAATCCTACCCAAACAATTCCACCAGATGGGGACCAAGCATTCAAATATATGAGCCTACGGGGGCATTCTTGTTCAAACCATCACAGAGCCCTCAGATGACGCCAACTTCTACCGAGGAAAGTTTCTAGGCCATGTCAAGGCAAGAGAGCAGCAATGAAGGAAAATAGATAATGTGGATTATGTAATAAAGATTAAAAACTCTGGGCCTTCAAAAGTTTGGTTGAAGTGAAAAATAAATAGAGAAACCCCAGACTGGGTGAATATATTTATAAAATGTCTTTCTAAAACAAATATAACTACTCAGTTCAACAAATGGAAGGCAAATAACCTCATATTTTAATTAGTAAGAAATTAAAAGAAAACACCTAAAAAGGCACTCAGCACCTTAGTCATTGAAAAAAAATTCACATTATATCTGCAATGAGATACCTCTTCCTAGCTGTAGATTGGTCCAAATTAGAGATTTGGAATGTTAAGTGTTGGTGAGGAGGTGAGGCAACATGAAATCTCACACATCTCTAAATGGTACAGCCACTTTGGAGAGCAGATTGGCAGTCTTTTATAAACTAAGCATTTGTTCCCCTAAAATCCAACAATCCTACACCTACATATTTATTCAAAAGAAATGAAAACATATGTCCACTCAAAGACTTGTACTTGAATGTTCAAAGCATTTTTACTTATAATAGCCTAAACTGGGTACTCAAATGACCATCAACAGGTGGGAAGTTAAATTATACTCAAGGCAATACAACTCAGCAAAAAGATAACACTGATGGCTAGGCATGCTGGTGCACACCTTAAACCTCAGCACTCAGAAGGCAAAGGCAAGTAGCTGTCTGTGAGCTCAATACCAGTCTGATCCACATAGCAAGTTCCAGGCTCCCCAGGACTACATGGTAAGACTCTGTCATCCATCCCCATGCCCCAAAATGCTGATGCATGCAGTAACAAATGTGTAGTTGTTCTCAGCTCTGCAGTCAGATGTCACCTGAGGATTCAGGGGGCTCAAGGCTCACTAGGCATTACCCACTTCCAGGCTTACTGAGAGAGGGGGACAGGATTTAGGTCCTCCATCTGGGGACTGGGGCCTATGTTCCACCTGGCTATGAATATGTCCAAGCTGACCTCATTTCCTGCTCTGCCATCAGCTCACATTGAGCAAGGGGCTCCATCAAAGAACAGAAGCACCAGATATGCTCGTAAGACTTAAGCCGATGGCTTTTATGACCAAGTCTGGTGATTCCTTATCACCCCAGGGATATCATTACAATTTGTTGGCTCCAGATCATACAACAGGAAATGAGTTCTAAAAACCAGAAGCAGGATCATTGGAAGCAACTTTGGATGGCTATCTATACCAGTTTCGTACTGTGTGACTCTATTTATAAAGTATGAAAAGAAATGACAGAAATTCTACTTTAAATGTTTTTTTAGACAGGGTCTTGCTATGTAAACTAGATGTCCTTGGACATGCTATTGTAGACTAAGTTGGTCTTGAACTCTACTGTCTAAGCCTCCTGAGTACTAGGATTGAAGGAATTCACCACCAAGCCTAGCTAGTAAACCTTCCTTGACTTCTCCGACATCAGCATGCATAGTCAAAGAATCCAGGTCCAGAAGACAGACCAATGGTAACCCTTCCTCACAAGTTGCTCCAGTGTAGCCACAGAAGTTCCAGTCTGATACCCTGTATATTAAGTCTAGTGTTGGATCTCTCTAGCAGCCATTTTTAGGAGTTTTTGTGATATAGACTCAATCATGCTCATATCTAGTGTAGAGTTTTTCTCGCTTGATTGACAGCTCTTTTGTTAGAAATGTTAATTTGTGTCTAACATTTTCTATCATGCGAAAGACTTCAAAATGTCACTTTCCTCGCCTTCTTCTCCTTCTTTTCCTTCTCCTTCTCCTTCTTCTCCTTTTTTTTTTTTTTTTTTTTTTTTTTTTCCAAAATAAGGTTTCTCTATATAACAGTCCCAGCTCCCCTGGAACCTGCTCTGTAGCCCAGGCTGGCCTCAAACTCACAGAGATCTGCCTGCCTCTGACTCCTGATTGCTGGGATTAAAGGTGTGTGCCACCACCACTCAGTAAAATGACACTTTCAAAACAAAATTTGAGAATAGAATTCAAACTTCTCTACATTAAATTCAAGTAATGGTACTTTGATGCCTGTTTTGCTCTAGGCAGAAACAAATGTTCTAAGTGTCCCAAAAAACTCTTCAGTGGTGCTTGAGATTGAGATTACTAAGGAAATGACAGCTAAGGCCTCTTCTGAGTGGACCGCATGCCTTCTTTGAATAGACTATAGAGTTTAGTCTGCTCCAAGTATTTTGTACGTGATCCTTTCTGCCAAGTTTCTCCTGCTTATCCACATGAACAATCTAACTGAAAATCACAGGATTAATAATTACACTCTAGGCTCAATGAAACCCTATTTGTATCACTGTCATTTTTCTCTATTTAGTACATTTTCCCAGGAAAATAATAAAGCAAATTCACAATTGCATCAGACAAGGACTTTAAATTTAGAGAATGTAGTTTCCTCTTGCAGGCTGTGTGACTCACCTCTACCTCCTGGGGCCAACCTGCTGCTGTGGTACTGCAGTAATGGGCTTAGGCCAACTCCCCTGTCCAAGCCTCACACTTGTTCCCTCCCTTCCCATGTGCTGGATGCACCAACAAAACCATCATCCAAACTTACGGCAAGGAAGACTGCAGGCCAGTCATGATTGTTGAGCTCCCCAGGAGACCATTCCTCTGTGGCTTTATCAGTGCCACAAGGACCTTGCTATTCACAGATAAACTGAACTCGTGAGTCCTGTGGCTGCCTAAAGAGGCAGGATTTTTCAACCTTCCAGGTTTCCTGCTCAGTCCCATTTTGGGAGAGCAACATGCCTCCTTGCCCAGAACCAAGAGACACAGCAGCCATTGCCTTGATTATCCAAGCAAGGGTTCTCAATAGATTCTACCTGATTCATGTCAAATACATAGTAATGGAGGTGTATTAGTAGGTCTCATTTATCTGACAAAATATCTGACAAGGGCAATTTAGAGAAGGAAGGGTTTATTTTAGTTTACAATTTAGAGGCACAGTCCATCATGGTTGGGGAAGCTTGTCAGGAAGAGCAGCTCTAGCTCTGGTGTCAGCAGTGAGGTAGCTGGTCATGGTGCATCTGCAGTCAGAAAGCCAAGAGAGATGCTTGTGCTCAGCACCTTGCTCTCTCTTCTGTTCCCTTCTATTATTCAGCTTGGGACCCCAGCCTATGGAACGGCACCTGACATTCAGGGCGAGTCTTACATTTGCAGTTGAACTGTTCTGAAAAATACCTGCCTAGAAACTCCCAAAGGGCCTCTCCTAGGTGATTCCTAACCTATCACATTGACAATGAAGATGCATCATTGATGCAGATGCCAGAAGAATGAATAGTGAAGGGATCACACGAGTAGGCTTGAACTCCCAGTTTCTTTTTCACTACTGTTCTTTTTTTAAAGATTTATTTGTTTTCATTTTATGTATATGAATGTTTGCATGCACATATGTTTGTGCACTACATGCATGCCTGGTTGGGCTATGGACCCCCTGGAACTAGATGGTTGTGAGCTGTTATGTGGATGCTGGGAATCAAACCCAGCTCCTCTGCGAGAGTAGCAACTGCTTTTAACCACTGAGCCACCTCTCCAGTCCCACTTCACTACTATTCTGTCAGGGTAGCAGGTCTCCTAATACATACTCTAAGTGCACCAAGACTAGAAGAGGAGCTTCTTGAGGTACTTGGAAGAAAGCACACACTTCTGAGATGGGCGGCCGTTCTGTGATAGACGCCTCGTGGGGGCAGACAGTGAGTGGGGCTCTCCTCAGAGCAATGATGGGAGAGGAAAGCCTGTGAAAACAATCTGTAGTGTCTTCGGGCATGTTAGAAACAGCCTGAGATTCTAACAGACACACAGGGCCAACTCTGTTTCCTCTCGGGTGAGTATGCTCCATGGTTGTCTTTCCCAATTCCCTTAGCAGAGCCCACAGGGAGAGGAAGATGGGGAGATAATGAGTTGCACATATTGGCGGGGAGGAACCAAACCTCCAAAACTACTTTTCAGAAATCTTAGTAGGAACAAAGTTTTGAAAGTTTGTAATCCCAGGACGTGAGGGGAAGCAGGATGATCAGGGGTTCAGAGTCATCCTTGGCTATATAGCAAGTGGCCAACCTAGACTACATCAAGCAAAACAATAAAAAATGTCTAAGGAATGCCTTGTGCTGAAGCTCCATAACTCATCTTTTTCTATACATCTCTGTCTGGCCAGTCATCCCCAGGGAACTTAGACCACTTGAGTTTAAGACATTCTTGCTCCATTCATTAGGCTGGATCTAAACAACTCATCTTCTGCTTCAGTCTCCCAAGTAGCTGGAACTACAGGTGCAGTGTACACCATTGGTAGGCTGAATCTGCCCATTAAAAAGTGTTTACTATTTTTTTTTTTTTTTTTTTTTTTTTTTTTTTTTTTTTTTTTTTTTTTTTTTTTTGGTTTTTTGAGACAGGGTTTCTCTGTGTAGCTTTGCGCCATTCCTGGGACTCACTTGGTAGCCCAGGCTGGCCTCGAACTCACAGAGATCCACCTGGCTCTGCCTCCCAAGTGCTGGGATTAAAGGCGTGCGCCACCACTGCCCGGCCGTGTTTACTATTTTTATGTGCATTGCCTCTGTAAGGGTGTCCAGTCCCCTGGAACTGTTGTTACAGACAGCTATGAGCCGCCATGTGGTTGCTGGGAATTGAACCTGGGTCCTCTGGAAGGACAGTCAGTGTTCATAACTGCTGAGCCATCTCTCCAGCCCTGACCATTATAAAGTGTTTTGTGTGATCCCAGGCACCCAGTGATGTCAATAAATGAGGCTGAACAATGACTGAAGTTTGTGATTAGCCTTTAAAGGGAATCCTCCAGGGCTGGAGAGAAGGCTCAGCAGCTGAAAGCACTGGACCCAGAGGACCCAGGTTCAATTCCCAACACTCACAAGGCCTCTCACACCTGTCTGTAACTCCAGTTCCAGGACTTCTGACACCTTCACACAGACATGCAGGCAGGCAAAACACCAATGAACACAAAATAAAAACAAATTATGTATCTTCTTTAAAAGGGTTAGGGTTAGTCAATAGAGTTAAAATGAAAGTTATGTCCAGGGAAGAGTACACTAATTGGTTATCCAATAGCTAAATGATCGTCTCTGAAAACAAAACACAAGTAACATTATACAGACTGAGCAGGTTATATTTAGGAATATATATGTATACACATATACATATTTGCATGTAACAACAATTAATGAAATAGAGACCATAAATTTGAAAGAGAGGAAAGAGGAATATATGTGAGAGGTTGGAGGGAGAAAAGGAAAGGGGAAAACGATAGAATTATATTATAATTTCAAAAGTAAAAGGTAATTTTTTAAAATGGAAGATGTGTGAGTCTTCTGCTTTGAGGGTCGATGTCAGTGTCAGGTAGGACGTGTCCTAATTGTTGTGGACGGGTGAGATGGGGCCTGACCATCCAGACTCCGTTATCAGAAGCCTCTCCTGTTCAGAGAGACAGTCAATAGTACCAACAGCTTTCTCTCTCATGGGGGAGGTCATCGGATGGAGGGTGTCCAGGGAATAGGATGCTTTCCAAGTGCACAACAAGCAGCTGATGCTACTAAGTGTGTGTGTGGTGGTGGTGGTGGCAGGGGGTGGAGGCGTGGGGGGGGCAGGGGGGAGCTGTTCCCTGATAGAGAAGATGACTGCTTCAGGGACGCCCCCCGCCTAGGCAGACCAGGCCTGAGACCCCTCACGAACTGCCCAAGCAAGCGCCGCCTCAGGAACACTACCTGTCCGACGAAGTCCACGCAGGTCTTGCGCCCTAGTCGCTTGTGCTCCTGACAGACACGTGGAGGAACCTGTTTGTTGACAGCAAGGGCAGCAGTTGGAGGGTCTGGCGCGCCACACTCCTGGCGGACAATGGAGAGGACAGGGAGCGCACGCGAGGCTTAGGGAGCGCAGCGGAGCGACCACAGGGTGTTTTGGGGCGCGCAGGAGCCTCCCGGGTGCGGCGGGGCGCGCAAGCGGGGGTGGGACTGGAGCGCGGGGCGGGGCGGGGCGGGGCGGGGCGGGCTCGGTGATCCGTCCTCCCCTCGCGCCCGCGCCACTCTCCTTCGCGCTCCCGCCCTTCTGGTGCCGCCGCGCGGCCACAGGCGAAGCAACTTTGCTCGTGCCGGGGCTGGCCGGACCTGTCCCGCGCAGAGCCCGCAAGGCCATGGACGTGTTGGGTTGGCTGCTGCCATCGCTTCTGCTGCTGGGCGCGCAGCCGCACCATGGCGCCAGGTGAGCGCCTCCCGGGCCGGGGACGATGTGGGGCGGGAGGGACTCGTCCTTTGGCGGGCGTCCTCCGCGGGGCAGAGTTCGGAGTTGCCAGGACCCTGAGTCTTCACCCCCAGGTCCACCCAGGTGCGCTTTGCAAGGGCTGTTCTTCCAATTCTGAGGACCCCGCCGACCTCTTTCTGATGCCTGGGTGCTGTCCGTCGTCCCCGGTGCTGAACGCTGTGCTGCGGGGCGGGTTTGGAGCCTCCAGACTAGGTTAATATGGACAGCTCTCTTCATCCTTGGCCTTGGCTACTTCTCACTGAGCTGCTTCTTGCCCCCTGGTGCCCTTCCAGGTGCTGAGCTGAATGAAGCATGGCAGGATGAGCTGAGGGCAAAAAGAAGGGAAAGACTTGAGAACTGGGGGAAGGGGGGTTTGGGGTCTGCCCTTGAGAGAGTCGGGAGTAATGACCATCCTTTGCCTCTTGCTTGGATGGACGCCTCAGGAACGTTTGTCCCACCCCTGTCAGTAGGGCAGAGGCGACTGTGTGTCTCCTTTCAGGAGTCGCTTCAGAGTTTACGAACTGAATCCTGACTGCAGGTGAATGACATCCAAGTAGTATACCCACCATGGAAGGAGACTATATTCTTGGGGAAGAAGGAGGACTGTTTCCCCCAGAGCAAGAAGAGTCTGAGAAGGAAAGCCTTTGGCTGGAGCTCCCTCCCAGTAGCCTCCAACACCCCACAGTCCCTGTCTTCTTTCTCTGCTCTCTGACCCAAAACCCACTCTTGGTCACCTTGGTCACTTTGGGCAGAGTCAGCTTCCATGAAAGTCATGAGTGGTGGTGGGGATTGTGAAAATCATTTGGATGAAGAGGCAGCAAATGGCCCAAACAGGTCCCTTGTGCTCTGGACTTGATGGCTAACTAACTGACTGATGGACAAGAGATATGGCCGCATGCCAGCTGTATTTTGGCCATAGATATCCAGGAAGCAGGTGATGCAGGTGTCTGAGTTTCTCTGTTGGCAGGTGGGGGACAGGTCCAGAAGGCCTAGATCTGGCTACAAATGTTATAACTAGGTTGGAGACCAGAGAATGGGCACTGACCGTGAGCCTCTGATCAGCCGGTGCCCTGGAAAGGGCTTTGTTCCTTCTTAGTCTCTGTGGGCTTTATTTCCCTTCTCTTCAGAAAGGAGGGTTAAGCAAAGTAGCACAGCAGCAGCTCTGCTGTCAGAGGCTCAGGGGTCAGATGATGGCCCCATCCATGGCCACATGGCCAAGAATCTGAAACTCTAGAGGCTCTGACACCCCAACGTTTTAGTCTTAGCATGATTCCAAAACTCGTATGGTGACAAATCCTGTCCTGTGCTGAGATGAAGCTCATTTTGTGTCTATTTATTCTATTTACAGGACCTATTTATAGGTTGCTTGCTGGGAAATTCTCCAGACCCCTCCCTCAAATCTGCATGTGTAGCCTATCCCCTTCCCCAAATTTAAAAAACAAAAAAGAAATTATAAACCCTGGCTTGTGTGAAGCTTCTGAGGTGTTGGGTAGGGGGTTGTGTACCTGTTTTCTTGAGCAGAAAAGCTGAGAGACTCAAGCCTGAGACTTGTCATTATCCTGATTTTCTATGGAACAGCACCATGCATGAAGTGGAGGATGCCACTGCTCTGCCGAGCTTCCATTTCATCCTCTAATTGAAAATAGGTACTGTCTTGTCATATTTTAAAAGTTTATCCTTAGAAGGCTCTGCCCAGACTTCTTCTTGGCTTGGCCTGACAATAACACAACATGGAGCAGTGTGACAGGGCTAAAGGATGTCTCCAGGGTGGGAAGGAGCCAAAGACACAGCTGCCGGCTCAGTCCTTGTGGTGACCTTCATGTTTAGCAAGGTGCTGACCATGCAGGGCTTCTCCTCTCATCTCTTCTGGCCTTTCTACTTTAGACAACTTCCCCTCTTCTCTTAGTCTCCAGATTCTCTCCTCAGTCTCAACCTCAGTGGTTCGTTGTGTGATAGGGAAAAAGTGTATATGTCATATTTGTGGGCTGGGCACAGAGTGTGAAGACCTGCATACATAGTGGGCACTGAGCTTGTCAACTGCACACCCGTGTGGGAGTCCCTCCCAGGCTGCTGGCACCTCCATCTCCCTGGTGCTCACAGAGCGATGGTCGCGATACTCTTTTTTGCCTTGGTAACTGGGGTGCTAGCAAGGAGCATGCTGCTCTAAAAGTGGAGCTGTGGGATCCGTGGGCTTGTGTGTGCGCAGTGGATGCATGCTGCAGTGAGGAGCATCCGCTGCCTGGCTCAGCTGCACCCACCTTCCCTTTCTGTCTCCAGAGGCATAGGGTGGGTTCGTTTCTCAGTGTGGGAGGAGGGAAGGAGTTCCCATAACACACCAGAAGTAGTTCAAGGGGGCAGCTAATATGTTTTCACTGCATCTGCTCTGCCTCAAGACTTTGAATCTCTAAATCAAAGCCTGATATGTGTCTGAGTCTCTCTGTCCATCTATTAAAATAATATCCCAATCTCAGGCTGTCAGTGGTCTCCAAGGGAGCTTGGGAGAACCAGCAGCTCTCTGCCATGATACCTGTAACTTAATAGTAAGAATGGAGACCTTTCCACCCCATGTTATGTTCATTGAGTGCAGAATGTGTGTACTCCCTGCCCATTAGCACACCTGCTCTATAAAACCTGTCGTGAGCCAGCGCTGTAGGGACAGTGGGCTTCAGATCCCAGAACCTGGCAGGTAGCTGAGCCTTCCTCACACCCCAGTCCTCTGTACTTATTCACAGCTGGAAAATGGAAGCCATTTTCCCAGCAGGGAAGAGACACAGGAGTGAGTGAAGTCTCCTCCTTTCTTGCTCCTAGAACATAGTTAAGTGCTTACTTTCATGTTCCAAGCAGGCCTAGGATAAGGAGAGAAGAGAAATATGCACACGTGTGCCACTGCCCTGAGACAGGCCAGGAAGGACAGTGTCTTCTGATGTCCTCATTCCACACTGCCTAGATGACAGCTGGGTAGTCCAAAAATAAAGCCCATTTCAAGTCCCCTCACATCTGGCCTTCAGGATGACTTCCATTTGCAGTCTTAATTGTACTTTGTTAGAGGCTAGGGCTTAATTTAACTGTTTCATACCTTGTAATCACATTGTCTCATCTCCAGCTCCATCTCTCACTCTGGGAGATGGCTAGGGAGCAATCTCTTTCCCTCTGTTTGGAATAAACAATAGACCCATATATCTTGTCTTGTCCATCGTGATGGGCTAAAGTAGTAGTACTTGGTAGGCCAGAGATTTGGAAAATTTTGTTAGCTAGAAAATTTGATACCAAACAACTTCTTCAAAGTCTGATATATGAAGCAGATAAATGAAATATGAGATGGAAAGTGAAGCCTTGGACCATCTGCTACTGGTGCCTCCCCAACTGGGGAAGACTTTAGGGCTCCTAAGACACACCTAAGAGTAAATAGAGTCATGGTCTGACTTGTGCAGAGAAAGGCAAAGCTCTGTCTGGCTCCCCAGCCACTTTAGCTCTAGCAGAACTGTGTAGGGTTTTGTTGTTGCTATTGTTTATTTCCCCCCCCCATTTTGGTTCATGTAGCCCAGTCCAGCTTTGAACTCACTATATATCTGAGGCTGGCCTTAAATTCCTGGTCCTCCTACCCCCATCTCTGAGATCATAGGCATACGTGTGCTACCACACCCGAAAGAAGTGTGTGTTTAAACTGTGAATTTAACTATGAGACCTGCTGTTCAGAATCCCTGCCCTGACTCCAGATTGAGGCTTTCCCTGTCTCCAGGGCCCTTCATATCTACCTCTGCTTTGCCATGGCCACTGATCATGTCCTGTTCACAATCCAGAGCCTCCCACTGTCACTTTCTCCAAGAGGCTGCCCTCTATATAGCCTCCAGCCTAGGCAGAAGAGACCCTGAGACCCACCTGTAGAATTAGTCTGTGTTTGTTTGTTTCGTTGTCTTTTGAGACAGGGTTTCTCTGTGTAGCCCTGGCTGTCCTGGATCTCGCTCTGTAGCCCAGGCTGGCCTCGAACTCACAGAGATCCACCTGCCTCTGCCTCCCAAGTGCTGGGATTAAAGGCGTGTGCCACCGTTGCCTGGCTAGCATTATTCTTAACACCACTTGCATTGTCTCTTCCCATGAGACCGGGCCCTCTGCCTAACCTAGGCTATGACTACCTCTCTGTGGCTCACCTTAGAGAGGAGTTGCCTGATGGTCTGTGGCTCAGTTGGTAGAGTGCTTGGCACATAAGCATAAGGTCCTGAATTTGAACCCTAGCACATAAAAGTACTGGGGGTTGGGGGTTATCCCAGCAATCTGAAGGTACAGGCAGGATCTCTGGAGCAACCAGCCCCTAGGTCACCAGTGTACCTTACTAGGTGTGTTCCAGGTACTGAGAGACATCCACATAGAGAAGCAAGCAGTGTACAGGGGAGAGCCAGGCATTCAGTACCCAGGAGGGCTGAGGGACTGCTGCAGTGGCCTGATGGGGCCACCCAGCAAGAGGCCTCATTTCTGGTAGTGCCAGGTAGAGCTGGCTCAGACTCCCTCCACCATCCCAGACCAAGGCCCTGGAGGCCATATCCAAAGTTACTCCCCTGTCCCTGGTCAGGTGGTCAGAGTAACAAGAGGTTCACTGCGTGACTGGTCTCTACTGTTAAGGAGATCTGTTGGTTCTTGTCTTCTTGAAGGAAGGAATTCTGTCAAGAGACAGACAATTTAAGTAGAAGTTTATTTAGCAAAGCAAGTACTGTAAAACAGACTAGAGCTGGCTGCACACAGGCAGAGAGCGGTCCAGTGGCTCAGGATTGTGGATTTTAGAGATGTTTTTATGAACATTTGTGGTGGGTGGTATATTCATGGGAGGTAAGTAACACTTTTCCCCTCCCAAATCATAGCGGGCAGGATCTTCCTTTTAGGATATTTCTTCTCATGACTTGCACAAAAATCGAATGTGTGAGCATCATAATGCACAAGATATTATAAAGACACAGGGTCTCCTGAGGATGCAGACCCTTTGTTTGTGCACACGTGTGAGAACGGCCTGGTGCTTTTGTTTCTGATCTACAGCGATCAGCCTCACTGAGCCTTCAAGGGCATTTAACTACAAAGGGACGTTCTGACCAATAGCAGACATGGTCAGCAAGATGGCAGCTGCGTTTTCCTCAGTCACCTCATGTCTCACTCCTTGCCTACCTGGTATCATTCCCACTCCTTCATGGCGGACTGTCCCCTGGGGCAGGAGCGTAGCACGCATTAGTGTTTTAGGCTGCCACAACACATTACACAAACTGGGTGGCTTCGAACAACTGAAGTTTTTTTCTTTTGTACATCTGAAGGCCTGAAACCCCCAACCCTCGGAATGTCTGTGAGGACAGTCGCCCTCAGCTTCCCTCCTGCCTCTAGTGGCAGCCAGCAGGACTCAGTACCCTTCATCTTGTGGAGGCCCCGCCCGGCCTCGCCCTTGTCTTCACCTGCCTTCCCATCTCTGCCATCGTTTGCTCTCATTCTCTGCCTGCCCTGCTCTGATGTTATCCTAATTACACTCACAAAGACGTTCCACTCAGGCAAGGTCCCAGACTGAGGTTTCAGGTGGAAACAACGGCTGGGAAGGCAAGGAAGGGTGGAGGACTCGGTTCCAGCAAGCAGAAGAAAGTATGGAGAGGCTGCTTAAGGCTGCATGCTCTGGCAAAGTCTGGGTTGGTGGCAGGATGGGTCCGTCTGCTTCACAGTTTTGGATCTGTTGGAGGGAAGTCTTCACTGGCGCCTCAGCAGCTGAGGAGTTCCCCTACACTTTTAGGGCCCTCAACAACTCAGGCCAAGCTGGTGTTTGTTGCTTCAGCACAGAAAAATTTCAGCACTAGCCAGTTTGTTAGGTAAAGATGGAGATGGTAGGCACTTATTTACTTACAGACAGGGTCTCATTATATAGCTCTGGCTGGCTTGGGGTTCACTGTATAAACAGGTTAGACTTTCTGAGCTCATAGGTATCTGCCTGCCTCTGCCTCCAGAGTGTTGGAATTACAAGGCCAGATTTTATTACTGATATTTTGTTTTTGTTTTGTTTTTTGAGACAAGGTTTCTCTGTGTAGCTTTGTGCCTTTCCTGGAACTCACTCTGTAGCCCAGGCTGGCCTCAAACTCACAGAGATCTGCCTGCCTCTGCCTCCCAAGTGCTGGAATTAAAGGCGTGTGCCACCACTGCCCAGCCTTATTACCGATATTTTAATATAAGTTTAAACACGAGGATTGAAAACTCACTCAGAAAGAAGGCCATGACTAGCGTGTGCATGCATTCCAAAGTCAAGCAAGGAGGAGAAATGTACAGGTGTCTCAAGGGAAAGTCTCAACTCATTGTCTTGACATTAGCCATAAATGCCTTTTTTAGTTTTTGTGGCTTTCAAGTTGCATCTCAAAAGGTTGCTAAGAAGCCTTTTTTCCTTTTCCTTTTTCTCTCTTGGCAAGTGAGATTATAGGGTGGCTCAGGCAATACCCTGGATTATAACCTGGTAAGGTAAAACCAGAAGCCACGAGAATTACACAAAGGGTTTAGGACATGTTCTTTTCCTGTAAATGGAGTTTCTGAATGAGATTTCTAAAAAATTGCCAATTTACTGCTGGGAAGAAAAAAGACCTCACACCATTGTTAGTTGTATAGAATTCTCACTTCTCCGCTGGCTGAGAAGCTTCAACTGCATTCCAGAGTGAGTGGGCTCCTCTCTCTTCTCATGTCCCCAAGATTTTCCCTGCCTTTCTGTCCTACCTAGTAGTTCTGCTGGAAACAGCAAGGCCAGCACAGGCTGTTGTAATCACCTGCTTCAGTGTCAGGCTGAATTCTAGGTGTACATGACCACCTGGAGGGTGGGGGGTCCTCCTGAGAGGATAACGGCCCACCCAAGTTTCTGGGTACCTCTCACGCTTCTCTCTCTCAAGCCACATCCAGGGAAACTTTGCTTACAGGAAGGCCATGTGCTCTTGTGGGTTGGAGTCCTCTGCTCTGGGGACAAGCCCTGGGGATTGGGACACAGGTGATTGATGGCTAAGCCTTTGGTTTTCCTCCATGAACATGTGGAGGAGGGAGACTAGGGAGATCCTCAAGGAGCCTGAGATCTCTGCCTATATCCTGAGATGGCACAGGGAACAGAAAGGTCCCTAACACTGGAAGGTAGCAGAAGTGTGGAGGACCTCTGTGCTGTCCTGTGTCTTGCCTAAAGGGCAGGGGGGGGGGCGATGGCACCTGCTCTTCCTTGGCATGTGTGCTGAGGACAGTGCTCCACCCCCAGGCCCTGGTGCTCTGCCTGCTGTGACCAGTTGACTTTGTGTTTCCAGAGCAATGAATGACATCGGGGACTACGTGGGCTCCAACCTGGAGATATCCTGGCTCCCTAACCTGGATGGCCTAATGGAGGGCTATGCCCGAAACTTCAGACCAGGCATTGGAGGTATGGGCAGCTGATGGGGGCAGGGGCACAGGCAGGAGGGTTTGCTATGGGTGTGGGTTCTGCTGGGATCTGGTTTGGTAACTCCAGGGGTTCATTGGATTTCAAGCCCCAGCCATCTCAGATGGAAGAGGAATTTCCCCAGGCACGGTGGGAAATGTGTACCGACTCCAAGTTCCCAGAAAAGGCTTTGACTGTTCCTCTGTCCTGTCTGTCTGGGCTAGCCTCGAAGGACAACTGGGGTGCCAGGCTGCAGTTCCTACTACAATAACCTTAGCAGGCCCTGCTTCTTCCAGGTCCCCCTGTGAACGTGGCGCTTGCCCTAGAGGTAGCCAGCATTGACCACATCTCCGAGGCAAACATGGTAGGTACCAGTCAATACTGCCCCTGGGCTGTGGCCACCAGGAGGGCAGCAAGGGGCAACAGCGTCAGCGCCGGCCTCCTCCTCTGCAGGAGTACACCATGACGGTGTTCCTGCACCAGAGCTGGCGGGACAGCAGGCTGTCCTATAACCACACCAATGAGACCCTCGGTCTGGACAGCCGCTTTGTGGACAAGCTGTGGCTTCCCGACACCTTCATCGTGAATGCCAAGTCCGCCTGGTTCCATGATGTGACTGTGGAAAACAAGCTTATCCGCCTACAGCCTGACGGTGTGATCTTATACAGCATCCGGTGAGCTGGGCCTGCCTTACCCTGCTGCTCAGGGACATACCCTCATTCTTCCAGGACACAGAGACATGAGTAGTAGAGAGTGTGATGCCCATTGTACCCTCTAGCTTTCAGAGCCTGCTTAGTTGGCATTAGCTCCAGACGCTACAGGAGGCAGACAGGTGTTTTTGTTTTTCAAATGAGGCTAAATCCATATACTGCACATTCACCATTTTACAGGGAACATTTTAGCACAGCCAACCTCTGTGATCTTACCCCAAACTGCCTTTGTGACATTCAATTGCTCCAAAGGAAGGACCACTTTCTGGGGTGCCAAGATGCCTCCAACAAGCGGCCACACTTCGGCTTTGTGTACGCATGCTTGCACACGCATGTGCTGTGACACATGTGAGGAGGTCAAAGGTCAGCTTGTGGGAGTCAGTTCTCTCCTTCCACCAGTAGTGGAAGCAAAAGCCTTCACCTGCCCAGCCATCTCATCAGTCACGTGGTTTTTGAGACTCGGCCTCATGTCGCTCAGGCTGACTTTGAACGACTTACTATGTAACCAAGGCTGACCTTGAACTCTTGGTTCTCTTGCTCCTTAACTCCCCTGTGCTGAGATTGCAGCTGTGCACCACCACACCTGGATAGCCCGAAGACCTTGGCCACCACCCACCCTGCTTCTATCCTCACCAATTTGTGGGTATTTCACAGAAGTGGATTCATATGTGTGTGGCCTTCTATGTCTGGCTTCGTTCAGTACTGTGTCTTCAAGGTTCATCTGTGCTGTAGCTTGTTAGTGCTTCACCGCCTGCAGGGCTGAATGGTCCTCGTTGCATAGATGGACCCCATTGTCCATTCCCTTATCTGGTAATGGATATGCTGCTCCTACCAGGTGCCTTTAAAAATTGAAGTTACCATTACTTAAAAAAAAAAATCAAGAGATTTGTCAAGTGTGGTGCACGTCTTTAATCCATGCACTCGGGAGGCAGAGGCAGGTGGGATCTCTGTGAGTTCAGGGCCAGTGAGTTTCAGGACTGCCAGGGCTCAAAAAAAAAAAAAAAAAAAAAAAAAAAAGCAAGCAAACAAACAAACCAAAAAAGGATCTAGAGATTTACACAATAATCTAAATGTTGGTCTGTCCTGGAAAAGCAGATCGTTTGGCAGCATTGAACCCACCCTGCTGTAATTACCAGCTCTCCCTTAGGCTAGTACCGAGGGAGCTGAGGATGGTTCTTGCCTCATAAACCTGTAACTTGGACAAATAGTCAAGCATTTTAAGGAGAATAGAATAAATGAAATCCATTTCTTGGTAGTTCTAAAGGCAGTTACAAATATCTATTAAGACTACCCTAGTTTTCAGTTTTTGCCCAGATGCCGGAATTACGCTAAAGAAACCCAAGAGGCAGCTGGAGCTGCATGTGGCTCGTGACAAGCAGGTGGCTCCTCTGTGTTGATGCAGGGGGGAATATCTGCTGTCTAGGGGCAGGGGACTGGCCAGCTTCCAAAGGGCACCATGACCTCACCAACCCACTTTGTCTATACAGCATCACCTCCACAGTGGCCTGCGACATGGACCTCGCCAAGTACCCCATGGATGAGCAGGAGTGTATGCTGGACCTGGAGAGCTGTGAGTGCCCTCTCCAAGGTGGGGTTGGCCCTCCCCAAGGTGGGGTGGGCTCCTTTCTGTCTGGGGATGTGCTGGCTCCTCCAGTGGAGCAGGACCCAGGGCTGAGGCTGCACAGCTCAGGGCCAGGGCCAGGCTGACCTGGATCAGAGCACAGGGAAGCTTCCAGGATAGGGCTTCCCTATGAGCCAGTAGCTTGTATAGGAGAAGCACAGGCTGAAAGGCCTAAGGGAATTTAGCCAGCACAGGTGGAGAAGAGCCTAGAAAATCTGACTGTGGCAACCAGGCTATCCTAACACAACAGACCTGGGGCCCTTTGCATCCTCCATCAATGATGGTTCCGATTTTGTCAGCACCTCTGGACCTATCAACCTTCTCAGAGATGCAGAATACTGTGCCAGAGCCAAGGACGCATCCCCAGCTGAATCTGAGTGGGTGAGGTCTCTGTGACTGTCACCTGGCCAGCCCTACTCCTCAGGCTCTTATGTCGATGGGGCATGCCCTCTGAGACTGCCAAGGGTTAAGCTAGACTCTGCTGCCCGCTGGTGGGCTCTCTTACAGATGGCTACTCTTCTGAGGACATTGTCTATTATTGGTCAGAAAACCAGGAGCAGATCCACGGACTGGACCGGCTGCAGCTGGCCCAGTTCACCATCACCAGTTACCGCTTCACCACGGAGTTGATGAACTTCAAATCGGGTAACTTAGGGGCATGCCTGTGAGCTGCCTGCAGGTTTCTTGTGCTTTATAACAGAGCTGCCAGCCAGTTCTGAGGGCTGATGATGCAGCTGGAAAACTGCTGAGTTAGCCATTAACTGAGTGTTGCTGGCTGTGCTCAAATGGAATGGGAACACACTGCTATGCCCATAGCCAGGTCTCTGCCTTCTTATTCCGGAGATATTTCTTCCCAGTACTCTAGGCTTAGAGAGAACATGGAAGTGGGTATTATAGGCCCTTAACCTTAGGACTAAGCCCCTTCCTTGGCCACCTTTCCTTTCCGAGAGTACATATGCACAGAGTGGGGCAGAAGGCACTGAGATGGGGGCAGTTACCCTGCCATTAGGTTAGTTACCCTGCTGGACAGGTTGCTCAGAACCAATTCAATGAACTTGAACCATTCTCTTCTTTGTCTGAGTGACCCAACATCTTTGTGGCCAGACCTATGGCAAGGTATGGAAGGGTGGGTTTTCTAGGATCTTCCATCTGAGCCTCATAGTGGGCCAAACACACAACCAAGTCTGCTCCCTGACACCTGTGGGGCAAATGGAGTGGTGGGGGAGGAGCTGATCTGACAGTGGGTTGTCCCCACAGCTGGCCAGTTCCCGAGGCTCAGTTTGCACTTCCAGCTTCGGAGGAACCGGGGTGTCTACATCATCCAGTCTTACATGCCCTCTGTCCTGCTGGTTGCCATGTCCTGGGTCTCCTTCTGGATTAGCCAGGCAGCGGTGCCTGCCAGGGTATCTCTAGGTATGAGGCTTCTCTCTCTCTCCCATGAGCTGATAGAAGGAAGGGCTATACAAGGACCGCATCACCCTGATAGCTGTGAACTAATCCCTTGGCCTCTAGACCTCATTCTGCCTGCCCTGTGCAGTGGAGCCTAAGGTGGGAGTAGAGGGCTGAAGAACTCCTCTCCTCCTGGGACCCAGGGATAGGGTAGGAAAGAGACGGGCGGGCTCCAGCCGCGGCTTCCCTTCCCACCAGGCATCACCACTGTGTTGACGATGACCACACTCATGGTCAGTGCCCGATCCTCCCTGCCACGGGCTTCTGCTATCAAGGCCTTGGATGTGTATTTCTGGATCTGTTATGTCTTTGTGTTTGCTGCCCTGGTGGAGTATGCATTTGCTCACTTCAACGCTGACTACAGGAAGAAACGAAAGGCCAAGGTCAAGGTCACAAAGCCAAGGCCGGAGGTGAGAGGTTGGGTGGGTTAGTCTCACGATTCAGAAGCAAGGATGAAAACAAAAAAACAAAAACAAATGAACAAACAAACAAACAAACAAAAAAGGATGGATTTCTCCCTGGAACAAGGGAGCAGAAAGAGCTGTTCTGTTGGCTGGCACTGAGAAGGTCACTTTTGACCCCTGAGTCCCTGCCCTGGGACTGGCTCCTGAGCACAGACTACTGTAGGGCTGCAGTGCTGATTGCTAAGCATAGACAGGAACACTTCCATTGGCTTGAACAGGGTACTGTACAGGAGCCCTGGGCAGTCAGGGTATCCTCAGCACCATCCTCCTGTCTCCCCACCCCACTCTCTGCAGATGGATGTGAGGAATGCCATTGTCCTCTTCTCCCTCTCGGCTGCTGGGGTCAGCCAGGAGTTGGCCATCTCCCGTCGCCAGGGCCGTGTCCCTGGGAACCTCATGGGCTCCTATAGGTCTGTGGAAGTGGAGGCAAAGAAAGAGGGGGCGTCCCGCCCAGGGGGCCCAGGAGGCATCCGCTCCAGACTCAAACCCATCGACGCAGACACCATCGACATCTATGCCCGAGCCGTGTTCCCTGCAGCTTTCGCAGCTGTCAACATCATCTACTGGGCAGCATATACCATGTGACAGCAGTGCAGCGGCCACTTCACTCGCCCGCTGCTGGGGGGGTGGGTGGCCAGATGCTCCTGGAGGAATGGCCCTCTCTGTGGGTCTCAGAGTGGGACAGAGAGGAAGCTGCAGCTTCCTGAGCTTTACCTCAGCTTTGCCCTAAAGACCAACCAGCATTTCTTGCAGATGGAGCAGGATTGGTTTTGCATAGCAGACCATAGCTGACCTGACCCTGAAGCTGAGCCTGGCACTGCTGGGCCCACGGGAGCTGTGAATTTTTAGACTCAGAATGATCCTGATTTCTAGGCTTTTGCTCTGTGGGATCAGGATCAGAGAGAAGGAGAGTGGAAGTGGATGACCACTCTGCTGGTGAACTGGGGGAGAAGGGCATTACAAGGCCTCTTTGGTCCCAGCATGAAATAAAGCCTTGACCTGGCAGCTGGTTGCTGTCTTTGTTGTTGCACATGCCAGTTGCACTGTGGTCTTCTCTGCCTATGCTTCTCGGCCATAGGGCTAGATAAGAAGGAGGAGGGTAGGGACAGCCTAGGGAAACCTGTAAAATCTAGGGTAAACATGCTCTGTGTGCAGGGAAAGCAATGGGGTTGGGTCCCCAAAAGGAGGCTGACTAGCCGAGGATGACAGTGGGGGAGGGGTTGGAAAGGAGAAGAATCAGTACTGATGACACCAGCCTGATGCGTTGGTATCTATCCTGTTCCTGTCACCGGGCTACGTTGGATCCATTTCCACCAAGGCAGACGCAGATCTGGGAGCATGAGCTGAGAGCCCCAGATTCCAGAGCCACACACTTTTGAAATGCCTTCCTAAAAATCTCAGAACTGGGAACACATCTGGAGCCAGGGAAGCTCGGGGAAGCATTCCAGAAGATGAATGATGTGGCTGTGTCTGAGACATCAGTAAAGGAACCTGGGGATGGTTTAAGAAGTCATTACTCCCTTGATAACCTGGTGGAGGCTCAGACCCAAGGTGCCACTATGGTGCCTTCTTGGATGAGGTAATAGAAACTCAGAGGCCACCTCAGGCCCTACAGACACCCCTTAGCTATATCCCACAGCAGCCTGAAGACCCCGAAGCCATCAGAGCATGTGATAGGCTAATAAAGGGGTCCAACTTTCCCATACACTGAGTCTTCCATGTAGAAGGAACAAAGGGTACAATTAGCAGAACAGCTTTTCATCCTGGGTCTGCTCCAGGGTCCTTCACAGTCAGCAGTTAGTAACTCAAGAGGTGACAGAGTCAGCCAGGCCCACCTCCCTGCTTAATCAGGGTGGTGCCCAGACCATGCCCCATTGGTCCTGTGGCTCCCTTCTGGTGGGCCCCCACTCTATACCATTAAGGAGCTTGGAAAGTGACTGTGTGAACCAGTTAGTGCCCATAGCAGGACCTGGCCAGTGGCCCTCCACAGCCCCAAACCATTGTAGGTGTCAGTGTCATGAAGTCACTCCCAGGTTCACGAGGGACACGGGGCTGCGTTGTTCTCAAAGTGCAGAGGAAGGCATTGGCTCCCTCGGCTCATTCTTTGTCTCCATCTCAAAGACCCCTGACCTAAGGACTCCTCCTCCTGGGTCCTTGGCTGCTTGGTGCTAAAGGATGAGGTTGTGTGGCTTAGCAGGACATCCAGGGGTGGGAGCGCTGAGCTCTAGTGTGGCCAGGAACTACAAAGATACAAAGATAGAATGGGCCTAGGAGCCAACAGAGAGCTGGTGGCCAAGCAAAGCCAGATCTGGGCCAGCTGGCATCCCAGCTCTTGACAGCAGGAGAGGTAGTCCAAACCCAGCCATCTTGGGACATCCACAGGGAGGAATATCCTTACTCAGGCCCAGGGGCAGACTTTTTCCCCATCTCTACACCTCTGCTCTAGAAGCTTCCTACATGGTTACTGTTTCCACCTCCACAGGTTCAGAGTTGCCTGAGGATGGGGACCCAAATCCTAGATGATGCACACTGTAAACAACCCAAGACTACTTACTGTCACCTCTCACCTTTGTGCAACCTAGGTTGCACCCCCAGGAAAGCAGGCAGGACCAGCTCCAGCTCTCTATGCCTCAGGGGAGGGGCGGGTGGGTTCAAGTTTTTAGAGCTGCTGAGGTCACCTGGACCCAGAGGCCAGAGCCTAACTCTTCTCGAATTGCACAAACTGCCAGCTTCAGCACCCGCCTCTGCCCTGCCTCCTGCCGCCTGCAGTCTGCCCTCTTTCTGCTGCATGTACCCACGGGGAGCTATTTAAAGCGGCCTTTGCGATTGCCTTGGGCTCCCACGCAGCCAGGCCCACCCGGGCAGCAGCCTTCGCCTGATTCTGCAACCAGCAATCACTCCCTCCAGCCTGCAGGCTGCTATTTCTGCCCACATGTTTACAGGGCAGGCGGAAGGACGGGAAGGACTGATGCTTTTCAAACACCAGCCTCTGTTCCGGTGGTGAGGGCAGGAGCTGACTGAAGGCTAGGGGTGGATCAAGGGCTACAGCTGAGAAGAGCCAGCTTGGAAAGAGGATGTCAGTGCCTCCTGCCTGCAATGGCACCAGGGACAAAGGGTGAGAGGCAGGAGCCTTTTCATCCTGGCAGGGATAGCTTCTTCCTCTGCCCCAGGCTGGAGTACATGCTTTGAATGTGGGCTACTCCTCCCCAAGGCTGGAGGCTGATGGAGCTGAGGGGGCCTGGATGTCAGGAGACAGAGCCCTCTGGCAGCAAGGACTGGACAAAAGCCCAGGTTCAGGGACCAACCTTGCCCTTCTCCTAGTGTGTGTGTGGGGGCAGACATGCAGGGTAAAAGGAGTCCACATGG
Source organism: Peromyscus leucopus (assembly GCF_004664715.2). Taxonomy (NCBI): domain Eukaryota; kingdom Metazoa; phylum Chordata; class Mammalia; order Rodentia; family Cricetidae; genus Peromyscus; species Peromyscus leucopus. The sequence goes on along the minus strand of NC_051064.1, from coordinate 153,528,448 downwards.
AGGGCTGATTTTTGGTATGTTCCTCTCAAGCAGAGCTAAGACAAGTCTGGGGCTGGGGTATCTACTTTTTAGAGCTACACACCTGCTCTATCAGAGCTACGGAGGGCAGAAATCCTAAATCTAGGAGTAGGTAGGCTTGACTCCTGGGAAGAATTTACCCTGACCTCCCTCTGCTCCCCATGCTGCCTGCACTTCTTGGCTTTAAGATTTATCACCCTGACCTCTGCGTCCATCATCACGTGGTTTATTTCTGTCTCCCTTCTTTCTTACACAAACACCTGGCACTGGACTTAAGAGCTTCCATACTTGAGTATGGTTCATCTTAATCATAATTGTATATCTACAAAAATCCAAAGAAGCCACATTCCGAGGATCTGGGTTTGAAGCATTCTAAGGGGAAGTTTGTTCAGCTCAGTACAGATGGCAACCCCAGAAGCAGGAGACATGGAATGTAATGTAGAAGGAGAAAGGGGAAGAGGGAAAGCTGGAGTGTGCTCTATGGCCCAGGGCAGTGAGCAGCAATCACACAGGGCATCTGTCCATCATCTCCAGCTACCACCTGTGAATGACTGTCCCAGCACCCCAGTGTTTACAAGCTGAGTGAGTGTCCCCAGTGTGGCACTACCAGAAAGCAAGAACTGGCCCCCTCAGCTGCTGCTTAAACTAGGTGCAGCCTCAGGATCCCCTGCAACCTCCTCAACAATGCTCACGTATGCATAGGTACCACCTTAAGCCCGTCTGTGACTGGCTGCAAGGTGTAACAACATCCACCAAGAAAGACAATGGGAGGCTGATGAGATGAGCTCAGCTATTCCTTCAGTTACAGTAGCCCCGTGGAGTGACCCCACCTACTCCTGGGGAGCTCTTTTCAGGGCTTAGGTGCCTCTGATGCAGTGACACATGCCCTTCCAGGTGCTGGCCTTGGTCACCTTGACCACACATCAGTCACTAGGCAACTATTCCTATGGGAGTTAGTATGTCCTCTAACTTCCAGACCTTCTCTTCCCAGCTTCTGTAAGTCTCTCATGTTAACCCCCAAATATTGAGAGCCACTGGTAGCAAAAGTCCATGAGAGTATACAGCAGTGACAACACAGAAGGTCAACCTGTCAGAACTAAGGGTTCTGTTAGAGGAAACCATCACACAAGGCGTTATGGAATTCCTGCCTTTTGAATGAACTGTCTGTCTCTGGTTGTAAACTTCTTGCGCAATAACAACTGTGATTCTCCCCATTTACCGTGCATCTCCATGTTATGTGTACGTGTGATCTCACGATTGCATCTCAATCTTGGGCACGACTTTCCCTATACATTTGGGGTGATTGGACAACTGCCCCAGCTGTGTTTGTTTCCATTAACATCTGGCCAGGGCCATTCTCCAGACAAAAGTATTTCAGCAAAGATACCTTTTTCCAAGGACAAAACTGCACATAGATAAACATTAGCTCTTCTCACTCACAGATAGAGAAAAGAACCATTAACAATTAAATCCTTAACCCCTTACCTTTACCCCTGGTTATTTACCCAAGACCCTAACTTAAGAGATTTACTGCTCACATTCCTGGGATGATGTTTTAGCCATTTGCTAGTTACTGAGGTAAGGCAGTTACTTCCCACTGACCCAAGGAGATTGCCTACAAGGCCAGCTTCTTTCTTGTGCAAATTAAGTTTTTATTCCTCCTCAGCCAGTGCTATTCCTAGATTTTCTTCTCAGCAATTACTCTGAGTGAAAGTGCTTTTACTAACCAAATACTACATGTGCTGACATAGGTTGCTTACCCACCTAACATATGTCCCCCTCCCTATCAGAAAGCAGCTGCTGCTGGGATGAGCGGGAAAAGTGGCTCCAAAGACAGTTTACTTTCTCGTGACTTACTGACCCCTAACATTTTACCTAGCCGTTTCTAGATTATAGTTTGAGGACATAAATTCTCTAATGATCTTAGCCTTTAGTTGACCCTACCAGAGAACTCCCCTTTAGCCACTCCCCTTTTGGGTTGTAATTGGAAGCTGGCAATTAATTGCTTTATGTGTGGGTCCTTATCACCTCTCTCTGAGACCCTGAAAACTTCAAGCCTTGCATTACTTTACCAAAGAATTACTGTGTGGGCCGGGTGGTGGTGGCACACGCCTTTAATCCCAGCACTCGGGAGGCAGAGGCAGGCGGATCTCTGTGAGTTCGAGGCCAGCCTGGGCTACCAAGTGAGTTCCAGGAAAGGCGCAAAGCTACACAAGAGAAACCCTGTCTCGAAAAAAAAAAAAAAAAAAGAATTACTGTGTGGGTATATATACTGGTTCTCAGAGAGCTATAGGAGAAGAGGATGGATGGAGAAGAACAAAGATGAGGACGGAGATGGAAAGAACTAGGTAGAATGATAAGAGAACAACAGAAGGAACTGAGAGCAGGAGGGACTGAGAGGAACTAAGTAAGTAAGCAGAAAAGAAACTGTGCAGATAGAATCGCCATAGAAGAATAAAGTGTGTGGACTAAAGAACTCAGTGTGCTTAGATTCATTGAACATCCCTCGGATTAGAATCCCCAGCTGGTTGGTAGACTCTTCCACGGACCCTGGGAGCAAACAATATAGACTGGACCTAATATTGTATGTGTTACCCAAACCACAGAGACTCTGCTTGACTTCTTCTATCATAGATTTTTATTCTACAGTTGGAGAAAATGTGGGAGTCTACAGAGGTTTCCTAGTAAGATCTGAGCTTGCTTTACCCAGCAGGGTTGCATTAGGAGATGACTGGACCATGTGCATGGTCACCAGGTGTTTGGGATGGTCTGCACTTGGCTGTGCTGGGGGAGGTCTTTTGCTCCATCCCTTGGCATTCCTTTAAAAGCCCTTTAGTAGAGACAGAAGGGGCTAGTGGGTTGAGACCCAGGCCCTCCTGAGGCTATCCTGTGTTTTCTGTCTCTCTCTATATATACTTCTAAATACAACTTCCTCATTTCTCCCTGCTCGAGTACCCTGGGGGGATAAGAGGAAGCCAGCCTCCCTCAGGGAAATAACAACAGGGCTCTGCTATTTGAAGTATACTGGGAACCGGGATTCACCCTACAGTGGGCCCACAACCTCTTAGGTTGACAATGAGACAGAGGTGGGAGAGGACCCCATCTCTCACTTGGCATTCATCAACCACCATCACACAGAGACAGCAAAACATGTTGGGTCAGCTCAGAGCCTGTATCTGAAAGCCCTTTGGATTTCAGGTGACCTCTCCACAGGACACATTCTGACAAAAAGCAGCATGGAAAGGCTTTGGGAGATCCCCATCACTTATGTGGGGGAGGTATTGTGGGGTCCTTCTCTAAGATGGTCAAGCCTTCTCTTGAACTAAGGGCTCTGGCTTAGTTACTGTTCTGTTGCTGTGATAAAAGATTCTGGCAAAACCCAGCTTAAGTGTATGTGTGGGGGTGTATTTTGGTTCACAGTTCTAGAGGGATCTAGCCCATTATCATGTCAGGAAAATGTAGCTAAAGGGAGGAAAGGCATGATATCAGGAGGGAAGCTGGATTATACTATATTCACACTCAGGAAGCAGAGAGCAATTGACTCATGTGCTCAGTCACTTTCTACTTTTTATTCAACTTAGGACCAGGACTACAAGGAATAGTCCTACCCACAATTGAGATAGACCTTCCTGCATCAGCTAATCTCATCAAGATAATCAAGGTCCTCCAGCTCTTTCTTTCATCCCCATAACTACATCCACCTTATCCTAGATGGTTGATGCAGCTATGGCATATGGCAGAAAGAGGAAAATGACCTCTCTGGCCTCTTAGAAACCTTACTCCAACTATTCAGGAGGCTGAGGCAGGAGGATTGAAAGTTCAAGCCTTATCTGGGCAGTGGTGGTGCATGCCTTTAATCCCAGCACTTGGAAGAAAGAGGCAGGTGGATCTCTGAGTTTGAGGCCAGCCTAGTCCAGGGACACACAGAGAAACCCTATCTTGAAGCACCACACACACACACACACACACACACACACACACACACACACACACACAAAGTTCAAGGCCCACTTAGGCTACAGAATGAGTTCAATACCAGTCTGAAAAGTGAAAAGAGGACTGGAGATAAAACTCAGTGAAAGAGCACTTGCCTAGTAGCATCAGTGAAGCTCTAAGGTTCACCCTCAAGTATTACAGAAAAGAACAGAACAGGAAAGGAAGGAAGGACGCTCTAAGGAGGGCTTCATCCTCATGATTGACACATCATGAAGCCCCACTTGCAAATTCTATCCTACTAGGCATTGATTTCAACCTATAAATTTGGGGGGCATATAGATATTCAATCTATCGGCCCATCACAGACCCTTTCCTTACATTTTTCCAGGTGCTCCAGTGTCTTTATTTCCTGTCTGCTTCTCCTAGCTTCAAAGGCCCACTAAGGTGTATTTGGACTGATTCCACCTCTATGGGAAGTTTAATCCTGAGTCATACCTGAAGGACACCTTATTGATAAGCCCTTCCCCACCCATCATCCTCTGAACCACTTGCACAGCTGACGCCTGGACTCTGCCGGATCAGATGGCTCAGGACTACAGTAATAATAGGCTGTTAGCCCGAGCAGAAAGTGCTAAACCTCTGTGTTCAGGCTGTGCTGAGGATGGGTACCAACACCACCTACTATCTGGGATGCAGTGAGAGACATTCAGACTTCTCTCCTCCAGAACTTTGAGAGGATACATTTGTGTTGCTTTAGATCAACTGGTCTGCAGCTATTTATTAAGCAGCTGTGGACAATCAAGGCAAAAAACATTGTTAAGCAGGGCATTTGTGGGAACTTCTCACTGGAGAACCTCTCTCCTCTACCAGTGAGGTAAAATCAGGTGGATTCTTTGGGAACTATTCCATCTGGAGACATATCAATCAAACTCACAAGACTCCTCTGGGATCAACAGTCCTCACGATTAGTTCTTGGAACTGATTTTCAGCACTGTCTGCTCTCTGGTTGCCAGAGACAAGAGTCTCTTTAAATACGTCCTGGAGAACATTCTGGCCTTCATGCATCCCTGAGGCCATAGCTGGCTACAGCCCCAGCCTCAGGGAAGGCTCTGTAGGCTGTCTGGCATCAATCACCTCATGTTCTACTAGTACAGATTCTTGTTGTCCTTGCAATAGTGAGCATACCAACTCCCTACTGGCTTGGGGCTACTTTGAGGACCACCCATCTTAGCTCAAGAGTCTCCAGAAACAGAGGTCTTTGAGACCTGTAGAAGTGAGGGAGGGGGAGGCAGAGAAGCAAATGGCAGTGGGTGCCACAAGTGTTCCAGCCAAATGCCATTCCTGTCTGTGACAGTTTGCTCCTGGGATGGCGAGAAACAGGCAGAAGAAGGGCTTCTGGATAAGACACTGCCCACACATTGCTTAGGGACTGTCCTCCAGCCACTCTGAACTGTAAGGATAAGGGATGAGACACCAGAACACCTATAGCTGAGAAGTCATCATTTCAGTAAAACAAGTACAACTCACGAGAGTTGAGCCTGCCTTCTCTTGTGGAATACATGCCTTCTCACTAGTTGAGAAGTTCTAATACCTAGCGGCCTGGAGTACTGGCTCTGGAATAGGCCTTGTGTCTTTGATTTTTAATTTAATTTTATTTTTATATACATTTATTTTTCCCACAGTATTAGGTTTCCTGGAACTGGAGTTACAGACAGTTGTGAGCTGCCATGTGGGTGCTGGGAATTGAACCCGGGTCCTCTGGAAGAGTAGTCAGTTCTCCTAACCGCTGAGCCATCTCTCCAGCCCCTAGGCCTTGTGTCTTACTCTACCACTGTCTCTACAACCTTGAGCAAGTCTCCCAGGACCTCAACATCTTCATTTATTTAATGTTTGGATTTTAATCCTCCAGAGACCCCTGAGTTGAAGGCTTCACCACCAGTCTGTGGCTCTACCAGAAAATAGTAAAAAAAAAAATTTAGGAGAGAGGCTTACCAGGAGGAAATGAGGTTCCTGGGGGTGTGCTCTACCCTGTCTCTCTCAGTGTCCTGGTTGCTATGAATGGAGAGCTTTGTTGTACCATGCTCCCTGCTGTGATGTCCTGTCCTGCTGTAGGCCCAAAGCAACAGGATCAGGCAACCATGAACTGAAACCTCTGATGCTGTGAGCTAAAATAAATCTATCTCCTTTGCTTTTGTTTGTTTTTGCTTTCCTGCCAGGCATTGTTTGTAATGCCAGCATTCAGGAGACAGAGGCAGAAGGATTGAGGGTTGAAGCTAAGAGCTCCATTTCTTCAGCTTTTCTGCTGAGATCAGGCCATTACACCATGTTGTTATAAAACATTGTTTTGTTTTGTTTTTCCAAGCTGTGCCTTACCCTGAGAGACTTGTTTTACAAGCAGCATTTGATTCCAGTGTGAGTGTAGCTTCTGAGGCAGGAGGACACTGAATCTTGTTATGCATGTAAGTACCACTTGTCTATCACCACCTATGAGGTAAAAATTGATAAGTAACTTATTCCCAAGAGTAAACATGGTATCACACTAAACATTCACCCAAGCAAACTTAGACCATGAGCATAGGGGCATATTAAAATTGTGTCAGGAAAGCCAATCTGATAACTTATCAAATATACCACATTGAGAGAAGGTGCGGCATCCTCACTGGGGTCCTGTAAAGAGGAGGACGTCTCATACTGCAGTGGCAATGCCCCACCACCACATACCTGTCACCTGATTGTCATCTGATCGTCTAGTGGATGCTTCAAGAGACCATCAACCAGAGAACTCCCAACTGTCCCAGGGGCTTCAGCTTGGCTATGCTCTTGCTGCCAACACAACCTTCTCAAATTGCCATCTGTCCAACTATGCAGTCATCTGTCTGAACCCAGTTCTGTTCTTTTGTTTGTTTTCTAACCTCTGTGTCTTCCATGGTCCTATCCCTCAGTTTTGCAGATCTATTCAGCCTTAAGGCTGGAATCAAGCCTGTGGCCCTGAGGTTTGTCGCTGTGGCAGGGCCTCTAGCAGCAGAGTTCATTATCTAACTCGTAGAGATGCTACGTGTCTCTGAGTCTTATGCCTTTGCCACCAGTAAGGCCTTTTGGAAACCCTTGAGCTCTGTCATAGCCTCTTTAACCCTTTTATAGTGTGTGTGTGTGTGTGTGTGTGTGTGTGTGTGTGTGTGTGTGTGGTTGCACATGTGTGCACGGGTATGTGTGAAAAGACTTACTATGTGATGTGTATTTTGTATCTGGGAGTTAATATTAGTAATTAAGTTGTATAAAGAATCTGTTTGCTAATAGTCAGCTATCAAGGGAAATCAGGACTACTTAGCAAATTATAGGCAACAAAATCAACATAACATAAATTGTAAATTTATTAATTATTAAATAAATTCAGACATTGGGGAAAGATACCAATGTATCTGTCCATCTATGTTTCTAATATAGTGTGCTCATGATTGCTCCATAGTGAGTTCCAGGGTACCCTGGACTACATAATGAGATCCTGTGTGAAAAACCCAAGCTGACTTTTTTTCAGGCATTTTGTCACAACAACAGGAAGACAGCATTTCCCATAAAACCAGACAATATTGCTTCTTCCTCACAGCATCTAGAACATTGTCTGTCTCTTGCTGCCACTCAGTGGATACCATTTATTTTTATTAGTTGACTCAAGTCTCCTTTTTAAGTACCAATAGCCTTTGGGAAGAAATGCAGGAAGATGGGCTTCTGGCATGGATCTGGCAGGGCACTGTGCCCGGCAGGCTTACCTACTCTGGATGAGACAGAATAGCCCCCACGCCTTGTTCTGGGACTTTCTCAGTATCCTTACTCTCAACAGCCCAAAGACGAAAGTTCCGTGCAGCTTCCTTGGCTGGGCTTTGGGGTGTGGAGACCCTGAATTCATATGCCTAGGCTTGCCCCACAGCTGTGATATCTAAAGGGTACAAAGGAATCTACATTCCTAGGAAGTGTTCACAAAGCCACCCTGTCAGGGGAGAGGTAAAGGGGCCAGGAGGCCCTGCCCTTGGGAGGCTCCTGACCTTTGGTGATATGAGATTTTGATGACCTGCTCTCTGCAAGAGAAAGCTCAGATGCTTCCAAAGAGACACCTGGACACAGCCAAGTTGCAAGGCCTCAGTCTGGAGCCTCCCTGCAGAGCAGCAACTTCTCCTCCATCTGCTGGTTTGCTGGAGCCAGTGCCACCCAGCAGGGGCATGCCTCCTCATGTCCTGGCAGGGTAGTTCTTGCCTGGCCCAGGGCCACGTGTGGGGGCGGGTTTAGTGTTCAAATGTGCAACCTTCCATCTCAAAGGCCATAGGCTACTGGTCAAGTGAAGTCCATGGTAGCTTTGGGCTCCCCTTCATTGCTTGCCACAACCACCTCCCACCTGGCCATCACAGAAACTTGCTGACAACACATGGTACAAGAGCTGTCTGTGCTTCCAGGTCTTTCCTTGGGTCCAGCCCTCAAGGTGGAACTATCAAAAAGATGATATGGGTGCTGCTTAGGTTCTGCTGCCTCTGTCAGCCTGCTTTATAAAACTAGTACCTAGCAGGGAGCTGGGAAGTTGGGGCTTCTCCCATCCCACAGCCTGGCCAGACCAGAGGACCTCCTAGACAATGTCTGGCTGTCTGTGCATCTACAGCCTGCCAGCCTGACCCAGGAATGGTTCATACATATTCTGGGCCTGAGCTCGGCTTGGTTGACGCCACCCCACTGGCCCCAGGCAGCTTGATACCCAAGCCCCCAGAGCTCGGGTTGCATAAAGCCATTAAGGGGCTCAGGCTGGGGGCTGGGAAACCTTTTAGCATTCTTCTGTGATTGTTTGAGTTAATGTGACTCTATTTTCATGGGGCTAAAATAGTGCATGTAGTCCTGGAGCTGTTGCCGTCATTGCCATGGTGACACGGTTCTGGCAGAGCCCCCTCATCCTCCACTGGGTCTTAAATAACCCCAGTCCTCAGGAAGGTGCAGCGGGAGGGACCCAGTCTGTTTTCAGAGGCCTCCAGACTGGTGTAGCACAGTAGTCCTTTGTGTTCTTATGCTCGGACAATGCCCCTAGCCTCTAACTTGGATCCTGGTCCCAAGCATGCCTCAAGGCAGGAGAAGCCCCACTCTGTGCTCAGCCAAGGTAGAGAAAAAGAAATGAATATATGTGTGTTGCACTGTTGTGCCCTGGAATACCTGCAGGGACCTTGAGCCTCAGCTCTGCCTTCTATAGCCATGTGACCCTGGAACAGGTCCAGTGCCTCTCAAGCCTTAGACCTGTACCCTGGGAGCGCGTGACCAAGAAACAAGTACAGAGCCTCCCAGACCTACAGAACAAAGTCATGACTCCACATCCGAGGGAGATGCTAAGGCCCCAGTGCAAAGGGAGACAATTGTGCCCTGTGCAGGATATGGGCCTCTCTTTCCAGTTTGCCTGGTAAGTGGGAAGGCTCTTTCTTTCACAGCCATTCTTTCCCTTTATCTAGCTTTTCTTCTCTCTAGCTCCTTGACCCAGCAACCCACAACTTTTCTTAGCTCTTCTGCCTTTGCTGACCTAGCGTCACCCACACTCAAAATATCCAGATACAGTATGCACGCACGCACGCGCGCGCGCACACACACACACAGAAGAGGAATTACACATACACATTACACATGGGACGTGTGTACACTCAGTGTCATAGGGTCTAGAGCCCACAGGTTTTTATTTTCTGAAAAAATGTTTCACTTAAAGAATTACATGAAAAACAGGGCTGGTGTGATGGCTCAGAGGATAGAAGCACTGGCCACCAAGCCTGACAGCCCCATCTCCATCCCTGAGTCCCACACGGCAGAAGGAGAGAAGGATTCCCACAAGCTGACCTCTGACCTCCACATGTGCAGTGTTACAGGTACACACCCCTCCACTCTACACACACAATAAACAAATAAGTGAAAAATTTTAAAGGATTACATAATTTAATTTGGAGAATTGCAAGATACACAGGGTTCCAGCTCATCCTTTGACCACAACCCCCTAAGTTAATATCTCACATAGCCATGGCATGGTTATCAGTACAGAACACCTAATACTTCCGTACTATTAAGGACATACTTTATTTGAGTTTCTCAATTTTTGAACAGTGTTTTTTTTTTTTTCTTTTTTCAGATTCCATATTGCACTGGCTTATTTTTCTTTTTTCTTTCTTTCTTTTTTTGGTTTTTTCAAAACAGAGTTTCTCTATGTAACAGCACTGGCTGTCTTGGAACTCACTTTGTAGACCAAGCTGGCCTTGAAGTCCCAGAGATCTGCCTGCCTCTGCCTCCCGAGTGCTGGGATTAAAGCATGTACCACTACACCCAGCTCTGGCCTATTTTTTTTTTCCAACAAGTGCATTGACAGCCCTTTTCGAGGTGAGATACACTTAGTACTTGACCTCTTAGGAGTGTCACACTGCATCCTGAGAGCTGGGATGACAGGTGAGCATAACCATGTCTGGTTCATGCAGTGCTCAGGGTTGAAGCCTGGGCTTTCTATGTTCTAGGGACTCTACCAACAGAGCTATATCCCCAGAAGAACAGTGTTTTATGTTTAGTTTTGATATAAGTATAAGGCTATAGGATAGTTCTTTGCAATAATTTCTGGGAGGGTTTTAATAGAACAAATTTCTGGTGACATAGTAAATAAAAGCCAAAATACTATTTAAATCAAAAGATTTAAATTAAGTAAATTAAATTACTTTGCTTCTTGTGGTATTATTGAAAGTCGAGCTTACGACCTCATTATGAGGGTCAAGCACTCTGCCACAGAGCTACATTTCCAGCCCCACATTTTTAGTTTTTACTGAGTCAAGATCTTATTAAGTTGTCCAGTCTGGCTTTAAATTCACTGTGCCACTCAGGCTGCCTTGAACATTCAACATTCCTGTCTCAGTCTACTAAGCAGGTGGGGTTTACAAGCTTGCACCCAGAGGCCTGTCTTAGCAGTCCATAGATTTAAAAAACAAAACAAAACAAAAAACCCAGGGACGATCAGCACACAAAACTGTGCTGTGGAGAGAAGGACTACAGTTGGAAGGACAGATGTCTGGAGAGACAGAACTGAAGACACAGGAAGCATCCTATGAGCCTGGAAGGTGAAGAAGTAGGATTGTGTGGGGATGGATACACAGAGCCCACCCGACAGTGTTGGGAGGCCAGTCAGCCAGAGCTGTGGTCACTGGGGAAGTAGGACATGGTACCCCACCTCCTAGGCCAGCACCAGGATCGGGTAAGGAACAGAGCCAGGCCCTTCCTCAGTAGCGTCCCTCTTGTGCCCCCTTCTGGAAATGCTTGGTACTACGCTTGCCGGTGGTGGACCGGAAGGACTTGGGACAGAAATGACCCACTGGCAGTGTAGGTGAAATGCAAAGTCGAGACAAAACTGGGTTTGGACACACAGAACTTCTGATGTGTTTCCCAGCCATTTCACCCACCCCATCCTCCTCTCCCCACTGCTCACACAGAGTTCCCAGGGGCACAGGCTTTTGTGTGTCTATTATGTCCTTCCCCTGTAATATGTTCCCATGCCAGCCTTTTCCAGGGCCTGATCACACACCCAACAGAGCTGCCATCCGTTTATTTATTTAGTTAGTTAGGTTTTGGGGGAGGATTTTGTTTTTGTTCTTATTTTGTTTTTGAGACAAGGATTCTCTATGTAGCCCTTGGCTGTCCTAGAACTCACTCTGTAGACCAGGCTGGCCTTGCACTCACAGAGATCCGCCTGCCTCTGCCTCCCGAGTGCTGGGATCAAAGGTTGCACCACCACACCCGGCCCTGCCATCTGTTTGTTTACGTGTGAGTGTATTCGTATGTATGTTTGTTTTCTGTCAATTTGACAAAGCTTGAGTCATTCTGAGAAAAAATTTCAATTGAGAAAATGCTCCCATTAAATTGGCCTGTAGGCAAGCCTGTGGGCATTTTCTTTTTTCTTTTTTTGAGACAGGGTTTCTCTGTGTAGCCCTGGTTGTCCTGGAACTCCCTCTGTTGGCCAGGCTGGTCTGGAACTCAGATCTGCTTGCCTCTGGATTAAAGACATGCACCATCACGGCCCTGGGGTATGGGGCATTTTCTTGATTGCTGATTGGGGTGCATCAGGAAGCAAACTGGGCAAGCCAGGAGAGCTGTGTTCCTCCTTTGCTTCCTCAGGTTCCTGCCTTGGCTTCCTCGATGGACTCTGACTTTGAATGATATCTAAAACAAATAAACTTTTGGTCACGGTGTTATCACAACAATAGAAAGGAAACACTGACCATGTGTGCTTGTGTGCTATTGAGGCAAGGTTTCTCCCTGAACCTGCAAGTTTTCTTGGCTAGGCTGAAAGCCAGCGAGGCTCGTTGTTCTTCCGGCCTCTAACTTTCTCACAGAGCTGGGCTTATAGGTATGTGCTGGACAGTCAGTTTGTAATGTGGGTGCAGTCCTCATGATTGTGCCACAAATGATCTTAACCACTGAGCCACATCTCCAGTCCCACAGAACTGACAGGGGCCAGTCTCTACTGGCATGCAGGTTGCATGAAGAGAAAATCCTGGCTTATGACTGCACTTAATAGGACCTCAAGCAACATCCGATGAATGAATGAATGAATGAATGAATGAACGCAGTAGTTGTCACATCTGTTGGTTTCTCTAAATCCCATGATCCCTGACAAAGAAAGGAAACATCTGCTGAGGTGCCTCCCTCAGCTGAGTGCCCAGCACCTGTCAGCAGCTGCTCTGGGCCCTTCCTGTAGCAGATGGGTCCCTGCCAGACACACACACACACACACACACACCCCGATCAACACCACACACACACACACCCCACACACCACACACACACACACACACACACACACCACACACACACACACACACACACCACACACACACACACACACACACCACACACACACACACACCCACACACCACACACACACACACACACACACACACACACACACACACACACACACACACCACACACACACACACACACACACACACACACCACACCCCGCACACACCACACACACACACACACACACACACACACCACACACACACACACCCCGATCAGGTCAGCTTCACATCTGGAAGGGTGAGCAATGTTTCCCCTCTCTCACAGACTCTGTGAGAATTAGCTACCAGAGACCCAGAGGGGAGCCTGGGTAGGGTAGAGTCATGCCTCCTGGGAGGTGGGAGAAGCCCTCACCCACCCGTGGTGGAAGTGTCCACCCTGTTCTTCTGTGCTGGCTGGTTTTATGTCAGCTTGACACAAGCTATAGTCATCTGAGGGGAGGAACCCTCAACTGAGAAAATGCCTCCATAAGATCGGGCTGAAGGCGGGCCCAAAGGACATTTTCTTAATTAGTGATGTGGGAGGGTGCAGCCCATTGTGGGTGGTGCCACCCCTGGGCTGGGGGTTCTGGGTACTATAAGTAGTCTGAGCAAGCTAGTAAGCAGCACTCCTCCATGGCCTCTGTAGCAGCTCCTGCCTCCAGGCTCCTTCCCTGTTTGCGTTCCCGCCCTGACTGCTTTCAATGATTAACTGCTTTATGGAAGTGTAAGTGAAATAAAACCTTTCCTCCCCAAGCTTTTTGGTCATGGTGATTCATTACAGGAATAAAAACCAAAAAAGACACCTCCCATAAGCTGGTCCCAAGAGATGGGAGTGAAAAAAACAGACAATTGGGTCCTCCCTACCCAGCCGGGCCTCGGGGAAGGGGCTTCATTGGCTAACTCACCTTCTCCGAAACCGAATCTGTAAAAAATCCATTTATATTTGTACCACCAGCTAACATTCTTCATTTGGGAAGCAGTCTGTGTTTGTGACTATGGGAGTATACAGTGTCTGTGGAAAATTGGGGAACCTCAGAAACTGTAGGAAGTGGATCTGAAAGGATCTGGCCTCACCTGACCAGCCAGTTCCCTCTGTCTGCCCTGGGTCTGCTTCAACTCACTGGTTCCAAGGGTCACCTCCACACCCTTCCCACCTTGGAGGGAGTTCTTGAAGCCTGCCATTCTACCACACTGTGACTGGTAATGGTCTCATGTCCGTGGAAGCTCGTGGTAACCCTGCCCTCCCTTGGTGGACACAGCCTGAGGCCCTGGAGCCCATGTGGCCCCAGATGTCCCATTCATTACAACTGGGTGCCAGGTGCTTGGAGAGACCATGGGAATATCTAGCCAGAGAGGGGAGTCATTGGTCATTTGGGAACAAACACTGTAATCTACTGCCAGGCAATACCCCGACTTCATTCACAGGGGAAACCTGCAGGTCCCTTCACCTGTCTCACAGGTTGGGATTTTGACTGTGGGAATTACTGCTATGACCTGCCCCCATAGGCCTGGGGTGCTTTGCTTTGCAAATACCAGCATCAGGAGAGGAAGGCCAGAGGGGGGGATGGGTGGATTCTAGGGAAGCTTTTAGGACACTAAGATTAATCCTAGTGCTCTCAGCCCTTTGTTCTGATGACAGCCTTTAGTATATTGCACACCTCTCCTGGCACCCCTCTGGCTGTACATGGTCTGAGACTGAGACCCAGATCCACTGCCCTTCCCCACCCTCATGGAAAACAGAGCCCCTCCAAAAGCCAACAAGCTCAGCTTTGCCTCACCAGGACTAGAGGCTGTCAGTCACCTCAGTCTCCTCTCCCAGAACTGAGGCTCCCACAGAGACTCCCTTGGCCAGGGTCACCCAGGCTGGAAAAACTCCCAATGGCTCCTGCTGGACCAATGGGACCTAGTTGGGGGACACACCCAGTAGCCCATTCTGCCTGCTGGGACAGGACTATTCTGTTTCTTCCAGTGGTCAGCTGGCTAGGGAGGAAATTCTAGAGGTGCCATCATCCCTCCCCATCAGATTGCCTAGCTCACCAAAGGCATATCTCATTCTTCCCAATACATCAGGAAGGACCAAAAACTGTACACTACAGTGGGCTCCAGATGGCTGCAGGGACAAAGGTAGGACTCTGTATGGGGAGCTGTACTGGTGGCCAGCAGGACTTTCCTAGAATCATGACTGGGGTCCCAGGTCCTGTGAGCCTATCTAGCGTGGTTTTTATTCAAGAGCAAGGGGGAACAACTGAAGGCTTTTAATTATAAAAACAATGAAATAAAATGATGTGTGTGACTGTTTTGCCTGCATGTATATATGTGTACCAAGTGTGTTGGTAATCGTGGAGACCAGAAGAGGACCTTAGATCTCCTAGAACTGGAGTCTTAGATGGATGTTGGTGCTAGCAATCAAAACCTAGGTCTTCTGGAAGGGAAACCAGTGCTCTTTACGATTGAGCCACCTCTCCAGTTTCTACCAGAGACTTTTAAACGCTGGACTACAACCCCAGCATGGACTGGCTTGTTTTTTTAAGAACCTGGACACTGTACAATGGTTCCAGCACAGAGAGGGAAGCCAAAGGATCATAGTGAACACAGAGGAAGGTCTAGGGTTAGATTGCGAGGACATGTTGTGTGATGATATTGTGTTCCCCAATATATTGTGCCCCATAATAAACTTACCTGGGGTCAGAGAACAGAACAGCCACTAAACAGACATAGAGGCCAGAAAATGATGGCACACACACCTTTAATCCTAGCATTCTGGAGGCAGAGATCCATCCATGTAGCTAGAGTTTTACCTGCCTTGCCCACAGTCAGGACAAATCTCTATCACCTGCCAGTCCCACAGCCTCTCAGACCCGACCAAGTAAACACAGAGACTTATATTGCTTACAAACTGTATGGCCGTGGCAGGCTTCTTGCTAGCTGTTCTTATAGCTTAAATTAATCTATTTCTATAAATCTATATCTTGCCACGTGGCGTGTGGCTTACCGGCGTCTTCACATGCTTCTTGTCATGGCAGTGGCTGGCAGTGTCTCCCTCTGTCTTCCTGTTCCCTCCTTTCTCCTCTCTGTTAGTCCCGCCTATACTTCCTGCCTGGCCACTGGTCAATCAGTGTTTTATTTATTAACCAATCAGAGCATTTGACATACAGACCATCCCACAGCACTTCCCTTTTCTTTTTTTTTTTTTTTTTTTTTTTTCTTTCTTTTTTTTTTCTTTCTTTCTTTCTTTCTTTCTTTTTTTTTGAAAAAGGAAGGTTTTAACTTTTACACATCTCCAAAGCCAGCTTGGTATCTTTGGAAATTTGGGCATAGCTTCTCTTACTACTTCCTGCTGGAGGGGGGCCGCTGTATCTTATGGGGACATAAAGAAAATTTAAGGATCATGGAATAGTCCGTGAGACTGTATC
This sequence comes from Peromyscus leucopus, assembly GCF_004664715.2. NCBI lineage: Eukaryota > Metazoa > Chordata > Mammalia > Rodentia > Cricetidae > Peromyscus > Peromyscus leucopus. Next base: position 153,512,255 of record NC_051064.1, on the reverse strand, counting down.
ATCTGAGCCAGTTGCCTTGAAACGATTCTGGATGTTGGATTATCTGGGCCATGGTGTCATCAGAGACCTTTCAGGTGGTCTTGGCTGGTCAAACCTGATGTATCTTAATCTGGAACAAATCCATAGCCTCTGGCTTTCTGTAGAAACAAAAGCAGAGCCTCCTTTCCAGAGCAACATATCCTTACATCCAAATTTTGAAGTCAAGGTACCTTTAAAATATACATTTTGGCATAACTCAACAGCTTTTGCAATCAAATGTTTTTCTTCAGTTACGAATATCAAAGAGAACATAATCCAGATTCTCTGTGTGGTAGCCATCTTTACATGGCTTATTTTTTTATATTACCTTGAGCCTATTGCTTTAAACTGCAGCCCTCTAGGCTATGTGGCTGCTGGCTCCACCCACTTCAGCTTCCCAACATGGCGGTGGTACGTTTTCCGCCAGTTCTGGGAGCCATCAACTCTCAGAAGTAGTGGGTCTATGCTTCTATCAAAGCAGCATGTAGCCCAGAAACCTCTTTTTTTTTTTTTTTTTTTTTTTTTTTTTTTGTACTAGCAAAGGCTAAATCCACCACGCAGCTTAATGTGCCACTTGCAGAGGCCTCATTCCCACCATACTGCGGGTTGAGCGCACACACCAGGAACCCGCCATAGTAGCTCAAACACACAGGCTGCCGGCTAGCTTGAAAGAGACAACTAGGAACTATTTTTTGCTCCGTTTTAGAATCTTTTTACTCAGGTTTTAGGTGGAAACTCTTGCCAACACATTGGGCGCCACATCCAGATCTCTGTGAGTTCAAAGCTACAATGGAAACAGCTAGGCATGGTGACACACGCCTTTAATCCCAGGAAGTGATGGCAGGAAGCAGAAAGGTATATTAAGGCATGAGGACCAGGAACTAGTAGTTGTTAAGCTTTTAGGCTTTTAGCAGCAGTTCAGCTGAGAATCATTCTGGATGAGGACTCAGAGGCTTCCAGTTTGAGGAAACAGGATTGGCTGAGAAGTTATAGAGATAAGGTTAGCTGTGGCTGGTTCTGTCTCTCTGATCTTTCAGCATATACCCCAATAACTGGCTCTGGGTTTGTTTTTATTAATAAGACCTTTTAAGATTCATGCTACAATGTTGAAGGTGAAACTTTGAGAATTAGCAGAGGGTATGTAAGGTGTTGGAGGGGACCGGGGTTGGGGGTTGGGGAGTTTTGGTATAGAGCCTTTGGAGGAAAGGGATGTCCATGTTTGCCCTGGAAATGAGGATGCTGAGGGAACTTTCAGGAGCATGCAGGTAGAAGGAGGGCTGGAAAGATGTGCAGGAACATGAGGCTTGGTAAGGGCTTGGAGAGCAGTCTGCTGGAGAAGCCACCAATATCATGTGACAGGGCATAGCAGTACTTAATGAATCAAGAGGGTCACAAGTTCTAGACCAGCTGGGCCACATTGGGAGCCCTTGTCTTAAACAATCAAAAATAAAAATTAAAATATAAAGGCTGTGTGACCAGAGGAAGATAGGTGGAGCTTTGGAGAATGGCATTCTGTAGCTGCCTGTTGCTGTCAAAAGTAAACTGGGCATTGTACCTAGAGTTTTCCTGCCTTGCCCACAGTCAGGACAAATTTCTGTCACCCGCCAGTCCCACAGCTGCTCAGACCCAAACAAGTAAACACAGAGACTTATATTGCTTACAAACTGTATGGCCGTGGCAGGCTTCTTGTTAACTGTTCTTATGGCTTAAATTAATCCATTTCCATAAATCTATACCTTGCCACGTGGCTTGTGGCTCATGGCTTACCGGAATCTTCACATGCTGCTTGTCCTGGCGGCGGCTGGCAGTGACTCCTTCTGCCTTCCTGTTCTTTTTTTTCCCCTCTCTGTTAGTCCCGTCTCTGCTTCCTGCCTAGCCACTGGCCAATCAGTGTTTTATTTATTGACCAATCAGAGTAATTTGACATACAGACCATCCCACAGCAGGGCATTGTAGCTAGAGTTTTCCTGCCTTGCCCACAGTCAGGACAAATCTCTGTCACCCACCAGTCCCATAGCCGCTCAGACCCAACCAAGTAAACACAGAGAATTATATTGCTTACAAACTGTATGGCCGTGGCAGGCTTCTTGCTAACTGTTCTTATAGCTTAAATTAATCCATTTCTATAAATCTATACCTTGCCACGTGGCTGGTGGCTTACCGGCGTCTTCACATGCTGCTGGTCATGGCAGCAGCTAGCAGTGTCTCTCTGACTCAGCCTTCCGCTTCCCAGAATTCTCCTCTCTCCCTGTCCCACCTACTTCCTGCCTGGCCACTGGCCAATCAGTGTTATTTATTGACCAATCAGAGCAATTTGACATACAGACCATCCCACAGCAGGGCATGGTAGAGCATGCCTTTAATCCTAGGACTTGAGAGGCAGAGGAGGCAGATCTCTGAGTTCCAGGCCAGCCTGGTCTACAGAGAGAGTTCCAGGGCTACACAGGGAAACTCTCAAAAAACAAACAAACAAACAAAAAAAGGCCGAGCAGCAATGCCTAATTCAGGCCTGTCATCTTACTTGGAAGACTGAGGCACATGGATTAACAATCCAAAGCTGGCCCAGGCAGTTTAGTGAGCTGCTGTCTCAAGAAATAAAATAAATGTTGAGGAGCTGCAGTTGTGGGAGTCTGTGGGAGTCCAGCTCCTACCTTTCCCACCTTTTTTAGGGTTCTTAGGAGGAGGAGAGAGGGATAAGAAAATATCAGATAGAAAGAGAGACCTAGATGACGAGAAGAAAGACAGAAACACAGGATAGCTTCGGGAGGGCCTGGATCAATACCTAACAGCCTCGTCCTTTATTGAAAAGAAAGGGACTTTCAAAGCACACCTTACAGCCAAGTACAGACCCTTCCAAACACCTGGTAACCATCCCCGTGACCAAATCATCCATTATGCAGCCCTGCTAGGTAAAGCAAGCTCAGATTCTCTGAGTAAGTTCTCACTAGGAAATCTCTGTGGGTCTCCACATGCAGTGATGGTTCAGTGATTAAGAGCACGGGCTGCTCTTGCAGAGGATCTGAGTTTGGTTCCCACACTCACATCACATCTCACAATTGAGTGTAACTCCAGTCCCAGGGTGGGCCTGATTCCCTCTTCAGGCCTCTTCAGGCACTGCATCTATGAGGTGTGCAAATACACACCAAGACACATGCTGGCAAAACAATATGCATATATGTAAAATAAAAATAAATCTTTAAAAAATAAACAAAAATTTGAAAAACAATCAAAGGATGTAGCCTGTGGTAGAGTACTTGCTTAGTATGTGCAAGACCCTAAGTTCAATTCCCAATACTAAAATAAACAAATGTCTGAGAGCTCAATGTGGTCACATACATTTGTAATGCATGGTGAAAGTCTGTCTCATAACTTTTTTTAAATTGAGAGTTGATGGTTATTCGTATAGCCTTGGAGTGAGTGGTGAAAGTGAGGTGGAGCAGTGTTCTAAAGCAAGCAGAGATGGGGTGAGGATAAGGAGTAGTGTACAGCACCGGGAGACTATACAGATGTTACTGAGAAACCATCAGGTTTAGAGGTCAAAATGGTTTTTGTTTTTTTTGTTTTTTTGTTTTTTTTAAATTATCTGAGACACTCCCAGGGATGTAGCCCAGATTGGCCTATGCCTCCAGGTCCTCCTGTCTCAGCTTCTCTAATGCTGGGATTACAGGTGTGCCACTATTTTCTTTTTAAAGGAGGAAGGTGGTGGTACATTCCTTTAACTCCAGCACTCGGGAGACAGAGGCAGGTGGATCTCAAGTATTGGAGGCTAGCCTTGTCTACAGAGTGAGTTCCAGGACTAGGACTACACAGAGGAACCCTGTCTCTGGGAGTGGGGCATGTGTGTGGCAGCACTTGAAGTAGATGACCAGCAGGCTGCCAAAAGGTGTTTTCTAGGGAGAACACAGGATCCAAGACTAGGGCGGCTGCGTCTCTCCGGCCTTCCAGGGTCACCCCAGTGCCTGGCACCAAGAAGAACCAGGGACGTGTGGAATGTAAAACGAAGGACTAAGAATGCTTTGCGATTGCCCAGATCTGTCCGGCCGACAAGTGAACTGGAACAGAGGCAGCGAGTGTAGACATCTGTCTGGGATGTCTCCCGCTACAGTTGGGGGGCTGGGACCAGAGAGCCAGACCAGCTCGCATCTTGACAGGCGCTCAGCTCCTTGCAGTCTCCGGGACCCCGCAGAGTTCACACGCCGAGGGTCTGAAAGCGCCGGACAACTTGCACCTCCAACAAGTTTGCCTGGCTTTTTGGCACCACAGTCCTAGGAGACTCAGAAGGACTGTGCCGAGGGGCCAGGCAGTCCCTGGGCAATACAGGTCGTCGCTCGTTGCCGGGCAAAGCCACACCACGCGCGTTCCCATTGGCCGCAGGTGGCCGCGCTCCGCCCGACAGGTAGTCCGTCCTGTGCGCTCATCATTGGGCCGCGGCCGTGAGGCCCCCCGAGGATTGGCTCAGGTGGAGGCCCCGAGGAGCTTTCATTGGCTACAGGTGCCACCCGCCTCGTGGATTGGCCGTCTAGACGGCCAGGTTCCGCCTCTGCCCAATGCGCCCCCCGCCCCGCGCGCCTCCCAAGTTCCGCGGAGTTGGCGCGGCGGGCGCCGTCGGTCCCGCGCTGCGCGCTCCCTTCCGCGTTCCGCCGTCCGCCCCGCCTGGCAACCCGGCCCTTTGCCGGGGCCGCTAGCCATGGCCCGAACGACCTGGACGCGGCGCTGACGGCGGCCGGCGGAGCGCGCCATGCCCAGCCGGACGGACCCCAAGATGGACGGGAGCGGCGGCCGCGTCCGTCTGAAGGCTCACTACGGCGGGTGAGCGCTCGGCGCCCGACGGTGGGCAAAACGGGGCGCGCGGCGGTGGAGCTCCTGGGCCGTCGCGGGTGCTGCGCGCGAGGGAGGCAGGGAGCTGCTCTGGTGCCCTTGAATGTGGCCGGAGGGAAGCCTCGAGGGCGGGGCACGCTCCGGGTCTCTATTGCTCTCTGGGCGCGCGCTGTAGGCCGGTGTTGTTGCGTTCCTCGCTATGGTCGCAGTTGGTTAGGGACTTTAAGGACAAACTTGTATGTCAAAAGTTTTCATCAGATTGTGAAAACTTCTGGTGCATTAAAAAAAAACAACAGCAAGATTATTTAAATCGGTCTCGGTTTAAATGTAAGGAAAACCTTTGAGCCAGGTGAAGGCATCCACAAGACTGCCTGCCCTTGTGGGAACATAAGGGCACATTTTCGCGACTTTTGTTTGGGGGACAGGAGAACTTTTGGAGATGTCCAGAAAAAATACGGTCCTACGCTGTCTTTAAGGACAGGGATGATGGACTATTCCGTCACTTCCCTGGAGGTGGTTTTGGGGACTGGCCTCGGTCCTGAGCCCTGGATTCCGCCTTGCTTTCAGGGGAAATGGAGGCATCGGGCACTTGACAGTGGTCAGTATGGCTGCCCGGGAGCATTGAGCGATGGGAGCGGAGTGATGGAGCCTGTGTTCTGGCTGGTCGGCCCAGGCTCGGCTGGAGAATCCCATGATCGTGTCGCTCTGATTGTGTAGACAGAAGGCGGTGGAGGCCTAACGATTTGACTGCTTCCAACGGTGCCGGGTCTCCTGGAACTGGCTTGGATACTCCCAGGTCAAGGGTCGAGGGTCACTGCTCTTGGAAAGGAGGAAGGGAGTGGAGTGGAATGCTGGCCCTGTGACTGAACTGGGCTCTCGGCATTCCTGGGAGTTTTACAGAGTGGCTGATCCCAGCCACAGAGACAAGAGGTGATTCCTTGCCTGGGCAGAGGTTTGCTTTCCAGCCTCAGGGACGCCTGGCCCCACAGTTTGTTATGGAAATATTCCAGACAGTTCCCTCTCACTATGGCTAACTTTTGGCGATCCTGGGCTTAGAGGTGGGGTTCCTGCTAGAGCCAGAGGAAGAAAGATTTCTGGGGGGCTCGCAGCTGCCCCATCCAAAGATATCAAATCTGCAGCCTTAGCTGTGTCCTCAGACTTGTGGACTCTGTAGTGAGCCTGTTAATGCTGAGACTGTCCCTTCTGCCTGGAACCCCCAAGCTGAGCAACACGTGTTCAGCGTTGGTTCTTTAGAGCACAGGGCCTTGGGAATGGGATCCACCCTTCCCCTAGGGCAGCTTCAGCCACGACCGTGGGGTCCTGGCTCCCCTTGGACAGTGTTCCTGCCCTGGACTTGTCAGTCCTGCCCTCTCCTCCCTCCCTTTGCCCCTGGGGAGCACTTTGGTTACTGGCAGTGTAATTCAACCTGTTGACTCCAGTTTCCTCAGTGGACAAAAGTGGAGCCCCCCACCCCTTCCTCTCCCTTTCCCCACCCCTTCCTGTCCTCTTCCCTTTCTGCCTACTCCCCCACTCCCCGCTCCCTCTGTACCCCTCTCCTTTCATCTCCCCCTGGAAGGGGCTTCTTTCCAGCCTTCCTCCCCACTTACCCTGAAATCGGCCAACTGGGTCCCTCTCTAGAGCTTGAGCCCCTGGGCAGTGATGTAAGAATTGCAGAGATACGGTCTGAGCTGTGAAGGTTGTGTGTGTGTGTGTGTGTGTGTGTGTGTGAGTTCTGTCCGGGAAGGCAGTGTTCTGGGGGGAAGGGGTAAGATCAGCCCTGAGGAAGGTGACGGAGCCACAGCTGAGGCATAGATACAGCCCTGTCCTTAGGACAGTAATGTGAGGGCCGTCTGCCCTCCTGTTGTCCCTCGGTCCCTCTGAGGCTTGAGATCGGAGTGCTGCCACCAGTGGTCACCTATATCTGGGGCGTGTCAGGCAACACCATGCTCTCGGGGGATCACAGGTGAGCCTGACATTCAGACATCACAGATGGTGGGTCTTCCCTCCTGAGGCTCTTGTTACAAACTTTCATGTTGGAGGACCTGTTATGGTCCTTGAAGGTGCAAAAGTCAGGAATGGGTGGTCCATCCAGGCTGGTCCTAACTTCTGTGACACACTCTTGCTTAGAGTTTTGTCATGAGGCAGGCTCACCCTTCTGACGCAGGTGAGATGTGACCAGGGTGGTAGTTCAGCTTCATGTGGCACCTCCAAAGCACTGAGGTCTCACACCTGTCCTCTGGGCACTGAAGGGTGTGGGTGGAGGATGGCTTCCAGTTGGGTTCAGAAAGAGGTCCAATGTGGTTGATATATTGTGCACCCCAATACACTTATCTGGGGGGTCAGAGAAGAGAACAGCCATAATATTAAACATAGAGGTTAGGCAGTGGTAGCACACGCCTTTAATCCTAGCATTCCAGAGGCAGAGATCCATGTGGATCTCTGAGTTCAACGCCACACCTTTAATCCCAGGAAGTGATGGCAGAAAGCAGAAAGGTATATAAGGCATGAGGACCAGGAACTAGAGCTGGTTAAGCTTTTAGGCTTTTGACCAACAGTTCAGCTGAGATTCATTCTGGATGAGGACTCAGAGGCATCCAGTCTGAGGAAACAGGATCAGCTGAGGAATTGGCAAGGTGATGTGGCTGTGGCCTGTTCTGCTTCTCTGATCTTCCAGCTTTAACCCAATACCTGGCTCCGGGTTTCATTTTATTAATAAGACCTTTTAAGATTCGTCCAAGAGAGGGATTTCAGACCTGATTTCCAGAGTTCCCAGTTGCAAGGCTGGCCAATGCTGAGTATGCTGGACAGTGTGGGCACTATGTCAGGGTGACAGGTGCCTGGGGATGGGTGTTTGGAATCTCTCTGTTGCTCAGTTTTGCTTCCTGCCATGATTCTACAGGCTGTGGTGGGTAGGAGCAGGATCAGTTCCTGTGGCAAGTGACAGGGAGGGGGGCCTGTGCAGGGGTTGGCTGGCTGGTCTTGTAGGAAAAGGCGGAGGGGGGGGCAGCTGGGACATCTCCCCCTGGTCCTACAGAGTGGGTGAGATCCATGGGCCAGGTAGGACCCTGAAGGCCCTGGCTGGTTTGTTGGGGGCTGGGTAGGTGCTCTGAATGTTGTCAGTGGACAAAGACTTTGTTTATAGGCAGTTGTGTGACCCAGTTTAGTTAGCCCAGTGGGGAAATGAAGGGGTCAACAGCAACCCTGGCTGGCATTTCCGTTTCAGAGCTTTTCAGGTTTCCTTTCCTAAGCCTTTCTCTCCATGGATGTGAGACATGAGTTGATTTTTTTACCGCAGCGTCAGTGAGGGTGTGGTTCCTGCTTAGTTTCCATGGAAACTTGTTGCCGCCGCCCTTCCTTATAAGGAATAAAGGGGAGCAGCCTGCCCCCCTACACTTCTCATTTTCCTCCTCCAGGGCATGTCTCTGAGCCATCTCCTACTACAGAGGTCTGAATCCCATTTGGGAATGAAAAGATAAAAGGCAATGACATTCTGAGATTTGATTGCCAAGAAACATTCCTTCCAGAATTGTTACTGCTACACTGTTGTGGAGGTGGGTCAGGTCCTACCAGGATGTCCAAGAGCTGCTTTGATTAATCACTTATTCTCCTCTCCTTTTTCTGGATAATATGCCCTGGTTTTCATCTTCAAGGTTTTGGGGAGAGGCTTGACTATGGTGTTTTACGCAAATGAAGCTAACAGATTTGTGTCTGCATCCTGGGGTTCTCTTTGGGTGCCCAATGATGCGGTTGCTTGGTCCCAGGCCTCCACTAGGGGGCACCTTCTGTCACTTCAACTTGGTTTTCTATAGAGTCATGGAGGTTGTTTTTTTTTTTTTTTTTTTAATTATATTTTATTTGCACTGGTGTTTTGCCTGCATGTATGTCTGTGTGAAGGTGTCAGTTCTTAGAGTTGCAGACAGTTGTGAGTGGCCATGTGGACACTGGGAATTGAACCCAGGTTCTCTGGAAGATGAGCCATCTCTCCAGCCCAATGGGGTGTCGTTTTTAAAACTGGTTACTGGTTCTCTTTGTGTTGGGCAGGGCTGTCATATTGTCTTTGGGAAAGATCTTCATTTTTAATCAGGTAACTTGGTTAACTAAGCAGCGTGTGGTCAGATTCAGATGTGATGCCGGTGACAGATATCCCTGTCCTCTTTGTCCCAGGGACATCCTGATCACCAGCGTGGATGCCATGACAACATTCAAGGACCTCTGTGAGGAAGTGCGAGACATGTGTGGCCTGCACCAACAGCACCCACTCACCCTCAAGTGGGTGGACAGTGAAGGTAGCCCCAGTCTTCCTAGGTTAGGCAGCCTCCCCCAAGTACAGCTGAACTCGTTAGAACCAGCGATTCCTCAGTACAGTGGCTGCAAATGGGTGAACAGGATCTGAGACGGCACTGAGAGCAAGGCAAAGGGGTGTCCCTGCTGTGCGGGGTGCCTCAACTGCAGGGGAAGCTTTGTGCGTCTCCTGGCCCGGCTTGCACAGCGCCTTCCCTGACTTGCCTTACCCTGGGGTGTTCTGGCAGCTGCTTTAGAAGGACTAGCTCTTCGTTTCAGTTCCCACCTCTTGATTTCTCTCGCTCTCTCCTGCCCTTCTTCCTCATCTCTCTTATTTTCTCACATCTTTTTCTCTCTTCTCATCTCTCTCCTCTTCCCTTTCTCCTCCTCTCTTCTCCCCTCCTTTCTCCCCCTCCTCCACCTCTCTTGCTTGCTCTGTGTTCCTCTGTCCTCATCTCTCTTTCTTCCTTTCTCCTCTTTCTCTCCCACATTCAGACTCAGAAAACTGGGTTGAGATGGGGACGGCCAGGAGACTCCTTTTGCACAGCTGACTACAGCTATCTGTCAGAGACACTGTGGATTAGGCAGAGCGCATGGCCGCTCCTGTTTCAGCAGAACTGCTGGCACATGGGCTGGTTGTGTGCATCTCTACATCCATCAAGACTAGAGGGCAAGAGCCTCTTCCCTTACCTAGGCCACCTAGGAGGAAGTTCTAGGGCTTTCTGCCTAGCCAGCTCTTAGAGCTCCCAAGGCTGTGAGTGAACGTGACTTCCTTCTGGGGAGCGAAAGGTTCTTTTTTTTTTTTTTTTTTTTTGGTTTTCGAGACAGGGTTTTTCTGTGTTATTTTGGTGCCTGTCCTGGATCTCGCTCTGTAGACCAGGCTGTCCTTGATCTCACAGAGATCCGCCTGGCTCTGCCTCCCAAGTGCTGAGATTAAAGGCATGCGCCGCCACTGCCTGGTGACTGATAGGTTCTTACATGGGACACTCAGGTTCCATGAGGGGAAATTAACTCATTGGTTTGGATGGCTGTTCTGGAATCTCCCACCCCTGCTTGGTGCTGATCATGAACAATGAGACTTTGAAGTGCTGAGTAGCTCAGGCCTCTTTGCCTTCATACTTCTGTAGCCTCATTGGTGCCTCTTGCCTCCACCTGCTAGGTGATCCTTGTACCGTGTCCTCACAGATGGAGCTGGAAGAAGCTTTCCGGTTGGCCTGTCAGGGCAGAGATGAAGTGCTCATCATCCATGGTAAGTGAGAAATCTAGGGCAGACTTTTCATCTCTCCACTTAGTCTGTAGAAATAAATGGCTGTCTTAGTTTGCTTCCTGCTGCTATAACAAACACTGTAACCAAAGCTACTTGGGGAGGAAAGGGTTTATTTAGCTTGCACATCCTGATCACAGTCCATCATCGAGGGAAGCCAGGGCAGAAACCTGGAGGCAAGAGCTTATGCAGACATACCTACCCAGGGGTGGTACTGCCCACAGTGGACTGGGTCCTCCCACATCAATCGAGAAAATGTCGCACAGACTTTCCTAAGGGCCAATCTGATGGAGGCATGTTTTCAGTTGAAGTTCCCTTGCCCAGAGAACCCTGGCTTGTGTCAAGTGTACAAGACTAACCAGAACATGGCCTGAGGAGCTTGATGGGATCTTTGTCTGATAAGGATTGGGAAGCCATGTGGAGTCTGTCACTATAAAACCTTATGATGCTCTTATGTGCTTTTAAAAGTAAATTTATGGGACTGAAGAGATGGCTTAATGGTTAAGAATACTTGTTGTTCATGCAGAGGACCTGGGTTCTGTTCCCAGCACTCACATGGTAGCTAACAACTGTCTGTAACTCCAGTTCCAGGGGGATCCAATGCCTTTTTTGACTTACACAGGATTCCATGAGCACATGGTGCGCCCACATTGATCAGACACACACATACACATAAAAATAAATTTACTTAATTAGAAATGTATTCTTGTATTGATTTATTTGTGCATGCACGGGTATGCACGGATGCTACAATCCATGTGTGGAGATCAGAAGACAACTTACATGAGTTGGTTCTTTTCTTCATGATGTGGGTCCCAAGGATCAAATTCTGTAGCTGGGAGTTTCTCCCACCCCACCCAGCCCCACAGTCCCTCAGACGCTTATAAAATAATCACTCCGAGGCTTATATTAATTACAAACGGTATGGCCTATGGCTCTAGCTTTTGGCTAGCTAGTTCTTTCATCTTAAATTCACCCATTCCTATTAATCTGTGTGTTGCCACGTGGCCATGGCATCACCAGTCTGTTGGCATCTTATTGCTTCTTTGGCGGCTGGCATCACTCGACTCTGCCCTTCTTCTCTCTGTATCTCTGCTTGTATTTCTCACCTGGCTGTAAGCTTTCTTGCCATAGGCCAAAAGAGCTTTATTTATTATCCAGTGGGAGTCACACATTCACAGCACACAGAAAGACATCCTACAGCAGAACTCAGTTCCTCAGGCTTGATGACAGGTGTCTTTACATACTGAACCATCATGCTGACACAGAAACTTAAGTTCTGCTGAGCCTCATGGTGTAGGTGTTGAGAAATGGAGGAAGATAAACTGAGAGAGTTCAAGACAGACTTGTGCTATAGAGTTAGTGAAGTAAAAAGGGCCAGGGACGTAGACCCTGTGGCTCAGTGGAAGAAAGTCTACCTAGCATTCTCAAGACCCAGGTTTAATTCCTAGTGCAGCTTTTTTAAAGTCGATTTTAAGATAACTGCTGTCCTCTGTTGTGTCTGGGTTACTTTATTGATGAGATCTGCTAGTTTTCCTCTGACAGCTCTGCCCTTCAAAAGCCTTTTCCCTGGAACCTTGCAAATGGGGTTTGGCATGGAGATGTTCTCGGGATTCTGAGGTTCTGCTGAGGAATGTCTTCCTGGTCCTCAAGGGGTCTGTGGGGAGTACTTTGACTCTGGGCAGGACTTTCCCTGAGAGACGGTGTTAATGGCACAGTGATCACTAACTTTATCATTTTGTTTCTTTTTATCCAGTTTTCCCGAGCATTCCAGAACAGCCAGGCATGCCTTGTCCTGGAGAAGACAGTGAGTGTTCAATTTTTTTAAAGTTTAATTTAATTTAACTTTATGTGTATGGGTGTTTTGCTTGTTGTGTGTCTATGCACCACATGAGCCCTGGTGCGTGCAGAAGCCAGAAGAGGACATCCGATCCCCTGAAACTGGAATTATAGTTATCAGCCACCATGTGGGTGCTGGGAATCAAACCCAGGTTCTCTGCAAGAGCAGCCAGAAGTCTTAACCACAGAGCCATCCCGCCAGCCTGACTGCTCCATTTTATTTATTTATTTATTTATTTATTTATTTATTTATTTATTTATTTATTTATTTATTTATTTATTTATTTATCGAGACAGGGTTTCTCTGTGTAGTTTTGGAGCCTGTCCTGGATCTCGCTCTGTAGACCCTGCTGGTCTCAAACTCACAGAGATCGGTCTGGCTCTGCCTCCTGAGTGCCGGAATTAAAGGCGTGCGCTACCGCCTTTTTAAGTTTCCTTTTAACATGTGCGAGGTGCTACAGGTAGAGCTGCTGATCCATTATGTCAGGGCAGCGGGTGAGTGCCTTGTGTGAAGCAGGGCCCTGGGACCCGGAGTCGTTTACCTTGGTGAGGAATCTAACCGCAGCGTGAACAGTACTCTAACCTCAAGAGCTCTTTGCACTTTGGCTGACTCCCTCATGGTTTCTGTGGATGTGATATGGCTGACTGGTGCTTTGTTGGCAGTGGGGGAGGTAAGGGTAGGAGGTGTGGTGGGCTTGGTTGTAGGTGGCAGTGTAGAAGACCCACAAAATGCCCTGGCTTGTCCCATGAGGAAAATGCCCAGGTCAGGACACGTGGACACGGCGCCTGTACCACTCCGCCTGCCCCGTGCGGACCATCCGGGCCTGGAGTTCTTGTCCTCTCCCTGTCTTGTGCTGATCTGTTCATTTCCCCCTTTTGGTCTGTTGGTAGGAGATGAGGGAAGCAGGTCCCAGGAGTGGTGGGATCCAAGGGGAGCTTTGTCTCTGCCTCTGATTGTGTCCTGGGGACCATGCTTAGGTGTTAAGGGGTGGCGCAGTCCTGGGGGTGACAACTTTTGGCTTTCCTGGTCAGGGAAGGAGAAGTACCTGAAGTTGCACCACCCAGTGTGATTAGAGGGAGGCGGGTGCTTAACCTATGTGTTTTGCCTCTGGCGGGAAGGGGAGCCAGCCCAGGGACACAGGGTAGAGAGCCAAGAGAGAATATCGGTTAGGTGTGTATGCGTGTATATGGGGGTATTGCCTAAAGAGGCCTTTGACAAACTGGGTGGTGTGGAACCCAGGACACAGAACCTTCCAGCCCACGTCCCAGGCAGCCTGTGCAGAGTTCTTAGGATAAGTGCCCAGCGTGTTTGTTGTGTTTCCAGGGCCTGTGGAGTACTCCCTGATGCTCCAGCCCCTCCCTCTGGGGTGCCATGTCCCACGGAGGGACAGGTATCTAGACAGTGTATCTTTATGAGTATGTAAACAATGAAATAAGGCAGGGGCTGGCAACATGCCTCAGTTGTTGCCTAATGGACCTGAGTTCAATCCCTGGAATCTATGTAAAAAAAAGCAGAAGACGGCCAGCTCTACAGAGTTACGCTCTGACCTCCAAACACACACTGTGGCACACATGTACCTGTACTCACACACCTCATACACACATGTACATCACACTATGGCACACATGTACCTGTACTCACACACCTCATACACACATGTACATCACACTGTGGCACACATGTACCTGTACTCACACACATCATACGCACATGTACATCACACTATGGCACACATGTACCTGTACTCACACACATCATACGCACATGTACATCACACTATGGCACACATGTACCTGTACTCACACACCTCATACACACATGTCCATCACACTATGGCACACATGTACCTGTACTCACACACATCATACGCACATATACATGCTCACACAATAATAATAAAGTTCTAAAATTAAAAAAAATAAATAAATAAAGCAGCTCAGAAGAGAAGATGAGGTTTTCCTGTCCATCTTATTCCTTGACTTTCACACTGCTCGTCAACAGGTGTGTTTCAGATGGTGTCTATATGTTACCTGGAAGACTTTTTGGTTGTGGTAACAAGATTGTGTTCATATGTTCTACCTTATATCACGAGAGTCTCCATGAAGCCCCTGTGACCACAGGGCAAGAGGGTAGCCCAGATGTGTGTGGATGCTGTAGGGAGGGTGCCTTGAGTTGGCGGGATGGTGCCATACAGTAGTGTCACTGGATGTCAAGAGCTTGGGGACTCTGCTGAAGAGAAGAAGTCGGGCGTGACAAGGTAGGTCCATATCACCCTGTGGGCATGCAGAAAATGTGGCTGACCTGGCCACATGAGTAGGTCCTTGAGATGCTTGCTGGGGTGGCTTAGTCTCTGATAGACACTCAGTTTTGTCAGGACATTCCATAGAACCTTTGCTGAGATCAGAAGGTCTTGAACTGAGCACCACAGAAGATCAATGGATGATTGACAAGACAGGGGCCTTCTCTCCAGCTTATGGATCATGCCCTGGCTGGCTGGTGCACTGGGGTGTAGAAAGGCTGTCCTCTCTCAGGTCCTGGAGTGTATGAAACAGTAGGATCCTGAGACAGGGTCTCGCGGTCAGTGTGTTGGTGTTCTGTTTCCCCAGTGTGTAACACTTGCCCCTTGGTGTTTGTTCCTGTCTTTGACATGGGAAACCCTGTTCTTGTCACCCAAGGGAACTGTGTGACTTTGCTGCCTACAAGGACATTTGTGTTTTTAGTTTTGCTGAGGGTCAATGAGGAGGCTCAGCCTGGTGGGATGTAAATGACAAGGGTGAGCCTCCTTGAGCTTCATTAGGACAATGTGAAATGGACGGACAGACACATAGATACAAGTTTGAAAACTTTGAAGGACCTGGTTGACATGGAACAAGGGAGTATCTAACTGAGCATGCCACGCTGGCTAGTTGTAGCAGGCCTTTTTGTTTGCAAGCCCCCAAATCATGACATTGAGACTTATTAGTTATGAAAGCTCGGCCTTGGCTTAGGCTTGTTTCTAACTAGCTCTTATAACTTAAATTAACCTATTTCTATTTATTTACGTACTGTCACATGGCTCATGGCTTTTTACCTCTCTTCCTGCATATCCTGCTTCCTCTGCATCCGACTGGTAACTTCACCTTTCTTCTTCCCAGAGCTCTCTGTCCAGAAGTCCCACCTATACCTTCTGCCTAGCCATTGGCTGTTTAGCTTTTTATGAAACCAGTCACAGTGACACATCTTCACACAGTGTAAAGGGATATTCTACAACATTTCCTCCTTTTTGTCTAAATAAAAAAAAGAAAAGTTTTAACTGTAACACTGTAAAACTATATACAATAAGAATAATTTTCAGGTAAGAATTACATTTACAATGTCTAGTTCATTTGCATTTGGCAACTTTAGAAAAAATACTCCATTATCTATCCTAACTTAGCCCAAAGTTCTGTCCCCAAACCATTTCTTGTCACAACTTGTATTACCATCCTAAAAAGATCTTTTTATACCTTAAAACATCTTTTTAGATAAATAACTTAAACTTTTATGTTTCTCAGCCTTATAAACTTTACATCTCTTTTGTAAGTTTCTTCAACTTGTAAAACTATAGAAATGACAGAGACATTTGGCTGCCTGGACAGTCACCTAAGGTTCCTCTGCAATGTTGGGGCATCCATCTTCAGCCTGTAGGCCTAGAATGTCTGACAAACTTTTCTGTGAAGCAGGAATATTTTTTTTTTTTTTTTGGGTTTTTTGAGACAGGGTTTCTCTTGTGTAGCTTTGCGCCTTTCCTGGAACTCACTTGGTAGCCCAGGCTGGCCTCAAACTCACAGAGATCCGCCTGGCTCTGCCTCCCGAGTGCTGGGATTAAAGGCGTGCGCCACCACCACCCGGCAAAGCAGGAATTTTTGAAGGACTGTCCTACAAGAACTTTGTCTTGGCAAAGTTCATCAGTTGCTTTCTTTTGTATCCTGCTTGTTCAATTTGGACAGCATACTGTTAGCAGTCAATGCAAGTACAGTTTCTTGCCCAAATGGCTAGCTTTCGCCACAAAGAAAGCAAACTCCATATGGAGGTTCTTCAGTGCCCATCATCATTTTTTTGAAGTAAATTGGTGCTGCCAGGAGCAGATGTGTCTCACTGTCATGCAAAGCCTTATGTTATTAAAACATTTTAAATGCCATATTCCGTAGGTCTTTGAAGTGTTTGAAGATCACCTATCTATCTAAAATGTATCTCTGTATAATCTTGAAAACATACCTAACATGACTATTAAGTTTGATGTTATAAAAAACTATTAACCTGCCTTTTTTCTGTTATCCTAAATAGCTTTCAAGGACTAAAACTTTACATTTTTAAATGAGCTGCATAGGTACAATACCTTAAACAAGAATAGAAACACACACACACACATGTGTGTGTGTGTGTGTGTGTGTGTGTGTGTGTGTGTATAATATAACTAAAATAACCTTAAATTTGTATCAGTATACACAAATCCATATCAATGTAAAATATTTGAGACTAGTGGTTATTTAAAAGTATGCTCCAACAATCCACCCTTTTATCCCATCATTTCTATACTGTATCCCTCTTTTGTCCCTTTAGAAAGAGATCCCTGAATCTAATCTCCTTTGTTCAGCGTTTTTCCTGACCATGACCAATAACAACCACTCTAAATGATGATAAAAATCCATAACCCATCAAGTTACCAAAAACCATCTATCCCTCCTCTTGGGAATGTGGGCGTTGTGTTCTCTAGACTGCTTCCTGTTGTCTGGGGGTGATGGCATCCTTGGGGGTCCCTGAGAAAACTGAGATAATGGTAACATACATATCTGCATTAACACAAGTATGGACTGTGTGTTATACACAAGCTAGCCAAAGATGATTTTTGTTTTGTTTGAGCAGGTAAAATATATATCACCTGTCTTGTAGTTCTTATAGGTTTATTTCTTTGTCTGTAGTCAGGATTTTCTCCCCCCAATCAAACTGATTCTTGAGCAGATTCACAGTCTTTTGTTTTTTATGTAAACAAAAGCATAAACTCTTCCCCAAAGAAATACATTTTCTGACTTCCATATTAAAGCTAAGGCATTCCTAAAGTGCCTGGGCTGGTTTAATTCAGCAGTCCCTTCCACAATCCAGTGCCTCTCAGCCGCTGTCGTTCTCTGTTCATTGGCATTCAAAACATTCAACATTAGCAAAGCACCATAGAAGGTCCAAACTCCCTATGTTATAATATTTCCATCCTTATGTGGCCTATTTTTTATATTACTTTACTCTTTTTAAAGACTTTATTATTTTTAAACTATTTTTTATGACTGTCTAAACCCATTTTCTTTTCTTTCTTCAGCATCAAAGCACATTTTTAAATGTATTGTACCTTTTTAGAGTTTTTTTTTTTTTTTTTAAATCTGGACCTGGCTTTACTAAGCATCTGTAGCAGGAATCTTAAAAGTTCTTATTAATAAAATCAAACCCGAGGCCAGTTATTGGGGTCCATGCTGGTAGATCAGAGAGACAGAACAAGCCACAGCTATCTCACCTCGCCGGATCCTCAGCTGGTCTTGTCTCCTCAGACTGGAGGCCTCTGAGTCCTCATCCGGAATGGGTCTCAGCTGAATTACTGCTCAAAAGCCTGAATGCTTAACCAACCAAATGCGTAACCAGCCAAAATCTTCTAGTTTCTGGTCCTCACGCCTTATATATCTTTTTGCTTTCTACCACCACTCCCTGGGATTAAAGGCTGGCTTTCTGGGATTAAAGGCGTGTGTCACCATGCTTGGCTATTTCCAGTGTGGCCTTGAACTCACAGAGATCCAGAGAGATTTCTATCTCTGGAATGCTAGGATTAAAGGTGTGAGTGCCTCCATTTTCTAGCCTTTGTATCTAGTGGCTGTCTGTTCTCTGACCCCAGATAAATTTATTAGAGTACACAATATTTTGGGGAACACAATACCACCACAAGCATCTGCAGCATTTTCTGACTGAGTGAGACAAATCATAAACTGCTATGTCACCACCACATGCACAGTGCTGGCAGTTGGCTCCAGCCTGCAGGCAGCAGCCAGTAGACCCAGCTGTGTATGCGAGTGAGCACCAGCCTGCCTGAGAGACTGCAGTACTAGGAAGCCACGTCTGGTTCCTTGTCCAGAACTTTTCTTAGCTTTCTCAGGCCCTATGTTTGGATATTTGAGCCCCCACATTGGATGCCATATGTAGACAAATCTTTTGGGGGGCCATCAATTCACAAAAACCAACCCGGAGACTTATTAATTGTGAAAGCTTGGCCTATAGCTTAGGCTTGTGACACTAGCTCTTATAACTTAAATTAACCCATTTCTACTCATATACTTGTTGCCACATGACCCATAGCTTTTACCTGTCCTGCATGTCTTGTTTCCTCTGCATCCAACTGGCCACTCCCTTTTTTCTTCCCTGAGACTTCTCTGTCCCCAGAAGTCCTTCCTAACTTCTTCTTGCCTAGCTATTGGCCATTCAACTCTTTATTAAACCAATCACAGTAACACATCTTCACACAGTGTAAAGGAATATCCCACAACATTTCCCCTTTTTGTCTAAATAAAAAGGAAAGGTTTTAACTCTAACATAATAAAACTATATACAATAAGAACAATTATCAAGTAAGAAATACAATTCACAATGTTCAGTCTCAGCAGATCTCCTCTCAAACCCCTGCATTCTTGGGGCTAGTTAGACTCTAACTGGCTTCTAAACTAACTCTCTAAATTGTAAAGTGCTTAATGAACATTTACCACTTGGAAGCAAACAGCCCAACAGCATTTAGTGTTCCCATGGCTTGGCTGCCACCACCCCTACCCCATTCTAAAATGCATCCATCCCACACCTTCAGCAATCACTTGGTGGCCCTAACTTCTGGCCAGCTTTCTGTCCCTGTGGGTTTGTCTGTTGGACATTTCATATAAAGAGACTCACATGCTCCATGGCCTTATGCCCAGCTTCTTTCTCTCAGCATCATCTTGAGATTCTTCTATGTTGTAGCATGTTAGTACTCCTTTCCTTTGGTTTTTTTAATTTTTAAATTTCTGACAAATACATAATTAAGTTTTTTTGTTTGTTTTGTTTTTGTTTTTCGAGATAGGATTTCTCTGTGTAGTTTTGGTGTCTGTCCTGGATCTCGCTCTGTAGACCAGGCTGGCCTTGAACTCACAGAGATCCAACTGACTCTGCCTCCCGAGTGCTGGGATTAAAGGTGTGTGCCACTGCTGCCCGGCCCATAATTAAGTTTTTAATTACCCAACTTTTTTTTCTTGTTCTTTCCTCCCTCCCTCCCTCCCTCCCTCCCTTTTTTTCCCCTGACATGGAGATCTCAGTAACCCAGGCTACTAGATTCAAGCAATGTTCCTGCCCCAGCTTCTGGAGTAGCTGGACTGCAGCATCCTTGCCTGTGTTTTAACTGTGTTGTTTTTGTTGATGAGCTGTGAGGAGCTGTTTGTATACTCTGGATCTGAATTTCTGGTCAGGGTTGATTTAAAAATACTTTCTCTTTCTTTGTGTTGCCTTTTTTGTTGAAAGTTCCTTCTGACTATCGGCCAAGCTTTCATAATTAATAATAAATCTCCATGCCTTTTTTGTGAGCTGGTGTCCCGGGTCCTGTATTTTTTATTTTGTTTTGCTTTGGTTTTTGGTGGTGGTGGTGGTATAATTTTTGGGTTTTTTTTTTGTTTTTGTTTTGGTTTTTGGTTTTTCAAGACAGAGTTTCTCTGTGTAGCTTTGGAGCCTGTCCTGGAACTTGCTGTGTAGACCAGGCTGACCTTGAACTCACAGAGATCCACTTGCCTCTGCCTCCCAAGTGCTGGGATTAAAGGCGTGCACCACCACCACCACCACCACCACCACCACCACCACCCAGCAGCTCTTGTATTTCATATCTGGAATAACTTTTTCTCGAACTATGGAAAAGATTCTCCTTTCCCTGATAAAGGTCTTGTCATGCTTGACTTTTCATGTATATGAAAAAAAAGTATTTTCATGTATATGAAAAGATTTGTTTCTGGACTTTCTGTTTGTCATGGTTTGCATATGAAATGCCAACCATAGGCTCAAGTGTTTGAAGACTTGGTCCATAGCTGGTAGTGCTGTTTGGAGGAGGTTTTGAAACATTTTGGACACTGTTCCTAGAAGCTTAAGTGGAACTAGAGCATTATGGCTCACCAGGTTCTAGTATGAGCTCTCTGTTCCCTGGTTTACCAAGGTAGGAGCAAGTTGTCACATAGTCCTGCCACCATGGAGCCACCCATTCCCGTGCCTTACCCCACATGGTGGACTCTGCCTTGTCAAACCATGAGGCAAAACACACCTCTTCTCCCTTACCTGGTTCTTATCTGGAAAGTGGTGACCAGCCTCACTCACTGCTCATTGGTCTGAGCATAAAGTGACTGATATGGTTACTGTAACCTTGCAGTAAGGTTTTTGTTTTGTTTTTTATTCCTTTGAGACAAGGTCTCATGCAGCCAAGGCTGGCCTCCAACTTGCTATGTAGCAAAGGATGAAGTTGAATGCTGATCTTTCTGCCCCTTGGATTACAGGTGTGTACCCAGATTGGCAGTAAGGTTTTTTTGTTTGTTTGTTTGTTTTTGTTTTTGTTTTTCGAGACAGGGTTTCTCTGTGTAGCCTTGGCTGTCCTGGAACTCGCTCTGTACCCAGGCTGGCCTCGAACTCACAGAGATCGCCTTCCTCTGCCTCCCTAGTGCTGGGATTAAATGAATGCACCACCACTTCCCGGTGGCAGTAAGTTTTAAAGGCAAGAAGTGTGGGGTGCTGGGCATGTAGCTTAGTGGTGGAGTACTTGTCTGGGATGTGTAAAGGCCTAAGTTCAGTCACCAGTAACACACACACACACACACACACACACACCACACACATGCACACACACACACACACCACCACACAGAGTCCCCATGCACTCTGACTTGTCAAAATTGTTTTGATTTCTGGGAACCTTAATATTTCATTTTTCTTTTTTTTCTAAATTTTAAATTGGGATTTTTTTTGTGTGTGTGTCAACTATTTAAGATACTGGATTTTGTCATTGGGTTGTTCTATACCTATTGAGATGTTCATGTTTGTTTGTTTTCAAAACTCTTGTTAATGTGTCTATTACACTGACCAATGTTCTTCTTTATTTTTATTCACGTGAGAGGTGGGGGGGCATGAGTACAGGTACCTATGGAGGCCAGAAGAGGTCAGATCCCCTGTTTTTGGAGTTACAGGAAGTAGTTAGTCACCTGATGTGAGTGTGGGTGCTGGGAACCGAACTTGGGTCCTCTGGGAAAGCAGGAAGTTCTCTTAACCACTGAGTCATCTCTCCAGCCCCAAACTGAACTATTTTCTAATTTGAATTTTCCTTGGATCCTGTAAGTTCCTCCTGGTCATTATGTATAATGTTTTTACCAGGTTGCTAAAATTTGTTTTGCTAGTGTTTTATTGGTTTTGTTGTTGTTTGTCTTTTTTCTCTTTAATCGTCATTGATGCTGGTCATGAGATTCAGGGCCCATTGCCATAATATAAAGACATCCATCTTGGACCTCTGACTTAACCACATCTACAAATTAGGTCTTACCAGCAAGTTTTAGGGAAAGGATGTGGGCACATCTCAGTGGGCACATCAGTGTTCAAGCACCCTCAGTTAGTGGCTACATTTGAGGTCCATTTGCCCTCTGCACCTTGTAGGTTGGTGGGGCTGGTCTGACTCCCTCCCACTTTGTGGGTGGCCTTACACTGTTGTGCTGGAGGCTGTGTGTGACTGGGGTGACCATGGGGCGCCTGGTGGGGGTTGGATCCCTGGGGTTTCTGAAGTGGATGTCAGGTTTGTGCAAGGCAGGAAAAACCTCCAGGTCTGTGTCTTGTCTCAGTTCAGGGGCCTGTTTGTTTCTTCGTAACTGTTTGCTTTCCTGTAATGTTCTTCCTAGAGGTCAGAGCAGTGGCCCAGCAGCAGACCTGGGCAGGTGAGGCCGTGGCAGGAGTGTGGCCACCAAAGGAAGCTGAGGTGGTAATCTGTTCAGAGAATAGCCTGAAGCTCTTGGGGCATGATGTGTGTGTAACCAGAAGGTGCTGGGAACAGGCTGAGGGGGTAGCTCAGTAGGAGGGTAGTGGACTGGTCTTCAAAAGGCTCCGGTTCCGTCCTTAGTATTGGAGAGAGAGAGAGAGAGAAAATGTAGTGTGGTATTCATGTGGCTACTGTCTTATAGGCTACCATTTGTGCCACATGACTTTGGACAGGTAGGTGAAGTGTGTAGTGCCTCAGTTTCCCCCTCTCTAAGTGGGGACTATGAGACTAATGACATTTAAAAGGGTATATCCTGTATTTCCAGCACTTGGGAGGTAGAGGACAGGAGGATTAGAAATTCAATGTTATCTAATGAGTTTTAGGCCAGCCTTGACTAGTCTACATGAGATTCTGTCTCAGAAAAACAAAATAAATGGCCTTAAAAACAAAGGAGTCACTGGAACATGCTCAGGGAAGCCAATTCTCTCTGATAGTCTGCTGTAATAGTCACCCACCAGCTGGTGATCAGGTACAAATGGGAGTTCCCTACCAGGTGCCATTAAACCTTTGCATAGTCCTTCCCTTGGCCTGGAGATGGGGAGGAAGTGAGCCAGGCTCAGGGTATGTGGGAGTTATGGCTCACCAGGTGGTTGGGAGGGAAATTGAGGTAGATCTTGGTGGGCTGTTGCCCTGAGCAAACATCGTGGAATCTTTTCCAATTCCCCGAGACTTGCCAGTATTTATAGGTAGGCCTATTGTTCTGTTAAAAATCTACTTTCATTCAGACTTGTCTCAAATAATTTGCAACAAATTGAGAAAGCTGCTTTTGCACCTAAAATAGGCTTCTAACAAAATTAGCAATCTGCCCATTCAGCCTGCATTTTCTAGAGTTTTTTCAAAACTGGATATTTTGGGCTAGCCTGGAGGAGAGAAATTGGCCAGACAGTGTTTGTGATGTGGTGCTAATTTTTATGTTATACACATTTTTCTTGTTGAGGTCCATCATGGATGTCATGATTCAATTATTGTATAGTTCTATAATCTTAGTCAAGAGCTTGCAAACTTTATACTACAGGACCAGGAACTAAATATTTTTGGGCTTTGTGGGCTGTGCAGCCTCCGTCTTAACCTACAGCCCCTATCACTGCATTGTACTTCAATGAGTATCCCAATAAAAGTCTTACAGACACTGAAGTCTATTTCAGATATATTCATGTTTTTCAAAATGTTATCTGATCAATTAAAAGTGTAAGATTTTTTTCAAGGGCTGGAAATTTAGTCCACAACTTTGTACAGACCAGGCGAGTGTTCTGCTATTGAACTACACTCACAACCCTTGGGGGTTGGTTGGTTTGTTTTTGTTTTTAGACAAGATCTCACTTTGTAGCTTAGGCGGGCTTTTCATATGCAATCCTCCTGCCTTAGCCTCTCAAGTGCTAGAGTTACAGGTCTGCTACCACCACAACTGGCTCAAGAGTCGTTCTTACCTTGCTTGGCTAGAGTACTAGTTGTCATGCCTTGTTTGCAGAAGAGGGGCCTTAAGTACCATGTTTATAAGTTTCACATCTTCTGAAGTGCCTTGCGCACAGCTGGTCAGCTGCCAAAAGAGGGAAGCTTTGTCCCTGGAGGAGCGGCTCCCCTCTGGTCAGTGTTTGATTGAAGGAGCTGCGATTTGAACCCAGGGCTTAGGCAAACAAACACAGATCTCTGAGTTGGTAATATTGTGACGCCAGTGTGCGAGGCATGGGGGTCAAGCAGTCTGTCCCTGGCTCCTAGTCTGCCTGGCACACTAGGTTGACTGCTTTGGTATTACCCACTGTTACCCTCCATGTGGTGGGGTCTGTTTAGTGGATGCATTTACAATTTGCAAAGGCCATTTGACCTAGGATTTGGCCTGCACTGAATGGGCCATAGTCCTCCCTTCCTGGGCACAGGACAGTCCCTTGGTGCTTGTGACCATTGGGCTTTTGTGTGGAGTCCACCCTGAATGCATATCCATTGCCATTCCTGGAGTTGCTGCACCCAGAATCCCAGCCTGGGGCTGATTGGGAGGACCCTAGCCACCTAGGGTGATTTCCAGATGTGACATTTTAAAGACTACTAAGTATGAGCCCTCCTTGGCTGGGCTCTGGCTGGCTCTCATCCTGTCCGGCAGGCTCAGTACAGAGACGCTTGTTTTCGTGTGACGTCAGCTCCTCCGTATCCATGCCGTGTTTTAGTTTGTGCCTCAGCTGCCGGCTGTAGCTTCCCAGGGGAGCCGGGTACCACCCGGGCCTGGAGACATGAGGAGACATGAGGAGGCAGAGATGTGAGAGGCGGGGAGCAGGACAGCCAACCTTCTATTAGATGTCTGCTCCTCCAGCAGTAGCCCACCCTGCCTATTGTCGATCTAGAGACCCACCCTATTGTCGGTCTGGAGGCCAGGGGACGCAGCATCGGCTCCTTAAAGGGACGGAAGATGCCTCCTTGCACGCCCACCTTCGGTAGAGCATAAAGAATTCTGTGCTGAGGAGGCAGCAGAGAAAGCCGGTGAGTAATGCACGACTCTCCTGTGGATTTTCCACCAGGCCTAAGGTGGTGGCGTTGCAGGCCTCATGAATGCAGTGGCTGGGGCTGTGGAGCACAAGTCAATGCTTTGGGTCTCATCTCGGCTCTGCCACAGCCTGCGTGTTGCACAGATGTTCCAGCACGGAGTCCACTAGGGCTGGGATGCTGCTGCAGCATCTCACAGCGATGTCGGGGGAAGCACACGGAGAGGCTGTTGTTTTCCCCGGTGACAGGTTTTCAGAAAAATAAGCCATAGCGAAGCATGCGGAGCTGCCTCTGCAGCTGATGCGAATGTGAGGGAAGGAAATGTGCACGGATGGTATGTGCTGGAGGCCTGGGGTGGGCAGCTGCTGCAGAGGCTGGTGAGGCTCTGGAAAGCCTCTTCCCTCACTTAGCCGAGCCCTGGGAAGCCTCCAGCGTTGGGAGTGTGGCTGTGGCTGGCTTTTACAGCCTGGAGTCTGTGTCGTGGTCAAAACGAACATGCATCTCTGTTGCTTTCTTCTCACCCTGCATTGCTGCAAGTGGATGGATCAGTGGGACCACAATGGTGAGGTCTGGGCTCCCGCCCGGCACTCCAATGGCCAGCACCTGTTTCCATAAACAAGTGCATCTCTGGCTTGTAGTCTTCCAGGGCCGAGCCTGCCCTGCCTTTCTGAGCTGTGGCTTTGCACTGGCACTAGCCTCGTGCTGGAGTCTGGGTGACAGGAAAGGCACTGACGTGCACCGGGGTCCTCGGATGTCGGCAGGCAGCGCGGCCTTGGTCCCCGGTTTTCTGTCCTGAAATGGTTGGAGGTAGATTGAGATGGGTCTGAGGGCTGAATGGGATTGAGGGTGAGGGGCATGCATGGGAATGGGGATGCTTTTCTGACAACCATTTGCAAGGTTTTTTGCTTTTTTGTTTTTTAAACAAAAACAACTACCAGCTTCCCCTACCAAGCTGGCAGGGACCTTGGGGCCTGGAGAACCAGGTCTCCTTCAAAAGGTAGATCTCCCTCATTTGGAGTGTGCAGGCAGACCCCCCCCCCCACCTTGGGGAGTGGATATAGCATGCCCTTCTCCCAGGCATGGGCTGTTCAATGCAGCCAGAATGGGTCTTAAGGGTGGGCTTGTTTGTTTTGGGTCCTTGAATTATAAAATGTGGCTTGTGGGTGGGTTTGAGAGAAGAACAGCTAGCAAGGGTGTTTGGGAGGAGAAACGAGCTGTGTCATAGTTTTCCGGGATGTATAGGTGTCGTGGCCTCTTTCTGTTTATGAGACTGCTTCTCGCAGTGCATAGCCAACTTGAACCCTCAGCAAGTGGACCTACAACTGGGAGACTGGCCCTGGGTCTTGAGATCTTCCTGGTGGGTTTTGGCCCAGTGTTCCTTGGTAGTTTTCACAGAACCGTGGTCAGGGACAGCTTGTAGGAACCAACGGGCCCTCCCCGCAAAGCTATCACTTATGGATGCTGGCAGAACACAGAATGGGTCGTGACTGCATATTACCTGTTTTTGTGTCTTGGCCAAGTCTGCATAGAGACCACCCTCTTGTCTAAGCTGCATCAGCCTTCAGTGGACTCCTTTTCCCATGTCTTTGTAAAGTTCAGCGGCACAGTGGTTATGTAAGAAGTTAGCTGTGAGCTCCATTCTTGCCTCCCAGACTTTGTCCCTGAGCCTCAGGCTGCTGTCTTGCAGCACTTGCTGGCCTGACTTTCATTCCTGTCATGCAGGTCAGAGTGCCCATGGGGTCCCTGGAGCCCCTACGGTTCATTCCAAGAGCGGCAGGTAGGTTCCCCAATGGCTTCAGACCTCCAGCTGGGGTGTAGGAACTATTGGAGTTTCGCTGTGGGGCCAGTGGATGTTCTTGGAAGTTTTCCCACATCGTGTTCTCTAATCTCTGATTGGTCTGTAGAGTGACCAGATGAGCCAAGGTCTGACCACCAGGAGGACTGTCCAGGGGTTTGGGCTCCAAACTGCTGGGAGTCCTGATAGAGTGGTTGTTCCCTTTGCTGATCTGGATCTGTTGTGAGGATGTACTGAGCGGGGACCATCTTAGGTAAGGGGAGCACTTCTGAATGGGCTGTTTTGTGGGGCAATACCTGAAGAATCCAGAATATTTCGTTTTTGAGCTTGTCCCTTGGTGCCCTAGGCATTGATGGTTCTGGCATCACCTTGCTTACTTACTGCCCTCTTGCTGTCTCATGCCACAGGGCCTTTGCTTGTACTGTGTCCTCCCTTTCTGGTAGGATAAATGGTACTATGGCCATAGTTCCCACAAATTTACTTCCTAGGAAAGTCAAGAACCTTGAGGAGTCCAGCTCTCAGCTGAAGGGTCAAGCAGAGAGCAGGCTCAGTGTGTGTTGCTTTAAGATGGATCAGAAAAGCCTTGTCCACCGTGAGCTGTCTCAGTCTGTCACTTTTTCAGTTCAGATCTAGAGACAGCCTGGCATCCCCCTGCCCCAGTATGTTTGGACACTGGTTTATTTTTAGGACTATCCTAAATATGTGGAGTAGGGCACCTCATTATGACAAGCTGCTTTCCTGCTTCTGTCTCTGAGGCCTCTGCAGAAGCTGCCAGATTCCACCCCTCTCCAGGTGGTCACAGGGAACCAGGTGCCCATTTGAACAGAGAGACAGGTGTATGACAGACAGTGTGAGAATGTTTCCGTTGCCACGCTGTGACAGGAGGCTGCCTCAATTTCCATTTGGTTCTTTATTGTTTTGTTTTGTTTTTACAGTGTGGGGGTTTGAATGTGTTCTGATCTTGTGTGTGGATTTGTGGTGTGTGTCTGTGGAGACCAGAGTCAACATCAGGTGTCTTCTCTTTTGAGAGGGTCTCTTACTGAACCTAGAACTCATCAGTTTATCCAGGCTGCCTGGGCAGCGCGCTCTGGGGACCTGCCTGTCTCTGCATCCCGGCACTGGGCTTGCTACTTTATGTGGCTGTTGATGTGGGTGCTGGGAACCCAGACTCAGGCCTTTGTACGTTTGTGACAACTGAGTCATCTCCTTTTCAAATGTCTCTTTTGTTGGAGATTCTGAAAAGTCTGGTTTCCAACAAGATGGAGCCACCATATGTTGGCAAGCAATGAAGTGTCTGAGTGGTCTACAGGCTGCCAGTGCCTACCTCTGGCTGTCCTGGTCACGGTCCTGGCCCATGGCCTTGATTTGCTCTTTGGTAAAATAGTGTTGAAAGCATCAATTCATGATAAGCAGAGCGGACCCGGTCAGAAAACTGTTCGGTGAATGCTCATTTATAAACTCAGCATTGTATATTATTTTTGCCTGGTTTTTAGGTTTGTTTGGGGTTTTTTTTTTTGGGGGGGGGTGTCTCACTGTGTAGTCCTAGACTGTCTACTCAATATGTAGACCAGGCTGGCCTCAAACTCACTTCTGCCTCCTGAGTGCTGGGATTAAAGGTATGTATCAGCATTCTTGGCTGTAACTAAATGTTTATATTGAATATGCATATTTCTGTTTTAGTGTTATCACTGGAAAGGGACAGGACCCCCTTTCTCTCAGCCAAGTCTGACCCTTATTTCTTCTTGGGATCATTTCGACCATGGCAGTGTCTTTTTGACATTTATTTCCAAGTTTCTATGTAACACTTTTGTGTAGTAGACTTTTTAATCTAAGTCAGTTCTTGTTTGCCATGCTCCCTGGTTCAGTCAGTTCAGCTCTCCCTGTCTCTTCCCCCACCCCAATATGGTTGGGTCTTTTGTTTGTTTGTTGTTTAAAGATTAGTTTATTTTTATTTATGTATATAAACGTGTATGTGTATGTGTCCCATATGGTTGCAGTGCCCAGGGAGGTCAGAAGAGTGCATCAGAGTCCCTGAAATTACAGTTACAGACGGTTGTGAGCCACCATGTGGGTGCTGGGAAGCAAACCCAGGTCTGCAGGAGCGGCGAGTGCTCTAGCTTCCCGGTCTCTGTTTAATCACTGCACACCATTAGCCATACAGTTGCTTTCCCATTTTTAGGAAACTTCTGGTTTTCCTTGGAGCATTCTTGATTTGTCTTTCAGAGTTTTGTTTTATTTTTACTGGTTTGGTTTAGACAGGGTATCGTGCATCCCAGGTTGAGCTCAAACTGGATGTGTAAGTCAGTTGAGGATGACCTTGAACTTTGGATCTCCCTGCCTCCATCTCTGCCAGCTGGGCTACATCCCTAGCTTCTCTGTTTTTAAATTTTTAAAATTTGTTGTTATTGTGTGCCTGTGAGAGAGATGATGCATATGATGTGTGGGGGCGTTAGTGCGCCACGGCACATGTGGAAGACAACTTTTGGGAATCAGTTCTTTCTTTCTACTTTTTTT
The DNA here is from genome assembly GCF_004664715.2 of Peromyscus leucopus. Classification (NCBI taxonomy): domain Eukaryota; kingdom Metazoa; phylum Chordata; class Mammalia; order Rodentia; family Cricetidae; genus Peromyscus; species Peromyscus leucopus. The sequence goes on along the minus strand of NC_051064.1, from coordinate 153,483,187 downwards.
TTTTTTTTATGTAATCCAGTTTTATTTTTTCTTTTGTCACTTATAGCAAACAGTACTTCCAGCCAATTCTGTGGCTCTTCTCAATGATGCTTTTGAGAGAAAAAAGAGATAAACTCCTATCCCAACTATGGTGATGAGTGTGCCTCAGTTTCTCAGCCTGTGGGAGCAAGCCCTTTGTCCAGTCACTTGCCCTGGCAGAGTCAGCACATGAGGTTAACAGAAACCCTTTCTTGGTATACCTGTGCTAAAGAAAGGTTCTTTCTATATTTTTATTTATTGTTTTATTGATGTCTGGCTGGGCTTTATTTTGGTGGTGGTCATTTTGGTTTGCTTGTTCCCGTCTTTTTTTTTTAATTCTTCTCTCATGTATTACAACCCACCCACAATTTCCCCAGTGTGGCATTAATCCCAGCACCCAGAAGGCAGAGGCAGGTAGATTTCTGTGAGTTCCAGACTAGCCTGGTCTACGAAGTGTGTTCTTTCTACTTTTGATGTGAGTTGTGACTCAAACTCGGATCTCCAGCCTTGTGCAGTGACCCACTGAGGCATTTCATCAGATACTTGCAGCGTTTTTGAGAAGTCCTGTTTTCCATTGTGGGAGCCTTCCCTCTGTGCGTCCAGTTCTTGGGCACTACCACCCGCCTCGTGCATGTTTCAGGACCTTCTGAGCCCAACCCAGAAGTGCTGCCACCTCCTCTGCTGGCTCTCTCGATCCAGCCTGTCCCCTTTTCCTTTCTTGGTGTGACTTATGGTTGAGGGACGTTCCAGAGATCCAGGAAAGAGGACAGGGGTGGTAAAGTTTTAAATTCTCAAAAGTACTCTTGTAGCTACACGTGTGGTGTCAATTCATCTACATATAAAATATGTTTATGATGACCCTCACGTTAGCGTCTGGCTTACCGTGTGATTCAGAAGTCAGGCATTTTGGGGGGTGGGGGGGGGGGGGGGTGTGCTCACGCGAGCATGCGCATGTTTCTCCTCAAGGATTTTAGTATCTTTTTACTTATCTGTGTGTTCTCAAGTTTCCTGGTAACATCCCTTGATGTAGGGCTTTTGGGTCTATTGTGCTAGGAACTTTGAGGGAGGACACACATGCTGTTAGGATGTGAGAAGCTTCATAGTTGTGTTTTCTTACATGACTGACTTCCTTTCCACTGTCTTTAGGGGTCCCCTCTGGTCACTGGTTGGGCCTTATAGACTGGTCCTCCAGTCTGCCCTGTCTCCTATCTCTCTGTCTTTTTTTTTTTTTTTTTTTTCAGATATCACCCGGTCTTTTTGCCCAAACCAACCCTTAACTCTTTTAAATGCCATCCCGTCCCTCCTCGGGTATTTTGTAGAATCTTGATTTATATCCTAGGCTGCCCCGGTACTTACTGTGTAGGCCAGGCTAACCTCAAACTTTAACAGTCCTCCTGCCTCAGTCTCCCACATGCTGGGGTCTGCCACTGCTCCTAGCCCATTCTTACCTTTGAACTTTCAAGAGATCTTCGATTTGTCCTTTTTAAAATTGTGTCCATCTCTTGGGCTAGAGATAGAGCTCAATTAGCATGCAGGTGTCCTGAGTTCAACCCTCAGGACCCCGTGAGACTGAGTGTCATGACTCACGTCTGTAATAGCAGTATTTGGGAGGTGGAAGATCAAGACCCCATATTGCATTCAGTTGTCTCCTGGCTTTTCTTGGCAGGGATGGTTTCTCAGGTGGGCTTGTTTCCGTTTTGTAAGAATTAGAAGGTGCTGGCTGGGTGTGCGACACCCTCCACTTGTGTTTGTCTGGTTCTTTCTCACCTAGTCTGCTCAGGTTTGGGAAGGAAGACTTGGAGGTGAAGGGCCACCTTGTCATCATCTCAGACTGTCTAACATCCACACAGCTCAGCCCTGCTAATGTCAACCACCTGGCTAATGTCTCTCCACCAAGAAATGGCCCTCCCTGCTCCTCACTGTGTAGAAGGACGTTGGCACAGACCATGCACAAGGTGGGTCTCAGTGTCCTTCTTGAGAGGGGAGGTGCTATACACATGACACTCAGTCTTCTGTGTGAGAATCTTGTCTCTTCTCCCATTTACTGATTTAATGAATCTCCCTCCTGTCAGAGTGTCATGTTAGAGTCTGGGTTAGAGTCTCCTACTTGTTCTACTGCCCCAGGTGACCTGGCCTTGGGCTTTGGAGCTACTTCGGGTTTGCTCTGACGGATGGTGTCAGGGGGCTGAGCGGACATGGATCTCTGGCTGGATGTGGTGGCTTGAATGAGGATGGCCCCCATAAGCTCATACGTTTAAGAGCTTGGTCCCCAGTTGGTGGAATTGTTTGGGAAGGACAGCCTTTAAGGTTTCAAAAGACTCCCTCCATTCCCAATGCATGCCCTCTCTCCTCTGCCAAGATGTGAGCTCTCAGCTCTTCCACAGAGATGTTGCTGCCCCTTGACCCTTCTGTTCTGGGTGCCTTTTCCTCCTGAGGATATGTGTCTGGGGGGGCTGCAGGCATCCTGAGTCCTTCAGGACAGACTTGATAAAGCTCAACCTTGGAGCTGCTCTTTGTCTCACTGCCTTAGGCCAAAAGGCAGGGGGGGAGGGTTGGCTTTGAGCGGGGACTGTATGTAATCATTTTGTGACTGTAAGACACTTGATTCAAGTGTCCATACTTGGTGAGTGTTCAACACAGACTGGGAGTCAGGAGTTGTACCTGTGGCCTGTCTCCCTGACTTAAATACGTCCGCCAGGCAGACTCCAGGCTGCGTACACAGAGGGACTCACACAGTTGGCCACCAGGGGTAGAGCCTCCTCTCAGGGCCTTTAGAGAAAGACTTCAGGGAGGTGACTGGCTTTCCTTTGGTTTGTCACCTGAGGGTCCTTGCCTGTGCCTGTCACAGCACGTCAGGGTTGTATCTGTGGGTGGGAGGTTCTGGGGGTGGCCAGCTGGGTGGCAGGTGCCTACCTCAGGTAGCTCCTTTGTTCATTTTGTCTTTCGTCTCAGTCGGTTTGGAGAGGGAGCTGCTTTCCGACTGCCATACTATTGAAGTCAGTTTTAAGTTCCTCAGACCCAGTTCTCCATGGCACACTCTCTCCTGTAAGACTGGCCTAAAAATCTTTAGACCCCTTTGAAATTACGGCAGGTCCTCAGTTTATAATGGGCTTGTGGGGCCCATTGTATAAGCCACTGGTGGCACACCCCTAGAACCCCAGAAATCAGGAGGATTGAAAGTTCAAGGCTACCCTGTGTTGCAAAGGATGAAACTAAAAAGAAAAAGGAAAAATAAACTTCAAATAAAAAGTGTTTTTATTTATTCATTTTAAACGTGTAGCCCTAGGATTGGAGAGATGGCTCGATGGCTATGGTACACAATAGTACACGTTGCTCATGCAGAGGACTTGGGTTCAGTGACTAGTACCCATATGGTAGCTCACAACCATCTATTAACTTTGGTTCCAGGGATCAGTTATCTTCTTCTTACCTCTTCTGGCACCATGGTGAACATACATACATGCAGGTGAAATACTCATATACAAAACTAACCCTCTTTTAAAAATCTATTATATATTTATATAAATAACATTATTTAATAGAATCTGTTTTCTTTTCTTTTCTTTCTTTTTTTTTTTTTTTTTTTTTTTTTTTTTTTTTGTTTTTTCGAGACAGTGTTTTCTCTGTGTAGCTTTGAGCCTTTCCTGGGACTCACTTGGTAGCCCAGGCTGGCCTCGAACTCACAGAGATCCGCCTGGCTCTGCCTCCCGAGTGCTGGGATTAAAGGCGTGCGCCACCACCGCCCGGCTCTGTTTTCTTTTTATTTATTAATTTTTGTAGTGTAAAGGCTCAAACCTGGAGGTTTGACATGCTAGGCAGGTATCCTACCACTGAACTACACCCCAGCTCTTTTTACATTTTCTAATTTGAGGCAGTATTTTCCTAAGTTGCCCAGGCTGGCCTTGAACTCTTGATCCTTCTACTTCAACCTTCCCAGTAGCTGAGATTTCGGGCCTTTGCCACCAGGCCTGGCTATACAATTGTTTTCAAGCACAAACAAACAAAAATTAATGACCACCAGGAACAGATAGATTCTTGTTCCTGCCTCTGTGTCCAGTCTGTTTTAGATGCTGGTTTCAGTTGGAGTCGTGAGCAGAACCAGTACAAGAGGCAGCTCAGAGTATTTTAATCCTAGATAAATGTGGATATTCTTTGGTGTTTCTCTAAAACCTGCCTGTTGATTCCTGTAGGGTAGTTCAGTATTGGGGTGATTTCTTACCTTACCATAGAGCCCAGGGCTCAGTCTTTCATTTGAACAGGCCATTAACGTGTTGGCATTTTGGTCTGGGAAGGTGCGACTCTCAGTAGGCCTCACCAATTCTGGCAGTGCCACAGAGGGTTCCTTTGCCTTCATGAGAGGATTCCATCTCTTGCCATGCTCACTGGAGAAGTGAATGTTGTCTTCTGGACACAGTGTGAACTCATGGCTCCCTCACAGGATCATAGCGATCTAAGGATCCCCATATCTGGCTGAGCTTAGCTAGTTGCCTCTGTCCATCATGTTCCCACACATGTCTGGCCATCCTTGTGTCAGGAGTCTGCAGCTCTATACATGGTCAGCTGAGCCCTGGGGACTATGGGTAGATGAGCTGGGCAGTGAGGCATTCGGAGTCATCTGTCCCTGGGTCCCATCTCACACAGGCTACCCAGTCCTGTGCCTGTGTGGCTACACCCCATCACCAAGGAGAGTCAGGCACAGAGTGCAGGGCAGATGTCATAGGTAGGTCGTAGGTGGGGGTCCCCTGTCAGCTGGTCTAGGAGTCTAAATGAACTCAGGGTATGCCTTGAGACAGGACAGTGGGAGGGGCAGAGGACCTGGATACCATGTCTGAGTCCTGCCGCCCTCAGTTTAGGTTGTCTGTGGCCTATGAATAATTACAGGCTGTGGAATTGTAATCCTTGGGAAATATATGTTCTGGCAAAAATGTATCAGTAGCATTTTCAAAATCCTTGCATACTCATTTAAAGAGAAGTCAAGGATAAGCCAGGCGGTGGTGGAGCACGCCTTTAATCCCAGCACTCGGGAGGCAGAGCCAGGCGGATCTCTGTGAGTTCGAGGCCAGCCTGGTCTACCAAGTGAGTTCCAGGAAAGGCACAAAGCTACACAGAGAAACTCTGTCTCAAAAAACCAAAAAAAAAAAAAAAAAAAAAAGAGAGAGAGAGAGAGAGAAAGAAGTCAAGGATGTTGAGTGCAGATGCAGTCTGCCCTTCAGGGATGTTCACAGTGTACTGCACAGCTGCCCTACCTGGAGCCAAGCTATGTGGCACATGCAAAAATTCCATGTTCTGCACTGCACTCAGAAAACAGGCTCAGGCCTCTTACCCACTGTCTCACTGCTTGCCAGCCAGAGAGTCTGGGATCAGCTTTCAGTGCAGCCAAAACCCAAATAGCCTGCCACAGCGCTTATATTTCCCCCGTTTGCCGTGCATATACGACTTTGTTTTTGCTTGTTTGTTGTTTTGGTGCTTGACATAGTCTTGCTATAAAGCCCAGGCTGGCCCAGAACTCCCAAGCCTGCCGAGCGCTGGGATTATAGGCTATGTATTTGTTAAAAAACAAACAAACAAACAAACAAAATCACCTGTCATCTGTCTAGCTGCTTAGAGCCTACGTGCATAGTGATTCTGTATCATGCACGTAGGAACATCTACAAGTGCAGAGAGCAAGATTGGATGGCGGGGAGGCTGCTGACCCCGGCTCCCTGTCCCCTTGGCAGTGTCAGTATTGTGGGGTGGGTTTTCCAAATCCTGCCTGGCTGCTGTGGGCTTGCAGAGCAAATTGGGTCTCTCTTCTGCCTTCACTTGTGTTGTGGTGACATTGTCTGTCGTCCGAGGAGCTGATCTTTCTCTCCTCCCCGTTAAAAATGAAAACTAACATTAAGTCAGGATTTCGTGTGTGTGTGTGTGTGTGTGTGTGTGTGTGTGTGTGTGTGTGTGTGCGCGCGTGTGTGCGCGCGCCTGTGGAGATCAGAGAACAACTTTCAGGAACTGGTTCTCTCCTTCCACCATATGGGGATTCAGTAATCGAATTCAGGTAGTCGGTTTGTGACAGGTGCCTTTACCCACTGAGCCATCTCATCTGAGGCATTAATTTCACCATATTTAGCTGGTAGGAGCTCCCTTCGCAGCCCGTGTGCGTTGACATATGTTTCTCTGTTTTCTGACGTGATGATCACCTTGCACTTGCCTGCTCCAGCCTGAAATGAGCCTTGCCTCTGAGGCACCTGGCTTTCTTCTGCTGGTAGAGAAAGGCATTTAGAAGCCATCCTGAGTGTTACTCACTGCTGGGCCTTGTGGACTGTGGGTTGGACTGAGCTTAGTGTCGGGCTTGCATGGTCTCCCTCCTGTGCTGGACCACGACTCCCCCAGCCTAGTTCCTCTGCTCTTTGCTTTAATCTCCCAGCTCAGCCATTAGCCAGCCACATCCACCCTGGTGCTGTGGCTCCATAGGCAGACCCAGACATTCTGGAGTAGCCCCACCACTGTGTACAGACTAAATTCATAGGGCTCTAGCCTGGGAATGCTTCTTGATGTGCTTGTCCCAGGATGCTCTGCCCTGGAACCGTCTGTCTTCTCAATGGCCCTGCCCTGGGTATCATGGTAGGTTGGGTTCATTCATCTGTTTGAAATAGTTTTAATTGTTTCCCCATTCTTATTTTATTTGGGAATTGTGTAAATCATTAGCAGGATTTAAAAAATGAAAACCTGGCCAGACAATGGTGACATACACCTTTAATCCCAGCACTCAAGAGGCAGAGGCAGTTGGATCTATGAGTTTGAAGCCAGCCTGGTCTACAGAGTGAGTTCTAGGACAGCTAGGGCTATATAGAGAAACAACTGTCTCAAAAAACAAAACAAAAACCACACGTGTGTGCACATTTGCATCTTTTTGTTCTATACAGTGTAGCCTAGCATTTATTCTTGTCTGTGTTTTACTTTCTCTCATTTAGTTAAAAAATTTAGTTGTATTTATTTGTGTGTATGTGTACATGTGTGTGGATATGCTTGCCACAATATGTTTGTGGAGGTCAGAGGACAACTTGCAGGACTCTCCTTCCACTGTTGAGTCCTAGGAATCAAACTCATACCTCAGACTTGACAGCAAGGGCCTTTACCCACTGAGCCATCCCATCTGCCTGTCAACTTTTTTTTTTTTTTAATTATAACTGTTTGTATGTATTTAGGTAGGATGAGAATGGAAATTAAAAAAAAAAAACCCACAAGTTTAAATACCAACAAAGACCTCAAAGTTAATGTAATCTAGGAAAATGGCATTAATTAGACCCATCATTTATTGTCTGCTTGACATATTTCTGTATTTTCCCCAATATTTTCTATTAGTGAACAATTTGATTTTTACTCAGCTGACAGTTTTTTCAATATTTTCATTTTTTTGCAAAAATCTCCAGAGAATTCAGCCTTTTTTGTAATAGGGTAAGCAAAAGGAAGAAAAAATTTACTTATGACTATTTAGAAAATCTTTTCAAACTTGGTATAGTGGTGCGTGCTGATAATCCCGGCTCTTTGGAAACTGAGAAAGGAGGATCAGTAATTCAAGGTCAGCCTGGTGTGGCCTACAGTAAGGGTTCATCAAAAACAGTTAATGCTTCAAAATAAAAAGGTGTTTAAGATGAGTCATTACCTGAGACATCTCAAAATACCCTACAGACCTGCAGATCTTCAGTAAAGAAAATGAGTGAGATTTTCCCTGAAGTATGAGGGCTGTGGGGGTAGCTCAGTCTGTAGGGCGCTTGTTGTGAGGCCTGAGGACATGAGTTTCTTCCAGAACTGTCAGAAAAATAAAAAGAAAGAAAAGCTGGGCCTGGTGGCACACTGTAATCCAGCACCGGAGAGGCACAGAAAAGAGAATCCCCGGGTCTCACTGGCTGACCCTGTAGCCCAGTTGGTGAATCCTAAGTCCCAGTGAGAGACCCTGTCCCAAAAAACAGGTGAGCAACTCCTGAGCAATGCTACCCAAGGTTGCCTCTGGTCTCCAGATACATGAGCACACATGTATATCTGAACATACATGACCATGAACATGTACAGGGAGAGAGAGAGAGAGAAGAGTCTTCTCCCCAAATTTGAAACAATCCTGAAATTTTATGTCTCACCATGTTACCTACCACTGTTAAGGTTGGAGGATGGGGAAGTGTTGTTTTGTTTTGAGACAAGGTCTCACTATGTAGCCCACACTGGCCTAGGACTCACAATTCTCCTGTCTCAGCATGATGAATGTTAGGGTTAGGTATGTGCCATCATTGCCAGCTCCTTTTTTTTTTTTTATTTCTTTTTCTGTTTTTTTTTTTTTTTTTTGGGAGGGGAGGGTTGTTTTGTGTGTGTTGTGTCTGTGTTTGCATGGTGGGGGCATTGTCCACATGTGTGTACATGCATTTAATAGGAAAACAAAACAAAACAAAACCCTCTATCTCTTCCACTTTATTCATCAAGACATGCTCTTTTTTGAGTGGAGTTTTATTGTGATGTGCCATCTCTCTCTCTTTTTTTTTCTTAAGAGATTTTCTATTTATTTTACATACCAACCACAGATTCCCCTGTCCTCCCTCCTCCCAGCCTTCCCCCCTAACCCACCCCCATGCCCACCCGCTCCAAGGCAAGGTCTCCCATGGGAAGTCAGTAGAGCCTGGTATGTTCAGTTGAGGCAGGTCCAAGCCCCTCCTTCCTGCACCAAGGCTGCACAAAGTAAGACATGCTCTCATAATCAAACCCAGAACTCGCTCACTGGCAAACTTGCTCAGGAGAATCCCATCTTTGCCTTCCTGAGACTGGAATGATAGGTAGTGGCCATGCCTGCCCATCTTTTTTGTGGGTTTCTGGGGATCCAAACTCCAGTCTTCATACTTCGTCAGTCACTTAACTACTGAGCCTTACCTCCAGCTCCTTTTTACATTTTTTTAATAGAACCCTGGGACCCTGTGCATGCCCCTGAGTTCTCTAACCCTGAGCTGTATCCTGGCCCTTCATTTAGCTTTAAACAAAGGAGATTCTGTAAAAAAATAAAAAACAAAAACAGAATATAGGATAGGTTTGAGGTGTCACCATGTTGGGGGTAAAGACAAGACCTGCTGATAGCTGGGACTGTGGTGCCATCCAGCACCACATCAGCATGTTGGCCTGTGTCTTGAGATGCCAGGTAGTTCACGTGGCTCATTACCCTGTTCATAAAACCTGTACTCAGAGGGGGTCTAATAATGCCTTCTTTTTGCATTTATTATTTTGTTCTCATTCCACCTTCTGTAAAAGTTTGATGTCATATTGTCAAGAAGAATATCCCAAGATATCTGAGCAACAGGTGATTGTGTCACCCATAAAAACTATTGCATAAAGAATAAAGCATAGTTTGGATAGATTTGAGGTTTTGTTTGTTTCTTGTCCTGAAACAGCCTCTCAGAGAAGTTACTACTTTTTGCTTCTGTTTTTAATGGGCTGACCCACTATGCAAAGCAGGCCTGGGCTCTCTTTTCTCTGAGAACCTGCATTTAGCATTGTGTGATGGTGCAGTTGGTCAGAATGGTCAGCACTTGTACCTCGGGAAGGCCCAGCCTTGAGGCTGGGGGATGCAGGAGATGGGTGTGAGGGGCAGGCTGCTTGGTGACTGGCACGTGTTGGCTGCCTGGATTCTTGGCTTGAAGGCATCCTTTGTTCTGACAATAGTGCTGTCAGCTCTGAATAGTGCTTTCTCTCCTGCTGTGTGCAGAGGGGGTTCAGGCCCTCAGGTTTGGAGTGGTGATTCTGTGGCCTCTGTTTCTGCAGCCTTAGGAAGGTCACTTTGCTGGTTCCTTAGCTAGCTGGTCCAGGTACCTCCCTCTCCCTGGGTCACCCGTCCCTGCAGTGGATCCTATATTAAGGGAACCAGGGCTGTAGCCCGTCCTTCCCAGACTCTGTGCCCTTCCACCTCCATAGGGGTTAGTCAAGACAAGACTGGGGCTTTCTGGTTTTGGCTTTACTGTTTGCTCAGTTTCTCCACAAGAGATCTCAGTGCACCTCCACCCCGATCTATCCATTTTCTTCCTCCAGAGTCTGCTCAAAGACCGTGTTCTCCATGTCTCTTTTTGTGAAGTCTCACCCCCTAGTGTGCCCCCACCCCATGAAGGTTTTCAAAGGATGGGATCCATCTGCTTTGATCTTGGTGCATCCTTAGGTCTAAAAGTCCATGCCTGGGATCCCACACAACCACCCCTCCTCAGGCTTGAGCTAAGCATCCTTCAGTGAAGATGGTCTAGTGAGTGATGGTCTGCCAGGAGGAGCTGAACCTCACCTTTGCGCTGGTACATGTGCAGAGTCACTTTATCTAGGTCAGACTGTGGGCACTGTGGAGCCAGCACGGAGTGGGTTACATGTGCTCATCTCACATAGCAGCAGAGGGAAAGGTCTTTGACATCTGTATTTTAAAATTGTAAAAACTCCACATGCTGATGACACAGAATCTGAAATGCACAGCAAAGTGTTAGAAGAAAACTAAAATCGTCTATCCTGGTACCCTCTAGAGGACACAGATTTCTTTTGTTCTAAGAGAGCCTTATGTACTTATTACTTTTTAAAGAAAACTCTAGTGGTACAATGTTAGTTAAACCTCTCAGTTATTGGCTAACAGCTCCTGAGTCCTTGGTGAGGGTCCTGCAATTCTTCCTCCCAGTGAGTATTCTACGCAGCTTCCTTCCCTGGGTACAGGAGCCCAGCTTCTCTGGAAGGACATCAGTGTGTTTTATTTTTCAAAGATTTGAGAATGTTCTGAGGATCTAGTTCAGTGGGAGAGCACTTGCCCAGCATGTACTACCTGGCCCCATCCGCCAGCAAAAACTGAGAAATTGAAACCAACCAGTATATATAGTTAACTTGTCTGCAGCAAAGCAGAATATTGTGATTTCCCCTGATCCCCACCCCAGGCTGGGAGGAAATGACCAGGACTCTGGATAGGCTCCGATGTCCCTAGGAAGTTGCCATCTGTGGTGGTTTGAATGAGATGTCCCTCATGGTCTCAGGCTTTCATATATCCCCAGTTGGTGGCACTATTTGGGTAGGCGTAGGAGGTGCGGCTTTGCTCAGGAAACGTCACTAAGGGAGGACTTCGGGGTTGCGAAGACTCACGCCATTCCCACTTTGCTCTCTCCTTCCTGCTTGTAGTTCAAGATGTCAGTTCTTCCCTTCCAACTCCCCCGTCGTGCCTCTGCTCTACCATCATGGACTCTTACCCTCTGGAATAAATTGTATAAGTTGCCCGGGCCACGGTATTTATCACAGCAATAGGAAAGTAACTAATACGCCCTCTCGTTCCCATATTAGACTTTGTAATGATGGTGTCTTGAGTATCACCTGCCGCCCACCTTCCCAGCAGTGCCCTATTGGTGGTCATCCTAAGTCCTGTGTTTGTACCTTGGCAGCATTCAGTCACCCCACCTAACCCCTGTGACCATCTTCTTGATGAATTGAGACGGGGAAGGATTTAGCTAAGTAACTTCACTCTCTTCCTGGTTTCTCAGTATATATATAGACTGTATGGACCCTAGAGACCAGGAAGGACAGTTGGAAGGTGGCCAGTTGTTTAAGAAGACTGGATGTTAGCCAAGCAGTGGTGGTGCATGCCTTTAATTTCACCACTTCAGGAGGCAGAGGCAGGAGGGTCTCTGAATTTGAGGTCAGCCTGGTCTACACAGAGAAACCTTGTCTTGAAACAACTATAGAGATAGAGATAGAGATAGAGATAGAGATAGAGAGAGAGAGAGAGAGAGAGAGAGAGAGAGAGAGAGAGAGAGAGAGAGAGAACCAATTGAGATGCTCCATGGAAGTGAGAAAAGGGGAAGAGGATGAGCCAGGGGCTTATCTATACGTGGGTGGGTGGGCAGAGTGGCACCCTGGGGTTTACATGGTTTGGATTAATGGGGAGTTGGAAATGGCCTTCAGATTTGATCATGGAATACCAGTGTGGTAGTCTGAGTTAGCATGGCTGCCGTAGGCTCATTTATTTGATTTATATGTTTGAATACTTGATCCCCAGTTGGTAGAACTGTTTGAAAATGATTAGGAGGTGTGGCCTTATTAAGGAGTTGTGCCACTGGGGGTGAGCTTTGAGGTTTCAGAAGCTCACTCCATCCCCAGTTCTCTGCTTCATGCTTGTGGATCAAATGTACGCTCTCAGTTACCGCTCCCACTCCATTCCAGTGTGCCTGCTGCTGTGTTCCCCTCCATGTCCACCGTGGCATCTAACTCCGGCACTGTGTGCCCCCGATTAAATGCTGCCTTTGAAACGCTGCTTTGGTTGTGTTGTTTTGAGACAACCTGCAGAGCCACATCCACTCCCGTCTTCTCTGCTCTGTCCACACTTCTCAGGACAGAATCCGGCTGGTAATACCCTCCTCTTGAAAGGGACCACAAAGGGCTTTCAAGCCATAAAATTTTGTACAGATCAGAGAAACCAGGATTGTGTTGCCAAAAAGAGGACCAGTTGTCTGCATCTGGGCGCCTGAGGGGGTCACTCTTTGTAACCCAACACAGTTCTACAAGAACCGCTTGGGGACCATCAGAGGGTGTTGGGGGACTAGGGAGGCTGGGCAATGTGACCACAGTCAAAATTATGGGGCTTTGTGGCCCTTGGACCCTTGTGTCCACTGGGCCTGCAGAACAAGGTGATACTGTGAGTTGGCCCTCCACTGGCCTGGGGCTCAAAGGTCCTCCCAGTTTTCCAGTATTCCTGTGTTCTTTGAACGTGGTGCTATGGTGCTTATGTCTTAGTGTAAGACCTGAGCTTGGTGTCTGCCTCAGGAGTCAACATGTCAAAGATAGTCACGCAGGTGAGTGGCTTTGTTCTAAATCTGTCTTCTCTCCTAAGAGCAGTGGCACTTACCGAGTAGAGCTTCTCATCTAGAGTCAGTTCTGGGGTTTACGCTCCTTGTCCTTTCTTCAAGATTCCAGGCACAGTTGTTCCCTTGGAGGTGGGGACACAGCAAGGGACTCAGAGTTCTTTCCAGGACTGTTGTGTTCAGAGCCTGGAGTAAGGTCTGAGTGAAGGTGCTCAGCGTGGAGGGGGCAGGGTTGGTGGTGGAGACCCTTGGGGACAGGGTTTGGCCTTTCTGGTGTCTTCTCTGTGTAAGTTCCCAAAATAAAACACCACAGCTGGATGCTAAGAGATTGCATACAGGCTGAAGGATGGCAGTCCAAGGTCAGGGCCCTGGCACTGGTTTCTGGTGAGGTCTGCTTTCTAAGGACCCCTTTTATAAGACAATTCCTCCCTAAAGGGTCCAACACCGTCACAGGGGGTTAGGATTTGACACAGACTTGTGGATAGTCGCACACTCGGCCACAGCACCAATCCTGCAAGAAAGAAGGGGTACACAGTCGGTGCCACACCAGCAGAGGTTTGCCTCCTACATCACAACCAGAAGCCTAAAACCCAGGTGTGGGCAGGGCTTTGAGGAAGATGCTTCCTTTTTCCTTGGCTTATAGATAGCTGCCTTTGTCTTCTCATAAGTTCAGCTCTTAGCCTGGCCCTTGAGAGGTGAGATACCCACAGGTCATGTCATGGGCTGAGAAATCTTTCGTCCCAGCTGCCCCAGACCTTCTGTTGGAGATGCATCAGAACTGTCCACCCACCCAATGATCATGTAGCTGGCCATGTGCTGTTTCCCTGAGGTCTGTGTGGCAGGGCTTGGCTCAGTGTCTCTGTTACCCCATCATGAGAACATTGCTCTTTCCCCTCAGCCGGCTCCCTCCCTCCTAATGCTGTCCAAAGACTTATCTGGATACTTAGAAATGGACCCTTGACTATTTGTTCTGTTTTTGCAGTGCTGAGGATGAACACAGGGTCTTGCGTGTGTTCGGCAAGCATTCCGCCATTGTACGCACTCACCTAAAGCTGTGTCTTCTACAGCCCCGTCTCCCATTCCCTGTGTCTGTGGTTTTGCTCAGCTGACACAATGTGGCCTTCCAGTCAACAGCGTGTGGGAGCCAGAACCAGCCCAGACAGACTTGGCAGTCTAGGGTTCTAGGAATCCCGGCTGTGGGATTTAGTTGTTTTGGTTTAAGGGTTTAGGTTTATTCATTTTTAAATTTTGTTGCATGCAAATATTTTAACCATATTAAACAAACTCTCCACATCCAACTTGCAGACTACTTTTTCTTTTTTCATTTTTCTTTATTAAGAAATTTTCTACTCACTCCACATACGATCCACAAACCCCTGACTACTTTTTCTTTAATCTACACATTTGATCCAAGCAGGTGACAGCGACCACTGTGTAAATGTCACATACCAGTGTGCCTTCCCACAAGTGTGCTGTAATAGAGACTTGTCATTTATGTTGGTTGGCCTGCTAATTGTGGCAAAATACACATAAATAGGGACTGGAGAGTTAGGTGGCTCAGGAGTTAAGAGCACTCGCTTGGTTTCCAACACTCACATTGGTCAACCTACAACTACTTTTAACTCCAGCTTCAGGGGATCCAACACCCTGTTCTACCCTCCCTGGGTACCTGTACACACATAGTGTGCACTCACACATATACAAATACTCATAAATAAAGTAGTGTAAATGCTAAAAAATACACATAATGTAACACTGACCATTTTAACTAGGTATAAGGTTATAACCAGTATTATTGTACAGTCAATCTCTAGAATTTTTCATCCTACAAAACCCTAACCAAACCCTTAAGTGCTAGGTCTCCTCACACGGCCTGGCAGCACTGGTTTGCATTGTGGACTAATTGGCATACTTCCCGTAAGGCCTCACACAGGACCTGTCCTTTCGTAGCTGCTTAGTTTTAGTGTAATGTCCGCAGGGCTCATCCATGTCTGTCAGAATTTCCTGCCTTCTTAAGGCTGAATAGCATTGCATTGTGTGTGGACATCACATTTTCTGTATTCATTCATCTGTAAATAGATGCTTGGGCTGCTCCCACCTCTTGGCTGTTGTGAACAGTGCTGCTGTGGACAAGGGTGCGCAAACAGCTATTCAAGACCCTGTCTTCTGTTCTCGGGCACACATGCCCAGAAGAGGAATTGCTGCATCAGATGGTGATTCTATTTTTAGTTTTTGAGGAGCTCTGCTATTTGACATCCCTACCCACAGTACATGAGGGTTCCAGTTTTTCAACATCTTTTTGTAATGTGAATTTATTTAATTAATATTTATTTTCTCAAGGTAGGTGGGTGTATGGATGCCTCAGCATGCGTGTGGAGATCAGAGGACAATTTGCAGGAGTCAGTTGTTTTTCCACCGTGTAGATTCTGGGGCTCAAACCAGGTCCTCAGGCTTAGCTGTTAGCACCTTTACCCACAGTCATCGTTCTAGCCTTATACACAGCTTTTGTTTTGTTTTAGAGATGGGGTTTCTCTTTGTAGCCCTAGCTATCCTAGAACTAGCTCTGTAGACCAGGCTTGCTTGGAAGTCACAGAGCTGCCTTTGCCTCCAATGCTGGGATCAAAGGTGTGTGCCATCACCGCCCAGCTATACATCTTTTGACAGTGCCTTTTTTTTTTTTTTTAGATTTATTTATTTATGTATAGTGTGCTGCCTGCATGTATCCCTGCAGGCCAGAAGAGGGCACCAGATCTCATTACAGATGGTTGTGAGCCACCATGTGGTTGCTGGGAATTGAACTCAGGACCTTTGGAAGAGCAGCCAGTGCTCTTAACCTCTGAGCCATCTCTCTAGCCCTTATTTTTTATTTTGTGGGTTTGTTTGTTTGTTTGTTTGAGTGGTGGGTATGAGATGGTTTGTTTGTTTTCCTTGTTTTGAGAGAGTCTCACTGTGTAACTCAGGCTACCCTGAACTCACAATCCTCCTGCCTCAGTCTCTGGAGTGCTACAATTACAAGTAAACACCACTGTACCTGGCCCAATTTTATTTATATATAACTTCACAATAAAAATTGCAAATAATACAACATCTTTATAGATAATTTTTATAGTATGAAAAATCATCTCTAAGAAAGAACAAGGTTCGGCTGGTCCGTGGTGGCTTATGCCTTTAATCCAAGCATTTGCAAGTCAGAGACAGGTGGATCTCTGAGTTCGAGGCCAGCCTGGTCTACAGAGTGGGTTCCAGGACAGCCAGGGCTACACAGAGAAACCCTGTCTTGAAAAAAACAACAACAAAAAACAAAAAACAAAACAAAACAAAAAAGAAAAGAAAAGAAAGAACAAGGTTTGTATAGAGAAGTGTTGTCAAGTGGCATTTCATAGCTCTCAGGAATGGCTGTGTCCTCGGGAGGTCATGGATAACTTCTTCCTTATCCATGGTATAGTTGCAATATAGAAGTGAGGTGGAAGAAATGTGAATATTTCATCTCTTCCCCAGATACTTGATCTCATGCACAATCCGGTCAGGAGCAGCTGCTCTAGGAACTCCTTGTCCCCTACCCCCCTTGTAATACGTGTTCTATATGTTCTGTTATCCTGTGTGCTCCTTCCGGATGGGTAGAGCCATGTAAGGCAACCCCTGCATTCTGTGTGTGAGGTGAGGAGAACAGTCCCGCCGTTCCACAGGGAGCCTATGCAAGAAAAAAACCCAGTGTAGAAATGAGGGAGGTAGCCACATGGGTCACCTGAGTTCAGGACACCCCGTGGGGTGAAGTAGCAGGTTCCTGAGGTGCATTCACTTCTAGCTCATTGGGCAGCTTTTGAGCCTGGGCTGGAGGCTTAGGAAGGTCCTTCTCTTCCAGTCTTAGCCCCTTCCAAAGGTGCTGTGAGGCCAGGGAGATGCAAAGCTTTGTGTGTTTTTTCAGGAAGTAAACTTCAAGCTTGGGGGTATTCTTCCAAGATTTAGCTGTTGTGTTTGTTAGGGGGAAAAGAGGAGCTTTTTAAATATAATTATTTTTAAGCATTAAAGGAAGGTTTACCTAGGAAGCCAGAGGTCTGTTCTCAGCATGAGCAGACACAAGAGGGCAGGTGTGAACAGTTAGATCCTCTTGTTCAGATTATCTGGAGTAAGCAGGGTCATAACCCCTGGGAGTGGGCGGAGGCTAAATGCATCAGGATCAGATGGTCAGGCGGGGGTGAGAGTTGTGATAGAGGGGGGTGAGTGAGGGTGACTAAATTTCATTCTTAGCTGCACCATTAAAAATAGCCAGTACATTATACATAATGGGTCCCAGGTCACTGTCTTGCACAGGGCAAACCTGGCACCACGAAGCCTGGGGTCAGGCACCATGCAGTGCTGTGGAAACTTTGGTGAGGGATTATTCTAAGAAGGCAATAGGGACGTTGCAAGGCCTGTGAAAGGCTGCTTATAGGAGAACGTGCAGCTGAGTCCCAGGACCCCTGAAAGCCACCCCCTCCCACGTGTGCACATCGTGGACATGGGGTGAGGAGAGAACCCCACCCTCTTTCTCTGGAAGCACTCCAGTGATTACACAGCACTTGACATCCTGGGTCTCACTGGCCTCTGTCTTTAGTGGTCAGGAGTGGCCAGCACTCTCCGTGGCACGCAGAAGTTGTCTCCGTGGCATGCAGAAGTTGTTTCCCTTAATGCCCAGGCTTAGCTGCTGCCCTTGTCTTTACGTGTAGTGTGCAAAGATTAGGAGGACACAGGAGGACACAGGGCCCCAGCACCTCAGAGGGATTCCAGCCTCTCTACGCTGTAAGTGGATGGGCTGAGCCTGCCTGGATGGGGAGGAGAGGGCAGATGAGTCCAGATGTAGATGTGAAGGGTTGCTTCTAGTCAGGATTGCAGACACAACATGAGGGCCCAGGGCAGAGGGTGGGAGTTCCTGGGAAACCGCAGCCACGTGGGGAGCACCGGGGCCTGCCTGTGAGAGGAGGAGGCACTGCCCTGATCTACATGTTTATTTCTAAATTTGAGGTGCATATTGCTCTCTTCACACTTCCTTTCCTTTCCTTCCCACTACCCACTCCTCTCAGATGTCACTGTAAGAGGCTATGGCCACTGCCCAGTAGCTGAGAATCAAGTGCTCACTTTGGAGCTGGGGGAGTAAGACACTGAAGTGGCTGGGAACACAGCTCTCCTAGCAACTGTTTCCCACTTGGAGCACAAGTGACTAAGCTATGACCAAAGCAGGATCAAAACCCGGGGTCTCTGCCTTCACTTCATACCTCTTTTTTTTTTTTTTAAGATTTATTTATTTACTGCACACCAGAAGATGGCATCAGATTTCACTACAGATGGCTGTGAGCCACCATGTGGGTGCTGGGAATTGAACTCAGAACCTCTGGGAGAGCAGCCAGTGCTCTTAACGCTGACTATTCTCAGCCCCTCTTTTTTTTTTTTTTTTTTTTTTTTTTAAGATTTATTTATTATGTATACAATATTCTGCCTGCATGTTTGCCTGCTTGCCAGAAGAGGGCACCAGATCTCATTACAGATGGTTGTGAGCCACCATGTGGTTGCTGGGAATTGAACTCAGGACCTCTGGAAGAGCAGCCAGTGCTCTTAACCTCTGAGCCACCTCTCCAGCCCCACACCTCACTTCTTTACCTTTAACTTCTGTACACACAGAGAATACCTCAAGAGGAGTCGGGGATACCTAATCTAGCTCATGTCCCTTCAGGCTCAAAGAGCAGCTGAGGCATCTTACCGTCAGCTTTTGCAAGGTGCTGTTCTACCTCTCAAAAGGTTCCCGGAGGCCTCTGGTCATCTTCCTAAACCTGTAGTCATCAGGAAGGACTGCCCTGAGATGAGGGCAATTATCCATGATGGTAAGGCTGCACCTGGAACAGGAGCTATCATCTCACGTGAGCCAGATTGCTCCCCTCAAGCAATAAGAACTTTTCAATGTCCACCTTGCAGAACCAGAACCAAGATAATGATCAACCAGACCACACCCTACCAGAACAGTGTAATTATACATGCCTTTTGCCCCTGCCCTAATTAAACCTAAAGCTGATGACCATGACCCAAAGATGGACTTGAGGTCACTGGACTCCTTTGTCTGTTTCTCTCCCCAGTGTGCCTTTTTTTTTTTTTTTTAACCTCCTCCATTTACTTGTGACTACACGTGGCATGTTGGGACAGCGGGCCATTCCTGCCCTACTGGGGCTCCCAAAGCCACAGCTTTTGCCCTGAAACTCCAGTCAGAGATTTCTGCTTTACTGTCATTACTGGGCACCTGAGGAAGAGCATGTCTTGTGATTGTGTTTGAGATGTGGACTCGGCGGGTGGTGCCTCTGCTGGTCCTCGAGGTCCTGAGCCAGTGCCCAGATTCTCAGCATCACTGTAACACTTACTTGTTAGTCACATGTCTTGCTGTGACTGACAAAGCACCTAAGGAAGTTTGAGGGTGAACTCCGTCGTGTTGGAGAAGATACCGCAGCAGCAGAAACATGAGTCAACATGTCACATTGCTCCAGTCGGGAAGCAGAAGGAGACGGAAAGCAGCTGTCCAGTTCACTTTCTCTGTTTTATTCAGACCAGGACCTCAGCCCTTGGAATGATGCTTCCACTTTTAGGGTGCATCTTACCACCTTAGTGGGATGTAACCTAATCCAGAAAACCCCTCACAGATATGCCCAGAGGTTTGTTTCCATGGTGATTGTAAAATCGTATAAAGTTGAAAATCAAGATTACCCATCACCAAGTGTTATGTTGTACCCAACTGAACTTTATCCTGTGTCCTTGCTGTTCTTTTCTTTGACCTAGTCAGAGTGGTTATTGCCTGGTTGTTATGGTATGACCAGGGGTTGGGGCACAGCCTGGAGTTCCCTGAATAAATGTTGTGTGGGGGCAGGGCCCATCCAGGTCAGGGAGACCAGGGTGGTACTCTTATCCAGTCTGGTGGTGTTGGACTCTGTGTGCCCAAGAGGTACAGTCTCAGTGTTCTAGTGGCATCAGAGGCTGATTCATGTTCAGAGTAGTTGCTGCCAGGCAGCTAAGAATAGGAGCACCATCATCCAGCTGACCCCACTACTTCTCACTCTGACCTTAAGCAAATAACCTCTGTTCTCTGGGCCCCAGGTTCCTCAGATGTCAGGTGTGAAGACAAATAATTGTTTGGGTTTCCTAAGGCTCAAATGTGTAAAAGTGCCCAGCCCCTAGCTGGTCTTTAATTAAAATATGTCCTCAGTGCTTGTGAACAATGACCATCTACCCCCAAGTCACTTCACAATAATTCTAGGGCAAAACCAGACCTGTGATGTGGAAATAATAGCTGCACTGCAGTTAGCTAAGCTTGAGGTCCAGAGTGGAGTGGGCACATGGGAATCTCCCCATCTCCCCAGTAAGACCTGGGATACTGCCAGGGGGAGGGGCGTGGATATCAGCCCAAGTTCAGGCTTGACCCTGCTGTGAGCACAGTCCCCAACCAGGTTACCATGTAGTCCCAGGAAGGCTCCAAGCAGGTTCCTGAGAGGCTGAGCTCTCTCTGAAATTGGATGTTCATGGGCCAGACTCACTTGTGGGCAGGATAGGGACTTATATGCTGGAAGCTGCTATTTCTACGTATATTACATATTGCAGCATTTGGGGTGAGAAAGCAAAAAGAAAAATTAACTAGCTAATAGGCATGCAGAATTTCACTGTGTAGGTAGTCACAGAGGTCAGAACAGGGAGTATTTATGCTACTTTGATATGTCCAGCGGCATCCTGACTAACAGAGGGCAGATCTGGGCAGCTCTCTGCTGTGGTGAGAGTGGGTACTAGCATATTCTGACCTTCTTTTACAACAGTTTGTGTGTGTGTGTGTGTATGTGTGTGTGTGTGTGTAGATATTTTGCCACCATTCATTGGCTCCTGGTAGGGCATACTGTAGGTGTGCCTGGGCTCCAGGCTTGGCATGATGAACCTGCCTCTAAGAACAAAAGCAAGTTGTGGCTGAGAGATGGCAGGTGTTTAATTTTCAACATCAGGTCCCTACTCCTGGCCCTGGAACTTCCGTTCAGTTTGACGACAGTGTCTGATGTTCCTGCAGATGCTGCTGAATTGAGTTCCGCTCAGCCAGCAAGAGGGGACGAGAGCATTGAGGTGGTGGGATAATGTTGCTGCTGTGACCTAGGGGCCGTAGAGAAAGGGCCTTATTCGAACACCTCTGTTCTCACTCAACCAGAAAGTGTTTTGGTGTTTTGTACCTGACTATACCCTGCTGCTTCTGGGTTGTTTCTTAGATGGAGACCTAGAAGCTGCCTCATCCCAGTCATTAGCCGAGGGGTGGGGGTGGGGCAGGCAATATCTTGTCCTGAGCTGCTGGGAAATGTGACATTGTAGCTTGATTTTTTTCCCCTTTCTACAGCTACCCTCAGGGACATTCTGAGTTTTCCTGCGTAGAGCTCTGCCATTCATTCACTCCCCCCTCCACGTAGTTTAATGGTGCCCCTGAGGGACACTCTCCTGAACTGTCCTTTGTTAAAAAGTAGACCGGTGAAGAACAGAGCAGAGATCTCTTACACAGACAAGTGGCTTAAGATTCCAACCATGATTAACATCATTGGCCACTGCGGGGGATCCGAGACAGGCAGGCAGAACCTATGAGTAATGTCAAGGTGAGGCTCAGTGAACGAGATGACCCGACCATGGCAGTGTGATGTGGCTGAGGGTTCATAGAGGGGCGGCAGGTCCAAAGGCCATGAGGGCTATAGCCTGTTAGGTTAACCAGGGAGACTTTGCTGGACAAACCAGCCATGAGGAGTGAGGGGAAATGAGGCATGCATGATGAATGAGGGAAGTGAGAGAAGCATAGGAGAAATGGGGGGCAAGGCAGCCATGACAGGCAGTGGGCAAGGCAGCCATGACTGACAGGCAGTGGGCAAGGCAGCCATGACTGACAGGCAGTGGGCAAGGCAGCCATGACAGGCAGTGGGCAAGGCAGCCATGACAGGCAGTGGGCAAGGCAGCCATGACAGGCAGTGGGCAAGGCAGCCATGACTGACAGGCAGTGGGCAAGGCAGCCATGACAGGCAGTGGGCAAGGCAGCCATGATTGACAGGCAGTGGGCAAGGCAGCCATGACTGACAGGCAGTGGGCAAGGCAGCCATGACTGACAGGCAGTGGGCAAGGCAGCCATGACTGACAGGCAGTGGGCAAGGCAGCCATGACAGGCAGTGGGCAAGGCAGCCATGACTGACAGGCAGTGGGCAAGGCAGCCATGACAGGCAGTGGGCAAGGCAGCCATGACTGACAGGCAGTGGGCAAGGCAGCCATGACTGACAGGCAGTGGGCAAGGCAGCCATGACAGGCAGTGGGCAAGGCAGCCATGACAGGCAGTGGGCAAGGCAGCCATGACAGTGGGCATGCCATGACAGGCAGTGGGCAAGGCAGCCATGACTGACAGGCAGTGGGCAAGGCAGCCATGACAGGCAGTGGGCAAGGCAGCCATGACTGACAGGCAGTGGGCAAGGCAGCCATGACAGGCAGTGGGCAAGGCAGACCAGTGACAGGACAGGCAGTGGGCAAGGCAGCCATGACTGACAGGAGGGCAAGGCAGCCATGACAGGCAGTGGGCAAGGCAGCCATTGAGGGGTGGGAGGATTTGGCAGCTATGAGTGGGAAGGATACCTCAAGGGGTGAGAGGGTTAAATCAGGCATACAGGCTGAGGGGGAATAAAAGAGACATGAGGGATGGAAGGATGGAGAGCCCCTCGGGAGTTAATTCTGTAAGACATAAGGAGTTAATTCATTGAAACCTAACTGCAACCTATTTTCTGTTCCAATTAAGTTGAAGGTTGTTTTTCAGGTTAAATGGGATCACTTGCAAGGAACAGAAAAATCTTGTTAACAGGTGCTCACTAAGGGTACCCTCTGAGAGTGAAGGAAGGAATCAGGACTGTACCTCCATTGTGTAACAACGGCCTGCTTTGAACCTGCTTGTCCATGCTAGGACTTCCTTTTCATCCTTACTGCAACTGTGGGGTACCCACAGGCTTTCGATGCTTGCCATAGTTCATTCTTTTTATTTTTTTTTTTTTGGTTTTCCGAGACAGGGTTTCTCTTGTGTTTGCGCTTTCTGACTCCTTGTAGCAGGCTTCACTCAGAGATCGCTGCTTGCTCCGATGCTGGGAACTCACTTGGTAGCATTCTCGAGCGCGTCTGGCCTCAAACTCACAGAGATCCGCCTGGCTCTGCCTCCCGAGTGCTGGGATTAAAGGCGTGCGCCACCACCGCCCGGCGCCATAGCTCATTCTTAAGAACACTGGCCTAAGGAGAATGAGGGCAGCCTGGGGCCCAGATGGCCCTGCGCTCACCAGCACCTCCAGCCTTTCCTGGGCTTAGTGTTACTTTGCCAGAACAATTGGGAAATCTGCCACATAGACACGTCTGGGCACCGAGGGCTCTGCTAAGGCAGCAGTTTGTGTGCAGAGGGTCACCAGCTGCCAGTGGGGTTTGTTCTCTGTTCCTGCTCAGCAGCCCCACCTGGTGGTACTTTACCTTATTTGTCTTACTGGCCTGTGAGTTGACTCAGTATCTAAATACCATATCCTCTCTCACTTGGCCATAAATGAAGTCAGGTTCTCTGAACAGTGACCACAGTGGCATCAACATAGGAGCTTGCAAGTGGTTTACACTTCTGATCCCCGGGAAACTAAACAGGAAGTGGAGACCTGTGTGGTAATACAGGAGCCTTTATGGGCAAACCTGACCTGGGGGGAAGCAGAACAGAGGCAGGTATTCCCTTTGGTCTGCTCTGGTAGCATCAGTCCTCAGCACTGCTACTTGCCTGACCACAGATCAGCCAGCTCAAGTGTCCATTGCAAGTATCCAGTAAGGCTTCTTTACCCCTACAACCCCAAACTGGGGCTGCACCCATGAGGCAGTCCACTCTACAAGCTTATATAAGGAAGGAGCTGCTGGGTGGAGCCATGGATTACTCAGCTTGGCCAGACAGGAAGGATGGTAGTCAACAGGTCTGTCCCCTTTACAGAACCCTCTTCCGTCTCTCATTATTGGCTTTTGTGTACCTCAGTGTCCCCAAGCTTGTGACACTCATGCCTTCATGGGCAGGTGTCAGAACGCACCTGCGTAGAGGGAGATGCATTCAGTGGGGGTTTGGGTCTTACTAGAAATTCCATGAAACAATCACATCTTTGTCCTGTCTACTTGGAATGTCTTTTCCCATACAGCTCCCCTTCTGCTAGCTGGGCCTGGTGAGTGTGCTTTGCATCCTTATGTCTGATTTTCTTCATCACTTTTTGAAATGAGAGAAAAGTTCACTTTGTAAAAAGAGATTAGAGTTGTATTTTATTTTGTTTTTGTTTTTGTTTTTTTTTGGTTTTTCGAGACAGGGTTTCTCTGTGTAGCTTTGCACCTTTTCCTGGAACTCACTTGGTAGCCCAGGCTGGCTTCGAACTCACAGAGATTCGCCTGGCTCTGCCTCCTGAGTGCTGGGATTAAAGGCTTGCGCTGCCACCACCCGGCTGGAGTTGTATTTTATAGAGAGGTTTTCTGGGAGCCTGAAGGGACCTCTGGATTGGGGTCATTATATACCTAGCATCTTGCATTTCATCTTGGTTGTGGCATCAGGATTTCATTTTTAGTTTGAGATAGGGTCTCACTGTGTGGTCTAGGGAGGTCTTGAACTCACTGTCCTGTCTCCACCCCCACAAAACAACATACCACCTCCCCAGTGCATTCTTTCTATTTTTTGAGATATTCTAGTTTTGTTTTGTTGTTTTCTTTTATGTGTATAGGTGTTTTGTTTTCATGTATGACTATTCATTGTCAGAGGAGGCCAGAAGAGGGAGTCGAATCCTCTGGAACTGGAGTGACAATTGTTAGCACCCATCTGGGTGCTAAGAACTGAACCCAGGTCATCTAGAAGACCAGCCAGTGCTCTTAACCTCTGAGCTGTCTCTCCAGCTCCCTGCCTCCCTCAGTACATTTTAAAAAACCTCCTTAGACTACATTCAGAGATGTTTATCTCCTTTTCTGTGTTTGGTTTTCCAAAAGCTGTTTTGATTCTCACATCTGATAAAAGAAATATAAAACCACACATTGACCACATCTGCCATGTGGAGGGGGACTAGTGAGTACCCTCTGATTCACCAATGGTCTCACTCATGGGCCTATTTCCCCTTGCCAAAGTCCTCTTCTGTCAGTCCTGGACTTTGTCCACCCTGAGGAGAAGCTCCGCTGGCGCTCTTGCTGAGTTACCTGTTCTCACATTAGCTCTCGTGTTCTAGCTCAGCTGTCTGCACCATGTGCTGTGGCATTTCTACAGTTTCTCCTGGGTCAGACACTAAGGACTCACGGCCCAAAATGGCAGATCCATGAGGCTTCAGTTCCCTTTCTTGTAGAAAGAGGATGGTAGGCAGTCTGACTAGCCAGTGAGCTATCCAGTACGAGTGCCTGTTTGTGAAAGCCGCCTTCACCTACTCTGGCTCATCTCTTTCCCAGAAGTGGTCATAGTTGCTGTCCTTTGATCTCAGTAGACCAGGACTCAAGGAATGGGAGAAATGTATGCCAGGACCCAAGCCTATGCTCAGCCAAGGTGATGAACTTCAGCTGGGTGGGTGTGTCCTATGTGCTATGCCACCTTTGTCCCGTATGCTTGTTGTTTGAAGTTTAAGGATCCAACTGGCTTTGAAAATACAGGTCTAACTTGTAGTCCCGGCACGGCTCCTATTGTATGGCTCTGCAGACTTGCCGCCTAGGAGACTGTCAAGTGCATTAGTTTGGTATAACCTCAGTCTAGAAGGGCATTTGATATACAGTATCAATCTAGAAGGGCAGGTACACAGTCGATACACTGTAGGCGAAGTCACCAGATACATAAGATACAAAGTCGATGATAATTGGTACGCAATAGGGATACACAGTAGACACTTGTTGAATACACTGCAAAGCTACAGGACAGATACACAGAAGATACATAATGGGCACCTGGTAGATCAACCCATGCTAACAATAATATGTCATGACTATCCCTGTGGGATCCAGGAACTAGTCTCACAGGGGAGGGTTGTAGACCTGGCACTGTTCCCAGGTGAATGGAAGTGGCTTTAAATTTCTGAGCCATGTGGGTACACTCTGTTGAGTTGTCACTGGTTGTAGGGGGAGCTGCGTGAACACTGGCCTGCTTAGATGCTAGCCATTGCTCCCAATACTCCAACTATCTCTGAATTGAGTCATATCAGTGTGATAAACAAACCCTGGCTTGTAACAGTTTTCCAGATGTTTTCTCTAGAGGCCTATCTCAGCACCTGGAGCATCTTAGCAACTGACAGGTATGGCTGTGTCAAGACAGCAACCGGGTTTCCGTGTAGCACACACTGATTGAGAAGCACTATGTAAGCAGAGGTGTAGATACACCTCCTGCTCCTGAGAGGCTCTAAGATGGGAATGCCAAGTAGGGGGCAGAGGGATGGGGGTGGCACAGCTCCTTTCTGTAGGGCTGCAGGCTAGCATTCAACTCTAGGCAGCAAGGAAGAGGAGCAAGGGCAGCTCCCCACTTCTGAAATACCTGGACCCTCCAAAGTTGCTTCTTCATCCATGGTCACTGTAGGGTAGGGACAGGCCCTGGACATATGGCTCAAGGGTGCCATTTACAGTGAGGGGAGAAGAGTTGATCGCTCCATAATGAGGCCTCCTGGGGAGAACAGGAGCTTCCCAAGCTCATCCTAAGTGGCTTGGTAGGACACCCTCCTCCCCCTGAAACAGAGCAGATAGGGCCAGGCTTGCTCATCAGCTGGAGATGGGTGGGGGAGATGCTCAAGAGCTGTCAGCTGAGCATCAACAGTGGAACCAGGCTCTGAGCTTTTCTGCTAAAACCTCATCTAGTAAGGGAGGCTGCTGAAGGGAGGCTGTGGTCAATGGCCAGGTGGGCGCAAGTGCCCACGCTGGAGCTACAGGGAAAAAGCTGAGCTTTTGTCAGCCAGAAATCACCTTGACCTTGAGGCTGCATGTATACAGGGGCCAGATGCATCACCTGATCCCAAGGAATTCGTGTCTTAGGGGAAAAGAATGAGCAACCAGAGCAGCATTGAGCTGGCAGGTGGCAGGAAGGGCCACGTGGAGGTCACATCTTGGGAGTCTGTGCCTTCCACAGAGGTGACCACAGCTGAGACCTGACAAAAGGGAGGAGAAGGATTCACCCAGATGAGCAGGGACCCATGGTCAGCCATTAAAGCCAGGAGTGGGGGTGAGGAGAGGGCAGGAGAAAGGTCACAAAGTGGGTTTAACTTGACCCTGGGTGTGGGACAGGAGACAGCCTGGAGGTTCATGTGAAGGATGCAGCACTTGTCAAGGACAGTCACCATAAAGAGTTCAAGAAGAAAAGCAGGCTGCAGGAATGACTGACAGGAGCTAGGAAGACTGGAGGCAGATCAGTATAGATAAGGGGGTGTGGACAGGTGCCATCTTCCAACAGAGGAGAACAGCTTTGGGGTAAAAGGTATTTGTCCTTCATGCATGGCCCACGTGTCTAGCTTACAGTCCTGTCAGATCCCTCAAACTGTCGTGTGTGCAGATGTGTCAACACGTGTCAACAGTCAACACAGAGAACTGTCCCTCAAACGGCCACTCCCTTTCACCCACCCTCCTTCACCCTGTCAGCCACCCACCTGTTCCCCTGGTGTAATTTTGGCATTTTTCAGCAAGTCATAGAAACAGAATCATGCCGCCCAGGGCTTCAGAATTGGCTTTTCACTGTAAACGAGCCCCACAGACACACCCCAGGTTGCTGCTGTGTGCTCAGGGCTAGTTCCTCTTCAGGGCCGTAACATTCATGGCTGGCTTGCCCACACTAAGCTGACCATTCGTCAATCACTCTGCCTGGGCATTGGATCTCCCTCCCTCTTGTTGAGGGCTGCATCTGGTCCTGTGACTCTGGATCTGCATCTGGTCTGTGACAGTGTATGAGCACCTACCACTGCGAGCCTATGGGTGTGATGTCCTTACAGAGTTTTTGTTGCTATTTGGTTTGTTTGTTTTTGTGTGACAGAGCATGCTGGGGAGTCTTGGGAGACACTGAGCCCAGTCCAACTCTTTTTTTCAAGACTTCTTTGGGGTGGGCCCCTAGAGGTGGGATTGCTGGCTATGCGAATACAGTGACTCCCAGCATCATCTGATCTCTACATGGGAGTGTGTGCTTTCTCTCACATGCACCAGCTGATGAGATAGGAGATTCCTGCTGTGGCTTTGTCAGACATTGGAGTTTATTCTAATTTTGTTTCTGTTGCTGTGATAAAATACCATGGCAGGAGAAAGGGTTTATTTTAGCTCAGTTCCAACAGGGACATTAAGGTGGCAGGAACTTAAAACAGTCAAGAGCAGAGAGAGAACGAATGCATGTATGCTCACTTGCTTCATTTCTCCACTCTAATACAGTTCAGGATCCCCTGCCTAGGAAATAGTGCTGCCCACAGTGAGCTGGGTCTTTTTGCATTATTAAGACAGTGCCCGCCGCCGGGCAGTGGTGGCGCATGCTTTTAATCCCAGTACTTGGGAGGCAGAGCCGGGAGGATCTCTGTGAGTTCGAGGTCAGCCTGGTCTACAGAGCAAGATCCAGGACAGGCACCAAAACTATCCAGAAAACCCTGTTTGAAAAACAACAACAACAACAAAAAAAGACAGTGCCCCCACAGACACGCCCACAGGCCAACCTGATCTAGACAATCCCTCAATGAGACTCTGTTCTAAGTTGTGTCAAGTTGACAATCAAGCTGACCTTCACAGTGCTATGATATTTGAGTAAACACCCTTTTCTGCGTCTGTAGAAATTCATTCCATTAGAGCTCTCAAGAAGTATCGGGGGTGATACCACATGACTCCCTCCTGATCCTCAGGAGTATCATGTCCACCTTATTTAAATGTAGCCTTAGTGCTCAGTGTGGTCCACACCATCTCCATTTCCTCTTCTTCACTTCCCCCTTAGAAACTCAGCTCTTCTTCTCCAGGAAGCCTGTCATGCCCTCTGGCATAGGGAAGCAACCTCTCTATATCCCACATATCTCAAGTTGGTGTATCCCTTGTTCCTGGAGCCACACGTTGATCTTGGTGGCTCCTGGAAGCTAGGCAATGTTTTCACAGGCACGTGCACACGTGCGCGCACGCACGCACACACAGGTTGGAGGGGGACAAGGACACCCTGACCTCACAGAATACGTTGACATCCTAATAGCTTGAGTGAATGGCGGATGAAGCCAAGTCAGTGAAGACTTGTGGCTTTGCTAAAAATGGCAAGGTAGGGTGTGTGCAGGTTTGAGGCCTGCCGGGCAGGACTTTGTTCTGGGCTTTCTGTGGCATCTGCACTGGTGTGGACAGCGCCAAGCACGTGGGATGTTATCTGGCCACTTGCCATGCCATCGCATAGCCAGACTGACAGCAGAGATTTCTCCAGCCTCCTGTCCATCAAGTTGTCAGGGCCGTCGTTGGAGATCAGCCGATGCCCTGATCCATCACACCCTGCACTGCCTTCTGACCTGGGCATCTGGGTGGGGAACCGCTTCTGCTGGCTGCTGCAACAAATTAGCTTTACTTGATGGTGTAAAGCAAGACAAGTTGATTTTCTCAGAGTTCCAGATACCACCGCCACCCCCAGCAATTTTAGAGTACTCCTGGAAGTTCCTTAACATAGGCCTGGGAATCTGGCTCAAGTCACAGCCCTCTAATGGTAGCTGTGTCTTTGTGGGACTAGCAAATCCTGAAGAGTCTGAGGACCTCTGAGCCCTGGGGATAAGAGGAACCTTTATGTACCATACTCTTCCTCTCCAGATCCACATCCTTCCTACAACTCTTGGTTTGGGGCAATAAACCCGACTGTGGCCCTAAGGAACTCTGGCCCATCACCTCAAGGCTGATCTACTCTTATACTACACTTCTGGCTATTTAAAATTCTGTTCTGTGAACACACCAGTTCACATTTTCTTTCTTGCTTGCTTTTTTTTTTTTTTCCTGGTTTTTTAAGACAGGGTATCTCTGCATGTTGCCCTGGCTGTCCTGAAACTGTCTCTGTAGACCAGACTGGCCTCCAATTCAGAGATCGTCTGACTCTGCCTCCCAAGTGCTGGCATTAAAGATGTGCACACCCAGCCATGCCTGCCCATTTTCTTTTTTCTTTTTCTTTTTTTTTTTTTTTTTTTTTTTTTTTTTTTTTTTTTTTTTTTTTTTTTTTTTTCAAGACAGGTTTTCTCTGTGTAGCTTTGCGCCTTTCCTGGGACTCACTCTGTAGCCCAGGCTGGCCTCGAACTCACAGAGATCCACCTGGCTCTGCCTCCCGAGTGCTGGGATTAAAGGCGTGCGCCACCACCGCCCAGCTACCTGCCCATTTTCAAAGCTGAGTTATATCAAAAGACAAAATTGTCATAGATTTAAAGTCTTTGTTTTTGTTTTGAGACAGAGTTTTAGGTTCCTGGGTTCCAAATTCTACCTGGAACTATAGGTACCAGACCCAGCCAAAGACGTGTGTTAATTATGTGCAGCCCTAGAATCCCAGGGCGCTTCATCTCATGAGACAGTAAGTGTTTCTGTCAGCAAAAGAAAGGGACGACTGTCATTGCAAAGTTGCTTTTGTTGGAGGTGTCCTCGGGAACTAAATAAAATCCACAGACTGATGCAGACCAAGCAGTCCAGGTCACCATTGTTACAAAGGACAGGGGTTTGTATCTAAAACTACAACACTGGATACTTCTTGGTTATTTCTAATCTGTCTTCTTGGGGGTCCAGTGCAAGAGCCTTCTATATTTTTAAACTTTTTTTTTTGGTTTTGAGACCATGTCTCCTATGTAGTTTAGGTTGTCTGAGAACTCCTGAGTGCAGAGATTACAGCTTCCTTTAATTTTTACTAAACTAGTTAAAACTAGTTGAACTGGGGTGATAATTTTTGTTGATTCATACATACTTCTTTACATATTTATGGAGTGATGTCTTTTTTCTTCAGGTTTTATTTATTTCTTTGTTGAGATAGGGTCTCACTATGTAGTTCTAGCTGGCCTAGAATTCCTACATAGACCATGCTGACCTCAAACTTAAAGAGATCTGCCTGCCTCCAACTCCTAATGGAATTAAAGGTATGCATCACCATACCTGCCTTTTCTTCCTCTTACTTGTGTGTGTGTGTGTGTGTGTGTGTGTGTGTGTGTGTATCTATGTGTGTGTGTGTGTGTGTGTGTGCGCGTGCGTGTATATGCAGGTGCAGATGCTAGCCATGTCAGATCCTGTTGGAGCTGGACTTTTAGTTAGTTGTAAGCTACCTAATATGGGGGCTGGATACCAAACAGTAATGCATTTTAACCCCTAAGCTGTCTTGTCCAGATCCTGAAGTCTTTGATTTTGTATTACAAATGTCTCTGCTCACTCAGTGGCTTGCCCTTCATTCTGATGATGTCTTTAGATGAACATAATACTTAGTGCTTTTTTTTTTTTTTTGATCCTGCTGAGGAAATGCCCCCTAGTCCAAGGCCACTAACATATTCCATATTCTCCCATGCCATACTTTGTGGGCTTTAATGAGTTCTCCAAGTACTAGGAGTGAGTTTTCTAAACAGTGTAAGGTGTAGGGTTCTGGCTAATTTACTAAGGGCCATCTTTACCCATGTGCTTTAGTGGGCCTGTCACTAATGAGGCTGTCTGTGGGGCCTCTTGGTGAATTTCCTCAGTCTTCCCACAACCACACTGTCTTAATTGCTCGGGCTTTGTAATCAGTGACCCATGATTTTTTATCTTGTAAAACCTTCCGGTTTTATATTCTCTCAAGATTGTATTTGCTATTCTTCATCTTTGACATTTCTATACAAAGTTTACAGTTGGCTTATTAGTTTCAGAACACCAGCCAGGATGAATGAAGATCAGTGGCAGAGCACTTGCCCAGCACACGTAGGGCCCTAAGTTCCATTCCTTGGTAACACACACACACACACACACACACACACACACACACACACACACACAAACACATCTTCTATTTGGAAGATGGACATGGTAGTGCACACTAACAATCCCTAGTATTTGGGAGGTTGAGGCAGTAAATTAGGTGTTCAAGGCCAGCCTCAACTATATATCAAGTTTGATGCCAGCCTGGGCTCCATAATACCCTGTTTTTAAGTTTTATTTAAATTGCAGATCAATTTATAGATCAATCTGGGAAAATTGGCATCTTTGCAATGTTGAGGCTTGTAATCCATGAGTATATACTTATGCTTTCATTAGATTATTTCAGTGACATTCGTAATCACACGTAATCATATGTCTTCTGGGTAATGATCCCAGCACGTTTTCTGTTAATGTAGTGATATTTTAATGCTATTTTACTTATAAAATTGTGTGTCCTATTTGATTATAGAGTTGTGTAGAGAGATTTGGTCATTTCATTCTGCCCTTTTGTCCCGCTTCACAGACTGACGTAGCAGTCAGACTGGATCCCACTGCATGTCCTACAGATGCTGTCATTTCGTCAGCAAATGGCAGTTTTATTTCTCCTTCTCTTTGTTACCTGGCACTGTTCGCTTTCCAGAAACAACAGACTGATGACCACCAGCATGTCCACGGTGGCTGGCTTCAGGGGATAGCTGTCAGAATTCACCATTAAGGAACCTGTTAGCAATGCTGTGTTTGTGGTAATTCCCCACTATCAATATAAGGAGATTCTGCTTTTTTCCTTTGTGAAAGTTGTCTCAAATGATGCTTCGTTTTGCCAACTGCTTTCTTTCTTCTTCTGACATGATGGAAGTCTCCTCTTTTGTTCTGCTAATACAGTAAATTATATCAGTTGGTTTCTAATGCTGTCTGGCTTCTTTAGCGTACATTATCCATCTCATACTTCAGTAGATTCAATTTGCTAATACAGTGTTTGGAGTTTTTGTAATTATGTTTATGAAAATGTTGAGCTGTAATTTTCCTTTTTTGTAATGTTGTCAACTGTTGGGGTTGTTGGCCTTACAAAATTAAAAAAGAACTCTTTTTTTATATTCAGGAAGTTTTTTTTTTTAATAACAGATTAATACTCTGCTTTTTTTTTTGGGGGGGGGGACAAGTTTCACCCATGAAGTCACATGAGCCTGGTGTACTTTGTGGGAATGTTTTCTTTAAATTGCAGGCTTGGTTTTTCAAGTGGAAGTCAACTATACAGATTTTGTACTTCATTGGTCACATTTAGTAAGATGTGTTCTCAGGACCTGGTGAAGTTGGAGTCATTATGTTTCCTTGCACAGAGTACATTTTCTTCTTTTCTTTTAAAAGGCCACAAGGCCTGTAGAAGCCGTGGCAGCGGCCAATTCCTGCTTTCAGTGCCTTGCGCCTGGTCGCTCTTGTGAGATATTTCTCAAATCTGGCTCTTTGCAAACAGCCAGTTTTTGTTTTTCTTTTCTGATTTTCTGATATGTATTTCTTTTCTTCTGGGGAGGATGGGGAGTTCAAGACAGGGTTTCTCTTTGTAGCCCTGGCTGTCCTGGATCTCGCTCTGTAGACCAGGCTGGCCTCAAACTCAGAGATCTACCTGCTTCTGCCTCCCAAGAGCTGGGATTAAAGGCATGCATCATCACCACCCAGCTCTGTGTTCTATTTCTACTCTGTTCTTTATCATTTTCTTCCTTGGGTTTAAATTGGTTTTTGTTTGTTTGTTTGTTTGTTTGTTTGTTTTTTTTGTCCCCCTTAAATAAACTGGCCTCCAGTTCACAATCCTCTTGCCCCAGCCTCCCACATTCTGGGGTTACAGGTGTGCACCACCATGCCCGGCCTGTTTGTTGTTTTCTACTTATACAGATTGATGATGCATAAATCGCTTTTTTAGTTTTCCCCCCTTTCTACCCTGTTAATTCTTTTCTCTAAGTGCGCTTTATCTGTGCCCCCGAGTTTAGAATAGCTGTCATCGTGTAGCTATTATTTTTGTAGGAAATATTTTAGTTTCTTTTGCCCTCTTTCTTCGACCTCATTTGAGGGAGTTTGCTTTGTTAGTTTTGTTTTGTGCTTTTGTGACATTTTGAGACAAGGTCTCACTGTGTAGCTCAAGCTGGTCTGGAACTTGGGGGGATCCTCCTGCCTCAGCCTTCCCAGTGCATAATCCAACAGGTTCTGTGTCTCAGTTACTTTTCATTGCTGTGACAAAACACCATGACCGAGGCGACATATAAGAGAAACACTTAATTGTAGTTTAGGCTGGCATGGAGCTCTCATTCTCCTACTTTAGTCTCCTAAGAGCTGGGGTTCCATTCATGCTCCGCCACGTTTGGCTTCTGTGTCCTCCTTTTGATGGACACTTTCATCCACATGAAGTGTCACATATGTCCCTCCAGCATGATATATTTGTCCCAGTAAACCCACCAGAAATTGAAATTACTGGAAGTTGAAATTCAGTGGGTACACCTGACCCACAGTTTCTTCAGTTGTTCACCTCATGAGCTCAGGTCGACTGGGAACCGTTGCTGGCTGCCACGTGGAGTGTTACTAGAGGATTGGTACATCATCAGCGGGGACACGCCAGGTTCACACTGGGTTTCCTGCTGAGTTTGTATCCACCTCACTCCACTGTAAGTCAGAAAACCTTAACTGAGCTCATTGTAAGCTAGAGGGTGTTGCATGTCCTGTCCTTAAAGTCTCACTTGCCTGAAGCCTCACTTGTCCCATAAAAGAATATCTATTCAGGTTGCTGTGTGTATGTGGTGAAGAAGGGGGAACTTACTGCCTATGTTGCTTATTTTGGGGATTTTCTCTAGCTCCCCATCATCTGGATCTGCAGGAGCTCAGGTCCCATGTGTAAGACACCATAGTATTTACACTTAGCCTACCTGAACCCTCCCATGCACCTTAGCTGTAAGCCTCCATAGCCCTTCCAATATGCAGTTTTTCATCCTGTCTGCCTGTGAAAATTTTCCTTCTGCCTGAAATATCTTGTTAGTAATTTTTTTGTTTGTTTGTTTGTTTTTTTGTTTTTTGTTTTTCGAGACACGGTTTCTCTGTGTAGCTTTGCGCCTTTCCTGGAACTCTTTCTGTAGACCAGGCTGGCCTCGAACTCACAGAGATCTACCTGCCTCTGCCTCCTGAGTGCTGGGATTAAAGGCGTGCGCCACCACCGCCCGGCATCTTGTTAGTAATTTTTTTAAAACCACCTATTTGCTGACAACTAGTTTTCTGAACTTTGTGTAACATGCATTTCCCTTCCTGTAGGAGTGAACCATGTTTCCTGCTCAGTTTGGGCTCCAAGTAGGTAGCACTTCCCTCTCCCAGATTTAGATCTCTACCTGAGTTCACTGGGTCAGGCATGCTGAACACATTAATTTCAATTTCTGGTGGGTTTACTGGGACAAGACCCTGTCACAGTGGAGGGAACTATGTCATGCTTTCCATCTTTTTTTTTTTTTTTCCCGAGACAGGGTTTCTCTGTGTAGCTTTGTGCCTTTCCTGGAACCCACTTGGTAGCCCAGGCTAGCCTCGAACTCACAGAGATCCACCTGGCTCTGCCTCCCGAGTGCTGGGATTAAAGGCGTGCGCCACCACCGCCCGGCATGCTTTCCATCTCGTGGGAATGGCAAGGCCCTGCAGCAGCACTGCTCTTCCCTTGTGGGTACCCCCTCTCTCTCCTCTGGTTTCTGTGTCCTTCCATTTCAGCAGCAGTGGGAAGAGGTGGGGGAAAGCAACCTCAGACTTAACACGGGGGCTGGCAGGGTGCATGAACATGTTTTGCCTTTGAAGACGTGAGTTTTGGGAGTCTTGGAGGTGGAATGTTAAGGACTGAAGGTGTGTGGACTCCCTCATTCATATTTTGAAACTGCTTCTTTGTGGTGGTGCTTAGAGATGAGGCCTTTGAAGGTGATGCAGGTCATGCTGGTGGGTCCGAGAGGAGGTTGGTGTCCCTACAAAAAGAGACCTGGAGAGACTTTGCTCTCACCTCACTCCCTACTAGGAAGGACATGAGAAGGCAGTTGTCTGCTAGTCAGTGAGAGGCCTCCCCTGAACTCAGTCCAACCTTAAGCCTCTAGAACTATCTGTGAGAGGCCTCCCCTAAACTCAGTCCAGCCTTAAGCCTCTAGAACTATCTGAGGAGTACTGCTGTGGAAGGAAGTGCCGGCCCATGGCCTTCGCTGTGGCGCTCACCGGGCTAAGACAGGCAGGGCTCTAGGTCTGTCCTGCTTGTCTCAGTAGCCGAACTCCAGTTTTTGTCTCCAGTCAGACGTCTGAGAACTGAGCCCCAGCCAATGCTTTCCATGTCCGCCCCAGAGAGTCAGAAAGCAACCTTTGTTTAAGGGCCCGCATGCCTGCCAAGGCCCCTTTCCTCCAGTGTGGCTTTGGTTTCCAGCTTTCCCCACTCACCCTTGGTTGGAGGGTTAGACCGGTAGAAGCTACGTGGTTTCCCCACCGTGGTTCTCAACAGTCGCTCAAAGCAGGACTCAGCACAGCAGCAGCTTGTTTCTCCCCTCTGTGCCCTGTGTGTTGCCCACTGCGGGCAGGCTTCACTGTTTTCCAGATTCTGGCTCCCGAGCTCTTGGCCCTCAGATCTAAGGGTTGAATCCAGTCCGTTGGCCATGGGGGAGATGGGCAGTGATGTGCCTGTTGTGTGTGTCTGTTCCCTCTTGGTACAGGAGCTGTATTCAGCATGAATTGATGGTAACTGAACTACCTGTGAAAACACTGGTCAGCCTCCCAGCTGGTCGTTCCAGTTTGCATCACAGTACATTAGTGTTTTTGCATCAACTGTGCCATAAAGCGTGATGGTGGTAATGTGCTGAACTTTCTCTAGACCTCTCAGGGTCAGTTTTCTTAATGATTACTGATGACAAGAGGATACTTCTACACAGAGCTTGAGGCAGCTCCTCCTCTCACACCCCTGCTTGGTTACAGAAGGTCAAGAGGTAGCATCAAGCTCCTGCGTCTTCTGGACCTGTGTGGGCCACTGTTACATAGGAAGCTGACCAGTCACTTCAGCTCC
The DNA here is from genome assembly GCF_004664715.2 of Peromyscus leucopus. Lineage (NCBI taxonomy): Eukaryota > Metazoa > Chordata > Mammalia > Rodentia > Cricetidae > Peromyscus > Peromyscus leucopus. Next base: position 153,446,413 of record NC_051064.1, on the reverse strand, counting down.
CCACACAGCCTCCCCAAAGCTCAATTCCCTCACCTACAACCCTTCTGAGACTCTGTCCCTTAGTTCTCCTCCGGCTGCCTGCTTTCTAATCCTGTTCCTTGGGACACAGGCAGGTTTGGCCAGGCACCTTCAGAAACCCTGTCAAGACATGACCTTCCAGCAGGGGGCCCCCAAGATCCAGGCACAGCACCACTATCCGCGTGGACAATTTTCCCTCTGGAAGGAGCCGCCCACTGTCTCACACCAGCGTAAACCTTCTCCTTTCCTTCCTTTGGTGCCACAGAGCAGCTGTTCTGGGATTCATCTCACCGCCCCCCCAGACGGCAGCGTAGCTTGTGGTGGTCCCCTAGTCTTTGTGATGATGGCCTCACAGAGCTTGTCTGCAATGTCTGGCTGCTGGGAAGGGCATCTGGTATCTTCCTGCAGGTTGAACTCCAGAGGCTTAGGGACCTCACTGCCTGGTTACTGTCGGAGGTCACGGGGTCCTTATGTGCCTGCACCAGGCACCTAAGAAACAAGCTCCAAGTCTCATGTCCTTTTCCCTGTGAGACAGGCTGCCTCACAGATTTTCATCTGTGACATGGTAGTGTAGCCCTGCAGCGAGGGTACCGATGCAGTTTTGGTGTCATGGTGGATGGGTGCAGATGTCACAGACAGGTTGTTGTGCCTGTAGGCAATGAGCAGTGTCCACAAGGTAGCCCAAACTCACTCTGTCTCTTTGCAGTCCCACGCAGTGTGTGAGCATCCAGGGTGACCCACCATGCCTAATCAGCCAGCCTAACCATCAGTCCTTATCTTTGGACCTGTGCTGGCCACTGAGGTCACTAGAACACTCTTCTCTTAACTAGTGTAGATGATAAATGTGCAATCTCAAGGCTGGGGTGGGTGGGACCACCAGGACCTGTAACCATGGAATCTGTAGTAGCTGTACACTCCCAGGAAGGGGCCTTGTCCCTGTGTTCTGCCCAAAAAAGGAAATTGAGGCTAGAGGGCTGACTCTTAATAGGAACCCACCAGCCCTGGTTCAGTTTATTTTTTAACTTTTTAAGTGTTTTCATTAGCACATACCAGTTATACATAGGAATGGGCTTTATTATAACATTTTCCTACGTGTGCATAGTGTAGACCATGCATATTCACCCCCCTGTTTCTGTTAACCTCTCTCTCTCTGTTTTTATTTGCTTCTTTGTTTTGTTTTGTTTTGGATGGGTCTTGCTATGCAGGCCAGGCTGACCTTAAACTCATGGTAATTCTCTTGTCTTAGCCAACTAAGAGCTGGGGTCACAGGTGTGAGCCACCATGCCTGGTATCACAACGTATCTTCCTCCCCACACCACCATCTGGGTCCCTTTCCAGTGTGTGTAGCCTGGGCTAGTCTCCACTGAGGCTCATGCATCTCGCTGGGGAGACTTCCTGTCTCATGCCGTCCTTTCCACCAAGACCCCATGTTCATGTGTGTCTGTCCCCATCTTCTGCCGGGCAGCAGCGGGTGTGCTTTTCACCCATCGCTGATGCACCGGCTCTGTATAGAGGAGGGACGAGGGCAGCTCCCTGTGTGGGTCAGCTGTTTGGCTGTTTCTTTGCTCCGTGTTTTTCTCCATCCTCCGGTGTATTGTGGTTGCAGAGGGACACACCCCAGACACAGAACGATGGAGTAGCTGAAAGGGTAGAAAGCCTGCGTGGGAGCCATGGTTGTGACTGCTGTTCACAAACAGGCCCGTCTCCCACGCAGCCATAACTTCCCACGGCAGCAGTTCCCATACCTCTATCCTGGCCTGTTTTTGTGATTTCAATGTTATTTTTCATTTACCTTTCAAAGCATGGCACGTATAAGTCATATTTTCTGCTAGGAAATAGCTCAGTGGTTAGAAACAGGAAGTTTGAGTTGAAAGCCTGGGATGGGAAAGTCCCTAGCGGGAGGAGGCGAATGCACACTCAGATGTGCTGCCCACCCAGCTTTCCCACCTTTGACAGACCGTTCTACCCATCACTGCTGCTACCCCCAGCTCCTGGGATGGTGCCCGCCTGGCAGTGTGGAAGGAACGAAGATCCTTGTTCTCATAGCCTTCTAGGAGCACCAGATCCTGAAGTGCTGTAGGCCCGGATACCTGCAGTCTTAATGAAAGAGCTTGTGTGGCTCCTTCATCGCCTCTTTCCCACGGCACAACCATTCTTTAGCTGGGCATCTGAAGTCCTAGGATGAGTTGATTTGCATATGTGTACGATAGAGAAAGACGAACAGAATCCCGGCAAAATCACTGTGACCCTGAGCTAGAGGCAGCAGTGTCTGTTCCGCCCCTGCCCTCCATGACGACATCTGTTCTCAAGCTCTGTGGACCCTCTTTGGTCCTCAGGATTCTAGCTGGCTTCTTATCTTTGCTGACCACTGGCCTAGGGTTGCCACCAAAGGCACCAGGATCTCTCCCTGGCAACACAGGGTCGCCCTTTGGTACTGCTGTGACCTGTGCTCATTACACTGTACATTCCACATCCCACAAGCAAGGAACCCTCCAGCTTTACTCTGATCTGCTGCCGCAGTTCAGCCCACCTGTCATCCCCAAGCCTGGAAGAGGCGGGTTTGTCCACAGTCAGTTGATCGGAGTTCAGCTTTTTAAAAAGTGGGTTTCTTTTTTCACCTTGTCAGTGCTCAAGATGCTAGATTACCATGGAAACAGAGCTTGTTAAGATTCCTGTGACCAGCCTAATTATAGAATTTCAAAGACAAGCAGAGAGCTCCCCGAGGTTGTCAGGCAGCCCACACGCTCTCCAGGACTTGCTGTTCACTGTGTGCCAGCACCCAGGGAGGTGGCAGTTGAGTCCCCAGTGGCAACCTCACCCAGAGTGTGGGCTTCTTACCAAGCCAAAGCTCAGCTTTGACACCTGCAGAAGTCAGGTGTCCCTGACAGAGGTGCCAGACCACCACAGACGGCTCCTACACTGTGCAGGGAGCGTCACACGGCCCCAGCAGGCTCTGCCCCTTCCTCCAGCCCTTCCTTACAGCCTGAGCTTACCCTAGGGTCCAATTTCCACAGATGTTTCCCTTCCCCAGAAGGTAGGTCCCTAGCACCCCTTCCTCTTCAGCAAGCTTGACTCACTCATATCCTTCTGTGTGCATGTTGGTGACCATCACTTAGGTCAGGGGTAGAGCTTTCATTTTCCAGGAAAAACCAAGTTCTGAAAGTGAAACTGGCTTGCATGTGGCAGAAGCAGCTGGATTCCCCCAAGGTCTCCAGGGTCCCAGCCCACAGGCCTAGAAAACCATAGGGGACTCTGTGGCTTTGTCCCAGGCCACATTGCTCTTAGGGAACCTTTTAGTAAATCTGTACAGTTTGAAAGTTTGGGTTTTAGCAGCTACAGTCCTTGTGGGACTCGGATTTCTAGAAAGGCTCAGTTGATTTAGAAGCCTAGGGTATCATAACCCTGTCCACCCCCGAGAAACCATAGGTAGTTAACCACTGGAGAATGCTCCATGGGTCCCTGGCCAGAATCCTCAACACCAGCAAGGCTGTTAAGAGCAAAAACTCTGAAAAACAGCCCCAGGGAGATGGGGGACCATATATACTATGTGAGAATCCTAGATGGGGTTCTGAGAGGGAAGAGGACAATTGGAGAAATTAAGGAAATCTGAATAGTGTGGACTTTGCTGTACAAAGCATCCTTTTTGCTTCACTGATTGTGACAAAGGTAACAATCAAGAAGGGGGTGAGCATGGTGGAGCCCAGGCAAAAAGTCTCACGAAGTCTGTGCTCTCTGTAGGTTTCAAAAACCGAAAAAGTAGCTCGCTGAAGGAAGTTGAGGAGGCCTGACTGGCACCAGGCTGGAAAGGCTAGAGGCTGACACCAGTCTTAGTTTGCATGGATGAGGGCACAGCACATGTTCTTGGTCAGTGTTCTGTTGCTGCAAAGAGACACCAGACCACAACTCATAAAAACAAAACAAAACAAAAAAACATTTAATTGGGACTGGCTTACAGTTCAGAGGTTTAGTCTGTTGTCACCATGGGGGGAAGCGTGGCAGTGCACAGGCAGGCATGGTGCTGGAGAAGTAGCAGAGAGTTCTACATCTGGATCCACTGGCAGCAGGAAGAGACACTGGGACCGGCTTGGGCTTTGAAACCCCGAAGTCCACCCCCAGTGACACACTTCCTCCATAAGGCCACACCTACTCCATCAAGACCACACCTCCGAATCCTTTCAGATAGTGCCACTCCCTGATGACTAAGCATTCAAATATATGAGCCTATAGGGGCCATTCTTATCCAAATCACCACAGCACAAGAATTGTCCCATTGCCTTTCTTAAAGTACACCAGGGTCTAGATGGCTCAGCAGTTAAGGGCACTTACTGCCCTTACAAAGGACTCAGTTCAATTCCCAGCACCCTCATGTTGGATCACAAACATTGTAACTCCCTTTTCTGACCTCCATGGGTATCAAACATGCATATATATTCAAGCAAAACACACACCCACATAAAATAATTTTTTGTTTTAATTTAAAGTGCGGTAAAAGTATTTGAGGTATTTATTTTTTACATGAAGGATAACTGACTTTTGCTGTAACTCCTTCTCATTCTCCTGGTCATTATTCTCCCAGCAGTGACACAGGCATGATCTGCACCCTGGGGCTCCCCTGATTTACTTGAGGTATCCACTGCCACAACTGTGGACCTCCAAAGTATGTAGCTCCCCAAGAGGGTCCTGTGTAAGTCAGGGTGCTCTAGAGACCCAACAGGATGTATATAGTGAAAGGAATTGACCCACAGGAATATGGAGGCTAGGAAGTCAAAGTCGTCAAGGTAAGTGTCAAGTCAAGCACAAAGCCCACATCCACCTGAGGATGGTCTTCAGTCTTTTCATTGCTTTGATTGACTAGATGAGACCCACCCATTAAGAAGGGCCATATTCAAAGTCAGATTTAATGGTTAGCCTCATCCCTATACACACTCATAGAAACATCAGAACAATGTTAAATCTGACAGAGTTGACACGTGAACTCTAGAGGTCTACCTCTTGTCAAGTTGACATTCATATGCAACTCTTTAAAGCACACTCAGCCTCCAAATAAAGGCTATAACAGGGCTTCACTCTTGCTAATGCAGGACAAACTGTGTGCACATCTACATCAGAAAACGGCATGGACATCTTGGGCCTTTTAGGCAACCCCTAATAGGAGGTCATGGCCTCTCAGTGGTTTCCATATCTTCTTTCTTCTCACGATTTCAGCTTTTCTTTCTGAAGTGGAGGAGCCAACATTATGTCTTGTGGCTCCCCTAGACCTACCCACCCGGACAGAATCCTGAGCAACCTGAAGCACGCTGTCCTGGCCTATAGGTGCAGGGTGTGCTTCAAATCCTGCCTTGACAGTTACCATTCACAGCAAGTTTTGATCCATTTTGCATTGCTGCTCAGAGTGTCTGATATGTGGTAGTTTGCAGGAAACAGGGTTAATTTCAAACGTTTTAGAAGGTGTCGACAGAAAGCTGTGTCATCCTCTGGTGAGGGCCTGGTGCTGTGTCATCCTGTAGAGCCACGTGGGAGACAGAACAGCTTGCTAGCTTGTGTCTTCCCCCTTTGTAAAGCCGCTAATGCCCTAGTATAGAGTGCCCCACTTACAGCTAACCTCGTCTGCCAAAGTGCTGGCAGCCCGTGACTTTGGTGATTGAGATTCCAGCACTTGAGCTTTGGGGGATGAACCCAAACCTTAGGAGATCCTTAAAGTTAAAAAGTGAGATGGATGGCTAGAGAGTTGACTCGGCAGTTAAGAGTTCTTACTGCTCTTGCAGAGAACCAGGTTCAGTTCCCAGCACCCACATGGCAGCTAATAACCATCTGTAACTCCAGTTCCAGGGGACCCAATACTTTCTTCTGGCTTCTGTGGCCTCCTACATGCACGGGGTACACATATGTCCACTCAAGCACATAAACATACACATTGAAGAGGGGAAAAATGAAATCGGAAGCCAGCAAGATGACTCAGCAGGTAAAGGCACTTGCTGCCCAGTCTGATGACCAGAGTTGGATCCCCAAAATCCACATGGTAAAGACGATTACCAGCTCCTTCAAGTTGTCCTCTGGCTTGCATGTGTGCCATGGCGTGCACATACTTATATACACATACTAAATAAATACATCGGGGTTGTGTTTTTTCTTGGATTTTTGAGACAGAGTTTCTCTGTGTAGCCTTGGCTGTCCTAGAACTTGCTCTATATACTAGGCTGGCCTTGAATTCACAGAGATCCAACTGTCTCTGCCTCCTGAATGCTGGAATCAATGGCGTGCACCACCACTCCCAGCAATAAATAAATAAATTTTTCTTCTTTTGTTTTTGTTTTTTGAGACAGGGTTTCTCTGTGTAGTTTTGGTGCCTGTCCTGGATCTCGCTCTGTAGACCATGCTAGCCTCGAACTCACAGAGATCCGCCTGGCTATGCCTCCCAAGTGCTGGGATTAAAGGCATACGCCGCTGCCACCGCCACCACCCTAAATAGATAAATTTTAAAGCATTTAAAAAAATAATTGTTACTGGGAGGTGGTGGCACACACTTTTAATCCAAGCACTCAAGAGGCAGAGGCAGGTGGATCTCTGAGTTTGAGGCCAGCTTGGTCTACAGAACAAGTTCCAGGACAGCCAGGGCTACAAAGAGAAACCCTATTTTAAACAAAACAAAACAACAACAACAACAAAAAATCATTGTTTTTGTTTGGTTGAGGTTTTTTGTTTGTTGTTGTTTTGTTTTTGTTTTGTTTTGCTTTTGAGAGAGAGTCAGTCTCCTTTTGTAGCCGAGGCTAGCCTTGACTTCCCATTCTTTTGCCTCAGCCTAGTGCTGGGATTATGGGTATGTCTCATCCCACATGTGGCTTGAAGCATTCTCACAAGCTCGGGAGCCACTGTGGGTGCTCTCCACAGGCTGTGATCAAGCAGTGATGGAATTTTTGCACCACAAGAGCAGACGTTCCTCTTCACAGACCTGTTTTTGTGCCCACCTAAGCCTTCCCCAGAGCATGAGTGATGGCCCTGGTGCCCTTCTTCCTTGAAACCATGGCAGATTGTGTGATATTAATTTAGCTGATCCCTCAAACGTTGAGAGAACCTTTTGTGTGGGACTTCTCTCTTTATTTCTCCTGTGTATGTGTGGTGTATGTGTACATTTGCATGTGTGGAGGCAAATGTGTGTGTGGGAGTGCACACACCTTCACATGTGTGCGTGTGTACATAGGCCCTGTGTCGTCTAGCTCACTCTAATTTATAATAAATATGTGTATAATTATATATATATAATATATATAAACACATGATATATCATATATGAATTGCTACTTCCAGCTAGTCTAGCTAGTCAGCTTGCCCCAGGGACCCTATCTCTGCCTCTCACATGCTGGGATTCCAGATGTCCGCCATGTCTGCCCAGTGTTTCTGTGGTGGGCTCCAGGGATCGAAACTCTAGGACTCATACTTCTGCAGCAAATGCTTTATCCACTAAGCTGTCCCTGTCCCCAGTGTACATTCTTTTGTGGTTGTAGACATCCTTCAGCATCTACCACTTAGGCCTGGTCCTGAGGGCGTGTGGCTGGTCCACTTGGACCTACACTTGTAAGTTTTCTCTTGTGCTCACCTGCTGCTCTTAGAATCTTCAGAGTCTCCCCACAGGTTCAGCGTTCCCTACATCCTCTTCTGTAAGATCTCTATTATTCTGCTGTTCGTGCTCATCCTCTTATTCTCTAAAAGACCGAATGTCTGTATGGCAGAAGGCAAGGGTCTCGGTTCATTCTGACTGCCGTAATGAGATGTACACTGTAGGAGCTTGCCTTCCCGTGGTGTAAGTCTGGGGGACCAGGGTCAGGAGCCAGCACGTGGTTATCTGGTTCCAGCTCTCAGACAGCACATTTTTGAGTGTCCTTATATTTTAGAGAGCTAGCGCTGCTCTCTTCTTGGGAAGGCACTAACTGGGGCGCCGCCTCGCCCTCTCTTCACCTTCTCGGCCTCGTCTCAGCCCCTCTAGTAGTCAGGACTCCATCCTGTGTGCTTGGTGGATAGAGCCGTCGCTCGACAGTGAAGTCCAGGCTTTCTGGGTGACAAGGCACTGCTGTCAGCCCTGGTCACTTGTCACTTCTGTGCTCCAAATCCTGGGGCTCTCTTTCCTGTCCCCCTGGGAAGTTTGTCCTGTTGAGGGCTCTCTCGTCTGCCTTGGCCTGTTCTAGGGTACCTTAGATTCCTTTCAATGCTCTGTAGTCCAGAATAGCATGGAACTGCCCTTCACTTTTCAGTGCTGTAGTTGAGCTTGAAGACTTTAATGGGAAATACAGAAGGACTCAGTCCACAAGTCCTGGTTTGTCCCCACGTTGCCTTCCGAGTTTACGTCTCCGTCCCCTGGTCACTTCATACTTTTCCCCTTCCCTTCAGATATGAGATGGTGTGGGAGCCGTATAGGAGCACAGTAAGGCTGGTTGTTTGAGCCAAGGACCTGGGCTTCCTTGGCTAGGTTTCCCTAGGAATGTGGGTGGGCCAGGAGAGGCAGGCCATGTCCTGTCACCATAGACAAAGGTGCATGGGACTCATCAGGGGCTCATCAGAACCATGGGGCAGGCAGACGCTGGTTTAGCCCCTCCCACTAGTATATACCTTCCATGGGCCTGATCCCCCCAGTGGGCAAAGTGGGGGAGGGGGTACAAAGGCTGGCACTACTTCTGTCCTGGTTTCATCTGAGGCTGGAACCCTGTAGGGGTCACCAGTCAGTGCTTGGCTTCCATCAAGTGGGAGCGTCAGAGCCATGAGCAGAGAGGGCCTGTGAGGGAGCTACACTTGGGTGTGGTGGGCGAGCCTTCGTTCTTCCTGAGCTCCCAGAGGAACTGCGGCTTCCAGCTCCTCACTGAATCTCCCCTTTAAAGAGAGAGAAGCATGTTTTGCAGTTACTGTGACCTGATTTCAGCAGTTTCCAGCTAAAGCTGGTAATTTGCTTGTTTTAAAAACATTCCGTTACACTCTCCACTTTGGAATATTTCAGCACTTTCATTAGGGCTCCTGAAAGTCGCTCTTGCTACCGGATTTTATAAAAGCACAAAGCTTCCCATTGTACCTTGTGTTTCTGCATGTTTTGTCTCTGTATGCTGGTCCTGTGGCATTTGGGGGTCATGAATAGCATCAGGCTATGTATGGTTCTAGTCGGAACTTTAGTGGTGTTTTTAAAAAAGAGCTATTCTAGTGTAAATAGTGCATGTCACAAAGTGATGTTTGGGGTAGTTTTGGACTCAGAACAAATACTCAAGAAAGTTGGACCTTTCTCTGCCCCAAGGTCTGTTGGGTGAGAGGGACCTTGGACCCGGGTGAATCACTGAAACAGTGCTGGTGTACTGGCTGGCTGTAGCCTCCAGCCTAGCAATCCACTTTCCCTCCTTGGATGGTCATATGTAAATATCATGGTCCATTTGAACCTTTTCCCTGTATGGAAAAAAGGGCCTGGTTTTCAGAAGCTGCCCAGAGGGAAGGAGGGTGAAGGGAAACAAGTTGGGAATAAGCAGTCTGGGAACTGAGTGGCCCAGGTCGGAGGAACTAATACCCTACTGCTGTAGCCTGCCTGTTCCTGCCGGATGCCGGGTATCTCCACTGCCCTTCAGAGCCTCTCCTGAGCTGCCATCTCTAGCAGCCACAGCTTTGAGAACATGAGAATCATGTGAGGAGAGGTGAAGGGGAGGCTCTACCTGGAAAAATTGTCATTTTAGTTCCGGCATTCCTCAGCCGGGACTGTAGCCAGAGCTCCAGCCAACCTAGACAGGAATGGCCTGTCCCCATCTATACCTTGGGCTCGGGGGCAGGGCTCCTGCATCACAGTGCTGCTTCCTTACACAATTTCTCCATCCTTTCTAGAATCCATCTACCGCCGTGGGGCCAGAAGATGGAGGAAGCTGTACCGCGCCAACGGCCACCTCTTCCAAGCCAAGCGCTTTAACAGGGTGAGTGCATTGCTCCAGTGACCCCCTTAAAGGGGTCGTTTTTATTGCTTCTACAAGTAAAGAAAAGGCTCCTGCTGTGCCTGGCTGGGCTTCCTTCAGCACGCCCTGGGAAAAGTCCTGAGCCACCAGCTTAACCAGTATTGGTTAAGGGCCGTGGAGATGTGCTAGGGCTACTCCGAATTCCTCCAGCCGCTCCCCTGAATGGTAGCCACTGCATGAGAATGCGGCTGTGTCTTGGGTGTCCTTTCCTGCCCCTGATTACATCGTCTTTGCTCATTGTCTCTGGCCCTGAGGACCTGCCTGCCTGCCGGTTTGAACACATGGTGCTTCGGGTGGGCTGTAAGGGTCTCCTTGGGTCCCAAAAGTCCCAGATGCCTCCACTTTCTTATCTGCGGTACTCCAGTGGCCAGTCCGTTTTGAGTGACACTTGGCTTAGTCCCTCGGGTCTCTTCGTCATAGCGCTTCTTTGTTCTCCAGTGTTGAGTGACTGGTGACTCTGCAGTGGCTCCCTTTCACAGTGAAGGGCAGTGCCTGTTGTCCTCTGTGGCCACTCTAGGGTGGTGTGGGTCCTGTGAACACGCTGCAGGACTGTTGGAACCATTACACTCCAGTGCCGCTCCCCAGCTGACCCTGCGCTTTTCCACTCTGTCCCGTGCTGGGAAGACGCTTCAGCACTGAGTGACCACAGGCCTCAGGGTTGGGAGCTGTGGGGTCAGCCCAGCCCGGCCGTTTCTTAGACAAGAGCTCCCTCCTGTCTTGTTTCCTAACATATGAACGCTGGGAGGAGGGATGGAGAGGGAGCACAGGCCGAGTCAGTATTCGCCATAGTGTGAGGGCCACGTGGGGACCACTGCCTCTTAAGGGCAGCCACTGAGACTTCCTTTACACACACTGTCATGTGCCTCTCGGGTCTCTTCTCCAGGCACATTAGGTAGGTCAGCCCAGTCGATGTAGATGCTAGCCTCTATGTTCCTAGGCAATTCTGTGAGTGTGAGCTGTGCCTCTTGGACCTGTGGACTGGGTGCCCATCATGTGTCAAGAATTTGGGACTGCCCTCGCCCCTACCCCAGGAGCTGATGAGGCTTGGAGTGGCAGAGGGGCAGAGGAAAAGCTCCTGAGCAACTGCAAGGGGGATACGTATGCTTGCACTCGGCCAAAAGGCTGAGAAGCAATGAACAGACTGTAGACAGCGTTGGGCTCAGTGGAGACACAGGCCAGTGCCTGGGAAGACAGCCAGGTACTGCCTAGAGATCCTAGAGACTTCCTGGAGGAGAGGATGCTGGGAATCCAGGATACAGCCCACACAGTAGAACCCAGATAATGTCAGGGTACACTGACCCAGGCTGGGGTGGTCCCAATAGCCCTGTGTCTCTGCCATCCCATTAAAATGCTTCTGGTACTCCCCGGGCCTGACACATAGTAGGTGCATACTGAACACTGCCTTGTTCTTTACATGACTAACAATTGAAAGGTTACTTTGGGAGCCTGGGGGTTGGGGACTGGGCGGAGGACAGTGGGGAACAAAAAAATGAATGGATTGTAAGAGCAGAATTCTGGGATTTCTGATGTCTACGGTGGACAGTAGAGGAACCACAGACTGTCACTCACCTTGGAAAGGCCTAACGTCATCAAGACAGAGAGGTAAAAGGGTGCCACATGTCAAGTGCTAGCACAGGGTGCTCAGAGGACAGCAGGGGCTGGAATGATGAGTCTTGTTACCCTTCTGCTGCCCAGCAGGGTATGTCCATGGAATTTTACAGTCAGCCAACCAGGTAGCCGGGATGGAAGTTGTCTGCTGGGAATGTGGAGAAATGGAGACATCTGGCCTTGGAGCACCCGGGGTCAGCCCCCGCATTTCTCTGTGAAACAAGCAACTGGCCATCTGTCCAGCCAGGTGCCCTTCTCCTGTGAGCCTGTCACAAGCCAGAGCAGGAGTCTCAGGCAGCCCAGCAGCCCACCTCCTCTCAGGGTCCTGGAGAGGAATCTGGAAGTACTATTGTAACTTATACTTGTTTCCCTCATTGATGAATGACTAATGGCCAAGACAAAGCCTGTACACTCATATATCCACCTGGCACATAGGCCAGGACTCTGGCATCACCAGGAGCCTCTCACTGTAGTGTGTGTGGTCATGTGGATGTGTGTGCACATACCCATGTGGATACACGTGCATGTGCATATACAGGTTTGGGTGGAGACCAAAAGTTGGCATCCAGTGTCTTCCTTTGCCACTCTCCACTTTCATTCTTTTTTTGGATTTTCGAGACAGGGTTTCTCTGTGTAGTTTTGTGCCTTTCCTGGATCTTGCTCTGTAGACCAGGCTGGCCTCGAACTCAGAGACCTGCCTGCCTCTGCCTCCCGAGTGCTGGGATTAAAGGCGAGCACCACCACTGCCTGGCTCTCCACTTTAATTCTCGAGACAGGGTCTCTCGGCAAACCTGGAACCCTCAGTTCACCTAGAGCTCCTGGCCAGTGAACCCCAAGGGTCCTCCTGCCTCTGCTCCCAGTGCTTGGATTATAATCGTGCACCACCACACCTGCCTTTTTTGTGGGAGTGCTGGGGGGTCAAACTCAGGTCCTCATGCTTATGGCAAACACTTTACCTACCAACTAAGCCATCTCCCTAGCCCCTTCCCATGGTTCCCTTCAAGTTGATTGGCAAACTAGAAGGATGTGATGTGAGCCCTACAGGAGCTGTGACCCCGCACGGCCCTGTGTTTGCCCTCCAACCTCACTTTGGCTTTCAGAAGGAAAACGTCCCTCTATGAGACCCAAAAGGAGGATCTAAAAGTGACACTGGGCCTTCAGCTATCTGACAGAGGGGTGGGACCTGCCTTGTGGACCCTAGGTCTAGCATTAATACAATGGGAGAAGAACTCTCCTCTCCATTATGCTGAGAATGTTGGTCAAGGAATGGAACATCCAAGCTCTCTTGCAGAGAGAGTGAGGTTAAGAAAATTATAAAAACTAGAAGTGGCGTAGCCTTCAGGGAAAAGCAGGCACTGGAGACCAATAGGATTTTTAGAATTAGCCACATTAGACAATTCAGATTTCCTTCATTTCTAAACAAACCAAATATAGAAACCATGTAGGAAGATTTGTCTGCATATATATAGGCATTCATGTTTGTGGGTGGGTGTGGTGTGTGTGTGTGTGTGAGTGAGTATGTGAGTGTATGAGTGCGTGCCTGCGTGCATGCCTGCGTGCGTGCGTGCGTGCGTGCGCACGATGGACAGATGCGTGGGTGAGTGCACCAGAGGACAACTTCAGATACCATTTCTCAGGTGCCCATCTACCTTTTTATTGGGATAGGAAATGGCCAGAATTCACAATGTAGGCTAGCTAGCTAGCCACTGAACCCAGGGCTCTGCCTGCCTCTACCTCCCCAGTGTTGGGATTTTTCCCCCACGTGGGTGATGGAGATCAGACTCTCTGTTTGCAAGGCCTTACAAACTGAGCCATCTCCCCAGTCCTAGAAAAAAATGTGTAACAGATGAAACTTAAAGGAATAAAAGATCAAAAGAACACAAATGGTTGCCATTTTGGAGTTACTGCAAGTTACCCCCCCCCTTTATTTCCTTTCTTTGAGATACTTATTTTTAATTTTTATGTGTGGGGGTGTTTTGCCTTCATGTATGCATATGCATCTGTGCTTGTAGTGCCAACAGAAGCCAGAAGAGGGAGTCAGATCCTCTAGAACTGGAGTTCTAGATGACTGTATCTGCATCTTCTGCAAGAGCAACCAGTGCTCTTAACCGCTGAGCCATCTCCCCAGCCTCTGCAAATCAGCTTTTTTCTTTCTTTTTTTTTTTTTTTTTCTTGAGACAGGGTTTCTCTGTGTAGTTTTGGTGCCTGTCCTGCATCTTGCTCTGTAGACCAGGCTGGCCTCAAACTCACAGAGATCCACCTGTCTCTGCCTCCCGAGTGCTGGGATTAAAGGCGAGCACCACCACCGCCTGGCCAAATCAGCTTTTGATAAACGCCAGGACAGAGCAGAGTTGTGAGTGTCTAACAAGTGTAATTGCTTATAAATGCAGACAGCTTGACCCTTACAAATATTTTTTAAATGCAGACATTTTTCTCAGACAGTGTCACGGGCATTGAATATAATTATTGCTTAGGGTTAACTGTGTGAGCTACAGTGGGATCTGGGTAGCCCCAGGGTGGGGTGCAGTCATGGACTCTGCCATCTAGAATGTATTCTGCCCTACTTCTGTCCAAAAGAATCTGCCTCCAACAGTCAGCCCCATGCTGTTCTTTCACAGAGGGGCAACCCACACTCAGGGCATGAACCACAGCAGTTGATAGTGTCTTCCTTGTGGTGGCCACATTACCCTGTGCTGGTACACATGGGTCCCTAGGCTACAGGGCAGGCTGGGTAGATGATACTTTGTCTTCTGTTGTGAGTAGATAGAAACAGTAGAGCGTGCTCCCCAGGATCTCAAGAAAAGAAGCTTCTTGAAGTGGGCAAGTTTAGGAGATGACACCCGGTAGGACCATCAAGGATTTCTTCTGAGATCTTTTGTCTGAAGCAACTAAATTGGGAAATAGACATTTCCTACAAAAGGTCAGAATTTATGTTTTCAGTTTTTAAGGACACTTGGTGCTGCCATTGTGACTCAGAAGCCACAGAGAGTAAGAGTGCCAACAGGTACAGTGATGTGCCAGTAAAATTTCACATACCAAAAAAGGGGGAGTGGCGGTCATGAGCTAGGGTGACCTGCTGTGGTTTGCACACCCTTTCACAGGGAACTTGGAATTGGTATTTACTCCAGTAACTGAGGCCCTGAGAGAAATGGGTTTGGGTCTTCCCATGAGCCCCACCCTTCCCAGGTAGAGCAAGGCAGAGGAACAGGAATACTCTTTTGGAGAATTTGGAACCTCATACATACACCCTCTAAAGGTCCAGCCCAGCAGTGTCCCCAGGCAGCTGCAGAAGCAAGTACTGTCCCTCTTGACGGCACCTGAAAGGATTCCCACAGATAGTAAATTGGACATCTGGGCTCACAATCGGCAACTGAAAAAACATAGTAGGAAACTAGTCATTCTGGTCAGGAGCCAGCAGAAACTGAGGAGGAAGGCTTGGCCAGACTGAATGCAAAAACAAGTGTTGGATATATTTGAAAAATTAAAATACGTGATTGAAAAATAAGAACAAGAAACAAATTAGCAGCATGTGAGACAGACTTTAAAATGTGTTTATCCCATTAATCTATTTCCTGTGAGTTCCTGAGAATAGAAGCCTGGAGCTTTGGTTTTGCTTTATTGTTTTAATGGCATGTTTTTTGAAATGTTGATGAGTCAAGTATAGACTTTTTTAAATAAAGAGCCACTAGCCAGGTGTGGCAGTATACGTGTACCTGTAATGCCAGCACTCTAGAGACAGAAACTGGTGGCCCTCTGTGATTTTGAGGTATGTTCAACACAGCAGGTTTCCAGTCAGCAAGGCAACATAGAGATGGCATGTCTCAGAAAAAAATAAGAAGAAAATAAAATAAGGAAAAAGGTCATTGGTACAGTTCTGGTAGCTCCCCTAGGAAACATGCATGTGAGGCCTTAGTCCAGCCCATGTTGTCAATTTTGTGCTGCCCTTGGTCAGCAGTTGCCCTGTCCTAGCCCTGGTAAGAGTAGCTCTTGTTGTCCAAATATGGTGATGCAGATCTATAATTACAGAACTGGGGAGGCTGAGGCCAGCCTGGGCTACATGTCAAGACCTTTTCTCAAAAAGATAAGAGGCTGGGAATATATCTCAGTCAGTGGAAGGTTTGCCTAGCATGCACAAGACCCTGAATTCCACACCCAGCACCACATGACAAACCAGGCATTGTTGTGCATGCCTGTGATCCCAGAACTCAGGAAATGGAGGCAGGAAAATCAGAAGTTTAAGCTTGGCCTAGAGAGATGGCTCAGTGGCCATGAGGGCTTGCTGCACAACCATGAGCCTGAGTCTGGATCCCAACACCTGAATAACAAGCCAGGCAGACATGGTCACGCATGCTTGTAACCCCAGCACTGAGTGAGACAGAGATAGAAGGATCACAGGGTTTTGCCCAAATGAGGTCCAGATTCAGGGAGAAACCCTGCCTCAGAGGAAGAAGGGGGGGGGTGTCAAAGTCTTTTTTTTTGTTGTTGTTGTTTCTGTTTTTTGAGACAGGGTTTCTCTGTGAAACAGTCTTGGCAATCCTGGGACTCACTCTGTAGACCAGGCTGGCCTCGAATTTACTGAGATTCACCTGCCTCTGCCTCCTGAGTGCTGGGATTAAAGGCGTGCGCCACCACTGCCTGGCGTCAAAGTCATTCTTGATAACATAGCAAGTTTGTGGCTACATGAGACCCTGTCTCAAAAAGATTAAAAGAAAGCCAAAACACATAAGGAAGCTAATAATTCTGAGACAGCAGAGCACCCACATTTCTGTTTGTAGATGTAGATGTCACAGAGCTGCAAGAGGTATGTCATTTGCCAGAGTGTGACTAGATTCTGAACATAGTTCTTCTCACACAGACTTTATACAAAAGTCATGGACTGTACCACCAGTGGGGCTGACAGTTATTACTTTCAGATTCATTAGAATCATGAATAATAAAGGACTGCTTAAAATTCTGGAAAATAAAACCCTCACATAATTGCCATGTAGCCATTCACAGTTTTTCCAAGTCAGAATGTCAGCAGTCACCTTTGGGATGACGACAGTCAATTTGAAAGAGAGTCATCAGGAGCTTCCTCTTGACCTGGACTGCTGGACTCTTGGCAGACACCACAGCCTGGTCTCACAACCTCTGGCCTTCATGTGAGCCCAAGAAGGGAACTATTGAGCTGGAATGGGCCTGCATTCAGAAAGGAGGTGTCAGGCCCCTCTCATGTGGTATCTTCTAAATCAGCAAAGGTCTTGTCTGCCTGAGTTTTCAACCAGACTCTCTAAGTGTGGCATGGGCTTCTGGGAGGGCCAGCTGGGCCTGATAGCTGCCATTCCCGTCCACAGAGAGCGTACTGTGGCCAGTGCAGCGAAAGGATATGGGGTCTCGCGAGGCAGGGCTACAGGTGCATCAACTGCAAGCTGCTGGTCCATAAACGCTGCCACGTCCTCGTCCCGCTGACCTGCAGGAGGCATATGGTAAGTCGGGGTGTGGGGAGGGGTGGCCGGCCTCTGGGTCTGTGGCCAGGTTGACCTTGGCAATCCTTGGTCCTTTTCCTTCTATGGAGCTGTGACACTACATCCTACCTCCAGACAGGAGGAGGCCTCTGTGCTGCAGTGATGACTATGGGCAGAGTCTGGAACAGGACTTCTTATCCTGAGCTGTGGGGCCGGAAGGGTCCAGGCCCCCTAGCGTGTTATTAACTGAGTTTTCTAGCACTTGTACTTTAAGCCAGTCCGCCCGTGCCACCTAGCCTAGGTGTAGAGTACTTTCTGGCCCTACCCAATATTTGCCAGACCCAAGGCCTCCGCTCCCAGGAAGGCTGTTGGCTCATCTGCATCTTGCCAGAATGAGGAAGAAAGTTCCCCTGAAGTGGCCTATCCATATTCCATATATCGAATAAGAACAGGACCCAGATTAGAGCATGAGTTACCCACAAGACCACTCTCCCTAGAGATCCTTTCTGCTGTGTCTACTCTAAACCCTGAAGGCACATAGGACCTTTCACCCTACAGGTCCAAGTTACCTTAAGATAATGAAATGAGCCCAGAAATGTGACCTGTCAGAGCTCAGTAAGGCCAGCACTTAAACCCTAGGGGCCATCACTATAAGCTGTCTCTATTATAACTTCAGCTACATGGGGCCCCAGAGCCCTTAGACTGATCATCGGAAGCCTGGCTATCAGCAAGATGTCCACAGTGTGGCAAGGGGGTATTTCCAAGCATGCTTAAAGCATTCCTTCTATCAAACATCTGCTGGGAAGGCAATAACCTAAGATCCTGACTGAGTGACCACCTCAGCCTGTAGACTCACAGCTAACAGTCATCATCTATTCTGTGCTCTACCCAGCATCACATCGCCACACACATGGTGCAGTCTGCAGTCGTGACATCAAAGCTGGGTTTTCACTCCTGCCCCATCACTCCAACACCATCATTTTCTTGCAGGATTCTGTCATGCCTTCCCAAGAGCCTCCAGTAGATGACAAGAATGATGGTGTAGACCTTCCTTCAGAGGAAACTGATGGAAGTAGGTGCCCCTTCCCCCAGCTGTGTGGGCCCCCCTCTTCTGAGCCCTGCAGTGCCTTCCTCTCCATCTTCCTGGCCTTTCCTCCTGACTCCTTCCTACCTGCTCTCCAAGAGTCAATGTGGGTGAGCTGGGCTGGGGACAGTACTGTGCACAGCCACCCCTCTGTCCCCATGGAAATGGGTGGGGCTGCTGGTCTTCCCTGGTAGCTGCCAGGCAGGAATCTCATCACTGGGAACCTGGGGTTGAGACCCTCTTCCTCTGTGCTGATTTCAGTTGTTCTATACAACACTTGATGTGTGTCATCCCCCCCCCCCAAGGCCAGGTACCTCCCACATACTGGGCACTACACAGAGCTGACCTCCATGGAGGTGGCTCCATATGACCTGTAGCTGCTGCATAGGTGTTGTATTTGGGGACAGTACAAAGGAGGAAAGACTTCTTTTTAAGGTGAAAAAAAATTTTAGAGTCAGGTTCTAGCACTTGGGAGGCAGAGGCAAGAATATTTCTTCATGAGTTTGAGGCCAGCTTGGTCTACATGGCAAGTTCCAGGCTAGCCAGGGCTGCATAGTGAGACCCTGTCTCAAAAAAAAAAAAAGTAAGATTGTTCCTTCAGATGCTCTTCCTACCCCCCAACCCCCCCACACACACATCCATCATCCATCCATCCACCCATTTACCCATCCATCCATCCATCCATCCATCATGTATCTGTCATTCACTTATTTATCCATGTAGCCATTTATCATCCATGTATTTATCATCTTCCGTCCCACATATCCATCCATCATCCACCTACCTATCTATCCATCATCTGCTTTTCCAACATCTACCCTCCCACCCCTTGTGCCATGAACTTACTTATGTCCCCTCCATTCACACTCTAAGAGAAACTGGAAGATGATATACCAAAACCTTGTGCCTCCACATGGTCCTAGACTTTCAGTGATTTTACTTAAGATTTTTTTACATTATGGTAGTATGAAAGAAAGTCTACCTACACAACCGCATCTTGGTATTTTCAACTTAGGTATACGTTCAATCGTTATTTGATAGTATACTAAATGTGTTCTCTTCCTCCTCTGACTGTATGTGCATATGTGCATGCACACAAGAGGGTGTGTGTATCTACGCCGTTGCTAGGGATCCTCCTGTCTCCAGTCCCCCAGCGCTGGTGTTACAAGCATGTTCCACCACACCTGTCTCTTATGGTGTGCTAGGGATCCAAACTCAGATCTCCACAATTGTGCAGAAAGCATTTTTACCTGTTGAGCTGTCTTCTCACCCCATGGTTTTGATTTTTGGGGCAGGGTTTATGCAGCCTAACTTGCCCTCAAATTCAATATGTAGACAAGGATGACCCTCAATGTCTGATTCTCCCGCCTCTGTGTCCCAAGTGTAATGCTAGGATTACAGGCATATGCCATCCTGCCCACTTGCTTTCTGTGGCACTGGTGATTAAACCCAGGGCTTTGTGTGTACTAGATACGTGCTTTACCAACTGACCACATCTCCAGCCCTCTTTTTTATTTGTTTGAGACAAGGTCTCACTTTGTAGCCCTAATTGGCCTTGAACTGTACAATCCTCCTGCCTTTACTTCCCAAGTACTAGGAATAGGGGCATGCACCACAGCACCAGCCCTAAATGAACTGTGCACACTGCATTTTCAGCATATAATACTTGTAGTCTGATGGATTTATAGGTTGTGGCCTCGTCGTAAGTAAAGGAGCTTGTAGCTTCTTCCCAGTGTCCCACCCTCGTGTTCACACAGCCAGTTTGGTTCAGCCTAGCGCTCTTTAAACTAGGATCTGATATGGCTGCTTCCTGGATTGGCCCCTAGCGCCGTGCCGTGGGATGAGGCTCCACTGGGTCCCTGTGCTCCTGTGACATTTATAAAACCCTCCCTTCCTTCTCTTTACTAGTTGCTTATATTTCTTCATCTCGGAAACATGACAACATCAAAGATGATTCTGAGGTAAGTGAATCAAATTAATGTTGCCGGAGGCTTTTCAGAAAGCCTGTTTGCTTCTGGGACAGTTACATGGATTTCACTGCAGCCCAGGTGTATTAGGAAATTTTTGTGCCTGGCTCAGATGAGACCAGTGGCCTGACTGTGACTTTGCCACACTGCATCTGCTCCCAAGCCTCGCCTCTTAGCTGCTTCCCTTGTCCTTCCTGGTCTGGCAAGCCCTCAGCTGTCCCCCCAGTCAGGCCTTTTCCCAGAATCTGACCCACAGGCTCCATCTGGCTCCATCCAGCCCCATACCTGCAGCCAGCTCTGGTGATAAATCTGTTTGGGGAAACAGAAGAACATGCTGTGCTCACAGCCTTTGCTGATTACCTTACAGAGCAGGCTCCACTCTCTCTACCCTCACTTTCACCCTGAAAGAGCAGGCTCTGCTCTCTCCACCCTCATGGAGCAGACTCCCCCCCCCCCCCCTCCAGCCTCACAGAGCATGCACTACCTTCCTTACCCTTATGGAGCAGGTCCCTAAACTCCCCACTCTTAGAGAACATGCCCAAGTTTGCAGCCCCACGGAACCCTCATGCAAGCACTGCTGTATTTCTAGCTCTTTCCTTGAGAAGCCCACGGTCTTGGTTCATAGTTTTTCTAACCAGAGTTAGATGGGGCTGGGTGCTAGAACATGAGACGTGGCTCCATGCTGAGGAATAGGCCTCGTTGCCTTCCATATGAGGGTGAACAGTTCTTGGGTTCTGGCAAATTGTGCCCCCTTCCCTTCTCTGAACCTCTCCCTAGGACCTTAAGCCTGTCATCGATGGGGTAGACGGTATCAAAATCTCTCAGGGGCTGGGGCTGCAGGACTTCGACCTCATCAGAGTCATCGGGCGTGGGAGCTATGCCAAGGTCCTCCTGGTGCGGCTGAAGAAGAACGATCAGATTTATGCCATGAAGGTGGTAAAGAAGGAACTTGTCCACGATGACGAGGTAAGTGTGTGTCCTACCAAAGTGTCCTGTGGGATTCAGGATGTGCACATCTGTTCACTGATATGGATGTGCAGGAAGACATCACCAAAGGTAGTGGGAAACTGAGCTTTAGTGAACTGAATGCTACACTGAGTCATGGCTTCTCACTTTCAAAGTTTGCAGCAGCAAAATTAGAATCTTTGAGTTTAATGATGGTTCATCTCTTAATGGACATTTTCCCTAGAATATGAGATTTTTTGCACTGTTACGAAAAGTAACCATAAACTTTCACAAGCAGGAGTTTGTTTAGTCCATTTCCATTCTTTTTATGTATTTCTTTTTTCTTTTTTCTTTTTTTTTTTTTTTTTTTTTTTTGTTTTTTTGGTTTTTTTGGTTTTTCAAACAGGGTTTCTCTGTGTAGTCCTGGCTGTCCTAGAACTCATTCTGTAGATCAGGCTGGCCTAGAACTTACCTACCTCCACCTCTTGAGTGCTGGGATTAAAGGCATGGGCCACCACCACCCAGCTCTTTTCTGTGTATTTCTAGGAGTAGTTGTGTGGTAATTCTGGATGTAGTTTCTGGAGAAATTCCCAAACTGTGTCCAACATGGTTGCACCATTTTATTTTTCTGCCAATGGGGCACAGGGCTCTATCTTCACCAACACTTATTTTCTGGCTTTTTGTTTCCCTCCAGTACGTATATGAGTACCCACTGTGTGCCTTCCCCCCCCCAGTACGTATGTGAGTACCCACTGTGTGCCTTTCCCTCTCAGTACATATGTGAGTACCCACTGTGTGCCTTTCCCCCAGTACATATGTGAGTACCCACTGTGTGCCTTTCCCCCCAGTACATATGTGAGTACCCACTGTGTGCCTTTCCCCCCAGTACATATGTGAGTACCCACTGTGTGCCTTTCCCTCTCAGTACGTATGTGAGTACCCACTGTGTGCCTTTCTCCCCCAGTACATATGTGAGTACCCACTGTGTGCCTTTCCCTCTCAGTACATATGTGAGTACCCACTGTGTGCCTTTCCCTCTCAGTACGTATGTGAGTACCCACTGTGTGCCTTTCCCTCTCAGTACGTATGTGAGTACCCACTGTGTGCCTTTCCCTCTCAGTACGTATGTGAGTACCCACTGTGTGCCTTTCCCTCTCAGTACGTATGTGAGTACCCACTGTGTGCCTTTCCCTCTCAGTACGTATGTGAGTACCCACTGTGTGCCTTTCCCTCTCAGTACGTATGTGAGTACCCACTGTGTGCCTTTCCCCCCAGTATGTATGTGAGTACCCACTGTGTGCCTTTCTTCCCCAGTACGTATGTGAGTACCCACTGTGTGCCTTTCCCTCTCAGTACGTATGTGAGTACCCACTGTGTGCCTTTCCCTCTCAGTACGTATGTGAGTACCCACTGTGTGCCTTTCTCCCCCAGTACGTATGTGAGTACCCACTGTGTGCCTTTCCCTCCAGTACATATGTGAGTACCCACTGTGTGCCTTTCCCTCTCAGTACATATGTGAGTACCCACTGTGTGCCTTTCCCCCCAGTACATATGTGAGTACCCACTGTGTGCCTTTCCCTCTCAGTACGTATGTGAGTACCCACTGTGTGCCTTTCCCCCCCAGTACGTATGTGAGTACCCACTGTGTGCCTTTCTCCCCAGTACGTATGTGAGTACCCACTGTGTGCCTTTCCCTCTCAGTACGTATGTGAGTACCCACTGTGTGCCTTTCTCCCCCAGTACATATGTGAGTACCCACTGTGTGCCTTTCTTCCCCAGTACGTATGTGAGTACCCACTGTGTGCCTTTCTCCCCAGTGTCTGTGAGTACCCACTGTGTGCCTTTCTCCCCAGTGTCTGTGAGTACCCACTGTGTGCCTTTCCCTCTCAGTACGTATGTGAGTACCCACTGTGTGCCTTTCTCCCCCAGTACATATGTGAGTACCCACTGTGTGCCTTTCTTCCCCAGTACGTATGTGAGTACCCACTGTGTGCCTTTCTCCCCAGTGTCTGTGAGTACCCACTGTGTGCCTTTCCCTCTCAGTACGTATGTGAGTACCCACTGTGTGCCTTTCTCCCCAGTGTCTGTGAGTACCCACTGTGTGCCTTTCCCTCTCAGTACGTATGTGAGTACCCACTGTGTGCCTTTCCCCCCAGTATGTATGTGAGTACCCACTGTGTGCCTTTCCCCCCAGTATGTATGTGAGTACCCACTGTGTGCCTTTCCCCCCAGTATGTATGTGAGTACCCACTGTGTGCCTTTCCCTCTCAGTACGTATGTGAGTACCCACTGTGTGCCTTGACTTGCAGCTTCTCTGATGATGGATGAGGCTGACACGTTTTCACAAGCTTGTTGCTTCAGGTCTGTTTGCTGTTTTGCTGTTATACTGGTGCCCACTCTGTCTCTCCAGAGCAGAGGAAAGCCAGTGTGTAGATAACAGTGACGCTGCCCGTTAGCTGCTGCCAGCACTAAGCATTGTCGTGTTTGTCGGGTCATAGAAAGGATCTCCACCCCCACCCCAGCCATCAGGACTTGGGGCTGACTTGGTTTGGGACCTTCACATGTAGGGTGCATTTGTACAATGCACAGCCTGTCAAGCTGGCCCTGTGTCCCTGGATGCTGAGTGAGTGAGTGGGCGAACCCATGACTCAAGCCTGTCCTCACCACCAGGTGTCACCTCTCCTCACAGTCTTGAGTACCCTTCTGAGCTGAAACTGGTTCTCTTTCTGAGTCACCTTTGCCTCAGGGCTCCACCTTAGCCACTGCTTCCCAAGCATCTGCCTCCTGCCTTCCCCTGAATTGCTTTGTCTAGGATGTGGCTCTGAACAAGGGCTGAGGGGCTGCCCCACTGGCTCCTGCTGTCCTTGAGCCTGGCCTGGCTTGCTTGGAGCTGAGGCTCCTGGGACACACAAGCCCCTCACCCTCCTCGCCAGGCCCCAGGCATTGTTTATGCGATGCCAGTTTGCCAGTGGCTTGGATGGTTTCAAGTCAAGTCGTTTCTCCTAATGGTAGGTTCTCTGAGGCGACCTTCCGACTTGCTCCCTGCCGAGTTGCCGTCCAGCCACACACACACACACACACACACACACACACACACACACACACACACACACACACCCATGCACTCGCATACTGCGGTGTCAGGCCTGCACAGTGCCAGGTGTTCCTGTAAATTAGAACCTGTGGTGATGCTGCTGATGCAGGGTGGCCCAGGCTTGGCAGAGGTGGAGGACAGCCAGCCCACTGGTTTCCATCCAGGAATCTGGATGCCCTGGCAGCTGCTTCAAGTGTGAGCCGCCTGAGTGTGACAGTCAGGTCAGGTAGTCGTTGGGTGAGCAAGTCTGGAGTCTGGATGAAGTTGAGCTAGGTGTCCTCTGCATGGAGAAGGGCTGAAACTGTTGCACCTGGTAGAGCCCCTGGGGATCAGAAGTAGCAGAGGGCACACCAGGGGGAGTGACGGCTGTCTCCAGCTCACTAAGTGAGTGCCAACTAAGAATCTGATCATTTGCTTTCCCAAAAACCTTCCAGACAGTACTATTTGAACATGTCTCTGCCCTTCTCACTTTTCTACACATCAAGGTGGGGGTTGGGAGCCTCATCTCCCTCTGTCCCTGGGGCTGTGGTGGAGCCAAGCCGTGGTCTCTGACTTTGCAGCATCCTGCTGAGCCGCTGCACAGAGTGGGGGAGATGGCCCCGGGGCAGCAGCTGAGCTCTGGACATGACTGGGGCTTGTCTGCAGACTCAGTGGCTTTGGGCCTCAGGGAATCTGCTCAGTCCTCCATCCTCACTTTCCTTGTGTCCTGACTGATTATGATACAGCCTTTCGGAACCTTCGTGGGGAGCACAAGTCAGTGTGTGCAGAGCCAAACCCAGCAAGCGTCTTGGGATGGGGAGGTGATGGAGGTGATGTTGGAGACAGTAATGACGGTAATGACAGGAAGTGGGGGTGGATGGGTGATAGTAGTGATGGCCATGGCGATGATGGTATCAGGATGAGGATTATGGGCCGAAGGATGGTAGTGATGGTGATCGTTTGGTATTTGTTTTTTGTCTGTGAGACAGGATCATTCTGTAACACAGACTGCAGGCTACATGGGAACTTAATGTATAGCCCAAGCTGGTGTTGCACTTGTCAACAGTCCTGGCCTTACCTTCCTCAGTGCTGGGACCACGGGTGCTGATCCACTACACCTGCTTGTGATGTGTTTCTTGATAGGTGGTTCCTTTTTACCTCCAAATTGCCTTCTCAAAAACAGAGGGGGAAAAGCCTTTCCCATCTTGTCCCTGCCCTCTCCAGGGCCCCGAGCAGTGCTTTGGAGCCTCACTGGCGCTGCCCGGTCTCTTTCAGGACATCGACTGGGTGCAGACAGAGAAACACGTGTTCGAGCAGGCGTCCAGCAACCCCTTCCTGGTTGGCTTACACTCCTGTTTCCAGACAACGAGCCGGTAAGGAAGGAAGTGTTTCCTTGGGTTCTGCTGCTTCCTGATAAGAATCCCCAGAAGCCAAGGTGAACTGCAGTTCCGGGTGTCCTGTATGGGCCTCCTCCCATGAAAGCCTGGGTTGTTTTTAGATCCTCAGGCTTACTTTGTGGTTCCCGTTGGCTGGTGTCACATGTAGTGGACTTCACACATCTGAACTTACATGATGCCATTTGTGGGATCTTCTTGAAGGCATCCTACCAAATGCAGGTCTTAGGTCTGATGTGGGGTGTCAGAGCAAGCATGGGTATCCTGTGCTGCTGCTGTTCACGGAACAGAGACATGCATTAATAAGCACTAAAGGTGTCACTTCTAAGCTTTACTATATATGTTGAAAATTTCTACTGCTTTTAAAATGTTTGAAATCTAGTGGCCTAAGATCACAAGACTCCTGGGGGCTTCGCATCCCCTGCTCAAGGTGATGGCTTGTACCAAAAGGATAAATAAAAATTGGCAAAGCTGAGCCAAGTGTGGTGACACTTCTGTAATCCCAACACTCAGAAGACTGAGGCAGGAGGATCATGAGTTTGAGGCCAGCCTGAGCTAAATAATAAGATCCTATCTAAAAATAAACTGGGCAAAAGGAAAATGGTGCTTGAAGCAAATTCTAGAAAAAGCAAGGCACAAATCTCAGAACACTATCCCCAGTCCTTCCCAAAGTCCTGATCTAGAAGTATTCAGCAGCCAGTCTTCTTGTGGGCCATGATCCAAAGACCAGGAAAGCCAGCTGTGGGTGCAGGCTTGAGACTCCAAGGGCAACAATGGACTGCCCAGCCCAGCCCCGCAGCCCCCGTGGATGGGTGGTCGCTGGTTCCCATCTCCCACACATGGGGAGGACCTCTGCTTTGCAGGTTCTGTTTTCACATGTTAGCTCTAGAAGCATCTCAGAAGCACACCTACAAACACTGCTTAGCCAGGCCAGCTAAGTTAACATAAAATCATAAGCTAAAGCCTCGCTGTGTGCAGCCTGGCACAGTGAGCCCTGCTCTCCACATCGGGCACATTTTATAGGAGCCAGTTTGTAGTTCACGTTCCTCAGCTCTGGCCTTTGTGATCCTACCTGAGAAGCCCTGGACTGAACTGGCCTTTTCCCAAACCAGTTGAGGGTTAAGTCCATTGCGGCTGGTGGCATTCCTGTCATCAAGAGGAAATCCTGTTGTCATCCCTTCCCTGCATCTAACTCCTGAATGTGTGTGTCTCAGATTCTCTCCTTCCTCCTGCTTGAAGCCTGGCCACAGGATGCCCAGTCCCCAGGGCTCCCTTCTCCTGACGGAGCAGCTCTGATTACTTTGTAGTCCCCACTGGGAGGAATCCAAGCTTCCTGTGCATGGGGAGGAGGACTCTGTAATCATTCCCTACCCTTGCCTCACAGAGTCCTTTCTCCCTGTTTCTTCCCCTCCCCAGAGCCAGAGCCACCAAAAAGGCTCAGCAGTCAATGGTCCCCTTTGTGCATTCCCATGGCCCTGTCTCCACACTGTCCTGGCCCTGACCATGTCTCTGGTGAATAGGAACAAGCCTGAGGGAAGGCAGCCCAACCCAGCCTTGGAGTTCCCAAAGGGTGAGGATGCAAAAAAATGGTTGTGCTCTAATCAGCATTTGCAGGATTGCTGATAAAACAAAGACCAGGAGTTCCAGCAGCTCCACCTAAGTGCAAAAAGTGACGCTGGGACAATGCAGCAGCCCCAGCATCCCAGACTGCAAGGCCTGGTCCCAGGAGTAATGCCTCTGCATGTCAAGTTTCTTTGCCTGTCTTTCTTTGTACTGGATCTGTCACTGACACTGGAAGCGTCTGACGTGGGTGGTTTACGGTTTACAACTTTCCTTGAGTGCATCTGCTTTGACCGTCAGAAAATGTGTATGTATGTCTTCCTTTCTGGCTGTGAGCTCCATCAGAGAAGGGCTTGCTATGTGTTTTTGTATCTCCGGTGTTTGGATACCTGTCAGTAAACCGTGATGGTCTGAGAGGGGTGAAATTTAAAATAAAATCATGTTTCCTGTAGAAATATAAAATGTGCACCTGTAAATTTCATGACGTTGCTGGGCGGTGGTGGCACACACCTTTAATCCCAGCACTTGGGAGGCAAAGACAGGTGGATCTCTATGAGTTCGAGGCAGCCTCAACAGCCAGGACAGCCAGGGCAGTTACACAAAGAGACCCTGTCTCAACAAACAAAACAAAATAAAAATTTCATGGCTTGTAAGGGAACCAGTAAGTTGTTGCAGCCAGCCCTGGTGTACTGGCAGCTAGGATGTCAGTGGATTCACTGTGGTCTCAGAATAGGGATGGCAATGTTCTTCCACTCAACAGACCTAACTTGCAGGTCTAGAAGCTTCTTTTCTGTTGCTGTCCATGGAGTTCCTCTCAGAGTTGAGAAGTAACTCAGATGCCACAAAACTCTAGAAATAGGTATCAGAAGATCACAAGCCACATTGTGTCATCACTTGGGTCTGCCCTAAAGATGTGCTGACAGTAGTCAGTCAAGACCACAGCCCACACTTCCTGGCTGTTTGTTCCTGCACTGCACAAACACTTCATGTGTTTCCTTTGGAAACAAAGCTGGGAAGTTCTGGAAAGTAGTTGATATGGGAAGCCTTTCTCCTGGTTGGTGCTGTGTCTTTGCACAAATGGCAGCATTGTGTACCAGCCCCAGCGTCTCCCTCAGTCAGAGATAGAGGGAGGGCTGTTCCAGCTGTCCATATGTCCTCACTGACCTTGCACAGATGAGGCAAAGCCGCCAGGAACAGAAAATCTGGTGCCTGTACTTGGGTACGAGATACACCTGATGCCCCGTCTATCCCGCTCTTAATGACCACAGGGTTTATAAAGTCTTCTCCTAGAAACTCACCCTGAGGTCTTGCTGAGCCTGTTGCTAGGGACTGAATGAATGTCAGTGTGTTCTACCTCCCAGCAGATCATACACAACAGGAAACAGTGAACTCCAGGCAGGATGCTGGCTAGCACTTGCAGGCAGCCGTGAGTGGAAATCTAGTAAATAAAAGACAATGGTTTCCACATGTGCCTGGTGATTATAAAGAGGCCTCTTCAGGGCTGGGGGATGGAGGGATAAGGATTTCTTTCTTTCCTTCCCCAATCCAGCGGTGCCTCTCCTGGTGGGCCTCGCAGAATCCTTGCTCTCATCGGCCGGGACCTCTCCCATGGTATGTGTAACATGCTGTGAGACAAGGATAGGGCATTTTCATACCAAGCATCTGTTCATGGGAGCCATACCCCGTGTCTGCGTGGTCTTTCCCAACAGTAACCAGAATTAAAATGTTGCCACAAAAACCTCTAAAAACAGGGAAATCATTTCAGCTTGCACTATTCCAGGAAAAATGGCAACCTAAAAAGACTGCCAAAATGATTCCTTTTAAGCCCCTCTATGTGTGCCCCCAATTTAAGTGTGGCCTGGGGACAGGGATACAAACTGCTACTGAAGTAAGTATCTGCTGCTCGAGATAGAACGTGGGCTTAATGTGTGCAGAGCCTTAGGTTCAATCCCTAGCACAAAAAAAGAAAACAATTTAGTTAGCTTGGCCTGCTGTGGAGTAGCTTTCACTTTTTTTTTTTTTTTTAACTTATTACTGTGGTGTGTGGGAGGTGGGAGTGTGCTAACCTGTCTGGAAGTCAGAGGCCAACTGTGTAGAGTTGTCCTTCCTTCCACCTTCCTGTGGGTTGTGGGGTTCAAACTCAGGTCACCTGGCTTGCTCCACAAGCTGCCTTGCTGACACCCTGCTTTCACTTTTAAGGAAGGGTAAACCTGCTGACAGTTGTCCTTGGAGAGGCCCCCAAAAATATCTTGTCTTAGACACTTGAGGAAACTCATCCTGCCTGAAGCGGCTTATGGGTATTAAATGCCACTTGATCCCTCGTGTCCGTTTATAGAGAACTATAAAATCTGCCACGGTGCTAAAGAGGGAGGGAGCTTTTTCTCTTGGATCAGGAAGTAACTCCCCTGGAATAGGTCATAGATGTATCAGGAGGGGCCCCAGAGGTTGGCACACAGACTAGGACATGGGAGTGAAGAAGTTCCCTGTGTGTCCACAGTTGTGTCTGGCAAGGAGGAGCCACGGGGCAGCAGGTGATCGCCTGCCCCTTGCCATAGTGGAGAGGGAGGAAGTCCCCTGGCTCAGGGACCTCACCCAGCCCCCCAGGAATAAGCAGAGCAGCCCAGTGACCCTGGGCAGGCCTAGGCTGGATAAAGGAGGGCTCACTGGGTGTGGGAGATAGAGCAAGCAAGGTCACCATGGTAAGAAACAGGAAGTGACAGTGAGCGGTGTGTACCAGATCCAGCCCTCAGAACCACTTCCTGTGGCCTCAACAGGGCCCACATTGCTGTGAACTGGGCAAGAATCACTCAGGCCGTGGGAGGGAGGGTGACTCAGGCTCTGTCAGACTCCTGTCGTCACGCTGGAGCCCAGAATGGAAAGAACTAGTGTTGAGTGGCAGCTGTGGAACTGAGCGTGGGAGCCATGTCAGCCTTCGTGATGACAGCATAACGTCTCAAAACCCTGGAGTGGTTCTCGTACAGCTCCAGCAGCCCCTTACTCTAGAACACAGCTCTAGACACTGGGCTTAGACCAGGGGTCCAGAGTGGGAGAATTGTGCTCACTCAGATGTAGGAGCTCCAGGGATGTTATTGCTAAATGTTGGTTCTCTCTGCCATCTTAAGAACACTGGGTAGCTATTGGTGAGTCATCATGAAGCCCTGGGCAGCAAAGGGACCCTTGGCACCCCGTGACATCGCTTGTGTCCACTGAATGACAACACAGAGGTGTTTCTCTCATTAGGGCATGCCCTCCACCATCTATGAGAGAGATTTAGCTGTCTGTTCCCAGCTAGGAAGTGACAGGCAGCTTTTGGGTGTATTGCTGGGGGCGTGGGAGTGAGGTCACACTCCACAGCCAAGTCCTTGAGCCAGTGGCCTTGACTGACAGACCTAAAGGTGGTTGTGCCATAGTGGGTGGGTATGGGATTGGCATGTACCTCTCCATTCAGAGCTGAACACCCTTCTTGTTGTGTTCTGCCTTGCTCTGGGGACGGTGGCTGGCTTCACAAGGATGTGGGACTCCTTTTGTTAAAGTGGCTGTCAGGATCAGCTCTGAAAGTCAATTTTTCTCCCTCCTCCCTCTCTCCTTTTCTCCCTCCTCCCTCTCCCCCCTCCCTCCACATAGTCTTACTATGTAGCGTAGGCTGACCCTGGAAATTTCCATTCTCCCGCCTCCATCTGCTGAGTGCTAGGCTCACAAACACACATGTACTACCATGCCTAACTTTCAATTTTCTTTTGTTGTTTATTGGTTGGTGCAGAGGGTCAAACCCAGGACCTTGCACATGCGAAGCAGCTGCTCTACCACTCATTCACACCCTAGTTCATCTTCGCCCATTCATTGTGGGGGTGGGGACACATGCCTGTCTGTGCTGGTGTCCTTGCCTGTGTGTGTATGAAGGCCAGAAGTTGACTTCCAGTGTCTTCCTCAACAGCCCCCACACTTTACTTTTTTGTTTTGTTTGAGGCAGACATTGCCCTCCCCCACAGGGTTGGTGTCTCATCTTCCTCGGGCTGCTGATGCTAGCTGGACTCTCCACCTTGCAGGTGACTGGCAAGAATGACCAGCACGGTCCTCTTCCTTGCCAGGGATAGAATATTAAGATGGCACAATGCCAGCCACAAGCATCGGTCACATGCCATCAGAAAAAAGAAAAACAGACAGAAAGGGGGTGAGAGGTGCACTCCAAACCCTGATACCCTCCGGCAGACGTGCCCTTGTATGGGGCTGGAAGGGACGATAGAGAGGGCCACCCTCGGCCCTCGCTCCGGCTTCTGGTTCACAGGAGCTGCTGCAGTGGGCAAAGCTCTAAGAGACAAGAACCATCCCTCCAGTCCTAGACCTGCCGCCTGAAGTCCTGCAGGTCACCAGCAGGTGGGAGAAGGTTCTAGAGACACTGAGAGGGTATGTGGGCAAGAAGAGGAACCAGTGACTGGCTCAGAACGGTATTTATCTTGTCAGGGTATCTGCATCTATTTCTGTTTTACTGTCAGGAGAGCATTATGGGCTGGGGAGACTGCTCAGCAGTTAAACACCTGCCGCATGGACCCCGAGGACTGAAGTCTGGATCTCCGGAACATGTGTAAACGTTGGCGGTGGGGCTGTTCACCTGCAGTTCCAATTCAGGCCTTGGAAGGCGGAGTGAGGGCTCGCCTAAGCACGCTGGCTAGCAACAGGAGCAGTACCAATCATGAAATCTGGGCTTGATTGAGAGACCCTACCTTAGTGAATAAGGTGGAAGAGGGGAATAGAGCAGATATGATCTCGTATTTTCACAGCCACAACATAAGTTCAGAGCTCCAAACACACACATGTGCCCACACATATGCAAGCATGTGTACACATGTATACACATACACACATGATAAAGAGCCCCTCCCAAAAGAAAAAAAAAAGAGCATATTGCCTTGGGAGATCGCCAGTTCTGAAGATGGCTGAATTTTTACTCCCTGGAGCCCCCTGAAATGAATTGTCACCTAAATACTGCTAAAATGGTCCTGATGCTAGACTGTCCCTGGATGCCTGGAGAAAGCCATGTCCTGTGTTAGTCTGACACTGTGCTTTCAAACTTTGCTGATATTTACGATTTTTTCATTGCTATTTGTAGTGATGTTTGGTTGGTCTGTAGTTTTCGTAGGCAGTCCTTATTGGATTATTTCTAAAATGATATCTGTGGAAAATCTTGGAAATTATCAGCTACAATTGCTTTTAAGATTTAGTGTGTGTGTGTGTGTGTGTGTGTGTGTGTGTGTGTGTGTGTGTGTGTGTGTGTGTGTACAGGTGCTCTCAGAGGCCAGAAGCAGATCCCATGGAGCTGGAGTTACAGAGGGTTGTGAGCCACTTGATATGGGTGCTGGGAACTGAACTTGGGTCCTTTGCAAAAGCAGTATACACTCATAATCGCTAAGCCGCCGCCCCGTCCCCATTCCTTCTTGGTACTGGGGTGAGAGGCCAGAGTCTCATACATGGCAGGTGAGCACTTTGTGAGCCACAGGCCCAGGATTACCTCTTGGTGGGTACTGTGGGGATTTTCCTCAGTGCCTTTGCCAGGGTTACTGTTTTGGGGTTTCTAAATGGTAACATTCCCTCCAGCCATTCAGTTGCTTTCTCCTGCCCCTCAGTTTCTCCGTCAGACACTGTGGGGCTGGAATCCTGTGGTGTCTGAGTCACACTGACTGACAGTCATGGCCTGCTCTGCATCTGTTCCTGCAGACATCTAAGCAGTTTGCCCCTCCCCACCCCGGTAGAAGGTTCTTTGAAAAAGATAAAATTCTCTTGTTGGATCAGCTGTGTCAGGTTTCCTTGTCTGTTCACATCTTTCTTAGAACACAGAGCTTTTTCTGCGTCAAGGAACGGGGGTTTAACTCTTCCTTCTCACTGTGCACTGCTGCTGGGCTGTGTGTGTGTGGTGTGGCTGGTGTTGAGCCTCATCTCTGTTCTCTTAGGCCTCAGTTGAGAGTCTGGCCTCTTGTTCTCTGTGACACCGACCAGATTCTAGGCTGACTCTCTCACGCCCTCTCCTCCTCCTTGAAATGAGGTCTCTGTGAATAGGCTGTTTGGTGCCTTGTGTCTCTCTCCATATAATCAGGAAAATGGCAGAATTTACCTCATAGTTTTGGGAATAAATGAGATCTATATAGAGTGTAAGCCATCAAAACTGGTATCATTATTACTATTTATATCAAGAGTTAGCAGCCTTTTTCAAATAACTATATAATCAATGTAGCACAGTGTCTTGACGGCAGGGATGTGATCTGAGAACTTGTCATTAGACAAGTGTGTTCCTGGTTATCATAGCTTACACAGACTGGGCTGTGGTGTCGCTGGTGACAGCTGTGGCTCTTGACTGACTTCACGTTCTCTGCTGTATAGTCTTCATTGTGGCACAAAAGCCGCAGGCAAATGTAATGAACGGCATGGCGGGGCATGCGGTATGTGCTTGTAATCCCAGTGTGGAGGCAGACGTAGAAGATCAAAAGTTCAAGACCTGCCTGGGCCACATTAAGCCCCACCCTACTACCACCAAAAGGGAAAAAAAAAAGCAAAGGAAACTATGCATGGCTGTGTTTGAATAAAACACAAGGCAGTAAACAGCCAGCCAGTTACTTCTTGACTGTCCACCCCATCTGTCTTCTCTCTAGGCCAAGGTCAGGACTGGGTACCTATGTTGCTGGGGAACAGGGGAAGTGGGCCTTACAGGGTCCCTCTTTCTCTGGGTCCTCTCCTGGTGAGGGGAGCAGTGGACTTGGCCACTACCTACAACTTTCTCTGGCTCTGCATCCTGGAGCTCACTGCTTCTCTTTACGCCCTTTCTCCCTTTGTTTGTGCGATGGATCCATTTCTACTGGTTTTTAGTAACTTCTGCACATTTTGTTAAGAATAAGTGATAATATCCATCTGAGCCATTAACTGCTTCCTTCCTACAGTGGTATGGCCTTAAAAGCACTAGGAATCTGACTGCCTCAACAGGCCCCTGCCCATCCTAATAAGTCTCCCTTGGGGGTTGTTGTGGCTGTGTGACCGAAGGGACTGTGGACAGTGGCCGGTGCTTATTGTCTGATGCACAGACACCTGTGCATAAAGTCTGTGTGTTGGCTTCAACCTGGCTGAGAAATGTAGCCATGGCCCGAGACAGAATTTGAGGCTAAGAAACTTGGTGTGGGAAGTACCTGCCAAGCACACAGAGCAAACTGCAGGAGCAGATATGATCTCGTATTTTCATAGCCACAAACACCCAAACCAACCTAAGTTGCCTATAGGCCAGTCCACTCGGTACTCCTGGGGGACTTCTGTTTCGAAAAAAGCATTGAAAACAGTACTGAGGTTTATCTGTAGAACCCCACACACAAATCCTTAGTTTCACAGCTGATTTTATAACAGAAACAGAAAGAAAGTGGCGGGGGGGGGGGGGGGGGCAGCAAGATGGTTTAGGGGTAAAGGCACCTGCCTTACTCCTGACAGCCTGACGAGGTGGAGGGAGAGAACTGACTCCTGAAAGTTGTTCCCTGACCTTCACATGCATGATGTGACAATACACCCCTAGAAATACCACACACCCCACAAAATAAATGAAAGAAAGTTAGGCAGAATGGCGCACACCTGTAATCCCAGGAGGCCAAGGCTGGAGGATGAAAACTTTGGTAGCAGCCTGGTTTGTGTTGTGAGACCCTTGAGGGAGGGAGGGCAGGAAGAGAAACAGCCCCGTACAGAAATGGCCTGTGTAGAAATCCACTGTGGCCTCTCCAGACAGAGATGTTACCTTTCTGTTTTTGTGGGGCTTAACGCCCTCCAGGCTAGGGTGTTTGCTTACGTTTTCTGGAAGTGACCGAAGTTTCTCCCTGTTATGGGACACTATCATCACCAGTGCCTACTACTTGGCACCTGAGGAAAGGGCTCGGCCCTCCCTGATGGCAGGACCCATTGAGTTTGTGATTCTTGGTAGGTGGAAAAATATTCATGCTGGGCTTTGTAGTCGCCCAGAGAGTCTGGAAGAGATCCCTCCCACTGATTCTGAGATGTTAGACATCTCGTGGAGTCTGATAAGAGTCACGAACCCACCTCCCAGGGCGCCGTGGTCATTATGTGAGTGTCACTTGGAGGTACTTAGAGCGCATTGCAGCCCAGGGGTGAGGGCTCTGCTTGTCTGCGCCAGGGAGGCTGCCTCTCTAAGGGCCAGAGGGCAAACGCCTTTGTTTTTGTGGAACAATAACAGAAAAGCCGCCACAGGTGATTCGTGGTTGGTGTGCACCGGTTCTGCCTCGGACTGCTGGTTCTCCTCTGCGGCTTCAACCTGGGTGTGTCAAAAGTCCTTGTGGGGAGCGTCTGTCTGTACTGAACACGTACTGGCATGTGTGGAGCTCTGGTTCTACACATGCAAAGGCAAGCTCTCTGCCACTGAACTGTACCCCAGGCTCAGGTTCTGACTTTCCTTGTTATTCCTTAACAATACAAGGTTAACAATTCGCAGTTTTCTCATTATGTTGAGTAATGTGAGCAATCCAGATGTGATTCACACTAGAGCAGAAGGTCCATTTTATATACAAACCTTGAGCGACCATGATTAAGATTGGAGAAGGTGGTATCCTCAGCCCTCACACAAGCACACTAGAATTTTCTTCGGGATCAGGACACCTGGGGCTGGCTGCCTAGGGGAAATACATATCCTCATCTGGTGCTGGGGGCTTTTGTTCTGATTTCCACATATTAGGAATTATTTCTCATCTAAACATGTAATTTGAATTTAGTGAGTGGCTTACAGCCAGTTGACTTGCTATGACAGTATTTCCTGTCTTCTCTGGCTTCTTGCCAGAGCTTTGGAGGCCAAATGCAGACATCTCCCCACAGTGGGTTCACAGTTAGCCAGTGTGGTACATTCAGTCCAGCGTGCTGAGAGCTCTTACAGGAGATGAAGGGTTTGCTGCTCCCACCCTCTGCTGGTGGGCAGAAAACCGTGACCAGAAAACTGCAGATAAACAGTCCAGGCAAATGCTGCCAACCCAGATGTCCCCAAGGTGCCCTCAACCGGGCATCTCGGGAAATTATTGTGAATTGAATTTTGAAAATTAAGTCTTATTAAATGCAGCAAAGATCTTATTAGTGAAAGAAAACACATGGCCAGTGTTAGGAGACATGAGGGCTGTGTACTAGATCCCAGTTCCTAAACTCAGAGACTTGACCTCTGCCTGACCCCTGCTGCCCTTCCCCTTGCCCACCTGCTGGGCTGGTGGCATCTCAGACTCACTGCATCATGACCACCTCCCTCTGGACCTACTGTGCTGTCCCCACACTGGAGTGTCAGCACCTCAGCCCCAGCAGCCAGGCTACTCCCATTCTTATCCCTCTCCCCTATGTCCAGCTACTGGCAGATCAATCCAGTTCAGCCTGGCTCCTCCTCATCCCTTCACTGATCCACGTTGACCCTGTCTCACCAGGTGGACAGACACCTGTGTGGTTCCTGGGCCTGCCCTTTTACACTTTCCTGAGGTCCATCCACATACAGAGACTAAACCATGTCTCCTGATGTTTCCACACCTGCCCCATGGATCCTCTCCTAGTCCATCTGAGCCAGACCTGCTCCACCTCCAGGATGGCCCACGGCCTGTTCTCCCCTTACCCTGTGCTCCATTAGTCCTCTGCCCCTTCTTTGGTTACTTGTTCACCTATCCTAGGGCCTCCGCCACCATCTCTCTGACGTGTGTGTGTGTGTGTGTGCGCGTGCGCGCACGCGCGCGCAAGCGTACCCTAAAACAGACCTAGCACCACTGGGGACATGTGGAGGCCCACAGAGGCTTCCTAGTAAAACCTTACTCAGGGTCAGAGAATCTGGGCTTGCTTTACCCAGCAGGGCTGCATAATGGAATGATTTGGCCATGGGCATGGTTATCAGGTATTTTGAAGGGTCTACACCTGGCTGTACATCTTGAAAGGGGGAGGTCTTTTGCCTCTCTCCTTGGTAGTATATAAAAGGCCCATTAGAATAAAATCTCAAGGCACTGGGTATTGGCCCAGGGCCTTCCCAAAGCTATCTTGTGTCTCTGTCTTTCTTATTGTCTCTTTCTGTCTTTCTATATAATACTCCTCATTCCTCTCTCCTCCCCCGAAGAACCCTTCCACAAGTTGGAGCTGGACTCTGACAGGAACACAAGAGACAAAATGATAGGCAAGTGAACACCTGAGTCTATTGCTTCTTTTCTAAAAAACTGCCCTACCTTGGTATCATGTGATAAAAGCCACATCTATTATCCAACATGGTCTTGGACGCCAAATGTCAGGATCTGAAACCATGCCTCGTGCCTCACCAACCCAAATGCCAAACTCAGCCTCCTCCTCTCTTTCACCTTGAGTGTTTTCCTGCTGGCCCCATGAGCTCCCAGGTGACCCGTCACATCCTTGTTTTAGGCATGTATGATTCACTTTAAGAGGCAGCAGGTCAGCACCCAGAGGTGACTCAGCCTGCTGCTAAAAAGTGACCCTCTGTGGAGGTTCCACTCACTCTGGCCACATTGCTGGTGCCTTTGACTAGAGTAAACCTAGCACGAGCTTCAGGGCAGTTTCCGTTCCTGATCCTTTGCCCTTCTCTCCTGCCAGGTTGTTCCTGGTCATAGAGTACGTCAATGGGGGGGACCTCATGTTCCACATGCAGAGGCAGAGGAAGCTTCCAGAGGAGCATGCCAGGTAAGTCCAGATCCACGAAGAGTGTGCCCTGGGGACCTTCCTCGGGCCAGCAAGAAAAGAGGGGGGTGAGATTTGGGTAGAAGGTGGCAAAGATGAGACTTTGCTGTGGTGTAAGGAATTCAGATCCTCTGGGGGAATGTAGGAGCTTTGTGCCCAGGGCTGGCCCCTCCTCAGACTTCCAGCAGAAGCCCCTCACCCAGGAGGGCAGGCTCTCTGGGCTGTTTTGTTTTCTCTCTAAGTTCCACACTCCCTCAGTGGTAGAGTACAGCAGGCCTTTATTAGCTTCAGGAGAGAATCCCCTGGTTCTGCTCCTGGCCCTGAGCAGCTGCCATCCAGCCCACTATCCTGGCGCTTCCCTTGCAGCCCATGCCTTGCAGGAAGGCTGAAGAGACTTAAATTTGGATGGCCCCTTCTTATTTATCTTAGTTTCGCCC
This sequence comes from Peromyscus leucopus, assembly GCF_004664715.2. Taxonomy (NCBI): domain Eukaryota; kingdom Metazoa; phylum Chordata; class Mammalia; order Rodentia; family Cricetidae; genus Peromyscus; species Peromyscus leucopus. The sequence goes on along the minus strand of NC_051064.1, from coordinate 153,408,244 downwards.
CCATGAAGTCCTGTGCATCACCTAGGCTTCCTCTGGGGAAAGTGGGCAGAAGTAGCAACCACTTATTGCCTGTCCACTTACTTTTTATAGCACTCGTGGTAAAATGCACACAGTATTAATGTTACCATTTCAGCCATTTTAAGTATATAGTTAAGTGCCATGAAGCTGACACATGGCTATGCAGCCGCTACCACACACAGAACCTCTTTATCTCTCACACTGGAACTGTACCCTGTGAATGCTGACTCCCCAGGCTCCTGACCCCAGCCCTGGGCACCTCCCTCTGATTCCAGAGACCTCCCCAAGTGGAATCTTGGATTATCTGTCTTTATATATTTGACTTGATATGATGTCTTCTTTGTGATTCACTGTGTAGCCTGTCAAAAATCCTTTCCTTTTAAAGGTTGGATAATATTTCATTCTACTGATAGGCCACACTCTCTCCCTGGCCCCTAGCCCTCTTCTCTGTCTTCTTCTTCCCACCAGTGGTACACAGGGCTCCAGCTTCCCGTGTCTTCATCACTTACTCTGGCTGTGTTAAGTAGCCATTCTGTTGGATAGGCGGTGGACTCTCACTGTAATTTAAATTTGTACTTCCCTGGTGACCAGGACACCTTGTGGGGCTGTGTGTACCAGCCCCTGGCCGCCTGCCACTGCCCCTCTGCTGACCACAGAATGCCCCCACCTCAGGTTCTATGCTGCTGAGATCTGTATTGCTCTCAACTTCCTCCATGAGAGAGGGATCATCTACCGGGACCTGAAACTGGACAACGTCCTACTTGATGCCGATGGACACATTAAGCTGACGGACTATGGCATGTGCAAGGTGCCTGCCCCACCTGTCCCCCACCTGGCCTGTCTGCCCTTGACACCCTGCAGACTGGGCACAGCCCAGTGTTGACCATGCTGCGGCACCCCTGCCTGTGACCATCCCACCTCCTAAGGAGCGCCACTGCCCGTGGGATTCACCCTTCTGTCCCCACTCTGTCCCCACTCTGTCCCCACAGGAAGGCCTGGGCCCTGGTGATACAACAAGCACTTTCTGTGGAACCCCGAACTATATTGCCCCTGAAATCCTGCGAGGAGAAGAGTACGGTGAGTACAAGGCACGTAGCCGGTCAATGTAGGTGGACACTTCCCCCACCCAGTGACGTTCACTCAGCACAGACCTGCCCGACCAACTCCTGCAAGGGCCCTGGCACAATAAACAGGGAGAGATTTGTGACCATATTACACCCAAAGACAACACACGACATCCCTTGGTGTTCCCCAGGTGCGTGTTACCCCTTGCACACCTTCTCAGGCCCACAGACAACCCTGAACATTCCTCTCTGAGGAGCCATAAGGGGGAGGGGGAGGGGAAGGAGCATGAAGCAAAGACAGACAGACCCAGGGTCAGGTCACAGCACCCCAGGTTGATGGCTGCTGGCCATGTATATGTGGAAGAAACAAGGTCTCCTTGGGAATGGTAGCCATGCCTCAATTAGGATCCAAAGCAGAGGGTGATCTGGGAAACCCTGTGGACACAATAGTGTATGTCTGCTCCTCCTCTTTCTCTAGGTGGAAACAGTCATGTGCATCCATGTGTGGGGGTGGGGTAGTGTACATATACAGGTACATGTACATCCATGTGGTGGAGGAGAGTATATAGCATGTAGTGAGTGTGTATGTGTGTGTGTTGTGTGCATTTGTTTACTGTGCACACAGGTTTATTACATATGTTGTATATGTGTGCTTGTGCACACACTCAGTTTTGTATCCTAATGTTTTCTGTCATGCACATGGGATTACAGACATGTGCTATTTATCCCTGACTCATGATGGTGGCTTCAGTGAAACCAGTCATAAATACACTTCACATAAATGAGTGTGCAACAGGCAGTGTGTGTGGGTCACTGACCCGAGAGAGTAACTGGGCTCCTAGAAGCTGCTTCAGTTGAAGTTGTTCAGTAACCAGAGAAGGAAAGATGGCAAGCTGGAGCCAGAGATCAGTCTAGAACCAGCCAGGGTTCTTACTGGCCCTGATTCCATGTGTGATGGAGCAGATGAACTGTTCAGAGACTGTAGGGATGGCCAGGCTTTCTAGGACAGAGCTGAAGGCAGGTCTTCCCTCCTGCTGCCTAAAAAACTTAGCATTTGAACATAAAAAAAGAAAGAAAGGAAGGAAGGAAAGAAAGAAAGAGGGGGGAGAAAGGAAGAAAGAAAGTAGTGACAGCAGAAGGAATTATAGAGAAGTGTTTTGTTACCTCAGAGAAGTGGGTTCTGGCTGATTCTGTTTAGGCAGCACTGGGGATTGAAGCCAGAGCTTTGCATGTGTGAGAAAAGCGATCTACCACTGAGCTACATTCCTCAGTGAGAAAGGAGCTGTGTAACTTTAAATGAAAGCAAGAAAAAAGCCAGTTATGATGATATGCACTCACCAGGCTGAGGCAGGAGGGTACAAGCTGAAGGCCAGTGAGACCCTCTCCATCATCATCATCATCATCTTCAAATAATGATGATGACAAGAACAAAGCAGGGTCCTTTCTTGGACCCGTTCTGCATGTTTGTGTAGCAATCAGCAGAGCTGAAGGGCCAGGTAACAGCCTGGGTAACCCACAGTGCAGCAGGAGAAGTCACAGCCACACACCAGTTCTGCAGCTTCTGAGGAAACACATGCCCAGCACAGTAAGTGAAGGGCAGTCCAGCCACCCAGGGAGATGGGTGCTGACTCCCTTTGGCACATTCACACTCATGGACTGAGTGTGTTGGCTTCCCAGCCACCTCCTGCCTAGTGAATGCCTGCTTTTCCCTAGGGTTCAGCGTGGACTGGTGGGCGCTGGGCGTCCTCATGTTTGAGATGATGGCTGGCGCTCCCCCTTTGATATCATCACGGACAACCCTGACATGAACACCGAAGACTACCTTTTCCAAGGTTGGTGGCCCGCCGGGCATCCACTCCCTCCTTGTCTCTGCATGTTCTTTTCTTCCCTTCTCGAAGGTGAGGATGAGGGGCATTGCCCAGGCTTGTGTCTCAGCACTAATACAGGACATGTGGAACCATTCCTCTGGCAGAGAATGTGAAGTGAGGTGACCATAGTTCATCATAAGTCACCTAGAATGAGACTGCCCTGATTTAGCCAGAGCCCCCTTCTGCATTCCCCATAGCCCCAGACAGGTTCCCCTCTCACTCCCCGTCAGAGTTAATGGCCACTGTTATGTCCCTCAGCGCCCTCTGGTGACTGGTGTGCAGAGGCCTCCACATGCCTGTGACCAAAAAGTAGTGTATGAGGAGCTGTTGTTCATACATGGTTATGTGATATATGCCATTGTATGCCACCAGGAGGTTCCTAAAAAGTCAGGAGTTCAAAGCCAGCAGATACATAGCAAGATTATGTGCTCCCCCCCCAAATAAAAGAACAGAGTTCAGGGGCCCTGTAGGCTGCTGGGAAAAGTAAACACTACCAAGGAGTCTTCTCACCTGGCTCCTGTCCACACAGTTATCCTGGAAAAGCCAATCCGGATCCCCCGCTTCCTGTCTGTCAAGGCCTCACACGTCTTGAAAGGATTTTTAAATAAGGTATGCTCTGGCTGTGGTGACAGAATATCTCTTTTGTGTCTCTCTGGGATCGAGTCACCCATGGGATGGAGCGGGTGGGCAGAGTCCTTCTGCTGAAGGTTTTGTCATTGACTGCCAGCTCCTCTGTGCAGGTTTGATCATATGCTTTGGCGCTGGGCCTGTGAGTTCCTTTTTTTTCCTTTTTTTTTTTTTTTTTTTTTTCTTTTTTTTTTTTAGACTTACTTATTTATTTTTATTTTATGCACATTGGTGTTTTGCCATGAGTGTCCAGTGCCCTGACACTGGAGTTATAGACAGATGTAAGCTGCCATGTGGGTGCTGGGAATTGAACCTGGGTCCTCTAGAAGAGCAGTCAATGTTCTCAACTGCTGAACCACCTCTCCAGCCCTAAAAGAATGAGAGTCCAAAGTTTGCTTTTTTGTTGTTGTTGTTTGTTGTTTTGTTTTGTTTGTTGTTTTGAGACAGGGTTTCTCTGTATAGCCTTGGCTAGAACTGGTAGAACTTTTCCTAGAACTGGCTCTGTAGACCAACCAGGCTGGCCTCGAACTCACAGAAATCTGCCTGCCTCTGCCTCCTGAATGCTATTAACAGTATGTGCCACCACTGCCCAGTGAGTTTAATTTTTATTGATACTTAGCATAACAAACAGTGAGAAAGTAACCCTGTGGGGAAGGGCTCCCGACAGGGGGAGGTTATACCCTGGATGAGCAGGAGAGCAGCTGGAGACGGTGGGGAAAGCTGGGTCATCCTGTTGGGTAGAGGCTGAGTCAGCAGTTTCCTTGGGAATCCTGACTCACCCTTATTTGAATTCTGACCTCCAGGATCCCAAAGAGAGACTTGGCTGCCGACCACAGACTGGGTTTTCCGACATCAAGTCCCATGCCTTCTTCCGCAGCATAGACTGGGATCTGGTAAGCCTCAAGCGTTACTCGTGCCCATTCCATAAGGTGGGCTGGTCTCATAGGCAGAATGTGGGCCCATGTGCACTTGGGTTACTGGTAGATGGTGTCTGGGCCCCAGGGACATTTTTTTTAGTGTGGTTGGTTTTCCAAAGCTGCCAGACCGTATCTGTCCTACTACTAGTTACTGGTAGGTAGTAAGCACAGGCTTCAAGGTTCTGAGTTGAGTCCATTCCTGATATTAGGAGAAGAAAAATAACTTATTCCAAAATAAGTGATTAGAAAGTTACTGAAATGTGACCTATAAAATATGCTCTTTTAGCTGGGCGGCAGTGGCACACGTCTTTAATTTCAGTTCTTGGGAGGCAGAGACAGGTGGATCTCTGAGTTAGAGGCCAGCCTGGTGTACAGAGTGAGTTCCAGGACAGGCTCCAAAGCTACACAGAGAAGCCCTGTCTCAAAAAACAAAACTATGTGTGTATGTATATATATATATATATTCTTTTGAGGGAAAATATGAAGTTTAGCCCATTGAATAAATCTGGAACTTGCCCAGCTTGGGGACACTGGACACCTTACCTTCCTCCCCAACCCCACCCTGACCTTTTTAGATGGTCCACAGCCAGCACTGATGTCTACATCCCATCCCCAGGGAAGAGCAGGATCTTGTTATATAACCAGTCACTTTTTCTTTTTGATTTTTCAAAATAGGGTTTCTCTGTGTAGCACTGGTTGTCCTGGAACTCTTTCTCTGTAGACCAGGCTGGCCTCACACTCAGAGATCCACCTGCTTCTGCCTCCCAGGTGCTGGGATTAAAGATGTGTGCCACCACCCAGTACAACCAGTCCCTTTTTATTTACAGGACTGTTTGTGTCTAGGGTACTGTGAAGAATGGGGAGGGGCTAGGCTGCAGGGGCAACAAGTGATCGGGACAGACTGTGCCGCACAACCCCTGGCCCTTCCAGAGCCGCCCAGTCAGAGCCTCTTGTTCTCTCCCTTGTGTGTGTGTGTAAATATCTATTCAGTATACAGAACGTTGACACTTTTTAACATTGGTGTGTATGTGTGTGTGTGTGTGTGTGGTGTGTGTGTGTGTGTAAATATCTATTCAGTATACAGAACGTTGACACTTTTTAACATTGGTGTGTATGTGTGTGTGTGTGTGTGTGTGTGTGTGTAAATATTTATTCAGTATACAGAACGTTGACACTTTTTAATATTGGTGTGTGTGTGTGTGTGTGTGTGTGTGTGTGTGTGTGTGTGCGCGCATGCACGCGCATGTGCGCATTGCACATACGGAGGTCAAAGGACAACTTCCGAGAGTGAGTTCTCTGTGTCCGCCATACAGGTCTAGGAACAAACTCAGGTCATCATTCTCTGCTGAGCCATCTCACTGGCCCTTGATCCTTAAGAACCAATTCTGTCAGCTTTCAATTTCATTTTCTAGCTCTGGTAGCATCAGAGAGAAGCAGTGGGTTTCTTTCTAACTCTGTTCTTCACAGTGCAGCCATACCTGGCTTGGCCCAGGCCCAATAGTGGCAGCTTTACCCACAGGCTTACTGCCTGCCACAGTCTTGAAACCCGTCACCCCGATCTGGCCCAGAGTCATGGATTGACCTAGCAGATCATGAGTGAAGTACAGGGAAAGTTCTACATTGTCCCACCCACCCTCCTCATGGCTTCTCCTCTGAGCCTGCCTCACTGGGGTCTACCTCGTCTGAGCCTGTAGGATCTGAGTTCTTCCTCTGTCCCTGCCCCTGGCCCCGGGCTCCCACATGGTCAGTAGCAGCCAGGCCTCATCTCCAGTCACTCTTGCCTCACTAAAAGTGATCGGATATGATATAAATAGTGTTTAACTTTAGTCCAGCTGCCTCTAGGCTGGCCAGCCAAGTGTTCTAAGCAGCAAGAAGGGCTGAAGAGGTCTTCCTTCACACATCATACACATGGCACACATCTTGTGGGCCTGGAGCCATTACCACGGAGCCTTTCCTCCTCAGCCCAGGAGACTCATGCCATGGGTCGTCACACCCACCTTACTATCCCCTTCCCTGGCCACACCCATTTGTCCTCTGCCTTACAATTTGACTTGCAACTCTGTCTTGAAAGGAGGCCCATCCAGTAGGTGGTCTTGCATTCTGGCCCGCTTTGCTTGGTGAAGCATCTTCAAGGATCGTCCTTGTCATGGTGATATTCATGTGACATGACTGCCTGAAGTTGCCTTGCACAGATGAACCATGTGTCTGCTCACCCACTGATGGTCACTTGGGTGGGGCCCACCTTCTGGTTCTCAGGTTGTTGGGCAGCTTGCAGAGCCTGTCTGTTGGGACTCACGTCTAGTTTTCTTGGGGACATTCCTCTAGATGAGCCACTGTTCAGATGGTCACTTGGTGTCCCGCCTCTTGAGGGGCTGCACCCCAGGACTTCTTGGGACCTTAGGACCGTACAGCCCAGCACCAGCTTCAGTGATTGCAGCTTCAGGACTGTTCATCTGAGGTGGGAGCTCAGGCCCAGAGGTGTCACCGTAGAACCCAGGATGCTGGTCCCTAGTGCAGCTCTGGTGCCTTGAGGAAGAGGACAGATGTGGACAGCAAGGGAATTGGAACTGGCCCCAGCCCTGAGCCACTGTGACATCACTGGAGAGGCTACTAATTCCAGCCCTTCCCCTAGCTGACCCAGCTCTGCTCCTGTCAACACCACCAGTGCAGCCATGGTAGTAACTGGTGTGTCCACATTCTTGGGCCTGAGGCCACCTATGCTGTTCTTTAAAGATTTGTACAAAGCCAGCTGGCATGGGTCTCATTCAGGGATTATAGGCTTGTATGGTACTATGTGTTGTATGTTTGAAGCTGAAGGGGCCAGGCTTATCTTTGATCCCCCCCCCCTTCTTTTTTTTTTCCCTTGTGGGCTTGGGCTTTGAGAGACAGAAATGACAGACAAACTCCTGCTGTAACTTGAGACTCTGGGACAACTGAGCGGAGGAGATCTGGGCTCTGGAATGGCTTGTGGGTGAAGGCCCTGTAAGTAGGCAGGTAGACTGTCAGGAACCAGCCCACCACACCTACCTCCTCCCCAACTAGCACTGTTCCTATGGCACATTCTGTTCTGATGTCTCCCAGGACCATCCTCCATCCTGAGTGTCATGGGGCAGAGGGAATCATGATGAGCTCAAGCAGGCCTAACAGTGGCTGCCCTTACAGATGCGGGGGAGGGAGGTTCAACCTGATTCTTGGGTTTCTGCTTCAGACAAGTCCACTAGGATGGTCTTGATGAATGTAAGGGACTAGAGACACAAATGAGACCCTCTTCTAGCCACCCAGTGGCTGACCTGAGAACTACTGTCTGCATGGCACACCATCCCTGATAGTGACCTTGTGCTACCAGATCCTTTTAGCCTCTACTTTCTAGACTCACACCAAAGGCCACCCCAGAGCTTGGTGCTCAGGGTCCTCCCTGGGCCTCAGACATAGGCTCCTCTTCCATCCCTCTCCACTGCTCTAGAGAAAGAGTAGAGTCAGAAGAGATCCACATGCCAGCTGTCTCTAGGGGCACAGGGATGGCCTGTGGGGCCAGTCCTGCCCCTCCTCTGGGATGTCAGGATAGGAGTACATACTCCACTGAGCACACAAAGTCCACCATGGGCCATCCGGCACATCCTTCGATGCCAAGTCTCCGCCAGAAGGTTTGGATATTGGCATAAAGGCCATGGGAAAGTTGTTGGACACAGTCCAGTAAATTGATTCTGAAAGAAATGGGTTCGTACAGCAAAGTTCTGACTCCCTCCAGAAGTTTGCCTAGGGCTGCTTACCACAAGGGTCTGTCCACAAGGGTGCTCCATCAGACATGGTTTGACAGCATGTCAGATTTTTCAAACGGTCCCAATCCCTGACCCATCATGAAGTAGAGAGAGCTGAAGTGGCCATCTGGGCATTGTTACCATCTGCCATTAAACCTGCTGTGTTCCAGGCTGCTGGCAGGTGCCATGGCAAGGCCACCCTGAGGAGTGAGTCAGACTGTGGCTAAAATAAACTCCTTTGACATCAGCGAGGCCTGACCAGTGAGAGCTGACAGGAAGCTGATGGCCTCTGCTCCTGCCCCGGGTCAGGCAAATTAAATAAACCTAGACCAATCAGTGGGCAAGGGTACTTGCCACCAAGCTGACAGCCTGGGTTAGATTTCCAGGATGCCTGTGGTGAAATGTCCTCTGACCTCCACACACGTGCCATGGCTCGTGCATACCCACCCACTCATGCACACACAGATAAATAAATGTAATTTTTTATAAAGTTTATAGGTTCAAGGCTTCTAGAAGAAAGACTCCAGAGAGGAAAGCAAGTAGGACAGACTGTCACAAAGCCTTTTGGTTTCCCAGGCAACCTACCGCAGGAAAAGGGAAGGACGAGGCCTTGGTCGTGGCATGTGCCTGTGGCCAGGAGAGAAAAGAAAGGAAAACACAGGAGGACCAGATGAAGGGCCACGCTCAGAAGGCCCGTGCCGGGGCTCCAGAGACAAGCAAGCAGTTGTGGGAACCACGGCCAGGTGGAGGCATCAGAAATGGGGTTACAACTGCTACTAGCCCCAGGCACACCTCCCCACCCTTGAGTCTGAATAGGACCACCTGCCCTTACTGCCCAGGACCAGCCTTCGTAGCCCAGACTTCAGAAGGCGAAAGTGGCAACAGCACCCTGGCCTTTGGGGCATGTCTTTGTTTGGATGCCAAGAGTCAGAGGGGTCAGTGCTCTCCATCTTCTCTCGGCTCATCTCCCACCCACAGCCGTGCTGGGAACTGACTCCCCATTGTCCTCTGTGCTGGCTAGTGTATTCCGAGCAGACTCACTGAGGTCTGGAGTTCCTCCAGAGGCTGCCTGGCTTGGTGCTGCCATCTCCAACTTTTACTATTTAGAAGTGGACCCTCTAATCCAGCCGGGAATGCACAGCAGTCAGAAGGGACTCTCATGTCACCACATGGTACCACGATGCATATGGCAAGGAGTCCTCCTTCATTCCCACACTCACCCCCATTCATGCTTGGTAACACAGCCAATTGTATTCTAGACAGCTAAGTATGTCCCCAAAACTGCTGGGAACTGCTGGGGTGTGGGAGGGGTTAGGCCTGGGCCAGTTAGCCTGAAAGGCAGTGCTGCAGCCCTGGGCTCAAGGTGCCTCATTAGAGGTAAAGAGTCACCCCCAGAACACAAGGACAAACATCTAGTCCTCTTGGTTACCCAGTCTTGGGTCTTCTGTTGTACTAGCAGGCTAGGACCCTTACTTGCTCTTATTCTCTTACTCATTCATGAATCCACCCACTCTTCACACCTTCTTCATTCATTTTCTCATCCACTTGCTCACTCACTCATTCACACGTGTATGTTGTACTCTGTAGGATTAGGTTTGTTTCTAAGAACATTGAGAGGCAGCTGTAACCCAGACACTGACCCTGCCACAGAGCCATTGTTGGATGGGGGTAGGGGGGCTACACATCAGCTCCCATGGTCATGGCGGTCATATGTGGGTTTAAGTGCAGACCCATGCAGTGTCTCTTCAGGGCCTGCATCCCTAGCTCACGTAGAGCACTGTGGCTCTTGGGACAGATCTGTACATTGTTCTGAGACCAGTTGTCACCCATCTTCCCCTGGAAGAGCTGAGCGAATGCTGGAAAGAAGACTCTCTCACCCTGGGCACTGAAGCTCAGAGATGCCCTAAGTGTGTAGTTGCCCCTGTGTGGCCTAAGGGCCCTGCTTGATGAAAAACAGCTGTTGTGTGTGTGTGTGTGTGTGTGTGTGTGTGTGTGTGTGTGTGTGTGTGTGTGTGTGTTTCTCTGTGTATCCTTGGCGGCCCTGGAACTTGCTCTGTAGACCAGGCTGGCCTCAAACTCACAGAGATCTGCCTGCCTCTGCCTCCCGAGTGCTGCAATTGAAGGTGTGCGCCACCACCACCCAGCTGAACAGCTATATTATACATAGCCAATCCATCTTGGTACACCACGCCCCTCTCTCTTTGTTGGAGCCCAGAACAGTTATAACAGCAAAACGCTTGGAGCAAGGCTTAGAACAGAGGGCAATGGGGATTGAATATGAACAAAGCATAATAATGTAAATGTATGAAAAGCTCATAATGAAACCCATAAGTTTATGCCATTTTATGCTATGTATCTCGGCTGGCCTGAACTGGCATCTAGACCAGGTCTTGAATTCACAGAGGTCCATATGTCACACCTAGATGCCTAGAATGCAAGCAGCCATGTTACCAAGCGTGAGTAGGTTTAGGTGTGAGACTGAGCAGGGATTCTTTGCACATGCATCATGGTGTCTGCTGTACATTCCCTGCTGGACTAGAGGGTGCACCTCTAAATAGTAAAAGATGGAGCTGACACTTCATCGTGGGGACAGGACTGAAGATAGGTTCTCCTGTGCTCATCTAGGTGGGGTGTTGTCAAGCCAGGAAAGAAAGGAAAAAGTGTCCAGCCACTGGCAGTGACATTGTTTCCCCAGGCACAGGTCTCCAAGGCCTGTACATCCATCACTTTTTAACTGAAGTAGAGTTTTCCTGGCATTGGATATTTTCTCCTAGATTCTGTGCTTTAAGGGGAAGAAAAAAAAATGGCATTCAAATATGAGGCATGTTGAAAAGCTGAGCTTCCCATTTTATTCTGTGATTTATGTGCATACAAAGAACTGAAGCGGGCAGAGGGATGCTCAGCACCCATCTGACACTCCCTTGTCAATGTTCTCAGCTGGAAAAGAAGCAGGCCCTGCCTCCCTTCCAGCCCCAGATCACAGACGACTATGGCCTGGACAACTTTGATACGCAATTCACCAGCGAGCCCGTGCAGCTGACTCCAGATGACGAGTAAGTCCTGGGCAGGACGCTGTAAGGCTCAAAACACCCTGACCTGCCCCCACAAATGTCACAGTGGAACATGTCCTGAGTAGCCCGGCTCCACAGGCAGCCTGTGTCTAGACTGGTACATGGCCTCATGCCTGGGTCCCTACTTCTGCAGTGTGGGCTGGAGGGAGGGTGGTGCCTGAGGGAGGGACACAGCTACCACTCTTCATCCCATTCCTATGCTTCTAGGGACGTCATAAAGAGGATTGACCAGTCTGAGTTCGAAGGCTTTGAGTACATCAACCCGCTTCTGCTCTCTGCTGAGGAGTCTGTGTGAGGCCGCGAGCGTCTCTGTTGTGGACACGCCTGTGAATGACCCTGTCACTTTACCCTTAACCACAGCATATGCATGCCAGGCTGGGCACGAGGCTCCGAGCAGCCAAGGAGGGATGCTGGCCACTGAGACCGCAGAGGGGCATCCAACAGGCACTTCTGGACAGAGCAGTCTCTTGTGTCCAGACCCCAGAGGCTGGCTTTGTGCTGGAGGAATCGCTTCCTGTGCCCATGGCAGCCCGACCAGAGGGCGAGACAGTCAACGCCGTTTTGAAGGTGCACATTTTCCACAGAAACAGAACTCGATGCACTGACCCGCTCCAGGAAAGTTAGCGTGTAATGCCCTGAGGAATAAAATGTACCGATGATGTTGAAGCTTCCTCTGATGCCTTTTTTCTGAGTGGCACCGCCTGACGTCCCCAACGCAGCCCCCACGTGAGGAGGAGCTGCGTTTTCCGAGCAGGCAGAACGTAGGCAGGGGACGGGCACCCAAGTGCCTGCAGGGATGCACTGCAACAAGAATTGTTACAGATTCGGAACGTTTTCTAAACCCCGGTAAGTTCTGTTGTTAATATTTAACAAGTATTTTCATACCTAGTGCAGCCAGCCGTGGTAGTCGAAGGCTGAAGTGACATCCTGGCTAAGTTGGTGGCGCTGTTCCCACCAGCCCTTTGGACTCTGATGGGGGAAACTGGATTATAGAGATTCTAAAACATTGCTCACCAAAGCACCAGTAAACCAAATAAATAAAAAGGGAAAAATAATTGAAAACTAAATCTGCACAAAATATATTTCTGAAAACACTAGCCAGTGCCTCCAAGATGTCTTGTGTTATACATTAGATTTTTGGAAAATATTTTTATCACTAATACTCCAGATTAGAAAATCTAAAGACACGTGTGTGATGGACCCTAGCCTTAAAGCGACAGAATACCCATAATCCTGTACTCTTCCTGAGGAAGCAGATCTGCTTCCATAACTGTTGTGCTCAGCCATCCTCCTCCTCCTCCTCCTCCTCAGATTAGAGGCAGTTCGGGAGGCCAACCCAAGGCTTCCTGGAAAGAGGTTAGCTAAGTCCTTAGCAGGTCAGGTGTGGCAGGAGCCATCATTTCAGCCCTTGGTAGTGCGGGAGACAGCTGCACTGCGACTGGGCACCCCAGCTCCACTCAAGCCAGGCTGGCCCGTGTAGCAAACGTGCTACATACCCCCAACCCTGCCGGAGTGAGACCTGAGTCTCCATGCAAGGCAGGGTGGAGTCCAGCCTCCGGGCACAGTTGCTTCATGCCTCGGGGCCGGTGGCCCTGTCACATTTCAAAGTTAGAGGCGCTGTTGCTGTGCTGCCCCGTGGCTGCCCGCAGCCCTCACCCCAATACACTCAGGTTTCTCAGGCCATTGCCATGTCTGGCACTGAACACATCAGAGCCACACCCAGGCCCACGGTGCTGGGACAGAACAGGCAGCCCAGGCTTCTGACATCATACCCCAAGTCCAGGCTTCTGGGTGGCTCTGTAACTCCTATTGAACATGGACACATTTCAACCAGCACTCCCGGTGTCCATCAGTAAGACTTGTCCCCAGCAACTGCTCAACAAAAATGCAAAGAGCCTAAGAGCCAATTTTTGGGCCTCCTGGGGGTGTCCAGCCCAGCCTGGGGATGTCCAGGGGGCTGGAGCCCCAGTCTGAGGGCTGTGCAGTCACATCTGCCTATGAGCCAAAATGCTAAGATCAAGAGCCCACAAATGGTCCAACAGCAAACCGGCTCCTGCAAGCTCCTTTCCTCCCAGTGTGCTGCCTAGGGACAGCAACAACTCCTTTGCCCAAACAGCACAGGGGCCCTCGGTTTGTTAGAAATGGGGTTGTTTATTTGGATACTGCCCTATTGCCAAATGACTTGCTGGTTACTGGTTCGGCTGCTCATGTACAAATGTGTGAATAACATTGTGCCCACCAGAAGGGGAGATTTTTATATATAGTAATTTGTTTTATAAATTAAAGAAAGTGAAGGATGTAATGAAATGTGACTTGGGGTGGGTGGGTGGGAAATACCCTAACGTTTTGCAAACGGCTCCGGGCAAGATAGCGTGTGTCTTTTGAAAATGGTTCACAAACACTGGTGACTTTCATGATTGTAAAGCAGTAGCCATAACCATGTGGTTTTGTACAATTATCAGTGGAGCCCATCGCCGGCCGGCGTTCCTTCTGTGGATGATGTTCTCGCCCTCCACGGCCAAGGTCGTTCGTATTCTTGCACATCTATTAAAGACTTTGATGAAAATGCCCTTATTGTTACTGTGTTTGAAGTAGATGTTTGGAGAAAGCAAAGGGTTTTATTCCGTTTTCCTAAGAGTCCCTTCCTAGAATATATTTAGGCTCATAACACAAAGCAGTAGTGTCCCATGTACTCAGTGCCACTGTCACCGTCCCCATGAAATGAGTCTGTCCTAATGACTGGAGATTCCCGTAACATGCCCTCTTTCCTCCTGATATGTTCTGTGTATGGGTTTGGACGGATGTACCACTATTATGTCAGACTCCACTGCCACACACCCCTGGCTCTCCCCAGCTCTGTGCTCACTCAGGTGATAGCTTTGGGATTGCAGTTAGAACAGTACCAGTCTGACTAGATTAGGGATTTCTGGACACCTGGAAGAACAGAATTTTGGGGCATCTGTGAGGATGTTTGCAAAGACTGGTGTTGAGTCCACCAGGTGAGAAGAGATCTCCTCAGGAGATGTCATCTAGCCACTCACATCAGAGCTCCAAGTTTTATCTTTCCTCCTGTTCCCGGGGACACACTCCTGGCCCTCTGACTGAGACCATCACCTTTGGTGTTCCTGGTTCTGGGGCTTTTGCCTTAGACTGAGTCAGCTACCCGCAGCCCAGGAGCTCTAACAGGCAGGCAGCCTGAGAGACTCTTCAGCCCCTGTGACCAGGGTTCCTCTCTCATCTGTCTGTACCTATCTCTTGACTCCCCTCTAGGCGAGCCCTAACAGAGCCTTTTCATCTGGCAACAGAGTTAGTTTGGGGTAGTCTGACTTTTTTGAAGGGTTGCTGGACACTGCATGCAGGCCTTACACCTATCAGGTGAGTCCTCACCAACCACGACACTGTACCGCGGCCCCCTTCACATGTTTTTATGATTTATATGAAACCCTTCCTGTTTGCTTTTGAGACAGGGTCTCTTGTAGCCTAGGTTGGCCTTGAATTCATTATGTAGGAGAGGCTAGGCATGAACTGCTAATCCTTCACCTGCCAAGTGTTGAGATTCCGGATGTGTGCACCATACCCAACTCACTGAAACCATTTTCCAAAGGAAAATAAAGATTTTCTGGTTATCTCAGGCTTTCAAACCATGCCTGTCCCCAACCATAGGCCAACACTTGTTTCTGTCCACAAGAATGTCAGGTGCAAATGAGCTTAACAGTAGATATTGTAATCCCAGCACTTGGAAGGTAGTGGTGGGGAAATCAAGTTGTCCTCAGCCACACAGTTCAAAACACAAAATAGGAGAGGAGGTATACCAGTTCTAAGCAGGAATTGGAGCTTACTATCCAGAAGAAAACAACATTTTCACTTATGTGCCAGCCAGAACATATGGATGAGAAGATATGCCCCCTAACTCTCCCTTAAATTCCCTTCTTTGGGAACCACCCAAACTGAAATGTGCAGTGAAATGGTTTTGAGCCCCACCCCTTAGCGGTAAGGTTGCAGAGACTCTCTACACGCTGTGCAAGTCAGCTCTAGTTGCCAGGACACATTCCTTGCCCCAGTATCTGGCTAGATCCAGGGGTTGGTTCAGGCTGAGCAAATGCTATACCACCAGGACACTTCCCAGCCTAGGTAGATAACGTACTTCCATCTTAGTCCTGGAAACCAAGGAGCCAACAGTTCTGGTGACGGTCCATGTGGACACTAGGGACAGGCATTTTGCTATGTCCTGAGTATCCTGGGGTTCCTGTCTCCCAAGGCCCCTTCAGTACATAACATTAATCCCCTTGAGGAAGCTTCACCTTCATGACCTGTCACCTCCCAAGGGCTCCATCTCCACATCATCGTCTTGCAAAGGACCCAAGTTTGGTTTCCAGCAGTTCAAAGCTGCCTATAACTACAGCTCCAGGGAATCTGACACCCTCCTCTGGCCTCTGTGGGCAATTACATTCCCATGCACAAAACCCCCAACACAGACACATACAAATACATATAATTACCTTTTTTTTTAATGTCTGTGAAGTATAATCCAGTATATCACTCTTGCAGTCAGGAGAAGGTGCCAGCCTGTGTACAAACACGGACTTGGGTAGAGATCCCCGTTCTGTCTGTGACAGATCCTGGCTCACCTGCTTGGGTGGGGTTCTCCCTGCTATGACAAAATACTTGATCAAAGCAACTTAAGATGGATTCTGGCTCATGGCTGACATTACAGTAGCAAAAGCAGCTGTAGCTGTGGTGACAGGTGAGAAACACATCACATCCCCAGTCAGAAAGCAGCTCAATTTCTCCTTTTCATTCAGTGAGACCCCAGGCCACATGATGGTACCACCCACATTCAAGGTGGGTCTTCCTTTCTCAATTAATCTCTGGAAACAGCTTCACAGACACACCCTGAGGTCTGTCTCTCAGGTGATTCCAAACCCAGTTAAGTTGACAAGAAAAGAGCCAGAGGACCTCCTGACACTGGCACCAGAGTGATCAGCATTGTGCCCAGTGCCCATGCACAAAACCAGAGGAGTCTGTTCTCAGGTGTCCACACGAAGACACATCTCAGCAGTCACATCCCTATGTCAGTGTGTGTGCTGGAAGGAGGGGACAGGAGAGGCATCCTGCAGCTCACCACACCATGTCTTCTGTGCTTTCAGCCAAGCACTGAGCAAGGTGGCTATCCACATCCAGCTGGGCCAGCCTGCAAGGGAGAGGAAACAGTCACCAGGCCTCCTGGGAGAGTGCTGGCCACAGGAAGGGGGTAATTCCACATATTTCTAAGCCACTGAGAAGAGTCCTGAACTCTTCCACAGCTGGTCAGTTGGAGGACACAATTAAGTAGGGTTCACCATGACCTCAGTGGGTTAAGCTAGGCCTTCCCTGTTACCTGAGAACCCTTTTTTACACCAAGGATTCTTAGTCCTGCAGACTCCCACCCTGACCAGTGTCATGAAGCTCCCACCTCATCTGTTGGCTCACTCATCCTGGACCATGCCAAAAGCTAGCCCCAAAGACTCCCTGGGGCCAGCAAGATGGCTCAGTGACTTCAGCACTTGCTGCCAAACCTGATGACCCAAGTTCAGTCTCTGGACCCCACATGATTAAAGAACCAACTCCTGAAAGTTTCCTTATGACTCACTGTGGTATGTGTACACATGTGCGCGCGCGCGCACACACACGGTAAATTAAGTTTTAAAAAAAAAAGCTAGACATGATGGCACATGCCTTTAATCTTACCACTCAGGAGGCAAAGGCAGGCAGATTTCTGTGAGTACAAAGCCAGCTTGGTCTACACAGTGAGTTCCAGGGCAGCCAGGGCTACGTAGTGAGACCATGTTTCAAAAAACAAAAACAAAAAGCCCATCTCAGGCAGAGATCAGCAGGGAAGCTAGAGCTTCCTGGCTCCAGAGATCCAGTGCAGGCCCTCCTCAAGCCCCACGCCTGTCTATAGCAGGTCAGGCTTATGGGCTGGACAAGCCTACCAGGTACGTCCATCAGCCAAAGGGCAGTTCTCATGAAAGTCCAACTCACTAGGCTGCCCAGAAGAAATAAACATGAAGGTAAGAGTTACTCCAGGACAGCCACCTACCATCCTCCAAGAGGCAAACATCACACCCAGGAGGGAATGCTTTCTTTTGGGGAGTTGCGGGGAGGTTGTCTGTCTGTCTGTTTGACAGAGGGTCTCCTGTATAGCCCTGGCTGTCTTGAAACTCACTATGTTGACCAGGCTGGCCTCAAACTCAGAGAGGGAATGTTTTCTTGATGTGGAAAGACCAAGCTCCATCATGTAAGATTCAGTCATCTGGCCTCTGGCCCTACATTTCTGGAATGCCCACATAGCACCTGTACCTCAAGAGTCCTGTGCCAATGGCCCTGGGGAGGGTATCACAGCCAGAGAAGAAGGGTAGTGCATGGACTGGCCTTCCACCTAACTTCATCCGGCCATCAGAGGGAGGAAGGGAGGGGGTGAGGAGGTGACCTAGCTAGAGTGGTCAGTAGAGCTGCCAGGACAGTGTCAGCAGCCCAGGACTTGATGGAGGCCATGTGGCCACCAACCTATTAGAGTGGCCATCTCTTACATTTCACCACCAGGAGACTGGCAAACATTGGTCTCCTCTGCTCACAGGGCCCTGCTTCCTTCCTGGCACCCCACAGCCTTCCGTCCTCAGACAACAATCCACCAAGCACTACTTCTCCCTCAGACGCTGCCTTTCGTCGCTCCCTACAGCTCCCGAACCCAATGCACATGACCAGTGAGTCCCCTTCTCCAGACCAATGTCAACCATCCCATCAGAGCCTGTTAGATCAGGGCCGCCATCTCCCAATGAAGAACAAACCCCGAAACCCTGCGACTTATCACAATGCCCTGTGTCTCTCCTAGCAGCCAGCTCACCTTGTATGTGCTGAAGCTGGTGAACTTACCAACAGAAGTCCTGAGGTGAAACTCACAAGTCCTGAGAATCCTCTGGACATCTGCTGCCCAACCAGATGCCCATTACCTGCCCTCCCAGGCATCCTAGGCCTTGGCTTGTTCACTGCATCCTAGTTGACCCATACCCAGGTCAATGACCAGAATGGGAACAGAACTCCCCTAAGATTTACAACAGAGAATGGACAGCAAAGCCCCTCACTTGATTCCCAGGTCCTATGATTTTCAATGGCTCTCTAACTTGGCAGTCCCCAACAAATGGTCTCTGAAGTCCCTGAGAACCTCTTAGCCAATCTAACCAAGGTATTAACACTTCCCTGCTCCCAGCTTTCTGCAAGACACCTCAAGGTTCTTTATGGACCTCTGGCCATCTGTTGGGAGTTTTCAGGCAGCATCCCTCAAGTGGGTTCTCAGGGATTCCTCCAGATGCCACCCCACAACAAAAGAGCTGTTTCTGTAGAACTCATTTCACTGCCAGGCTTCTGCTAACTCCCAGACACAGTTGAGCCCTGGCCATGGCTAACCAACATGGATTCGGGGACTTCAGCCCCAGAATCTGAATATGAATAAACTATTAGAGTCATGACCAAGAGCTAGGCATGGCACACACCTGTCATCTCAGCTACTCTGAAGGCTGAGCAAGAAGACTGTTTGGCCTCAGATATTCAAGGCCTAGGTTACATATTAAAATAAAGATCAGGAACACGAACACACACACAAACACACACGAACACACACACACACATACACAAGAGAGAGACAGACAGACAGACAGACAGACAAACAACCACAACCACCAGGTACCACTGAATCAGTCAAGACCAAGGAAGGGTTTTGGCATCCCCAGCTAATGGACTGTCTTACCAGTTGCCGATCTGACACATAGATATCAGAAAACACAGCAGTTTCCCTATCTGTGGGTCCTACATCTGCAGATTTAAACAACCGCAGATAAAAAGTACTTTAAAAATTGGTGACTGTACTAAATGTAAACAGACTTGCCCTTGTCATTATTCCCTAAGCAATATAGAGTAACAGCTGCTTACATAAAGCCACCTAGCTATGTAGGGTTTATGAAGTAACAACTGTTGTTGTTTTTTTTTTTTTTTTTTTATTTTCATTTTTATGTGCATTGGTGTTTTTGCCATGGGTGTCGGGTCCCTGGAACTGGAATCACAGACAGCCTTGAGCTGCCATGTGGGTGCTAGGAGTTGAACCCGGGTCCTCTGGAAGAACAGTCAGTGCTCCCAACCACTGAGCCATCTCTCTAGCCCAGTAACAACTGTTTTATGTTAAAAAAAAAAAAAAAAAAAAAAAAAAAAAAAAAAAAAAAAAAAAAAAGACAAGCCAGGCGGTGGTGGCGCACACCTTTAATCCCAGCACTTGGGAGGCAGAGGCAAGTGGAGCTCAGTGAGCTCGAGGCCAGCCTGGCCCAAAAAGAGAGTGTTCCAGCACAGCCAGGACTGTTACACAGAGAAACCCTGTCTTGAAAAACCAAAGAAAAAAAAAGAGGAGCATCTACAGACTGATACACTGGGAGCACTGGACTCAGTCCCCAGTAGTGAGAGACATCTGTATGAAGTATTGGAATATAGCAGCAAGATCTAGGGACAAAGAACACTGTATGCATGTCAGCCTAGTATCTAATACCTGTCACATTTAGGAATCACACAGTGCTCCACTGGGCTCAGACGGTGCTAAAGGAAAGAAGGAATGGTGTGGTCCTCCCTGAGGGGCGTCCCCAGCTCCCCTGTGCCAGCGTGGGTGGGCAGCAATGTTTGCACACACTGCCCTCAGAGGACAAGACTGACAGCTCAGTCTGAGTCCAGCTGCCAAACTGACCTGTCCAAGGCCAGTCTGCCTCCCTGCTTGGGTCTTGCCTTTTGTGACAACATCCCTGCCATCTAAGACCCAGAACATCCTGCCTTGGGGCAGGAATGAAAGGGAGCTCCTTTAAGGGCATGGAAAGAGTTCCCCCGCCAGCCTGATGATGTGGCTGCCACCTCAAGGGGTGAGTCTGGCCAAATACATCCTAACTCCTCTACAGTTCAATGTAAGAACACATCACTGCAGACTTAAGCCTACCTTGCTCATACCTACTTTGGAAAAGTAAAGGCACTTTGCCAAGTCTGATACAGCCACTTGAAAGGCACTCAACGGGCAGAGCTTTCATCTTCAATAACCCTGTCTTCAGGAGTCTTTTCTTCAACTGTCTAGAAATGCAAGGACAGCACAAAAAGCCCCCTGGAACAAGAGGGGAGTGGGAATCCTGACAAGATCTTATGGGCTCTGCAAAATTGAACTTCCCCAAAGGATTCCCAACCCCAGCTTCTGCCCCTGGGTCTCTTGATAGGTGAGAAGCATGGAAATGTCAACTTTACAGTACATTCAAGGTCACATAAGCAGGACCCCACTTGGGGACAACCACCACCTC
Organism: Peromyscus leucopus; assembly: GCF_004664715.2. Taxonomy (NCBI): domain Eukaryota; kingdom Metazoa; phylum Chordata; class Mammalia; order Rodentia; family Cricetidae; genus Peromyscus; species Peromyscus leucopus. The sequence goes on along the minus strand of NC_051064.1, from coordinate 153,387,568 downwards.
ACTCAAGCCAGCCCACACTTAACATCACTTTGTCTGAGTTTTGTGGCTGTGAGTAGAGATAGTTGTTGCTGAGGGTTGGGATTGGGGCTTCTCTCAAATTCATAAAGGCTTGATTCTGATAAAAAGCCACATTTTGGAGGCTTTGGAAATGGTTCCATTGATAAATGGTTCCATTGTTCCTGCTGTGCAAACATTACCCACAGAAAAGGCAAGCACTGGCAGCATGCGTACATAACCCATGCACTGGAGTGGCCAGAGAGATGGGAGCTCATTGGCCAGCCAGCCTAGCCAAATCAATGTTTGGTTCAGTGAGAGACTCTGTCTCAAAACATAAGGTGCGATGTGATCAAAAAAAAAAAAAAAAAAAAAAACACTTGACCAGGCCTCCACATTCATGGGCACCTACCTCTGTACACAAACCTACATGAACATATACATATATCACACAAACAATAATAAGCACATTTTGTTTTGTTTTGAGACAGGGCCTACATAGCACTGGCTGTTCTAGAGCTCACTATGTAGACTAGCCTGGCCTCAAACTCACAGATTCTGCCTCCTGAGTGCTGAGATTAGAGGTGTGGACCTCCACTCCCAGCTCAGCACAAATTCTTTTAAACAATATTTGGAGGGGCCTATTGGGCTCTGAACTAGGGCTCCAGCTGCGTTATCCTCTGGTAACCATTTAATCAGGCTAACTCTGCTTCACTTCCGGTTTTGTCATCTTAGCAGCTAACTTTGGAGAATCCATGCCCTCCCCAGGCCATTTCTACTTCAACACATAGGATACATGTGCACCAGCTACACACCATCTAAACACACTGCCCTTGAGCCCAGCAACAGTGGGCTCAAGTTCTACAAGTTCCTGTATCATTTTAAGTAGCCAAAGCTAACCAAATGTGGTGGTGCAGTCTTGAAATCCCAGCACATTGGGAGGCCGAAGCAAGAGCATCACTGAGAGTCAAAAACAACAACAAAAAGGCTATCAGGAGGCTCAGCAGGTAATGGCACCTGTTGCCAATCCTGAGTACCTCAATTCAATCCCTAGGATTCATACGGTGAAAGGTGAGAACAGACCTCAAGTTTTCCTCTGACCTCCACATGCATGGCGTGCGCACACGCACACACTCACACGCACATTTTAATTTAAATATTAGTTAAATAAACCAGGCAGTAGTGGTCAACGCCTTTAATCCCAGCACTTGGGAGGCAGAAGCAGGCAGATGTCTGTGAGTTTGAGGCTAGCCTGATGTACAGAGCAAATTCCAGGACAGCGCGCTACACAGAGAAACCGTCTCAAAACAACAACAACAACAAAATTAGTTAAATAAACAAAAGGCCAGAGCCACGTCTAGGCACTCACTCTCTTAGAAGGAAGTTTTACAACGGACTAAGTTATCTTAAGCTTGAGGTCTGGGATGGAAAACTCACGTCGGATCAAATGCCTTCTGGCACAATGGACAGCTCAGCAACACAGGTGTACTCTGCACAGACACACGCTCTTGGGGGCTGGGAGTCTGATGGGAATCTGGTGCAGGACATCTTTTCAAGGATGGAATAGGTGACCCCAGGGAGCCTCCAGGCCCATGGAACAACTGGTAGGAGTTTCCAGAGCCACCAAGGGCAGGTGGAAAAGGCGTCCAGGAAAAAGTTTTGGATCCCACAGTGAAGACCTCAGGAGGCACAGCGGGCTCTGGGTCAGGCAGAGACTCCTAAAAAGCAGATGCCCATGAGATAACAGCCACCAACACCATGACCTCCCCCAGAGTCCCGGGGAATCCTCTCCCAGGCCATTCCGCATTAGTGCTTCTGGACACACCTGGCTGGAAAAAGCAGGCAGTGGTGGCAACGGCTGACTGTTCGGGGTCAGATCCACGTCCCCGCTCACAGTGCTTCGCAGGAGAGCAGCCCACGGCTCACTCTTACTGTCCTCCATGAGAAACCAGGGGCGGCAGCTGGGGACCCTGGGAAGCATAGCAAGTGTCAGCCAGTGGATCCATGGTAGAGTGTCCCGAGAAAGAGGTCTCACAAGGGAGGTCACAGGGGCTCTACAGTGAGGGGTAGCAAGACTCTGGGGGAGTGGAGAAGGAGTCCACAGTGGAGTAAGGGAGGGAGGGAGCCCGAAGTAGGGGATCAAGCGTGCGGTTCACGCTGGAGGGTAAGTGGGCTCTAGGGAACAATGGAGCATGGGGCTGAGCAGGGAGAGGCTAGATAGGCGACGGAAAGAGGGGTGGAGGAGGTGGGGGAAACCGCAGGGTTGGGGCGGAAGAAGCGACCGCGCCCGGAGAAAGGAGGAGCCTTTCTGGTAGCAGGCCTCACAGTTGCGGGGTGCAAGTGTGCGAGGAACCCCGCACCTAGACGGGAAAGTCGAGGTACCCCCATTGTCTCCCCGCGGCCCCAGGGCCCCCACCCCTCCGTTCCATCCCGCCTCACCCGCCCCCTGCGGGCGGCCTACGGCGGCTCAGCCTCCCCCGCAGCCTCCGCTCCTCCTCCATCCTTCTCCCCAGAGCGTCCGGCGGAAGTGAGACATACCACCCGACCCGCCCTCCGACCCGGACCAGCTCCCGTGTGGCCTCCAGTACCCCCACTACCCCACTCTGCCAAGTGCCATCTCCCCTTTGTGACACTTGAAAACTAAGGCGCAGGGATCCTAATCTTTGGGGACAGTAGGCTGCTGCCTTTAGGGAGAGGCTTTCAGGGGTACGAGCCTGGGCCCACCCGACCCTGTGCAGGCAGCTCTGGAGCCTGTGTTCCCTTATGTTAACACGTGCAGATTAGCTGTCAGGCTTGCCCTGCCAAGGCCACCTCCCAGCGGTACTAGACAATGCTCTGCCTCAGTTTCCAGTTCTTCAGCCTTTCCCAGGATGTCCATGGACAGGACTTCCAAATCCAACTTTACACCATTTTCTTCTTATAGGAGGAACTGGGTTTCTTTACCAAAGAGAGGAACGAAGCCGCAAAGCCCAGGGGACGAAGCTCGGAAACCCGTGCTTCCTGTCTAGCCAATAAACCCGCCCTGCAATCCTGCAGCCCGTCACTTGGTGGCAGCAGACGCCCAGGCACTTTAGTATATGTATTGGCGTTCACTAGTGGCTTTCTATTTCTCCACAGCCCCCAGGGGTCAGAGCTGTTTCAAAAGACCGTCCTGCAACCATCTGACTCCCTGACCCCTCTCCCTAGGTCCTCCTCCCGTCAGAACCTTGCCTCTCATTCCTAGGCGAGGTCACCCCCACCGTGTGTGGTCCAGCCTGGTAGTTGTGTCCAGGCCAGGGTCTGGGGATGGATTCTGGACTGAGATTGTCTTTTATCTCTGCAGACTTGAAGAGGATGAGAAGTTTAATCTCCAAAGGATCCCAGAGCACACACCAGGGTCTGTTTTGCCTTGAGGTCTTTTGGAGAGTGGCCATCTTGGGAACCTGCCTGTCCTAGGCTGAAGAACCCATAGTGAGGGCCAAAGGTGCAGCCAAGGAGCTGCCCATGCAGGAGCTGCCAGGGTGGGGTAGCCTCATGCTGCACTGTCAGGGGTGACCTGGGACTGGCCCACCCAGGTGGGAAGGCAGTTGTGATGAGTCCCAGGACTAAGAAGAGCTTACTGATGGAACACTCCCAATCGGCCTGTCCCTAGTCTCCACTGGCCTGGCTCCTGGGCTTTTGCTGAAAGTATAACTGTATTTTTGCAGGGGACCTTGAGGACTCTAGGAGGTCTGGCACCAACTCCCAAGCAGGAGGAAGGCCTGAGGAGGGTACCTAGCCAAGTGCTGAAAGGGCCCTGTGTGTGCAAGAAGGCTCAGTTCAGCCACATGCTAAAACCAGAGCACAGGGACTTTGCTGAGATCCCCAGCATGCCAGCCTCTCCCGTACCCCTCCTCTACAGAGGTTGGATGCCCTGACTGCCTATACAGGTGCTATAGCCACTTGACCCCAGAGCTCAGAGCGAAGCAGAGCCAGAGCCTGTGTGGCTACCCAGGCAGACTTACTCCAAAGCTGTGGGCTCCTGAAGGAGTTCTCTTCAAGTACCTTGAGGCTAAGGAGGTGCATGCTCTTAGGGCACAGAACGTGAGGATATTCCATTATCTTTTGGCTGTCGTAAGAAAGGGGCACTGAGCCCAAGAAAGTCTGCGCCAGCTGCAGAACACAGGTTCTCCAGGCTTAGGACTCTCAGGCAAGTGTGAATGCTGTTCCTCTGGGACTTTGCTTCATTCTCAGGATTGTCTCTCTTCCCTCATTGCCACCATGAGGGTGCCAGGCCAGAGGCCTTGTGTATGCCAACTGTGTCTGGTGCCCACAGAGGTGGGAAGAAGGTCTTGGATCCACTAGAACTGGAGTTAGTTGTGAGCTGCTGTGGGAACCCATTTTCAGGTTCCTAGTGGCTTTACCCAGCAGATCTGCATAGAGAGGATGATCAGGACCACGGGCCTGAGTGCAGGTGTCTGAGATTGGTCTGTACTTGTCCGTGCTGGGGGGAGGCCTTTTGCTTCACCCCTTGGCATTTCTATAAATACCCTAGGGCAGAGACAGTCAGGGCCCATTGGAATAGGTTCTCTCAAGTCTATCTTGTATTTTCTATCTGTTTATCTCCGCAATCTAAATCCTTCTAACTAATATTTCCTTCTGCTCTCACTCTAGAAAACTCTGGGGAGCTGTGAGGTTGGTGGGTAACTGCCCTACAAGGTACCATGTGGGTGCTGGGAAATGAACCCGAGTTCTTTGCAAGAGTGGCAAGTGCTCTTCACCACTAAGTCATCTCTCTAGGCCCAATCCAACCATTTTTAGAACCTTAAGAGGTAGAAATAGGGGTGATGGGCAACCCCAACAAACCTGCCTTGTGCCAACTGTCTGCAAAGTATTATCACAACAGGCTTTAAAAGTTGAATTTGGGCGGTGGTGGCACACACCTGTAATCCCAGCACTCAGGAAGCAAAAGCAGGCAGATCTCTGTGAGTTCAGGGCCAGCCTGTGAGTTCCAGAACAGCCAGGGCTATGTAGAAAGCCCCTGTCTCAAAAAAATAAAACAAAACAAAAACTTGGCTTGGGCTGAGGAGATGGTGTGGTGGGGAAAGTGTTCGTTGTGCAAGGATGAGAACCCAGTTCACTCTCAACACACTTGAAGCCAGGCATGGCAGCATGAGCTTTAATCCCAGTGCTGCTGTGAGATGGGGGACGGGGACGAAGAACCCCTGAAGCTTGGGCCAGCTAGCCTTGTGTACACAGTGCCAAACAAGAGACTGTCTCAAACAAGGTGGAAGGACGGTGAGGACCAGCAGCAGAGGCTGGCCTCTGATCGCCACACTTGCACTATGGTGTGTGTGTCTACCCTCACACCGCAGAGGGGAGGGGCTTTAAAAAATAATAATTAAAAAGTGGAAGTTGAACTTGATGAAAAGATCCACTCTCCTGGAGCCATGTGCTGTGGTGACAAGGAATTAACTTTATTGGAAAATAAATTCTGGTCGGGACTGACCCTTGCACTGCAGGAACAACTTGGTTTTGAGGCAAAATTCACATTTACAAAGGAATATTTCAGCCCTTTGGAGGAGACACATAGGTGAAGCGGTATGTACTCCAGTGTGGAAAGCAATGGGTCCTCCTGCATCCACAGAGTGCTCCAGGTTGGGAGCCACCTCCTTCTCTTGGACTTTGTCACCATTAGACCATATTTTTTGGGGTCTACCCTCCCTCCACCTCCAAAGCTAGGTTGGTATGTCCTCAGGGTGGTGTTAACAGGGTCCTAACTTCTCACTAGCAAGGCTGGCCCCATGATTGATCTCTGCCACCAACAGGAGCTTTTCAGCTGCTGGACTAGGTGAATCTGTCCATCAGACCCCAGTCTTCAGCTGTTGGGGTAGTCCAAGTCCTGCTTGGCTCCCTATACTCCCCTTGCCTTCTTGGAAACTGGGTTTACCATCAATTTACCCGACAAATGGATCATGACAGCATCTGCCCAAGCCAGGAAAGGAGCACGGACTCTACTTTTCAAGAGGGACCTGTGGTAGGCAGGCGCGCCTGGGTGCATGGTCATGGCACTCAGCTATCCTCAATCTTACTGTCTGGCAGAACATCAGGACATCTACGTGGGGTATCCCAGCAGTACTCACTGGCTGTATGAGGATGTCCAAGAGGCCTGGGCTGCCTCCTCTGCCTAAGTGGCCTTATGACACAGCCAGGCAGCGGGCTACATTCTCCACACCTGCTGGCCTGTAGATGCCAAGCAGGCAAGGCTGCCTGGAGCCAGGCGCAGCGGCATTTATGGGGTGTGGGAGTGCCAGGCAGACAGGCTGTATGAGACAGTTGCCTGGGAAACATCGCAGGATCCGTCAGGCAGCAGAGTGGTTGTTCAGGCCCGCACATGGGGTGTGGGGGCAAGGGTGTGCGGGGGAGGGGGAGGCTCAGACATTGCAGCTCCCTTTTGATACCTCCTTATGCCTCCAGTTGGGGATCATGGCCAGACCTGCACATGGTCATCGGGCCAAAGCCAAGGATGGGGCAACCTAATTCAAAAAGCCACGGGACACTGGGAGAGAGGGCACTGGAGGAAGGGACCTTGCCCTGTTTCAGCTCTCACCTTTGGACCACCCTTCTGGCCAACATTTCCACCTGGCCATTTCTGTCTGTTCACAGTGGTCCTTCTGACATACTTTTGCAAACCCTCTTCTGGCTCAGCTCATGTTCAGTCCAGGGCCTGTGACTTTGTTGGCCCTTTCCCCAGGAGGCTAGCTCCTGCAGCCCTAAGGCCCAGCCTTCATGTGAAGCCTCCCAGCCCTGCCCGCTGATGCCCTTCTAGGTTCTTCTGAAGCACAAACGTTAGGGTGATTTCCAGAGGGCAGTCCTACACTGTGCCCCAGCCACGTCCAGAGCTTCAGAGGGACCGCAGGACCACAGGCACAGCAGAGACAGGGACAGAACCCGAGTGAGCAGGGGCGGCAGAGGGGGAAAACTTGGGGCCCCTCCTGTGGAGACAACGACTCAAGCAGAAACCAAGCTCTCCTGGTGTATGGGGTGAGTGGGAGGCCCAGGGGACTCCCCAGGGAGGCTGTGGCTTTTCAGCTCCCACAGTCAGCCTTGACCCGTATCCAACAGCATTTACAGGAAACCTGCTCATGGGAAGGCCCTTGACCCAGATGCTGGAGGTCCCTTAAGCTTCTGGCCCCCTCAGCCAGGTGGGGTTCAGGTTTCCAACAGCGTCTGAAGTACACAAATCATGGGGGTTGTTTATCACAGCCGTTAGTTTCAGGCTATGACCTGCTACACTTTAAACTTTCTTTTGCTGTTGTTGTTGTTGATTTTTCCCCTCTCCATGCTCCTGGAGACGGAACCAAAGGTATGCTAGCTGAGTGCTCTGTTGCTGAGCTGCACCCTACCATACAGTTTGACTTTGAATGGCTCAGAGTCCTTCCCATGGCACCATGTGAACACCGTGGATACTCCTTGCACTGGAAAATCAAGCAGGTGGGCCATCCAGACCCGGCACACAGCTCAGGCTCCTGAGGTCCAGGGATACAAGGACAGGAGCAACTTCTCTGGGCTTCACAGCACTTTCTAGAAGAAACCAGAACACAGTGAGCAGGAATTTGAGAAGGTACTGCCTGGGAGACTGTCTTGTGTTTGCTCACCTGGAAGAAGTGTATGTTATAGAAAAAAAAAAAAAAAAAAAGACCTGAACTGTATTTGGTTCAACTAATGTGTGTGTGTGCATTCATAACTGTGTGTATGGGTTACGGGTTACGTGTGTGTATGTGCTTGCCAAGGTTGGGGTCAATTACAGTAACTCAGCAGCTGCCCATCTTATTTTCTGAGACAATGGGACTGAGTTTGCCAGTTAGGCTGGCCAGTGAACCCAGAGAATCCAGCTGTCTCTGCCTCCCCAATGCTGGCATTACAAATGTGCCTATCTTTTTAGATGGGTTTTGGGGATCAAACTCGGGTCCTTTCATGCTTGTACAGCAAGTACTTTTCCGATTGAACAATCTCCCCAGCCACTTGGCCCACATTTTTATATTTCCCCACCTTTGTGCTCCTTGTAGACTGTTTGGAGAAGCAGGCTTAGTTAGGGCTGTCCCAATAAACCTGAGCACCGTGTGACTCCCAGATCTTGATCCCAGATACTATGCTGCCTGCTCCTAGCCACATCTCTTCCCTGGTGCCCACCGAGGTCCGTCTCCCAGCTTGCTCTCCGTGTGCCACTCTGAAACCCCAGCACCAAGAGTGTCAGGTCTGTGTCACCCCACTTCTGTGTGAGATAGCTTTGTCCCCCTCTAGGGGCCTCCTGTGTGGAGCTGGGTAGGGACTATGCGTAACCCTCAGTGGAGTAAATAACAGGGCTCTGCTGATGCCCTCTCTCTTCTCAGGAGGCGTGGACCTCCCCCCAGAGGTCAGCCAAAGATCATTAGGATCTCAGGGGCTGTCTGTCCACAGAGAGTGGTGCCCTGATACCTGGCTGAGTCTATCACCCTATCTCACAACTGCTACCAACATACAGCCCAGAATGGAGTCCAAATACACCCTAGAGGGCAGCAAGCAGCCACCCGTGACGGGACACGGAGCAGCTCTGCCTTCCATTCCACTGCTTCCTTTTCTTCCATGGGCTGTTCTGCGGCAAGGCCAGTTCTCATCACAGATCTCTGCACTTAAGGCCACTCTGACTTGACCGATGTCAGAGTGACTGACTGACATGGCTGAGTCAGGGGTTCATGGCAGCCATGGCCTGTGTAGATAACCCTTTGTAGTCAGCTCCATTCAGCATGGCTGTTCTCTCCCAGGTAAATCTGATGCTGACCTGCTCACCCCTTCAGCGATGATGGACTGCTTGGATATGAGCAGTCCCTCACCTTCCAAATTTAGAGCTGGCCTGTGCCCCAAGAGTTTGCCTGGGATGGAGGTAGGGGCAGTACCCTAATTCCTCAAAATAGCAACAAGTAAGAGTCTGCACCTGGGACCTGAGCCACCTCCTATATGCCCTGTCCCCTGGGATCTCAACCCTCACCACAGCCATGTGGACCTCTTCCAAAGAACCACTGTTCCCCACCGCATCCAACCTTGTGATTTAACATGGCCTATGTGTATTTTCCATGACCTATGTGTGATAGAGGTACTGTGGAGCGATGAGTCCAACTGAGGCCCAAGGCATGCACCGAATGTCTCAGGACACATGACCGTAACTGGCCAAGCTGGCGATGAAGCCAGGTCTTCCCAGCTTATTAGTGATGAGTGATGTCCTGTTGGATAGTGAAGTGGCTCTCTCTAGCCCCTAAGGATAGAGTCTCCATTCTAGAAGATCCAGCCAAGGTGTTCTGGCTAGTTTTAGGTCAACTTGACATCAGCTAGAGTCATTTGGGAAGAGAAGAACCTCAATTGGGAAAATGCCCCCACCAGATAGGCAACCTATGAGACATTTTTTTAAAATTGATGATTGATGTGGGAGGGCCCAGCTCACTGTGGGCAGATCCACCCCTGGGCTGGTGGTCCCGGATGCTGTAAGACTGAGCAGGCCATAAGGAGCATGCCAGTAAGCAGTGTTCTTCCATGACTCCTGCTTTAGTTTTGTCTCTGTGTTGCTGCCCTGAGTTCCTACTCTGACTTACCTGGATGATGGACCACAAGCGGTAAAGTGAAAGAAATCCTTTCCTTCCCAAGTTGCTTTTGGACATGGTGTTTTGTCATGGCAATAGAAACCCTAATTACAAGGCTAGGTAGCCTGTGTGGCTGAATCCTGCCATCTGAACTCCTTACAGGTTTTATGAGCTGCCTTTCAGGTTGTGGAAGACCCTGTGCTCCCAAGCCTAGCCACCCCTTGTCATCTCCACAGACAGCCAAACTAAGCAACCCCAAATGTTCACAGTCCACCACCTCTGCAGCCAGGTCACAGGCTGGTGTCCTTCAGTGTCCCCAAGCCTGAGTGCTTGGCATGCCATTAATTCTGCCAGTGCTGTGGTCCTGTGCTGGGTTCTGGCCATAGCCTGGTGTCCTGGCACATACTGAATGAGCTTGTGGAAACCGCCCTTGCGTATCCTCTGCTTACCTCTTTGAAGGGACCCCATTCCTTGGAGACAATCAGCTCCTGAAATAGTTTCCCCCCTTTTTGATTTGATTTTTCAAGACAGGGTTTCTCTATGTAACAGAGCTCTGGCTGTCCTGGAATTTGCTTTGTAGACCAGTTTGGCCTCAAACTCACAGAGATCCACCTGCCTCTGCCTCCCAAGTTCTGGGATTAAAGGTGTGTGCCACCATCGCCCAACTGAAATAGTTTCTTTACACAATGAGTTCACCTGGGTACAGGAGGTGGGAGCATCAGGGAAGAGCCCTAGGTCATGTGATCAGGGACTTAGCAATCCTGAGTACCCAGGACTTCAGGGGGTCCCACCTTCTCTCCAGGGTCTGCCCACTGTGTGACCAGAAGTTGGTGGGCACTCAGCAGGTGTGAAGGCCTACTTACTGCCTTCTTCCTACTGCCCAGAGTTTTCTGGACTAGCAGCTAAAATGGCCTGGGGAAGCCCTGCAGGGTGCACACTAACGGAAAGAGGCACTGAGCAGGGCAGCCTCGGCTGCCTCTATCCATGGTCACCTGCCGGTGCTGCCTTCTGTTGACTGGCCAGGTTTTGCACCCCAGTCAACCTCTCCTGCAACCTGCACTCACTCCCAGCCTTTGGTCCATCTGCTGCCATGTGCCTCCCACACCTCGCTCCTCTCCAGCACCTCCCATACCTCACTCTCCCATACCCACCCTTCCTCAGTGTGGATCCCTGCGGGCCTGGGAGCACCAGATGGGGCAGTTCACCACACGGTAAGACTTCACAGCTCTAAGTTCCTTTAGGTCCAACACCTGAGTCTGACGTCTTCTTGCTCGGACACTTCCCAATCAGAAGCAATCCCAAGACACCTTGCACAGTAGAAACGGAAAGCATGCATAGGTCATGTTAAATTTAGTACAGCCACCTATAGAAATAAAAGGAGGTAGATGAGGTTAACATCAATTATGGTGTGCACATTGAACGTAGTATCTGATGTGGAAGCGACCAGCATACAAATTATAAGCCTGTTTTTAATGCATGCTTTTGTTCTCCCTAGGTTTTGAGAATACAGTGTGTTTTGCATGTAGAGTGAAATTCACGTTGGCCTGAATTTGGACATATTTCAAGGGCTTAGTCATCAGGGCTGGCACTAAGTGACCATCAACTAGAAGGCCGGTACTCTCTGCAGACCTGCAAGATGAGGGGCTCCCACTGGGGTATAAATGGTCTTCTGTGTGGACTCGTTCTACTGCATGGATGCCATGGGTGTCTCTCTGTCCCCAGAAGTGCCACATTAATGTGTCGAGGACTCTGTTCAGGACCACAGAAGCCCCAGGCCTGCAGCCCACCTACCCTGGGTTTTATTCCTCCATGTGTGTGTGATGTGGAGGTAGTGGCTGATTTTCCCCTTGAGAAATAAAGTGTGAAGGATGAAGAAGGGCCCTGGGAGACCCTATCCTGAAGACAGGCGAATCAAAAGCCTCCTTTGAGGGGAAAGGCTTTATTTGTCCAGCCCTTTTCAGGCCCAGGGAGGTTCTGCTCTCATGAATTGGAAAGCTGTGACTGAGATGTAGCCATCCCAGGCTGTGGAGTTGAAAACAGAACAGTTCAACTTTCCAAAACAAACTGTTGCAGAGGGCAGTGGTAAAGGAGTCACTCCCACCTGTGGGTGTGGCTTTGTCACACCGAGGCTCTGGAAGTGTCTCAGAGTATGTCCCACCTGAGTAAAGATGCGGTTTCTACTCTAATGATGTACCCAACAGCCAGTGACAAATCACAGACTCCCAAGGTTGTGGAGAAAGAATTATTCTCCCTGTGAAAGTACACATCATTGAAAAACAATACCGTTCAAAAACGTAGGTATAGGGCTGGAGACTTCAGTGCACTAGAGGCAGAGGCAGGTGGATCTCTGAGTTCAAGGCCAGTCTGGTCTACAGAGTGAGTTTCAGGATAGCCAGGGCTACACAGAGAAACCCAGTCTTGAAAAAAAAAAAAAAAAAAAAAAAAAAAAATTGTTACAAGGAAAAAAATTGTTACAAGGAAAACAAAAACAAAAACCAACCAAACAAATAAAACCCACATAGGTTTGCTACACTCTGGAATAGAGGTGAGTATGTGATAATGAGGCAGGATGGGGGCAGGCATTCTGAGGCTGCTGGAAGAGCTGGGGTTGGTAGTCCAGGCCCAAGCAGTCCAGAGACCCAGGGCAACCTGCCCTGGTCCTCTGGGCAAGGGCCTTCAGCATTAGCAGCTGAGGTCTTGTGGAGGCTACAAAATGGTACAGGTCTCTTTCCTCTTTTCTGAGTAAGAAAGCACCCCAATGCCAGGAAAGAGCTCCTGGGTCTCTCAGGGAGTTTGGTTGGAATCATAAAAGCTTGGCACTCCTGACTCCTAGCCCAGCCTTCCCCTCCCCCTACACTCATGTGATGGCCGCTTGACCTGGCTTCCAACTTTCACTCATCCTCTATGTTTTGGGGGGTACATTATGCCAGGCAGGTGCCAGAGACATTAATGCAGCAGTTTTTTCCCCAGGAATATCCGCACTGTTTCCTGTGATAAGTGAGGGTACATGGCCATAGCCTTGCACAGCCCAGGTCTGTGGCAGTCAACCCTGACAGTGCTGGTCCTCTGCAGCAGCCTGTCCTAGCTCTGGTCTTACTCTTCCCAACTCCCCGCCCTCTGGGTGGAAACTCATTTTTGCTCTAGCCTCATGGATTTTTCCAGCCTTGTGTTGAAGCCTCAGAGTTACAGGCAGGGGTGTGTGTGTGTGTGTGTGGTGGTGGTGGTGGTGGTGGTGGTGGTGGTGGTGGTGGTGGTGGTGGTCTGTGCCCAGAGTTAACTTCCCAGACTTCTCTTTAATCCATGGTGGTTTCTGCAGGGGAAACTAAGGCTTGGCAGGCTCAGCTGCAAGTCCAGTGTGTGTCTAACCACTAGTTGGCCTCAGAATCCCCACTCCTGAGGTAAAATGATCCTGTGGCCCTGGGCCCTTGGCTGCACTCAGACCACAGCCCTGAATTCCCTGGCTTGAGCGGTCCATGGAGCCCTGTCTCTATGCCCTGCTTCCTGCCCTCCTTTCTTCCTCTCAACTTTGTCCTCTCTTTATGCCTCTCCCTCCCTCCTCTCCTGGCAAGCAGATTGCAATCCAAACTTGTTATTAACTTCTCCCCTGCAGTTGTCCCAGGGCCCTTCCAAGTTAAATATTACTCATGGAAATGGGAGGCTTGCTGGGCAGCACTCAGCCTGGAAGTGGACTAATCTCTGGAAGGTGCTGGGTGGAGGCAGATGCCATTCCTGTGAAGACCCTGCAAACTGTTGGTTGTGAGGCCAGGTGCACCCTGAGCCAGGGTCTACACCCGGGCTCCTCCAGCCTCCGGCCTCCCCTCTGAGTTGCTAAGGCACCTGTTTGCTTAACCCCCACTCTCCATTCTGCAGGCCGGTGAGCAGTGGTTCCACGGGCAAGGTAGGAGGAGCTGGCCAGGGGCCCCAGAGGGGCTTGAGCTGGCCAGATGAAGGCCTTCCCCTTAGCTGCCCATTCCAGCCTTATGCCAAGCTAGGGGCAGAGCCGGGAACAAAATGTTCAGGAAAAACAGCCTTGTCCACCCCACATAATTTCTCCATTACCCCATTGGTTTTCCTAACAGGGAAGAGCATGCATGAGGATGTATTGGTTCAAGTACCTGGGAAGCCCCAGTAACTGTGAGGCATGAGGACCTGACTCCCATTCTCCTCACTCAGCCTGTTTACTATGGTTTTAGGAATGAAATCCAATTTAGTGCCCACTCAGGCCCAGGTCTTCCGGGGAGTAAAACTATATTGTCTGACTACCCAACTCACACTTTCTCTTCTGCCACCCTGCCTTCCATTCCCCTGAGCCATACAGGGACCAAATGCTCTCCTGCCTCAGGGCCTATGTATCTGCTATCCTGCCTACCCAGAATGCTCACTCCATCTATTTTGGAGTATTGGTCAGAAGAACCTAGGAGTGAGACTTTCACTCTAGACTTATCACTGTAGCCCCTCTCCTGATTCCACATTCTGACCTGGCCTAGGGTCTACCCCAAGGATCAATGTCCCTTCAAGACCATGATTCAGGTAGAACAGGCTGGCCAGTACTTGGACTGGGGCCTCCCATTAGGTTGTTGTGCACCTAGGGTAGAAGAGAAGAGCTGGACAGGGCAGTATGATCCAGGAGGCCTTGTATAAAAAGCTCCAAGGTGAAGGGGTTACCCACGTGGCTGATGAAGTGTGGCCCTCTATTTCATCCTGGAAGCTGCTCGTCTGTGAACTTGACTTCCTTAATGTGAAGCCTCCCTGCTCTGCTCACGCCTTCCCAGGAGTCTTTGGAGCTTGGAGTGGTCTCTCTATCAGACAAGCCACAGCTCTTCCTTACAGTAGCCTCCTCCACTCCTCAGAGTGGAGCCACCTGGCTCAGATACTCCGACCCTCACTGGCTCTCTAATCCTGTCTCAAGAGGCCTCTTTCTCAGCACTTCACCGTGGATACAGCCTTAGGACAGGGCTCCCGAGCGCCAGGCTGGCTGGAAAGACCCAGCTGAACACCCTGCACAGCTGGTTGGTGACTAGGTCTGTGTGGGGCTCTGGAGACAGCCACCCACCTGCCTGCCTCCTGCCCGGACCTGTGGTTGCGCCTGCCGATGTCAGATGGAGGCGAGTTGGGACTTCATTCCTGGAATCAAGCAGGAGGGCAGGAATGTGAGCCTAGAAACCACGTTCTCTGTCTCAGTCCCTCACTCTCTGGGGATTGTCTTTTCCTATTAGGGTTCAGCAGGACAGAGTGGGGCCCCAGCTCCAGCCCTCAGTGACCTTTATTCGTTTTCATTTTATGTGCATTGGTGTTTTGCCTGCATGTATGTCTGTGTGAGGGTGTGTTGGGTCTCCTGGAGTTGTAGACAGCAGTGAGTTGCCACATGAGTGCTAGAAATTGAACCCGGGTCCTCTGGAAGAGCAGCCAGTGCTCTTAACCTCTGAGCCATCTCTCCAGCCACTTGAACCCTAAAACCTGATTTGGGTGGTAAGGATGGGCGTGAGTCAACAAGAACCCTGCAGGCCACAGGAAAAGCAAGCCCTGTTTTGGAGAACAGAGACCCAACATCCCTAGGGGAGGTGGTAGGCAGCATGTCTGGAGTGAGTGGGACTCTTGGACTGAGAAAGTCCCCTTGGCTGCAGAAAGAGAGGTAGAGTTCTTGAAGCCAGCTTGTCCATTCTTTCAGGAAAATTTAAGACTTTTTTTTTTTTTTTTTAAGACAGGGTCTTGAGTAGCTCAGACTGGCTTCTGACTTCAAACTATATAGCCAAACACAACCTTGAGCTTCTGATCTTCCTATCTCTACCTTCTGAGGGCTGAGATTATAGGCTTCTGCCACCAAGCTGGCTTCACAAGGTGCTGGGGATACAAACTCAGGGCTTCATGCTAAGCAAGTACTCTCACTACACATCCACAGCCCCCAGGCACAGGCAAGACTTCTCAGTTCTTTCAGTGAATGTCTGAGCCATAGTAAGACATAATGTTCTCTTCCCACAGAGAACACAGAAGGCAGGAAGCATACCTTCCTCCCTATCTTGATCACAGGTGTCCGTGCTCTCAGTTTGGACTGAGATGGCCCCAGCTGGGAGAAAGGTGGCCCCTGAAGAGGCAGGCTGACTACAGGAAACCTGGGCTGTGGGGAGGGATGTCGCCGTCTTTGCAGCCTGGCAAGGACCTAAGGTTGAGATGGGGCCCTGCAGGGTGACCTGTTTTCAGCCTCACTTGAGGGGGTTGGATGCACATGGGCACCCTGCAAGCTCCTGGCAAGCCAGCTAGTAGGCTGTTTCCCATTCCAGCTTCCCACAAGTCTGTGGGCTCCTCAGCCCCCTGCTGAGGTAGCTGCCTCTCTTGGGAACTGGCTTCTGATGCAGGGGCCATGGGGAGCTTCCCAGGCCAGACAGACTGCAGGCTGGCGCCGGCCAGCCCCTTCCTCTCCAGCCACTAGGGCCTGCGGCAGCTCGGTAGAACAGGGCAGCCGGTGTGGCAGAGAGCCCAGAGTGGGAGGGAGGCTGCTTCTGGGTCACCTCCCCTGGGCTGGTGCCCTCTGCCAAGGGGCTCTGGCAGAACCACTCCAAGGGGCATTTAGAAGGATGGAGGCTCTCCCCCAGGCCCCCAACTACTTGGCCAGCAGGAAGCAGAGAGGTTCAGCTGTAGCCCGCAGACCTTGGCGTCTTGGCTGAGGGCTGCTCTGAGGGGGCACAGAACAGGGCAGCCCCTGGGCCCCAGGCAGCAGCGCCTAGAGGCCTGGGCGGCAGGAAAGGGAAAGGTGACGTCATTGCCGCCTGGAATCTGCTGTTTGGAGGCGTCGCCATGGAGACCGGAAGGCTCAGGGTGGGTAAAAATAGCAAACCCAAGAGGGTGTAAGTTCCAAGAATCAGAGTCTGAAAAGAGAGAGGAATACATGTTCTTGTTGCTCACGAGGACAGAGACTCCATCCTAGAGACTAATGAGAGGGAGCCATGGTGCTTCCAGGCCTCTGCCGCACACAGGCTTGTGATCTAGCTGTCACTGGTACTAAAAAGAGATTGCCCCCACTCAGGGTATGGTATGAGACAGGCTCCCAGCAGGGGACATCTGCAGGCATATGGCCTTTGCTGGGACATAGAAAGCTGCTCCACTGGGGTGTCCCTTCCTCAGAAAGGGGAAGTGGCCAGCCTGCTGGAGGAGCTCAGCTTCCTGCTTCTTCAGGCTGAACTCTGGCCTCAGGCAGCCTCCGCAAGGTGGGGGGCACAGAGACGGCTCTTTGGCTTGGGCCCAGGTGCACTTTTCCAGCCCTGATGCAGCAAGGAAAGTGGCTATGTGAGGAAAACAGCCGCTTCCTTGCAGGAGCCAGGCTTTTCCTCTGGAACAGGCGGGGATAGGGCCCAGCACTCAGAAATGTCCAGTGCACACTGTTTGCATGTCTCTGCAGCTGTCCTCTCCACTCCCAGGGGGCTGCTGTGCCCTAGCAGGTTCCCTTATGCCCAGGCCACAGAAATACAGCAGGGGGCTTGAGGGGCAGGGCCTGCTTCCTGAGGCCTGAGAGGATTCCTGGGACCTCTGGGCTGGGCCACTGGAATCAGCATTTAAAGTGGGCACCTGAGGGCCCCTCCCTCAGCAGGCACTTTTCAGAGTCCCAAAGGAGACCGTAGTTGCCAACTAGATAACACTGAGCTTGACGGCCCAAGAGGACTTAGGTGCCCTGAGATGGACCAAGAGCCTTCCGGGATGAGTGGCAGAGACAAAAGTTGTCCTATCATTGGTGGCTGTGTGCCCTGGAACCCACGCTGTCCTAGCAGCCTGGAGTGCTGCTTCCTTCCTTCCCCTCCCTCTTTCGCTCTTACTTCCCTCTTCCCCCTCCCTCTTCCTTCCTTCTTTTGCATCTCTGCCCTGGGCTCCCTGAGGTGGCTTGTCCTGGGCATCTGGGCTTATGTGTCCCTCTGTTGCGAATACCATTGTTTTCCGGCGGCTGGGGGCCCCTTAGGCGGGGGCAGGGGCAGCCCCTTCCCTGAACAGGGTCTGTCCTTTCATGCCCAGACCTCCTTTGGCTTGGCAGTTGGTGGTTGAGAAGAGCGAGGGTAAATGGAGCCCCACAGAGGGGGAGCCGTTCCCCCAAGAAATAGCTCGAATGCCTTATGTAATGCGTGAGCTCACTGCAAGGGCCTGCCAGAAATGACGGCTCGAGGGCGGGCGGGCTGGCGGGAGGGGGCCTGCTCAGGAACCAAGTGTGGCTCAGATTTACGAGGAGGCCCTGCTTCCATGAGAGAGGGGCCTGGGGCCTGAACAGGGGAGGAGGATGCTGCACCAGCCCAGGGGTGTAAGGGCAGCAGGGACACAAGCTGGGTCCTTAGGGGGGCAGGAAGGGCCCCAGAGCCTAAACGTAGGGGTGGGGGAGGTGATGTTGTGGCTGGCCTGGGGTGTAGGGTGTGTCAGGCAGCTGTGTCGGTTGGTCACGGAGCAGCCATAGACCTGAGTCCACCCTGCTGCCTCCACCATCCTGATGCCAGAAGGACCGTGATTCAGAGGAAGGGGCTCCTCCTAAGTTACCCAGGGCCCTCCCCGGAGAAGCTCTGGAGCGTGTGGAGGGGTGGCAGGCAGGCAGGCAGGCAGGGCTCTTTCCTATAGCTCCAGCTGCCCTCTGCCTCCTGACTTTTCATTCACAGGATCCTGAACCAGGACGTGTGCTTGCTCTAAGAGTGGCTGGCTCTGGTGGAACTGGATTCCAAGACCTATGGCTGCCTCCCTCTCCTTCCTTCTCTTATGGTATCTCACCCCACCTGGGGCTCCTCCTTTGCCGGAGGAGGCATGTGAAACATAACCTTCCTCCTATAGCAGGCCTAAACACTAGGTGTATGCCTAGGATGGGGTCAGGGCAGCATCTTGGTGATTATTCTCTGGAAGGATTTTAGGTCCAAAGATAGAGGGTACTTCAAAGAGGCCATGCTGGAGGCCACTGGTGCTTTCTTGGGAGGAGGGCCATCAGTAGGCTTGGAGAAGTACTTACTAGCCACACAGGAGTCTTCTCCCAGGGCAGACCTGAACAGCCACCTTACTTGTACAACTTCTGCTGAGACATTGAACTACTAAGATGTAGTGAGTACAGCCTACATCCCTACAGCTTAGACAGTCAGCAAACCCTGACAACCAGCAGCAGAGTGAGGGTACACCAGGCATAAGGGATCTGGGTCATCAGTCCGGCCAAGTCTTGAGAGGGTCTTATTGCCCTGCTTTACAGGTCTGGGGGAGGAGAGTGCAAAGAGACTGGGGCTGCCTGAGGTGCTCAGTACGGGACTGACCCACTAAGGGGAAAAGCAAGGAGGAGGAGAGGAAGGCTGTCATGGGGCTTAGTCTGGGCCTAAAGGCTAGACTCCCTCTGCACAAGATGAAGATAGATTTTAGGGCCTTGCCTGACTGCTGGGAGGCACAACAAGTATGTCTCATGAGTAGGAATCTGTTGTAGGGGCTTCTCAAGAACTCTGGGGTCTGACCCTGAGAATGTACCCTGCCCTGTACTCTCTCAGTAATGCTGTATGAGCCCTGTAAGGCAAACTTGCCTTGACTTCCAAGCCCCTTACTAGTTAGTGTCCTCGAATGCTTTGTGTGCTGTATAGACACTAACACAACCCTTTGAGCCTCAAGGTGAAATAAGTCTGGCATCAGGGCTCTTGATCTTGTGGCACATGAAGTTCTATCATTATTCCCAACAACATTGCAGCTTTGGGGCCTGGGAGAGGCATTGAGAAGTGGCCTTGATGGAGCAGGTTAAACCTTTATGTGACAAGGACAGTGCCACTGTCGCCCATGTGCCAGGCAAAGGGGCAACGAAAGGAGCCCAGAAGATGACAGGGGATGCACCGATGCTGCCATGGTCCCTGCCCCCTCTGTCCTGTAGCCCCTGGGCCTTCTGCCCTCATGTTTTACACATGATCCCTTTAACTGCTCAGGACCACAGCTTTGGCCTTGGGGCTCAGGCCTGGCAGAGTGCCGCGGGCCATGGGCATGAGACGGCTATGCTGTGATCATCACAGTGTGGCTGGAGCCTAAGGCAGGCTATTGCCAGCTAGGTGCACATTCCAGAGCAGCACAGCATGCTTCGGGGACAGGGTCCAGAAGGCTTTGGTGGGACTGTAGGGTAGGGTGTCCATATATGAGCTCCTCCGGGCTCAGTGTGCAGCTCCTCCAGCCTAGCCTTTGCTGGAATGCCCTGCTCGCTGTCCACAGGCTTTGCACACAGCGTCAGCTCAGGCCCCAAGCTGCTCAGGATGGGAGCCTTCTCTTTCCTGCTGCTGCACCTTCAGCCTTAGACCATGTACAGGGCAAATGGGGTTGGATAAGGGTCTTCCACAAGAGAAGGGTCCAGGAGCTCACCCTACCTCCCAGCTTAGGTCCTGGATCATTGGGCTCCTGAGATTGGCCATTGTCCTGTCCTGAGCCTCAGAAACTGGTGACCCCATGGTTGCCCTTCTAGGTTGGCAGTGATGTAGGCACTTCTGTTTGACACAAGAGAGAAGCCCCACTTTTCTTCCTTTCCACCTTCAGGATGTCAAGCACCAGAGGTTGCCCAGGGATACTGCTGCAAGTGGGAGGATGCAGGAGCTGGGGCTCGTGCTGACTGAGGTGGTCAGCAGCTGTAGGACTGTCCCCTGCCACAGCATGTTGAGCTGACCCTCTAACTCCCACACATCACAAGTACAGTATAACCCATAGGTGTGACCCTATGACAAGCCTTCTGTTCTCACTTCCTGTGTGTTAAAGGCAGGTCAGGACTTCTGTGGATGCTGGGACCCACAGAATGACTATCCAAGGGGATGCAGGCATATACTTAAGACCACTCAGAACAAATGACCCTGTTCGGGCCATGTGCCTGACCCTCCAGAAATTTCCATTGTGGGGGAAGTTCTTCCCACCTAGAATGGTCTAAAAAGAAACAACAGAGAAACAGATCAACAAAACCAAAATCATCTTTTTTAGGAAAGTAAGAAATCCAGGTTTACACAAAGAAGAAAATTTAAAATACCTATGGCTCCTGCAAAACACACTTTCTTGGGTTTTTTTGTATGTAAGAAAAAGCTGTAGCATTTCTAAGTAGCAGACTGCTGTTATTCACAGTGTTAGGATGCTGTTTAACATTATCACCTTGAGTTTGATCCCTAGCACCACACAGACACATAAAATCAAAGTACAGTGTCAGTTTTGCCCAGAAACATTGATAATGATTGATTTCAGTTTAAAACATTTTATGGAGGCTAGATAATTAGTTAAACGGTTAAGAGCATTTGTTTCTGTTGCAGAGGAGCTGGGTTCTAGTATGAGCACCCACAAGGCAGCTCACAATTGTCTGTTAACTCCAGTCCCAGGGGATCTGACTCCTAATTCTGACTTCAGCAGGCACCAGGTATGCACATGATGCACAAATATACATGCAGACAAAACACTCATACACACAAAATAATAAAATAAATACATCTAAATTTTTTTTTTTCCATTTTTCGAGACAGGGTTACTCTTTGTAGTCTTGGTACCTGTCCTGGAACTCGCTTTGGAGACCAGGCTGGCCTTGAACTCACAGAGATCCGCCTGGCTCTGCCTCCCGAGTGCTGGGATTAAAGGCATGCGCCACCACCGCCTGGCTTCATTCCTTCTTTAATAAATGACTTATTCAGCTGGGCGGTGGTGGTGCAGGTCTTTAATCCCAGCACTCGGGAGGTAGAGGCAGGTGGATCTCTGAGTTCAGGTCCAGCCTGGTCTCCAGAGCGAGTTCCAGGACATCCAGGGATACACAGAGAAAACCTGTCTTGAAAAAACCAAAATAAATAAATAAATAAATGAATAAATAAAATGACTTATTAAAAGTATGTTTTGTCTTGCTCCAAACTATTGTGCTTTTATGCTGGGAACATTAGCTCATTTTCCTGCTTGCTTATTTGTTTTTAATTTTAAAATTACATTTATTTTATGTGCGTGCGTGCGTGCGTGCGTGCGTGCGTGCGTGCGTGCGTGCGTGTGTGTGTGTGTGTGTGTGTGCATGCATGTGCATATGTGCAGCAGCATGCACACTGAGGTCAGAGAACGACTTTCAGGTCGTCAGCCTTGGCAGCAAGCACCTTTACCCTCTGAGCCATCTCACTATCTTATTTTTAGTTTAGAATTAGGATTTTTCTTTATTTAATTATTTTTATTTCTTTTTAATTTAATGTTTTTATCTTTAATTTTTGCTTTTTGATACAGAGCCTCATGTAGCTCAGGCTGGTCTCAAACTTCTGATCCTCTGCGTCCACCTCCAAGTACTTGGGTTGCAAAGGTACCGCGCACTATGCCAGCACTGTTTTGTTGTTGTTGTTGACAGGTTTCTCTGTGTAGCCCTGGCTGTCCTGGAAGTAGCTCTGTAGAACAGGCTGGCCTCAAACTCACAGAGATTTATTTACCTGCCTCTGCCTCCCAAGTGCTGGGTTTAAAGGTGTGCACCACCACCACCACCACCACCACCACCACCACCACCACCACCACCACCACCCAGCTTCCTTGCACATTTTTTTTGCAGAATGTTTAAACAGCACATTTTTTTCTGGCATATTTATTTTTTGTATTTGTGCTTGGACTGAGAAGGGGACCTTGTACTGTCTTGGTTGAGCTGTAGCACAAGCTCTGGTGTCCTGTCTGTTTCCACAGGGCTCCACTAGAGGACTTTGTCTAGCCTCTCTATCCTGTTTTATAGTTCATACTCAGCAGACGTGGAGAACTCAGCCTGCCTCATCCAACACTTTTAATCATGAAGTTTGTATTCTGTACTCAGACTTACGTAGATGCTGCAAGAGTAGCAGGTGTTCATCACTCCTGACAGTCAGCGGCCAGCATGGCATTTCACCACACCCAAGGACAGTTTTTGTAATACCCTAACAGGGCTATCCAAAGCAGGCCATGTCGATCTGAGACCTAATCCATGAGCCTGGTCAGGAGCACATGCTAGACTGATCTAGCGCTCTCTCTCTCTCTGGTTTTTAGAGACAGGGTTTTTCTGTGTTGTTTTGGTGCCTGTCCTGGATCTTACTCTGTAGACCAGGCTGGCCTTGTACTCACAGAGATCCACCTAGCTCTGCCTCCTGAGTACTGGGATTAAAGGCATGCGCCACCACCACCCAGCTGAAATCTCATATTTTGTCTGTTAGCCTTCAACATGCCTGGCCTTTCCCTGTTTGCAGTGGCCCGGGTGCTTATAAAGAAGACCTTCTAGGGAAAGTCCCTACAACTATGTTTGAATGATTCATCACTGAGGACCTGTCACAGTTAGATGGAGGTTGTGGGTCTTTGGAGGTAACTGACAGGGGTGGCTGCAGGTCTGCTCACACTCATATTGGTGGAGCAGGAGTGTCATGAATCCTGTTACTTACAGGATCCACTCTGGTGGCTCAATTAAGGTAGCAGCTTTCAGAATCTCTACTGGGAAATGCTCTATTTCCTTTGTAACAAACAAGCAGTTTTAGGGGAAATACTTTTAAATATGCAAATAGTTCTCATTTAGCTTTTAACTCACTATCATATTAAATATTAAACGTGTATGAACTTGTGGTTTCTTATCTCAGTCTGTGATTATTACCCTTCCCTGTTATCTTCTACTACTGTTACACTGTCTGATCTGGTCAGCTTCTGCAAACCCTTCTGTGTCCCCTACTCATGCCTTTCATCCTTGGAGACCTTCCCTTGTCCCAGACTCACCTGTTTCTCCCCAGGCTCTGAATCTTTTCAGAAGAATATAATGCAAAAGCCTAGGTTTGTGCCTTGCATTTCTCACTGATGCTCAGAGTCCTTCCTCCAGTGAACAAAGCCAGGAGTGATGCCCGTGTTTATATCTCTGTTCTGTTTATAGACATGATGGGAAGTCACACAGTATCACTGATTCCAGTCCAACACCACACAGTTCCGATCCTCAGTAGCATACGAAGTAATGAGTTTCACGGCGTTTTCTTTCATGTGCTGGTCACTCCCCTTTGTTCTTACTCTCGCTCTTCTCCACTGCCTCTGCCACACTCTCTCCTTTCTCTCATTAGTCTCTGACTGTCCCCAAGCAGTTCCCACTTCTGCTTTCATGTCACATATTTTTTCGTGTATGTGTCCATGCATGTAAGTGTGGGAATACATGCACATGAGTGGAAATACATACATTTGTCAGTATGCATACATGTGTGCACATGCATGTGGAGGACAGAGGTCAATGTGAGGTGGCTTCCTCAACCACTCACGATTTTAAAAATATATTTATTTGTCAGTGAGTGCGTACCGTTAGTACACGTGTGTACCACAGTAGGACACAAGTTAAATGACAACTTGTTGAGTCAGCTCTCTCCTACTTTGTGGGACCACAAGAATCAAACTCAGATTGTCAAGCATGGTGGCAAGTGCCTTTACCTGCTGAACCACCCTGCCAGCTCCCAGCAAGCCCTGGAGCTCTTCCTGTCCCTACTTCCCCAGCACTGGGATGACAGGTGCGTACTACTACAGCCAGCTGTTTTATTTATTTAGATTTTGGTTTTTTTGAGACAGGGTTTCTTTGTATAGCTTTTGGAGCCTGTCCTGGAACTCGCTCTGTAGACCAGGCTGGCCTCGAACTCACAGAGATCTGCCTGGCTCTGCCTCCCGAGTGCTGGGATTAAAGGCGTGCATCACCACCGCCCGGCCTATGGATGGCTTTTTTACACTGGTAGTAAGGATCTGAATTCAGGCTCTTTTTTGTTTTGCTTTTTTTTTTTTTTTTTTTCAAAGCAGAATTTCTCCCTGTAGCCTTGACTGTCCTGGAACTCGCACTGTAGACTAGGCTGGTCTTTGCCTCCTGTGCTGGAATCAAAGGCATGCGCCGCTGCCACTACCACTACCACCACCCAGTCTAAATTCAGGTTCTTATGTTTATGTACCAAACTCCTTATAATTGAGACATCTCCCAAGTCGCCCCTTATTCCATTAAGAATATTGCCTATTTCCCTATTTCTAATAGTGAGAAACTGGCCTTGGTTCTCCTCATATATTCTCTGTACGGAATTAGTCTCTCTAGTCCTGGGCATGTCTCTCAACCTTGGGCCTCTGCCTCTTGGGTGGCTACCCCAGGGATGGCTCTAAATTCCTTGCAGGTGAGGATTCTACTGCTCTTGTCCAATGCGTTAAAAGCTTTGCCCCATACTCCCTGTGGCCTGGCTCCTCTTTCTTCTCTTACAACCTTGAATCCCACCTGTGCTTTCTGGAATGGCCTCCTAAACAAATAAGTTACACTCAAATCTGTCTTCTTCTTCTTCTTTTTTTTTTTTTCTTTCTTTTTTGGTTTAGTTTTTTGAGACAGGGTTTCTCTGCTTAACCTTGGCTGTCCTGGAACTCCCTCTGTAGCCCAGGCTGGTTTTGAACTCAGAGCTCCACCTGCCTCTGCCTCCTGAGTGCTAGAATTAAAGGTGTGTGCCACCACAACTGGGCTCTGTCTTCTAAGGGTCTGTTTTTGGTGGATCCTGAACTAGACAGAAGCCGAGGCAGTTTATGCCAGAGTGCTACAGATCTTTTCCCATCCCAAGGTAGGGTTGTGGGTTCAGGTCCAGGAGCTTTGCCCTGCCCTGAAGATCTGGGTTCTGGATGGGAAGGTTTCTGTGGAGCTGTTGGCCTGGCCCTCACAGAGCATTCCTCTTGCTGCGTCCAAGTCCCCTTAGAATAGGAGCATATTGGGACTCCCTCGGATCCTGCAGCTGTCAGTCAGTCTCCAAGCTACTTGCTTCTTACTCCCAGGAATCCATCCCCTAGGAAGTCTTCTCTGTCTAAAGCCAGCCCACCCCACTTCTGCTCCTCAGGACTCATGAGCTTCCGTCTGTCTGGCAGGCTTGTCACTCCATTGTTACTCTCGCACAATAACGGAAGCCACGCAGGTCAGAATTGGTCTCCTTCCCACTTGTAGAGGGAGACTGGCAAGTGTGTACATATAGAAGAGAGACAAGCATTTGACCAACTGTCCAAAAACACTAGTATGACAAGTCAAGGCAGTGGGCTGGATGTGCCTGTGCACCTGGGTCCCTTTCTCCACCTGCATGCTTGAGGTTCTCTGGGCAGGCACCAAGCCTCCAGCCCCTCACCCAGCATGGTTGGGGCTGTGGTCTAGATGCTCCATTTACCCATATGTGGCCTGGCCCATAGCATGACTGTGTAATGGGCCCGAACAGCTGTGGGAGGGGTTAAAGGAAGAGCATGAGGCCCTGCTAGCGCTATCTGTCACAGCTACCCTGACACTGTGTGCTGGGCTGCTTCAGAAGTTCTGTCGTCTCGAGCAGAGGGAAAGCCTGAGTCCACTGAGGTTGGAAGCCACAGAAGCCAGCCTGAAGCCCTCCTTGCTTCCTAGGGCTCTTTACCCTGTACCTCCTTCCTATAAGCCCTTTAGGGACAAGTACCTTCACACTGCATCTGGTCACGTCTGCTTCACTGGGTTCTGCATCTAGGGGTCAATGCTAGTCCCTGGCTTGGGCCTTGCATCAAGATAGCCATATGATGCATGTAGCATCTTTGAGAGCACTGGCCACTGAGATTGGTGTTCAGGGCCCCACTAAGATAAACAGCATAACTTCTTTGCCTTTTTTTATTTTTTGATATGGGTCTCATTAGGTAGATCAGGCTAGTCTGGAACTCATAGAGGTCTCCTGGCTCTGCCTCCCAAGTGCTGGGATTAAAGTGTGTTTTACCATGCACTGCTCATTTGATGGCTGTCTAAGCCTTCTTTGGATAAAATTTGCCTGAACTGTATAGAATACAATCCCATGCAAGGAAGTCATTCCCTCAAATGCAACATTAATTTGTATGAGGTCTACATGTGGGCTGACAAAGCTATCTACAGGGATACAACTAAGTATCTTTTGTTTTTTAAATATTCCCCTAAGGAATAATCAACTGTCTTTAAAAAAAAAAACTATTTACTACTTTGAAAAAATTTTTTTGAGTAGCAGGGAGGCTCATGCCACAGTGCATGTATGGAAGTCAGCAGATGAGTTATGGGAACCATTTTTCTCTTTCTTCCTTTCAAGTTGTCAGGTTTGGGGGTAACCATTTCTCTCTGAGCCATCTTGCCAATCCCTTACCAGTTGTCTTACGTACTGACAGAAGAGGTAACTAAAGGTGGGAACTCTCCATTATGAGTGAAGTCAGAAGAGTGAACTTTGAGCCTGAATTATGATAAGAAGGAAGGCTGATCCCCTGGGTACTGTGGGCAAGCATAGGGAACTTAGGAGTGGACTTGTGTCTCCACATTGGGAACTATCTAGTTTTCAGACAGGGAACCCTGCTCTTTGAAATATCAAGCCCTGCCTTGAGGTAGGGGCAGCTGAAGTTTGCACAGAGATGCCTGGCCAGTCCCAGGATAGGAGCTGTGTCTACGAGTGTTGGTTTGTGCCTGTTCTGGACTTACCCAGGAGGTAAGAAACAGGTCACAAGCTGGAGGTAACCCAGGCTGCCCTATGCATGCCCTTCTAGCTTTTACCAATCAGGAAAGGCCTATGCCCAGGCCAGTTTGAGGTCCAGTTCTTTGCGGGGGTGGGGTGAGGTGGGGGTGGGGGTGTCTGCTTCTTGACTTAAACTGTCCTTCAGGGTTTGACTGTGCCAGGCCTTCTGTTGTATGTCACTCCGCAAGACTGCCCTACTTTGATCCCATTGTACAGCCAGTACATGGAAGGGCAGGCAGTGGTGTCTTAATCTGGCCATAATCTGGATACCTGATGTATAGATGAATATTTGGTTCCCAGTCCTGGAGGCTGAAGGGTAAGGGTCACACGGGCAGCCAGCCTGAGAATCAGACATCTGCTGTCCAAGCTGCTGGCTAATGGGTGGTGGCTCAAGAAGGAGCAAGAGCTGATAGGCACAGCTTCTTCAACGCAGAATTGTGTCCTAAAGTCCCCACCTCACAGGACAGGGTCTAGTGGACAGGAGCTGCTGGTGGCAATATCACCTGTGAGAGGCTGGGTCGTCAGAGTTCATGGGGTGGTCGATGTCTTGCCGGTGACACAGGGACTTTCTTTCCCATAGCTGTGCCTTGGCATCCCGAGGTCATGCTATGAGCTTCTAGGTTCTGCAGTTCTAGCGAGCTGTGTGGAACTTGGGTGTGGAGCTCTGTATATCAGGTGGCATCGTTACTACACATGGAAATCCAGATGTACTTTGGGCAGTCCTTCTGCACCGGAGCCCTTGGGTGGTTCTTTGTGAGGTACCGGTTGTGTGGGTACCTGGATTTTTGTGGTGTTTTCTCATCATAAGGACAGCTCGGTGTCGAATGTTTTGCGGTGTCCTTATGCAGGGACCTGGAATGCACGTTGTGGTGCCCTTATCATATGGGGACAGGAACTTCGGTCCTGTGGAGACCCTAGAGTGCTTTGAGACGCTCTTGTATCCAGACCCCAAGTTTTCTGGCAACCTGGTCATGAGGGCACTCGGGATTGTTTTGTTGTGTCTCGTGGCGTTCCGGTACTATAGAGCATGATGTCCAGCAGCATGGGGAGTGGAGGCGATTTCGCAGCATCTCGTAGAAAGAGGACTCTGGGATGTAAGACGGCAGCGGCGCAGGTCTACTGCGGACCGCCACTCAGCTGGCCTGCGGTTGTGGCAGGGGCCTTGTGGGTTTCGGGGCCCCAAGACCGTGGTGGCAGCAGGACCGGAGACTTCCCAGCCGCGCAGGAAGCGGCCTCGGCCGGAAGGGGGGCCCCAGGCGCCTCCGCTGTGGCCGCCTCCAGCGGCCTTCACAAGGCGGGGCCGAGCGGGACCGAGTAGGGCCGAGCGGGGCCGAGCGGGGCCGAGTGGGGCCGAGCTCCGGCCCGGGGGACCCGAGCAGTGTCGAGCTGTGGACGGACGGAGCCGAGCTTGGCCGAGTACGAGCCGGGCGTAGCCGAGCGCCCCCGAGCCCGGGAGGGGGAGCGCGCGTTCTTGGAAGAGCCGGCCCGGAGCTGGTCACATTCCTGGCCCGCACTCTGGCTGAGGCGGACGCACAGCAACAAACAACGCGGGAGGCGGGGCCGGCGCGGGCGGGGCGGGGCGGTACGGGGCGGGGCGGCGCGCGGCGGCGTGAGCTCAGCTCCCGGCGCTCAGTCCGAGCCGGAGCGAGCCGCCCGAAAGATGTGCGCCGAGCGCGCCGAGCCCCGCGCCGCCGCCGCGCTCTGAGGCCGCGGGCCAGAGGCGCCTCCGCCGCCCCGGGAGCCGCGCGCGCGGGCCGGCGGGCGGCCGGGAGCCGGCGGGCGGCCGCGCGGGCGGGCAGGCGGCCAGGGGCCGGCGGCGGGCGCGACGCGGCCGGCCAGCACCGCCGGGACGAGCCGAGCGGGCGCCGCGCGGTGGGAGGAGCGGGGCAGCGGCGGCGCGCCGCGCGAGGACGGCCCGGCGGGCCCCGCGCCCGCGCCCCCGCTCCTCCCGGGCCCTTCGGCCTCGGCCGCCGCGGCGATTCGCGCCTCGCGGCGCCGGCACCTGCCCGCGCGCCCCCCGCGAGCCCCGGGCCCGCGAGCGTTGGCGTTGGCGTTGGCGGCGCGCGCCGGGGCATGCCCCGCGCCTAGAGCCCGGGGGGCGCGCGGGGGCGCGCGGGGGGCCCGGGCGGCGGGCGCGGCGCGGGGCGCGTGGATGTGGCGCCGGGCCCGGGTGGCGGCGGGCTCCAGCGGCGGGACCCTTTCGCCCCGCCCGCCTTTGCCTTCGCGCCCCCGGGCGAGGCCGAGGCCGGAGCCGTGATCGGCCGGGAGCCGGCGACGGGGGGCGGTCGGGGCCGCGGTCGCGGTCGGCGGCGGGGTGCGCGGGGCGGCGGCGGAGGCCGTGGGGGTCCGGGCGCACGGGAACGGGAGCGGCCCGGGGAGCCCGATCGCACCATGGAAGCGGCGGCGGCCGGCCGGGGCGGCTTCCAGCCGCACCCGGGGCTGCAGAAGACGTTGGAGCAGTTCCACCTGAGCTCCATGAGCTCGCTGGGCGGCCCGGCCGCTTTCTCGGCGCGCTGGGCGCAGGAGGCCTACAAGAAGGAGAGCGCCAAGGAGGCGGGCGCGGCCACAGTGCCGGCGCCGGTGCCTACTGCCGCGGAGCCGCCGCCTGTGCTGCACCTGCCTGCCATCCAGCCGCCGCCGCCTGTACTACCCGGGCCCTTCTTCATGCCGTCGGATCGCTCCACCGAGCGCTGTGAGACCGTGCTGGAAGGGGAGACCATCTCTTGTTTCGTAGTGGGAGGTGAGAAGCGTCTGTGCCTGCCACAGATCCTCAACTCGGTGCTGCGCGACTTCTCACTGCAGCAGATCAACTCAGTCTGCGATGAGCTGCACATCTATTGCTCACGCTGCACCGCCGACCAGCTGGAGATCCTCAAAGTCATGGGCATCCTGCCCTTCTCCGCGCCCTCGTGCGGGCTCATCACCAAGACGGACGCTGAGCGCCTGTGCAACGCGCTGCTCTACGGCGGCGCCTATCCGCCGCCTTGCAAGAAGGAGCTGGCGGCCAGCCTGGCGCTGGGCCTGGAGCTCAGCGAGCGCAGCGTCCGCGTGTACCACGAGTGCTTCGGCAAGTGCAAGGGGCTGCTGGTGCCCGAGCTGTACAGCAGCCCTAGCGCCGCCTGCATCCAGTGCCTCGACTGCCGCCTCATGTACCCGCCGCACAAGTTCGTGGTACACTCGCACAAGGCCCTGGAGAACCGGACCTGCCACTGGGGCTTCGACTCAGCCAACTGGCGGGCCTACATCCTGCTGAGCCAGGACTACACAGGCAAGGAGGAGCAGGCCCGCCTTGGCCGCTGCCTGGACGACGTGAAGGAGAAGTTCGACTATGCCAACAAGTACAAGCGGAGGGTGCCCCGGGTAAGTGTTCCCAGGTCTTGGGGGTTGGCAAACCATGCCCAAGAAGGGGAGGGGGCGGTCCTCCTGGGCTGGGCATTCTGGGTTCTAAAGGTTAAGGCTCCTGGTTCGACCTTATCTGGCCTTGGGTTGTTTTGATTTCAGGAAATTAGGGGCCTTGTCAGTCTCCTGTGGGTAAGGCTGTAAGGCCTCCTTCGTGCTGTGTGGGCACTGTACTCATGGAGTAGAGTGAATAGAAAAGTTCTCTCAGGGCACATAACCCTTGACCACATAGGCTAAGCGCTAAAGTTCCGAGAAAGAGGTTACTACCTCAAGTTCTGAGAGGTTTTACTGCCTGGACCCAGGCTGTGACTTTCTGGCTCAGATCTCCATGGGACCTTGGCAGAGATGTTTAGATGAGAATGAAGTTTTCCCCCTTCCTTTCTGATGACAGGGATGTCTTCTCATGGTCCCCAGCTGATTAGCCTTGTATGCTTATTGGCTCTCTTGTTTTGTCTTTAAATTGTTGAAGCTAGCTAGTTGTCTTGGCAGAGACTTGGCACTTGCAGCCCCTAGGATCTCCGTTTGTGCACCTTGAGGGGCATTTGGCCCGGTCAGTGGTAGCCGAGTCCTGCCTCTCGGAGTTGCTGATGGTCTGCAGTTTATTTGGACTCACCCATTTCCTTCTGTTGCTCTTGAACTTGGTATGGAGGCATGTCAGCCCAGACGGTGTTGTATGTGAGTCAAAGGCTTTATGGGATCTTCTTGGGCATTTCCTGGGCCACTTAGTACCTGAACCTTTCACTGGTGTCCATAGGAAGTTTCTTTGCATATGCATCCTAAGTATCTGTAACTTTTAAATATCCATGCTTATTAAATTGCACACAGAATGCTGCATTGGCTCAGCTATTCTTGGGAGACCTAATTAATTCAGCTATTGCATCAAACTTTTTTTTTTTTTTCTAAATCTGTGAATAGATGCTGCAGCCCGGTTTTCTCTGGGCGCCCCTCCAGCAGAGTGTCAGAGTTGTGGGGGAAGGGGCTCTGAAGAAGGGGACCGTTGCCTCATTCTCTAGGGCTTGCAGAGTGTGCATGTGCTGTTGTGTGGCACTTCTGCCCCAGCCAGGGCAGTGCCTCTTTGGGGGAGGTTGCAGGAGCTCTTTTCAAATGGGCTTGGCAATAGACAGGCTGATATGGCAGAGGCCTGTCCGTCTGGGATGTCTGTGTCCTTGTCAGCTAATGTGGTCTGAGGTAGTCATATGTGTGGTGACTAGTGGACTTGCTGGGGCCACTGTAGAGATGTGGGACTGTCAGGCTGTGCTGCTGGGAAGCTTTCACACCTCTTATCTTGGGAGCAGGCAAGGAATCTTGTCTGAGTTGGGTGTGTCAGTGTTTGTGTTTGTCTGCTCTGGGTCATGTGTGTTTGTGGTCTTTCCGTCTAGGTTTAGGGGACTGGCATGGTCCCTTTGTCCCAGCCACTGCTGAATTAGGCTAGGCTCCAGCCTTCTCTGCTTACAAGCCTGGTGGTTCTGGGTATCAGGGTCTTTGGGCTCCTAGGAGATGGCTCAGATGCCTGTGCCAGCACCAAGGGGCTAGAAGACAGGGTAGTGCACTGTGGTCATGTGCTTGGGTCATTTCCGCTATGGTTCGCAGCTGCCTTTCCCTTGGTAGCCACCCTGGCGGTGCTCTGATGCCTCATTTACCGAGTGAAGAAATTTCTCAAGTGATTTGTGTCTCTAGCTCCACTGGGCAGTGGTGGCATCAGCTTGAGTTCTTACACTTTGGCCAGCTCCTGAGTGCTTACATGATGAGGGACTGGTAGACTGTTTCTTCTTTGTGGGGTGCACCCAGCCTCTGAGTGACCCCAGCTCAGCCATTAAGTGTTGGTACTCCCTTGACTCTGTGAGTGTGTAGTTGAGGGTTTGGGCTGGACAGTGCTCTTTTAGTCCCCGTTGGACCGACATGTGCTTATCTGCGTGAATCATAGGTAACACCCAGGAAGGGGGTGTCAGTCTGGGTAGTTATGGACCCATGGCTGCCCAGACTTAGTTTGTCCTGAGGAGTGGCCTGAATGCCTGCACTCATTCACTGGACTGTATGATTCCCTTACTCTCTTCATAGATTATTTTAATATTTTTGATCTGCTGTGGAGGAGGGAATAAGGAACAAAGAATGTGCTGGAACTGTTTTGCAAGCAAGTATCTTTTGACAGACCTTTGGCCTCTCTTGAACTAAAGGTGAGCTGAATGCTTTGTGGGAAGGTGTAGAGGTCAGTGGTTTTCCTGAGTTCTTGGTGCTCTGATGACATTTGGCTGCTGTGCCCTATGGCAGCCTGACTCAGGTGGCTTCTGTCTGACTGAAGTAGGGTCTGATTGGATCAGGTGGATTTGGCCTGGTTGAGGTGGAGTTGTGGTTTCTGTGGTCAGCTGAGTGTATGTGGGAGTAGGAGAGTTTCAGCTTTGAGCCTGAAAACCTTGGTACAGGCCACTCTACCCCAGGCCTTGGCATGCCAGCGCTGCTATGACGATACGAGGGCCGGTGGAGGTCTTCTGCAATGCCCTCCTAATGTCATGGGGAAATGGGAAATGTCCACTTCTCTCTTGTGTCACTGTCCGGCCCAGCTTCCCCCTGGTAAAGCTTTGAAGGAAATGCAGGGTGCCTGGATGCTCAGTGAGTCTGTCGTCCTGAGGGAACCCTCGGCTACTTTCCTTGCAGATCAATGGGGAGCCGGTTCTGTGGGGCCTCAGGGAATCGGTCTCACATTCCCACTCCATTCTTCACCGGCTGTGTGAGCCTAAGCCCCCGTGCCTCACTTTCCTCATGTAAATTGAGACTAACACTTCGTTGAACCTGTCTTAGATTCATATTTCTGGAGGCAGTACAGATGAATGGAAACCTGAGTCTTCCCTTCCATCAAGCAGATGCCTTGACAGTTCTCTCTTCCTCTTGGGTTGTCTGGTAGCTGTTGGACTTCCACAGAGTTCAGTCTATCAGCATAAAAAGGAAAATGGACAGTGGTACTTTGAGCTGCTACTCTGTGTTTTGTGGGATGTGGCTGCTGGTCCATAGGAAGATTTGTGACCATGAGCAGCTGCCTTTCCAGGCTGGCCACAGGTGCTGCAGTGTCTCCTTCTGAACATAGCAGGACCCCATCTGTGGGTCTGAGAAGTGGGCTTTGGTGTGGAGGAGCTTGTGTTATCTTAGGTTACTGCATCTCTGTCCTCTCCTGAGCCTGGATTCTTAGGACTTTATTCTGTCAGCTGATACAGTCACTCTATGTGGACTGTTGGGATTCCTCATAGTGGGATAATAGGACTGAGGTCATGTTTCTTGGCTACTCCCTCCTCCTCCCCCCCCAAGACAGGGTTTCTGTGTATAACCCTGGCTGTCCTAGAACTAGCTCTGTAGACCAGGCTGGCCTTGAACTCCGAGAGCCATCTGTCTCTGTTTCCCAGGTGCTGGGATTAAAGGCGCATGCCACCCCTGCCCAGAGGTCATGTTTCTAAACTGGACACCTAGCCAGGTGGTCAGCTTTAGGGGACACTGAGCTCTGGGTATGTTTTGGGACATGTTTATAGTTTTTGGGTGCAGAGCTGGGTGCTGGGTTCAGGAGTTGTCTCAGTGGATTGTGGTTTGCTCTTTTGGTTTTCTTGGGATAGGGTCTTGCCTTTTGTGTGGTGGGATCACATTTGTGTACCACCATGGTCAGCTGTGGTTTGTTCTTATGTGAAGATTGCTATAGGAGAGGACAATGTCAGTATGCTGGGACCCTGTCTCCTGGACACCTGCAGGTCTGGGTGTTCTTCCAAAGATCAGCTGCCCTTTGCCCACTGGCATCGTTTTGAAGAATGTTCTCTGGGATCATGTCCTGTGCTGGGCTTTCTTAGAGTTACTATTGATTTTTTCTCCTCTGGACACTTGGGCCAAGTAGGTGGGGTGCCAGGTCCTGAAGTCAGGCCTTGGTCCAGGAGGGGGCTCTTGGTGGTTCCAGTCCAAGGCCAGTGGGTCTTAATAGGGTAGGATAGCAGCTTGAGAGGTTCTACACATACCATAGCCAGCTGTGGGTGGGGGGAGTAATGAGTATTGGTGCACATCCATCTCTGAGAAGGCCAAGTTCTCTTAGCATAGCCTATCAGCCTATCTGTCCATCTATCCTGCCACATTCTGGGGCTCCTCTGGGAGCCATCTGGGTCTCTCCCCATCTGGAGGAAGCAAGGTCATTGAGTAGCCCTCACCTCTGTCCTGGCTGCCCACTGGAGGCCCTGGGTCATCAAGAAGCTTCCAGGAGTAAGGTCATTGACTCTGTCTCAGCGTTTCTCAACCTCTCCTGCAGTCAGTTTGTGTAATGTCTGTCTGAAGTGTCTAAGGGCAGACAGGATGTAGAGGGTGAGGAAGTCTGGGCCAAGTGTGAACCCAGCCCTGCCCTGGAGCCGGGTGCCCCCCCCCCCGGGGGGGGGGGCGCGTTCTGAGTTGCTGTCTCTGCAGCCCCAGGAGGGAGGCTGCGGTTCAGGGGCTGGCCTGTCCCTGCCGTCTGGCAGGAGGTGAGGTAGCTGTGGCTGGGGCTGGATTCTGTGCAATAGTGTCTCTTTCTAAGGATTGCGAAAGTTGAGGGAAGGTTTCTACTTTGGAAGAATTATGCAAGTTTCAACTGAAATGTTTTTTAAAAGTTTCTTTGTTTTGAATCAAAACACAGGCTAGATTACTTCTGTGAGATCTCGGAGAGCTGAGCAGAGGGAGCCTTTTTTCCATGGCTGCCATGAAAGGGAAAGGAATGGTGGGTTTGGGAGCTAAATGCTATTTGATTGGGGGCTTGGGGTCATTGGCTGGGAGGTGCTCTGCTCTTGGTGCCCTTGGTGGTCAGGAGCAGGTTTTGGTCGGTATCCCACCTTGTGGGTCCTGTCCTGCTGACTTGCCTACACTACTCCAGCAAAGCTGTCTTCTGCTTTCTCTTGTGACCCAGTAGGCCTTTTCTAGACCAAGTATTGTGTACCAACGATCTTGCTGCCTGTCGAGGTACTTTGAGAGGTTATCCTAGGTCACCCTCAGGAAGCACTCATGTCACCAGGGGCAGAGAAGTAGTAAATGATTGTTCATAGAGCAGCTCTCTGCAGATGAGGCCCTTCCCCAAACTTTTATGTTGCTGCTTAGAGATGCCTGGGTTCTAGGTTAACTGTTGCCAGTATTCTCTTACTTCCTGAAATAAGGACCAATAATTGGAAGTATTTTAAGTGAGACTGGAAATAATAGTAAAGTGAGGGCAGGAGCCTGTGGCCTTCAGGGATGTTGCACCTGGTTACACAGTGACATTACCAAGTGTCCTGTAAGTAGATTTGGCTGTGCTTGTCTGTGCAGTCTTTTGAGTCACTGACCTGTTTGTGTGGAAACAGATAGAGGGATCTTGGCAAAAGCCCAGAGTCACCTGAGATCTGTCTTGGTGTTTGGCATTTGTGCTGTCTCTGATTTTACTTTTTTGGCTTCTAATGACTGAACGGATGCCAGGACTTCAGTAACAATGGGGATGAGGTGTAGCACCATACCCACCCAGTCTCTTGTGTGTACTAAGGGTGTTGTCTGCTGTCGGTGGTGGTAGGGTATGTTTTGTTGTTGGCTTCTGGGAATGAGTGGGGGTTGATCACAGCTGGGTCTGGGCAGTGGGTGTGGAGGAGTGACTCAGTGCGAGCAAGCAGTCACTGCTGGCGGGGCCCAGGTCGCCAGCGGCTGCGAAAGGGAAGGGAGGGAAGGTTGGAATTATCTTGGTGCCGTTCTTCGCCTATCCATCTCTCTCACCCTGTGCTTTGAAGAAGACTGATTTGGGGGGTACCTGGACCCTGCTTCCAGTTGGAGTGCTTGGAAAGGCCTGGAATGTTTCCTTTGGCTGGAGCTGTGAGCGTCAATGTTCTTCCTAGCCCTCTTCAAGCCGACTGTGGCTTCCTCTGGAACGTCCGTCTGCTGGTCACTGTGAAAGAAGCAGCTCTTGTTGGGAACAGCTTCCTGCAGCTCCCACTCTGCTTGCTGTTTCAGGGAAGTGCAGTAGCCTTGCAAGCATGGGTGTTGGGAGCTGGTTCTATGCCAGGACCTGGTGGAGGTGATGGTGTATTGTTAAGACTTGTGGGCCAGCAGGTGGAGCTGACCTGAGGGCCAGGGTGATAATTGGGCTCTGATGTGGCCCTTCCCCTTCCTGACTTCCCCTGAGTGTTTGTGTGATGTGACAAGGGTTAGGACAGGCCGCCATATGTGAAGTGACAGTAGTTGGGGGGATGGTGAAGTTCCCCAGAGTGGTCTTCCCAGCTCAGGTGAGGAGTTGTGACTGTACCTCAGGTGTAACTGGTGGGTGTCATGTGGTGCTGTCCTGATGCGGTTACATGTGATCCTGTGGTCCCTGTACACTGTGCTGATGGTCTCCTTTGGTGTCAGCTTGTTCCAGTGCTGTGAGGAAAACCGTCGTCAGCTGACAGGTTGTTTCCTAGTGTTGTCTGCACAAGTAAGTCTGTAAGCAGCTGGAGTGAGGAAGTGGCTGTGGCCCATGTAGACCCCTCAGCCTGTACTGGCATTGCTGGCCTAGCTGCTGGGAAGGCCAGTCAGAGTGGATGGCTACCAGCAGAGTCTGTTGGCTCTGCTCTGAAAGTAACATGAGGATATTTTTGTTTTGACTATGGAATGTTGTTGCCTTTTGCTTGTAGACAGAAGTTCTTAGTGCCTGTTTTCATTTCATTTTTATTTTTTGTGTTCATGGTGTGTGTATGCACATGTGTCGACATGCTTGTGTGTTTGTGTAAGCCTTAGGTTGATGTTAGGTGCCCTTCTCTATCCTTCCCCACCTTATTTTGAGATTTGGTGTCTCTGAACCTCAAATTTGCTGTGTTTTGGCTAGACTAGCTGGCCAGCAAGCTCTAGGATCTGCTTCTCTCCCTCCAGTGCTGTGGTTGCAGGCGTGTGCTGCTAGTGTGGGGGCTGAGGGTCTGCACTCAGGTCTCATGCTCGTGCAGCAAGCGTTTTACCTGTCCAGCCATCTCCCTGGATCTTGGCGTCTGTTTTTAGAGATGAGGCTGACGAAGTCCCTCTTGCCTTGCTGGGTGCCCTTTCTTGAGGTGTAGGTAAGGTTGGCCAGGCCTCCCGAAAGTTTAAGGGCCTCATTTGTGAATGTTCTCAGCCCTGGAAGGTATGTGACCTGCAGGAGTTAGGGCACTTAAGGAAACCGATGTGTTTACACAACAGATCTGCTGCCCGTGTGTGTGTGTGTGTGTGTGTGTGTGTGTGTGTGTGTGTGTGTGTGTGCTGACATAAGGGACTTCTCTGGGCCAAGGGCAGCTTGATGGTCCCTATGGTGCAGTCTGAGGATGGGTATACCTGGGTCCTCTCTGTGTAAGTTGTGGGTGGACAGTGTAAACTTGAAAGGGGAGGACAGAGCAGTTTGTTCTGTGCTTACCTTCTACGCCTCCTGTGCCCCTTATCATGGCTGTGGAGAGGCCCTTGCCCCTGACTTGCAGTCTCTCTGGCACCTTGTGGTTCTGTAGATGACCAGGTGGCATTGGACCCGTGTCTAGAATGTGCTGTTACACCGTGCCACCCTGAAGGATTGGCAACTCTGGACCTGTCATGCAACCACAGGCCAGCCGGGCCTTCTGTGATCCAGTTCTGTTTGGGCTGTTGGGGCAGGGTGCTCCTTTTTCCATCTCCTCCATCCCTGGCACCTGAAGGTAGCAGCCTGCTGTATTAGGGTACAAACACTGGGGCACCTTTCTCTGGAATTGAAGAGAGAGCCCTGGGTTGTCAAGAGAGGGACTTGCTTTTTTGGGGAGATGGGAGGGCAGGCTCTTGCTGTGTATATATCACAAGCCAATTCTTGACTTGTGATCCTCTTGCTTTGGTCTTTTGAGTTGAGTTTACAGGTATTTACCACCACTCTGACTGATGTACTTGTTTGTTGAAGGTGAATGCAAGGCCTGGATTTTGATCTCTAGTTCTAGCAGGAGGTAGACCAGGCTGGCATGGCAGGTGGGGGACGGCTGGGCCATACCATAAGAACCAGTGGATAGGCCCTTGTTCCACATATGGTGCTAAGGGTTTGCTTGGACCCTGGTCCTGCAGAAACTAAGTGAGATGCACATTGGAACTTGTGTTATTTGTCCCTGGGATGTTGCCACAGGGCAGCTGCAGGAAGTCCTCCCCTGCTGGACCTTGCTGGGGGTCTCTACCA
Source organism: Peromyscus leucopus (assembly GCF_004664715.2). Lineage (NCBI taxonomy): Eukaryota > Metazoa > Chordata > Mammalia > Rodentia > Cricetidae > Peromyscus > Peromyscus leucopus. The sequence continues at coordinate 153,349,058 of NC_051064.1, read as the reverse complement.
GGGACCTCTACCCTGGCTTGTTTGGCTCTTTTGGGGTGAGGCCTTCGTGGGAGATATCCAGATCTCCATGGCTGGCATAATGTTCTGAGATCTCAGCTGTGCCTTTTCTGGTGCTCGTGGAGACGGTCCCTGTCCTACTGCTGGGCTGCCACCTGGTGTTTGACGGTGTGGGCTGTCTTTTTTCTGCTTCACCTGCTGCCTCCTGCTTCCTGGTGTTACAACGGTGTTGCCCAAACCATTAAAAGAATTATACTCCCAACTTGAATGATATGCAAATGTAGTCAATTAAGCGAGGGGATTTTAATTAGCAGTTTAAGTTCATGTGTGAAGTGCCTTGCCTTAATTACTTGACAGTTTTGTTGTAAATTTGCTAAGTTTTTTTTTGCAGAACTATCAAAACTGTGATTTTTTTTTTTTTAACATCCTTCTATGCAATAAGTGTCGCCCAGCTTGCCTGACCCTAGTGGGTTTGTCTCGATTCATAAAGCTCTTTAAACTGTGAAAACAAGGTGGACCTTGTGGATTGCCTCCACACGGCTCCGTTAGTTAGGTCATGCTCCTTGTTTTCCTGTCACAGGCTGGCAAGGTGACTCCCTGGGCTTCCCTGGTGGATGACAGGAGAAGCCTCCTTTGCTTGGGTCTAGTGTTAATAGAGCACATGTATTCTACCCAGGGGCAGCTGGATGCCTAGAATGGGAGTCAGGAAGGTTAGACTGGGTTGGGGAGCTATGTGGGTATGGGACAGCAAGGGGCCCGTGTCTTGTTAGGTGAGGTATGTATTGTATGCAGTTGGCCATCCCTAGACACTGTTTTCAGAGCCTTGGTGTTTACAGTTCCATTTAGAGGAGGTGAAGAGTACTAATTTTTGACCGTCTTTGGCTACCTGAAAGCCTTCAGGTCTTTGCCTTGATCTCCTGAGCTAGAGAGTGGTTTGCATGACACTGCAGTCCAGACAGCCTGCTCACGTCTAGGTTCTGTCTACCAGGTTCCCTTTTCAACCACTGATTCTGAATCCCTCCTACCTACCCTACCAGGATGTTTTAGTGTGTAATGGGTAGTTGTTATTATTGGTTCTTTTGGTTGGATTTAGAATTTGCTTTAATTTGCCTGTTGTTGCTATCATCTCTGTTATGAGGAAAGAGGTTTCCTCTCTGGCTTGCTTGTGTGTGTGTGTGTGTGTGTGTGTGTGTGTGTGTGTGTGTGGTTTTTCGATACAGGATTTCTTTGTGTAGCCTTGGCTGACCTAGAACTAGCTATGTAGACCAGGCTGACCTCAAACTCACAGAGATCTGCTTGTCTTTGCCACCTGAGTGCTAGGATTAAAGGCATGTGCCACCACTGCCTAGCTCTCCTCTCTGGTTTATAATGCCCCTCAGATTTAACTCTAGTCATATGATGCCTGATGATGCAGGTGTGTCCTGAGGAACATAGTGTTAGGTGGTTTTTGTTGTTGGGTGAACATTTGTTAAGTGTGCTTACATAGATCTAAGTGGTATGACTGACAACATACTTGGGCTCTGTCATAGCCCAGTCTGCCAAATCTATAGACTGTGTACCTGTACCTGTGTAGGCAGTCAGAGAATGATGGGTAAATTCTCATGCATCTAAATGTGTCTATGCATACAAAAGGTACAGTAAAAATGTTAGGTGGGAGCTGAATGTGGTGGCATAGGCCTATAATCTCAGCATTTGGGAAGCCGAGGCATGAGGATGGCAAGTTTGAGGCCAGCTTTGGCTACATAGTAAGACCCTGTCTCGAAGAAAGGAAAGAAAGAAAGAAAATACCAGGTGGTAGGAATTTTTGAGCTCCATCATTATCTTGTGGAACCCTTTTTGTGCATGTGGCCTATTATTAAAGCATTGGCTTGAGGTAATAGGCCTGCACCTGCCTGGGGTTGGTCTATTTTCTAATTTAAATATATTATATATAAATATATAATATTGGTTTTTCGAGACAGGGTTTCTCTGTGTAGCTTTGCGCCTTTCCTGGAACTCTTTGGAGACCAGGCTGGCCTCGAACTCATAGAGATCCGCCTGCCTCTGCCTCCCGAGTGCTGGGATTAAAGGCGTGCACCACCACCGCCCGACTCTAATTTAAATATTTAATTTGGATTGGGTTTTAGGTAATTTAACTTGACTCTAAAGGGAGAAAGTGATCTTTTCCTCTGTAGAGTATTTGTGGGCTGAGGATGGTGGGCCAGGACTCAGCAGGGTTGCCCTGCAATATGAATCACCACTGTCCACTGGTTCTGCTCTGTTCTGGGTATCCCAGCCTTCTGGCTAAGGTGTGTCTGGGACACTTTCCAAAAGCAAATGTCAGTGATGAGGAGGGGCTGGAGAAGGGGATACCTGGTTCCTGCATCTGAGAGGATGTTGTGCTAGTGAAGAGAGAAGACTTGTAGAACTGGGCAGGGCTGGTGGTCGATTTTAAGATGGGAGTGTCTTTGGCTCAAAGAGATTATCTGATACTGAAAAAAAAAAAAAGTAGGTGTTACATAAAGTTCTTTTTCTTCATTGGCAAGATGTTAGACCATCGTAGTAATATAGCAAGGACATACTGAGGCCGCATTGTATTGTTGGAACCTGGCTGACCACTCACGTTCCTTGCTGCAGACCATGTTAGTGGTGTGTCAGGAAGAATTGCCTCATCCTGTCCTTTATGAGGACATCAGGTAATGGGTGGAGGGTTCTTCTGCATGTTCTGGGTCCTGTCTTTTCCACTGGGAGAGATGATTTTTCTTTGGCCTCTACCTTCAGCCTCCATGCTTGAGATGAAGCCCTGTACAACTCCACCTCAAACAGTTACAGAATTGTGTAGCTGTGAACTTCCCTGGCTGTACCTAGACCCTGCAGTACATTGTGTGCTCTAGATGACAATTGGCATGGGTGCTGCCTCAGGTAAGGATTTGCTCCCCTCCTCCACCTCTATTGCTTTCAGCTTCAGCTCATAAAGTTTTGGAGATTCTGAAAGCAGGGCCTTGCTGGGTTCCTCCTTCCCCTGTCCAGAGCATGGAGAACTCAGAGCCCTTGTGCACTCCAGTGGTGCCCACAGGGGTATTTGTCTTTCACTGATTATGAGCCTCTCACCAAGCCACTTCACTTCTAGGCCTGCTCCAGATTTACCTGAAGCTCATGCCCAAGACACACCCAACTGCATTCTATATTCTTGTTTCAAGAGCCCAAACACCATCTACATAAGAACAGGGACACAGCAAAGCCACACAGCAGTGACACTGAGCCTGCCAGTGAGACAAGAGTACCCTGAGAGCAATATTGCTGACTCTACGGGGACCAACCCATCCTCCACTCACAGGAGCTGGAGGTGGGAACAAAATGGCACACAATGGGAATTCCAGGGTATGCTGCATTTCTTCCTAGTTCTGGAGATGACACTGGGCCCTGAACATGACACATATTCCATCACTGAGCTCTACACCACAGGATCACATACTGCATTTTTTGACAGTGCACAGGCATTGGTGATATTACATATTGCCATACTGAAGCTTCTGCAAAATATGTAAAACAAGGACTAAAGCATCATGTACAATTTAAAAAAAAATAAAGTGAGCCCTTGAGATGACCCATTGGGAAAAGATGCTTACTGCCAAACCTGATGGGCTGAATTTGATCCCTGGCCTTGAACTTGCTGTGTAGCTGTGACCATTCCATTCTTTATTCTCCTGCCTCTGGTGCTGTGGTTGTAGGTGTGTGCTGCCACACTTACAACACTGTCCCTCCCACCTCCCCGAGACAGGGCTTCTCTGTGCGGGGCCCGCTGCCCTGGAACTCACTTTATAGTTCAGGCTGGCCTTGAACTCAGAAATCTGCCTACCTCTGTTTCCCAAGTGCTGGGATTAAAGGAGTCGTCGTCGTCGTCGTCGTCGTCGTCGTCGTCTCCAGTTAATTTCATTCCCTTCAGCACTGCTCCTTCTGTTAGCCCTCACACCCACTACCCCTTGAAAGTCTGCATCTGTCAATCCAGCGGCTCTAGGAACCTTAGCTAAGTACAGCAAGTTAGGATTGCCTGCCGGTGACTGGTTTTGTTCTTTGAGCAGTGTCTGTCTCCAAGGTTTTTTCATATGTATCAACCAACCTATCTTCCTCCCTCTTTTTGAGCTAGTATCTGGCTATGGCCATGTAGCCCATACTGGCCTCAAAGTCAATGAACCTACTGCCTCGGTCTCCTGAATTTGGTCTCCCCTCCCATCATCCCCTCTCTTCTCTTCCTTTTTTTTTTTTTTAAAAAAAAAAAAAACTGAACGTTCCATTATCTCATTGTATAACATTTCTTTTATCTATTCATCTACCTGTGGATCCTTGGGTTGTTTCCACTTTGACCTGTTGCAAATAGTGCTGTGACCAGGGTTGCATAGACAGAGTCTCCACTGTCAGCATTTTCAAGTATTCTGGGGTATCCTTGAAGTGAGGCTGCTAGATCACTGTAGTTGCATTTATTTTCTACTCCCAATACATACAGTTGTATTTTTTGTAAATCTGTGGGTGTTCTTGAATATGTGTGTGTGTGCATGCACGCACATGTGTACTGTGTATAGCATGAGTACATATGTACCATGACATGCAGGTGGAGGCCATTCAAGAGTCAGTTCTCTTCTGTCACCATGTGGGTTCTAGGGATGGAATACTCAGGTTAGTGCGTTTGCCAGCAAGGACCTTTTCCCTGATTTCTCTTGTTTTTGGTACTAGCCACCCTAATGAGTGTAAGGTGGCACTTGGTGGTTTGATCCGTGCCTCTGTGGTGTTGGTGATGTTCAACACTTTGCCATTTGTCCATTTTGACTGAGGTGTCTTACTGACTTTTTTTTTTTTTTTTTTTTTTTTTTTTTTGGTTTTTCCTGACAGGGTTTCTTTGTAGCCCAGGTTGTCCTGGAACTCACTCTGTAGACCAGGCTGGCCTTGAACTCACAGAGATCCACCTGTGATTAAAGACGTGAACCACTGCTGCCCAGCTGAAGCATACTTCTTACCACAGTTCTGCATTCCTTGTTGGTAGGGATCACCACTGTCTCAGCCTCTGATTTCTAGAAAATGGGAGAGGAGTACAGGGCCTCCTCTCTGGGTCAGAACACATTCCCTCACCTTCATTTTCTCTGGAGGGAGCATCTGTCTGTCCAGCTTGGCTTTAGGAAGGAACTGGCCAGAGCCTGCCCCTCCCAACTAAGTGTCTTGGCTCCAGGTACCATTTCATGTGCCTCAGTATACTTTTCCCCTTTACCGGGGTTACTTCATTCATGGCCTCCTCTTGGGCCATGCTAGACTGGTTTGGTTTTACTCATTAGGGAGCCTGTGAGTGACAGGTGACCCTGCTGGGTGTGCCTGCTGTTGGGCTCCAGCACCTCATGGTGTGGAGAGTCTGAGTGTGCTGTTAACTACCGTAGTTCACATACATACCCCATACAGAGCCCCTTTGTTTCTCCCTGAAGCCTGATAGCCTGGCTAGCTGCCTTTCCTTACAGCAACACATCCAGAACCTGGGATTATCTTCTAGGGCCTGACTCCTATCCTAGGGTTGTTCTGCACAAGCTGGTTACTCAGCCCAGCCAGCTGCCATTCCCAATGTTGGTTTGTAAATACCTCTCTTGACCTGGTAGCCTGGTAGCCTGGCAGCCTGGCTGAGGTGACAGGACAGTTTTGTCAGGCTTGATCATAATTGTTGAATGTTATTGAGGGAAGCTAAGAGAGCAGGCCAGGGTGGTTCTTGAAAACAGGGCCCTTTCCTTTTGTTTTGCAAATAATGTTAGGATCCCCTGCTAGCAGTGGGGGTAGTGATACTAGTGGGATTCCAAAGGCAAGCCTGGTGCCTGGAGTAGGGCTGGTAGCCTTTGACCTGCAGCCACCAGGAAGGTGGCTCTTTGTGTTTGGCTTTTTACAGAAAGGGAGAGTTGGTAGACTGTTAGGCCAGCACTTTCTCACCAGCCCTGCCCGTGATTGGCTGGTTGGTGAGTCAAAGCCACTGACTGACCCTGCTGTTGTGGGAAGAGTTTTCACCTCCTTCCCGTGAATGGTAGCCTAGCAGCGTTTTGTGTTTCTAGCCAAGTGCCAGCTTCTTGGAGCTTAGAACAAATCTGTTTAGTGGTTAGGGATGTAAGATCCTAAGTCATAGCTGGGCTTGGATCACTCATTCTGTGATCCTGGGTCATGACATTGCTGTACAGAGGAATTTGAACACCCTGTGAACAAACACTTAGACAATGTTGTGTTGTGTGGCATCTTGAGGACTTAGTTCTTTTGGCCTTTTTTTTTTTTTTTTTTTTTTTAGCCAGCTATATTCCACCAGCAATCTCAGAAGCCACAGTGACTGAGCACAAGTGATCTGGCTTGAGTGCAGGTATGTGACCCAAAGCCAGCTGGGACACCTCATCAGTGATGGGTGCCACCAGGCACAATGAAACATGGAGTTCACTAGGCATACCAGGCCAGAATCCTGCCTGTCCATTGGAGCCTACGCTGGTGATTCTTGATATTACCAGGGCGCTCCTAATTGTTTCCTCTAAGGTAGAGGCCTTTTGTTAGGTGCATCTGTTTGGGATACTTGGGCCATTCCTGCCCTTGCTGCTCTAGGGGCACAGGTTGAAGATGTTGTGAGCTTTGGGGTCTAGGTGACCAGGTGGGTATAGTTGCAGCTAGCTGCTGCTCCTGGTAAAGGAACTCACTTCTCTGAGTTCACATGGTACCTACCACAGTTCAGAGCAGGGACTGTTGAGGCATGTCCACTTTTACTGTTGAGACAGTGGTTTGGAGATAACCTCACAGTGAATGATATTGCTTGATCTTCATGGGGGAATTCTCTGGAAAAGTGTTTTTCCAAGAAGCAAGCTAGGCAGTGTGGGCAGCACCTTAGAGATGTCGGTTTCTGCCTGCTGCTCTGGGGCTGAGAGCTCAGGAGAGAGGAGCCAGTGGGAAGCAGCCTTTGCCAAGTTCTAAAGGGGACTGTAGAATCCCACCCTCCTGCCCCTGCCTGTGCAGGTTACAGTACATTGTGCATTCATCAGTCACTGAGCTGGAATTTAGTTCTAACTTTAGCTGGGGTTTGTTATAATTGAGGAAATTTTGGGTTTTTGTAGTTGGACGTTGTTCTGTTTTGGATCTGATGCTTCTGCCTGTTTCAGAGATGCCTCTGACTGGCTCACTGAATGAAGTGTACTCATTGTCATGCTAGGGCCCTTCTCTGGTCCTGACACTCCTGCAGCCTGATGCTGTTTTGTGTGTGCTGTCTCTGAGGCTGAAGGAGGAGAGGGACTGACCTGTTAGTGAGCTTGCCTGTCTTTAGTTTAAGACTTTTTGTTTTGAAGAATCTTCAAATTGTTAGGAGAGCCATGTGGGAAACCTTTGTGTGTCATGATCAGCTTTTGCCTGTTCTCTGCTACCTCACTTATTTTGCCTAATGTGGTAGTTCTCAACCTTCCTAGTGCTGTGACCCTTTAATACAGTTCCTCTTGTTGTAGTGACCCCCCCCACATATTATTATTATTATTATTATTATTATTATTATTATTATTATTATTTGGTTTTTCAAGACAAGGTTTGTCTGTGTAACAGTCCTGGCTGTCCTGGAACTCACTCTGTAGACCAGGCTGGCTTTGAACTCACTGAGATCCACTCTGCCTCCTAAGTGCTGGGATCAAAGGCGTGTGCTGCCACCACTGCCCGGCATAAAATTACTTTTGTTTTGGCTTTATAACTGTAATTTTGCTACCTGTTAGGAGTTGTAATTAAATATTTTTGGAGGTGGAGGTTTGCCAAAGGGGTCATCACAGGTTAAGAACCTCTGCCCTAAGGTATCCTTTTATAGTTGCTTTGAAAAACAGGGCTTTGTTGTGTAGACCAGACTGGCCTTGAACTCAGAGATCTGCCTGTCTTTTCCTCCTGAGCAGTGGGATTAAAGGTGTGTGCCACCATTCTTGGCAACCACCCCCTCCCCCTTTTTAATTTTTTGGTGATAGTCGTTAGGTTGTTCAGGCAGTGGTGTCCTTTCTCCAAGACATGACTGAGTGGGAAAGTGCCCTGCTGCTGCCCTGCCTCAGCCACATTCCTCCTGAGCCTTGCTAAGCCAGGTGTTCAGGAACTTGATGGCACTTGAGGTGTTTGTACTCTACTTTGGGAACCTTTCCCATCTGTGGTTACTAAGTAACTAAGGAAAAGACTTTTGGCTCTTGTAGTCCCCTGTCCTCATGAACTTTGTTCCTTGTGATCCTGCCTGGCCCCGTCATGCTGCTGCCTTTGAGGCATAGCTCTCTGCTGCGAAGAGTACCCTGTCTTCCTGTCACCATATCACAGTCATTTTACTGTGTATATTGTCATGTCTCTGGTCCTCCATTGTTTCTGTTGATAACTTTTAGAGAACTAGCACCCTCCTCCCCCAGTGTCCCAGATTCCCTTTCTTGGCCCATGCTGTTACTTGCTTACTTCTGATTGGGAGACTGCATGATTCTACTGTTTGAGACTCAGCCCCACTATTCTCCCTGGAGAGCCCATGCTGTCACCATCAGAGCTGCCATCCACGGTGGCTGATGCTGGTCCATTGCATTGCTGGTGAAGCCCAGTTATCTGATATATTCTCAAGTCTCCCATCACCAAGCTTGGGTTGTACAAATGGCTGCTTCCAGCAAAATCTTCTGCCAAATATCTGATCTGTGTGTGATTGTTGGTTGTCTTTATAGTATCCTTGATGGTAAGAACCATGGGCTCCCTCTCTTTTCTGTACTTCCTCCTGTCCCTTGGTTCTGTCAGTATGGCCAAAGTTACGGCTTACCTACCTGATACTGTCTCTGGAAGCTGTCCATCCTGTTGTGCCAGTTGGAATTTCACTCTCCCTGGTAGTGGCTGTGCCTAGACATGCATTTGGGACTCCTCCTCCTCTGTGCTGTGCCTTTTGCACACCATACAGGGTACTCTGGGTTTCTTCAGGAAGGTGGGTGTGGATGGCTAGTGAATGGATATGAGAAGGGAAAGAAGATACTTAGGTGCTGAGGATTTCAAAACTCTCTCCTTTTTTCAGACTTTATTTATTTTTTAATTAAAGTGTAACTGATTATGATTGTATCTTTGTATATATGCACATTAGTGCCAAGTAACTGGAGAGGCCAGAAGAGGGTGTCAGACCCCAGAGCGGGAGTCGCAGGTGTTTGTTTGTAAGGCATCTGATCTGAAGTCTGCAGGCACTCTTCACTGAGCCCTCGCTCCAGCCAAGGGTGACCACAGACAACTACCCACAGTTCTCTCCATCAGCTCTGCTGTCCAAGACGGTTCCCTTTAGTTTTTAAAATAAAATGTATCTCACTTTGGGCTGTCAAGATGGCTCATCGGGTAAAGGTGGGTAAAGACTCTTGTTACCAGGCCGGCAACCTGAGTTCAGTTCCTAGAACCCCGTGGAGCAGAGGAAGAGAAAGGTGTCTGTCTCCTTCCCATAAGCTGGCATCTGACCGCCACATGTGCGCCATGGCATGTGTGTTCTACTTCTCAAAAATGTAACAACAATACAATTAAATTTATCTTGCCTTAAAATTTTGAAAGTGATCTAAAATAAATAAATATTTTATTTTATAAAATAAATAAACGTTCAGTTCATTCTTAGTTTCCCCAGGAAAGCTAAGAAAGTTTTGAGTGTTTTGAGTGGATCCCTGGTTCCTAAAACAGTCGCACGGTTGATTGTCCACTGGGCTCTGCAGGACTCCCAGCAGATGTCTTCTAGCCTGGGCAGCTAGAAAGCTCATGGGCCTTGTTTTCATTGGCTACCACCTGCCTAGGCCCTGCCCTCCTACTCTTTTTTTTTTTTTTCCCGAGACAGGGTTTCTTCCTTGTAGTTTTGGTTCCTGTCCTGGAACTCACTCTGTAGACCAGGCTGGCCTTGAACTCACAGAGATCCCCCGGCTCTGCCTCCCGAGTGCTAGCGCCTGGCTTCCTGCTCATTTTGTTGCCTGTTAAGGATGTTCGTCTTCTGAGCTGCCATCCCCTGCATAATACAACACTAGACAAAATCAGAGAGCTCAGTGATTGGTGTTTAAAGAAGAGCCAGAAAGAGTGCCAGCCATCTAACATGGCTGCCCTTGGGCCTTCTGAGCACACTCAGGGACTCTTCCTTCAGGCCCAGCTGGTATCCCTCCTCTGGTTGTAGAGCATTTGGTGATTGTAGCTCCCCAGGAGAGATTAGAATTAGAAGAAAGGGAGGGTTGCTGAAATTCTAGATATTTTTGTGATGTGATTTGGTTTAATTTGCTTTAGTTGCTATGTGAACCACATACACTGACCACACTGTCCCAGACCTCGGTTCAGAACACTGAGATGCAGGCCAAGATTGCTGGCTCCACACCAATGCCACACTGAACAAAATGGGCATTAATGAAGGAAAGGCAGGAGGCCCCAAAGGACAAAGGAATCTTGAGCCCTCTTTATTGTTTTTATTTATTTTTGAGACATGGTTTCACCATGTAACCTTGGCTGTTCTGGAACTCACTATATAGACCAGGCTGTCCTAGAATTTCCAGAGATCCTCTTGCTTCTGCCTCTGAGCACCAGGATTAAAGATATGTGCCACCATGCCAGACTTGAGCCCTCTTTTAAAGGAGAGTTTGCTGAAAGTAATTTTATTTTTTAAACATTGTAGGTTATTTTTTTTTTGTTTTTTTTGTTCTTGTTTTTAATGTTATTAGATGGGGTATACCTTTAGTCCCAGCATTTGGAAAGGAATTGGAGGCTAGCTTGATCTACATGGTGAGTTACAGGCCAACCAGGTACACAATGAGATCCTGTCTCAAAAACATTGTTATTGAACTGGGTGGTGGTGCATGCCTTTAATCCCAGTGTTTGGGAGGCAGAAGCAAGCAGATCTCTGTGAGTTCAAATCCAGACTGGTCTACAGAGCTGAGTTCCAGGGCAGCCAGGGCTACACAGAGAAACCCTGTGTAGAAACAAACAAACAAAAAACATTGTTATTGTGTGTCTCTGTTTGTTTGGGGGGGCCCATTATGTTCAAGTGCCAGCTTATGTGTGGAGAATCAGAGGACAATTCTTGCCCCCCACTGTGTGGATCCCAGAGATCAAACTCAGATTGTCAGGCTTATCGACAAGTTCCTTTACCTGCTGAGCCATCTTTCCAGCCCCCCCCCCCCATCTTATTTCTTTTTAGTTTTTTAAGACGGGGTCTCTGTAGCTCAGCTGACCTTGGACTCTCAGTGATCTTCCTGTTTCAGCCTTTGGAGTGCTGTAGGTATGAACGATCTCATACTTGGCTCAATTTTAATTTTTTGTTTAAAAAGTTATTGAGGCCAGGTGTGGGGGTGGCGCACACCTTCAATAGCAGCACTCAGGAGGCAGAGGCAGGTGAATCTCTGAGTTTGAGGTCAACCTGGTTTACAGAGTGAGTTCTAGTACAGTCAGGGATATGTAGAGAAACCTCTGCCTTGAAGACCCCCCTCTCCCGCAAGAAAAGGAAAGAAAGAAAAAAGAAAAGTAACCGGGTGGTGGTGGAGCATGCCTTTAATCCCAGCACTCGGGAGGCAGAGGCAGGCGGATCTCTGTGAGTTCGAGGCCAGCCTGGTCTCCAAAATGAGTTCCAGGAAAGGCGCAAAGCTACACAGAGAAACCCTGTCTCGAAAAAAACCAAAAAAAAAAAAAAAAAAGAAAAAAGAAAAAAGAAAAGTTTATTGAGGGGGCAGTGGACTGAGGAGTTGCTAGAGTATTGCCTGTAGCTTCAATTTAACTTTTGATGTGCCTTTCTGTTATTTCTCAGACAGAAGCCTTGAGGGATCTTCTGGGAGTTGAGGAGAGGAGGGTGTGGCCACATAGCAGCTCTCTGGGGATCTCTTTACACCGTGTACAAATGCCCCACAACAATCAGATGTATGAGGCAAGTGTTGAGAAGTAGTAGGAAGTCTATAAACAGCTGAGCAAGGGTTAGCAACATTGTGCTCAGTGGCAAGTATCAGCCTGGCAGGCTGTGAGACCAGCTGGGGCTACATAGTGAGACCTTGTCAAAAGGAAGGAAGTGGGAAGCATAGATCAACGTGCCTGTGGCCAATTAGTTAGACAAAGTGGGGTCCTGAATGTCATCATCTGACCATTGGCACTCAGGGTCTGGGGCATGTAGGAGTCCTTGACTAAGGGTAAACACATAAATAGAAAGCCTATACTTGGTACAGCCAACTCAGAAGCAGGAACTGACCTAAGGAATATTGCAGGAAGGGGCTAGTGCATGGAAGCAGTCATATGGCCACTGGGCAGTCCCAGGCAGTCACCACAAATTAAGCTCAGTCAGTTTTCCAGTGAGGTGACAAAAACGGTTTACAGGTTTATTTCGGCTCATGGTTTCAGAGTTTTTGATAAGCCTGTAACAAGCAGAAATAGCATGGCAGAGGAATACTGTTCAGCATGTGGCAGCTAGGAAGCCAAGACAGAAGGAAGAACCAGGAACAAGAAATCCTTCAAGGACCCATCTCTAGTGACCCACTTCCTCCAATTAAATCCCTCCTCCTAATGTAGTTTTCACCACCTTCTGATTAATTAAACCAATGATGACGAAAAGGATTACTTCCCCCAAACCTGGGTTTCAGGGTAGTGCTCTGTCCTCACCTCACTTCCTGTCTGGGCCATTGATTTCTGCCCTGAAGTTGCCTGTCTGACCTCATTTCCCCTCTGCTTTGTGTGTGTCCCCGGAGTCACTTGTCTCTACTTTCGCATATCCTGGGTTTGCTCAGGGTCTCCGGCTGCTCTGCCTCTGCTGTAGTGCTCTCCTCTGCCTTTGAGCATCGTTCTCTTTGTGGTGATTTAACTACATGGCCTGCATCCCCGTCTGCAGCTAGTTGTATTCTCCGGGCTTTTCTTCATTCTGAGTGTATCTGTGTCTTTTCTGATGTGAAGCTCCATGAGTCTCTATTCCTTCATCAAAGTGACCATAGCATGCTGTATGAATGGGAGTCTGGGAGGTCAGGCTTTTGGTGTTGCCTGGTTGGGCTTTTTTTCCAGGCTGGCCAGAGATCCATCTGCTTCTGTCTCATGAGCACTGGGGTTAAAGATATGTGCTATCATTCCTTGTGCATAGCTGGGTATTTAATTTTGCATCCAGGGTTGGTTGGACTGGAAGTAGTTTGCTTGCCTGACTCCAGTTAACATTGAGCCTCCAGTGTCCTTGTGGAGAAGACCAGTGCCATCTGACATGAGCCTTTGCACATGACCTGCCTCTTTGTATTTATTGGGAGCTTCTGAGACCTCTTGACCTGGGCTCTGAAGATCATGTAATGGGCTCAGGGCTGGGAGGCTTTGTCTCTGTGCAGCCTGTCATTTCCCGGCTAGTGGTCTTTTCTCGCTTCTTGAGCCTCTGTTTTTCTTTTTCATTTTTGGTTTATCAAGACAGGGTTTCTCAGTGTAGTCTTGGCTGTCCTGGAATTCGCTCTGTAGATCAGGCTGGCCTCGAACTCACAGAGATCTGCCTGCCTCTGCCTCCCAAGTGCTGGGATTAAAGACTTGTGGCACCGCTGCCTAGCGAGCTTTTGTTTTCCTTCGCAGCCCCTTCTGATTGGATATTGGTCTTCCTGTGTGGCTGGTGCTTTTTCCTCATTGCTCTCTTAGTACTGTTTTCTGGAGATTTGTTTTCAGCTGACTACTTTAGTTTATGGAATTTTGTTTCAATTTTTAAAAGGAAGTTCTCTATCTCTCTCTCTAAAAGCTTCTGTCTTTAGAATATACTGTACTGTTTCCTGTTTGTCACCGTTTTTAATGATATTTACTTTTCTGGCTTCCTCTGACTCCTTTTCCATGGTTAATGTTGCATCTCCTTTCCATGCATCTCTTTCCATGTTGGCACTTCTTGGCCTGACGGTCTTGTCAGGGCTGAAGTAGTCAGGGCGCGTGTGTGTGTGTGTACACGTGTGTGTACACGTACACACGTGCATGCATGCGCATATACACACACACTCACTCACACTCAGGAGTGTACATATATGTGTATGCTCACTTGTGTGCACTTGCTACAGGGTACATATAGAGGCCAGAGGACAACATGAGGAAGTTGGTTCTCTCCTTACACCATACAGGTCTCCCTGGTGGAACTTAAGTCATCAGACTTAGTGGCATGCACCTTTACTTGAGCCATCCCATCATCCTGTGAAGCTAGGGGTTTTTCTGGTGCTGCTGCTGCTGCTGCTGCTGCTGCTGCTGCTGCTGCTGCATCTTATAATATCACATGCAGCTGGATTTGCAAGTTTTTAGGTAGGTGTCAATGTTACACATTTTTTTTAATTACATTTTGCTTTATTTTGTGCATGTGTGAGTGTGTCAAAGCATGCATGTGGAGGACTTGTAGGAGTTGATTTTCTTCTTCCACCATGTGGATCCAGAGATCAAACTCAGGTTGTCAGGCATGGTGGTGAGTGCCTATACCTGCTGAGCTATCTTACTGGCCCAGGTAACATTTTAAGCATTGGAGGAGGAGGTGGTGATTTGAAATGGCAAGTACATTAATGCCATGTATTTGTGACTTTAACCAGAAGTCCTCAGATAATCAGGACTTCTCTTTTCAGAATGTCTTACGACTTTTGTATTTGTGTGCATGTGTGCATTCCTGACCTCAGTGTCTGTAGCAGGCACAATCTTGGTGATATTTGGAGGAATGACTCAAATATCCCATTCTAGGATTTTAAGATTTAACAGTCCTCAGAGCATAGCTAAACATAGAATCTTTTGTTTATGGTGCAGAATTAAAAAAAAAATGGCAACTATAAGACACGTGGACGTGGTTTCATGAAAAAAGGCTCAAACTCTTGCCAGAGGCTGGGGCTGCAGTTCAGTGACAGAGTGCTTGTCTAGTGTGCACAGTTTCTGTCCCCAGCACAACCCTCAGGATCAGAACCAAGAACAGCCATTTAGTCAAGAGCATGGATCACAGCGAATTCTGGTTTCCTTTTTTCTTTTCCTGTTTTTGACTCTCTCCACCCCTTCAGTGCTCTTGGTTGGTCTTATCCCTTGATGATCTCCCTGCATCCTGTGCTTGGTGGAACCTAGAGTCTTGTACTTATCAGGCAAGTGCTTACCTCTGAGTGGTGGACAGAACTGATTGTTCAAGGCCCCGTATGGCTGTTAGCAGGCACTTGGTCCAGGGTTGTTCCTGCTTGAGTCTGGATCAATTTATCTCATGTTTTTCTGGACCAAAGGCTCAAGTGTGAGCTTTGGAGTCATACCATGGTTACTGCTGCTGCTTCTTGTTGTTTTTTAATCAAGACAGGGTCTCTGTATAGTTCTGGCTGTCCCAGAACTCACTTTGTAGACACAGGCTGGCCTTGAACTCAGAGATCTACCTCTGCCTTCCAAGTGCTGGGATTAAAGGCATGTGCCACCATCACCAGACACAATATGACTTTTTTCTCTTTTTTGGTTTTCCATGACAGGGTTTCTCTGTGTAACAGTCCTAGCTGTCCTGGAACTTACTTTGTAGACCAGGCTAGTCTTGAACTCACAGAGATCCACCTACCTCTGCCTCCTGAGTGCTGGAATTAAAGGAGTGTGCCACTACGCTGACCCACAATGTGGCTTAAGTGGTATGTTCCAGATTCTTTGGTTGGAGGTAAGGCCTGAAAAATGTGTATTTCTGACAAGTTCCCAGGAAATGTGGTGGTTACTACTGCTTTGTGGGCCACAGTAGCCCTTCCTGCTTAAGTAAACAGATTTCAGAGGCCCAGGGCTGTGCCTGCTCCTGCCTGTACTGTTTGTGGCTGCTTTTGTGATACCACAGCAGAGTTGGAGCTGTGAGTCAGAACACATGTCCCCAAAGTCACACACACTGATTTGGCCCTTTACAGTGATCTAGAAAAGATGTGATTGCAAAACTGTGCTGCTTTGTTTTTGTGAAATGTTTTGGCATGGAAAAGGATATATTTGGAATTATTGTTCATGGAAGAAGAAATGGTGACTTTTTGCTGCTAGGGTCTTGACCTGTGGAAAATACTTAAAGTTGTAGAACAAATCAAAATCTAGCTATGAAGGGTCCAGCTGGGGTGATAGCTACGTAATTATTTCAAAGGGCTTTTTGAAGTATAACTAACAAGAAAGAAGCTGCAGTTCATTCTGTGTTGGTTTTGTGGATGGATTCAGGATTTGGGAAGAGCTGACATCCTAACTTCTCTGTCTGGTGATAGAGGGCAGAGCTCTCTTTCCTAGGCTGCTTTCCATCATTCTCAGAGTATTTTGTAATTTTCTGTGCACCGGTCTTCCACACCCTTTGTCATGCTGATCTCACAAGTTCTCCTCTCCTCTTTCTCTTGAAAGAAAAAAAGAAAAGAAAAATCAATGATTGATGTGTTGTGGTACAGTTTACTTTTGTGTGTTGATCATGTGACCTACACAGCCTGGCTAAAGTCCCTAACTTGAATAGGGTTTGTAGGTTTCCTTTTTCTTTTTAAAATTATTTACTTCTTTTTATTTTATGTGCATTGTTGTTTTGCCTGTATGTACGTTTGTATGAGGGTGTCAGATCCCCTGGAACTGGAGTTACAGACATTTGTGTGCTGCCTTGTGGTTCTGGGGATTGAACCTGAGTCCTTTGTAAGAACAGTCAGTGCTCTTAACCACTGAGCCATCTCTCCAGCCCTTGTAGGTTTCTTTTTGGGATGGAGTCTTCACTGTATAGCCCAGGCTAGCCTGGAGTTCGTGATCATTCTGCCTCAGCTTCCCAATTGTGGGAGTGTAGGTGTTTGTCATCACTCTGGGCCACTGGTGTACTTTTTATCATGAATGGATGTTGGAGTTTGTCAGATTGATTATGGTGAGTGATGAAAAATATTTGTTTACTTATTTAAATTTATTACATTTATTTGTTTGTTTGTTTGTTATGTATGTATGTATGTATGTGGGCTTATATACAAGCCACGATGTTTGTATGGAAGTCTGAAGACAACTTGGGAGTTGTTTTTCTCCTTTTATCATGTAGGTACCAGGGAGTAAACTTGGATCATTGGACTTGGAAACAATGCCTTTACTCTCTGAGCCGGCTTGCCAGCTCAGGACTTTAAAGTAGTTTTCATGAAGGGCATGGTAGCTGGTCTGTAGTTGGAATGCTTTTTCCCCCTGAAATTTTGGATTTTTAAGTTTTGGATTATTAAGAAGTGTCCTCTTGGGGGCTGGAGAGATGGCTCAGAGGTTAAGAGCACCGACTGCTCTTCCAGAGGTCCTGAGTTCAATTCCCAGCAACCACATGGTGGCTTACAACCATCTGTAATGAGATCTGGCGCCATCCTCTGTATACATAATAAATAAATAAATCTTAAAAAAAAAAAAAGTGTCCTCTCTTCATAAATGTGAAGAAATAATTTTTTTTTTTTTCTGAGTGTTTGGTAAAAGCTGGCAGGAAGCTGGGTTAGTCTGGTGCTATAGGCAGGTTTACAGCTTCTGCAGCCCATAGGTTAGCTACTCTTATGATAGTTAAGCCGGTTGGTGGTGGCACACGCCTTTAATCCCAGCACTTGGGGGTGGGGGCATGACATGACACAGATCTGTGTGAGTTCGAGACTAGCCTGGTCTACAGAGCCAGATCCAGGACAGGCACCAAAACTACAGAGAAACCCTGTCTCGGGGAAGAAGAAAAAAAGAGAGAGAGGGTTAAGTAATATTAGATGGTAATTTGGCCAGTCCACTGAGTTGCCATTCGGACATGACCCACTCCCCACCCCACTTGGTTGGTGCGTGCGTGTGTGCGTGCGTAGACCGGAGCCCTAGGTCTGCACCTCTTCAGCACAGGTTTTGGGGAATCAAGTTCAGGTCCTGGTCCTTGGGTTGTGTTCCCAGCCTGACCCTCCTCTGACGACCGAGGAGTGGCGTGCAGCCTTCCCCTCTTGTGATGAGCTCCTCTTGCCCTGCCTAAATTTTGTTACCATCAAGGATCTTTCAAAGAACTGGCTTTTGGTTTTATTGATTGTCTTTAATTTTTCCTATTTCTTTGTTCACATTTTGAACTTTATATTATACTTTCTTTGATTTACTTTGGTTAATTTTATTCTTTTTCTAGGTTGTTACTTTTTTTTTTTTTTTTTTGAGACAGGGTTTCTCTGTGTAATAGCCCTGGCTGTCCTGCAACTCACTTTGTAGACCAGGCTGGCCTTGAACTCATGGAGATCTGCTTGCCTCTGCCTCCTAGCTTTAGATTTTTAAATTGAATACCGAGTCATGCTCCCTTCTCCAGTACAACATTTGGTGCTTTGTCTCCGCCCTCCTTTGGTAATCAATTTTATTATAATTTAAATTACAAATAATGTATGCATTCCATGAAAGTTTTCAAAACAGCCTATATTTCCCCTGCTTGCTAAATTCTAGCCCAAGCAACATACAGCATTTTTATTTAATTTTTCTTTCTTTTTTTTTCAATTTTTCTTTAAGAAATTTTCTACTCTACATACCACCCACAGATCCCACCTCCTCCCTCCTCCCACCCCCAGCCCACCCTCCCAAGCCACCCCACATCCCCCAAATCAAGGTCTCCCATAGGGAGTCAGCAGGGCCCCGCACGCTGAGCCTAGGCAGGTCCAAGCCCCTCCCCACTGCACTAAGGCTGCGCAAAGCCTCACACCACAGGCATGGGGCTCCCAGAAGCCTGCCTTTTGGTGCTTTGTCTTAAGAACTGCTTTGTGGCATTGCACACATCTCTTGTCATTTCCACCCTCTTCAGGGTGCTCTTCTGGTTGCTTCTTTTCATATGCGGGCTGCTTAGAAGTGTGTGGTTTAGTTTCCACATATTTGAGATGTCCAGTGATACTTGTTACTAATTGCTAATTGAATTCCCTGTGGTCAGATAACACTTTTGTCTGATCCAGATCATTTTGAATCTCTTGAAGTCTTTTGTTTTGTGCCTTGAAGTTGATTATTTTAGCAAGTAGACTGTGTTTGCAGGAGAACTTGTGGAGTTGGCTGCCTTGGTCTTTTTGAGTATATTGTTTCCAGAGGTCAGCTCTCATCGTCTTGCCCTTTGTACCTAACACCTCTTTACGATCCACTCTGAGCCAACAAATGAGCACTGATCATGATTTCCTCCACTGTGGGTTGTATGTTTGGAGTTTATAAAATAGATTAAGTCTAGAAAGTTTTTGGATGTTGTTTTAGATACTGTTTCTACAGTTTTGTTTTCTCTTTTTGTGCACAGGCACACAGCTGTCTTTTAGGTGCCTTAGTTACTTCGTGCATTGGGCTGTATTGGAGCAGTGCTTGTCTTCTGGAGCCTCCTCTGTTCATTGGGTGATTCTGTTGCTGTGTGTGTGTGTGTGTGTGTGTGTGTGTGTGTGTGTGTGTGTGTGTGTGTACAGGATCTTGAGTCTTCTTTTCTGTGATACCCCTGTTATTTTTATCTCCATTGATTTGATTTTGGGGGTCTTACTATTAGTCGTTCACTGGTATTTAAATACAAGGAGCTCAACTGGAAGTGTAGCTTTATTTAGTGCTGTCTGTCTGTCTGTCACTGTGCTGGCTCTGGCTCTTTTCAGATAATGGACCATTTTCCTTGTTACAGTTTACAGTCTTCTCTTTCTTGGATGCCAGTATTTTAGAATTTACCTGTTTGCATGGAGAATCTCTTTTATTTATATAAACCCTCTTGAGTTTCATCTTGGGATGCAGTTATTTGGAGGAATTTCAGTCTTTTGGGTTTTGGTTTTATGATTTTTGTTTTCGGTGGGTCTAAATGTGGGTTTAGTAGTGCTCTTTCCCATTACCATAGCAGACCTTCCAGAGGAACAAGACCCTGTGAATTTGAAGGGTTTCCTGTTTTCTGGGTGAGGATAGACCACTCCCAGCAAGTGTGAGCCCCTGGGCCTGTTTTCTATTTCCTAATCTCCCAGAATGCCTGTAAACACTGGGCCAGGATTTTGTTGAATTCTAGAGGACCTTACAGACCTGCCTGGGACCCCTGTGGCTCACTTTTTGCCCTGTCCCATGAATTTTGGTGTCACTAACCTCCGGAGCCTTTTGTTCCACCCTAGCCTGGGACCCTCTGAGTCTTGCCAGTTGAGTTGCGTGTTACATGATCCCTCCCTGCTGCCAACCTACAGACTGTGCAGGGGAGAGGGAGTGGGCGCCGGCTGGCGACTGTCACCCTAGTGTGGCTGTCGCCTCATCCAGTTAGGACTCCAGCTCTCTAGTCAGGCATTCTTTTCATTAATGTCATCACACCTGGTTTGGACATTTGCAGCCACCAGGCCTCCCTCCCTGGGCCATTCTTACAGTGTTTTGAGAAAGTTGCCCAGTTACTCTAGGATTGAAGACTACAAAACCCAGGAATAACTTGAGAGTTTGGAGAGAGAGGACCTTGGGATGAGGGTGGGGGGTGTTGGTTTGATGTGGAGAAGGTAAGCAAGTCATGCTCTGCAGTAGCAGGTTTTAAAAAAAATGTCTGAATTGTGCTGACTGGCACATCCATTCTGAGTGGATGTTTTCCTTTTGCAATAATTTTGGCTGCATTAAATTCGTTTTGTTAACATCTTCATTACTGCCTTTTCAGTTTTAGTCGAGATTGATTAGGAACAAAGTGCCATGATTTTGACTATTCAGGCTAACAACTGCATTGAGCCACTGCTCTGTTGGTTTTTTAACAAGTATGGGGTCCAGTAACATCTGCAAAAACAGGCAATGCTAATGGTGGAGCTGGTGATAGGAAGGGGGATCACCAAGGGCCATTTGAAATTCAGCTTGAGCAGAGATGAAACAGAATTTTTTGGTTTGTTTGCAGAAAATTCCAGGCAGCATAGTGCCTTTCAGTGTGGAGCAGGGGTTCATCTGTGCTGCATAAACTACTGTGGAGTGATGAGAAGGCCTGACCCAGCCTGTGGTGTGTTGCTGGGGATGGCCCTTTGCAATCACATACTACATTCATTGTCAAGGTCTTTTCAGAGTAGGAGAGTGGGTGGCTTTAGGATTAGGCTAGGCCTGAGGATAGCACTGTATTATGAAGTGTTCTTAGGGAGCAAGAGCTTTAAGGGGCTGCAGGGCAGCCCCAGGGCCAGAATGGTCTTGTTCTAAGGAGGTGCCAAATACTCTGTTGTACTTCCAAACTGGCTTCTGGGGCCAGAGGCGGTGGTAGGTAGACCTTCAGGGAACACTAGTGACTTGGGCATCCAGAAGTAAGGGGTTGATTTGTGGTCTTGCTGCTTCCAGACTATTCTAGAACACTGAGTGCAGTGACAATGAGTTGGTTCTCCAAAGAACACACAGATAGATCCTAGGTAGCCTGCAACACCTTTCAGAGGTATGGTTTGGTTCCATTCCTAGTTGGGACCACTGTGATAGGAGGCTGTAAGAAATCTGAATCAGGTCCTGTCACTTTGTGCTATTATGGTACAGCTTTTGGAACCTAGATGAAAGCCTTGCAACTAGGTAGCTCCTGTGCCTTCTGTTTTGCGAGAAGAAGGTAGACATGCATAGTTTGTATAACAAAAGTTATATTTTACTGTGCTGAGTGTCGTCACACAGAGTTCACTGCTCACTGTGGTCCTAAGCCTCTTTCCTCATGGGTGCTCACCTGTGTGACATATCTTAGTTAAAGGACAGGGCTACTCTCTCTTAGAAGGTAGTTTCCGGTTCAAGGGTCAGGATCCTGGGGGAGACTCTAGCTTCAGGGCAGATCAAAGTGGTATCTCCCCAACAGTCTCTAGCAGTTCTGAAGATGTACAGAGCAGAGCATTGCTCTTGGTCTCTGCTTATAGATTGTGAGTTCTAGTCATGTGTCTAGTTGTCTTTTGAGTAAATGATGTCCTAGGTTCTGGTTATCAGGTGCAGGCTTGGGTGTAGTTGGGTTCCTGACTAAGATTATTTTTTTTTCCCCCGAGACAAGGTTTCTCTGTGTAGCTTTGGCACATTTCCTGGATCTCACTCCGTAGACCAGGCTGGCCTCGAACTCACAGAGATCCTCCTGCCTCTGCCTCGCGCGAGTGCTGGGATTAAAGGCGTGCACCTCCAACGCCTGGCCTAAGCTATTTTTTACCATGTCTACAGGCATTCTTTTTAACTATGCTCATTACAGTCTCTATTTAAATTTTTTTATTTTTGAGACAGGTTCCCCCCCCCCAACTGGCCTGGAATTCATTATGTAGAGCATGCTGGCCTTCTAAACTCAGAGATCTGCCTGTCTTTGCCTCTAGAGTGCTAGGATTAAAGCCTCTAGGCCCGGCTACTCTCTTGGGATCTCTTTCCCAGAGCTCCGAACACTTTTGATACTTCATGGAGTGGGTGCCTGTGCTCAGGTGTGCCTGGCTTGCTCTTGGGCCCTGACTCTGTCTTATTCTCTGCTGTCCTTGGAGTCAGCTGGATGGTCTGTCTAGCCAGGTATAGCCTACAGAACACTCCTAGATGTAGAATAAGGTGCTGAGTGTGTGGCTACTTACTCCATGCTGGATAAGAGGTGCTGTGCATGTTCCTGAATGGGTGATCTGGGGACAAACAGCTCCCCAAGGGGACCTACAGGTTCAAGGGATGTGTGAAAGGTACATCCCTAGTGCACACAGGAGAGAATCATCCCTAGTGCACACAGGAGAGGTACATCCCTAGTGCACACAGGAGAGAATCATCCCTAGTGCACACAGGCTTTCTAGTCCCTGCTTCTCAAATAAGACCGCTTACTACAGGGCAGGCAGGGGCACTGTTGTAGGAGAGACCACAACAGGGAAGGATGAGGACTGGCTGTGTGTCCTGCTGTGCTTTGATTTCCTTCTTCAGTGGGTACAGAAGAGAAGGGTCTGATTTTTAGCTGTTTGGACAAGATAAGCCAAAAGAAACATCTTTTTGGGATAGTAGTGAGTTTTTCAGTGATAAAAGGCAGTATGACTTAGATGGGGTAGTCCAGCAAGGTCTCTGATGCTAGCCAGGGATCCAGGTGAGCTAACTCTGTGAGGCTGTTTTCTGTGTCAGTCATTTCTTGAAGTAGAGTTGGTCCATGAGCTGGAGTTGGAGTGCCTTTAGGAGCATGTGTTTCTTGGGTGTTAATGATGAGGTTTGTTGCCATGGAGAGTGGCATTCAAGAAGGGAGAAGGAGGCATTGCTGGTGAGCTTTAACATGGTTTGCTGATAGAAATAATCTCTGGGATTGCAGGGTGTGGTGGCACATGCCTGGTCTACATAGTGAGTTCCAAGCCAGCCAAGACTACATAGTAAGGCCCTGTCTTTTTAAAAGGGGCAGGGTGTGGGGCGGAGATCATGACTAGCCAGTGCTAGATTACTTGTCAGACAGGAGAAACATGGGAAAGTGGGGGTGAGGCACATTTTGCAAACCACTTTTGCATGCTCACTGAGCCTCTCCAACAGACTCCGTGAGATGATTCCTAGACTTCAGGGAAGCAAGGCAAGCAGAGCGACTGGGCTGATTGGCTATGAGAAGGGTCCACAAATGGTGTGTGCTCAACCCCAGCAGGCTCTGCACATGCTCATTACAGCCCAAGGAGACCCAGGGGGTGGGTGGGTGTGAATTATTCTGTCCCATGCTAGCCCAGCCGGAAAATCTTGCCAAGTACTGACTAGAACTTGCACAGGCTAACCCTCCCAGGCCTCCAGGGTCCAGGGAACAGGAGGAAAAACTGTGAGGAGTGGCCAGCTAGATTCTCTCTGCAAGACTGCCCCACCTCCAGCCTCCCTGGGGACTGGACAGCCTGAACTTTTCACCTTGGGCACAGACACTGGAAGAAAGGCCACAGAGGTGTCTGCCTGGGAGGCACAGGGGTAGAGGGCCCTCCTGACCCGTCTGCAATTTGTTCCCTACCATCCCCCCTCCAAAAAATGTGGATTGCCCCTTTTACAATTGCCAGATGGCAGCCCCCAGGGGCAACAGGCCTCCCTCCCCAATGTGGCCGGCTGACCTCCCATAAACAGAACAAAGCCTACTACTGTGGCCACACCTCCCACCCTCCAGGGACCAGTAGAGGACGCTTAGGTTACCAGGGCTGCATCTGAGACAACACCATCCCTGGGCTATTCCAAACCCTGGCATCAGGATAGTGTAACCAGCTTCTTCCAGAACCCCCTTGGTAGACCCACAGAGAGTGGAAGAGCCCTGGGCAGACTGACAGCTTGGCTTTTGGGCAAGTGCTCTCAACTTAGTATAGGGAAACCTCCCCTCTGGCAGTGAGGAGCTAACAAGACCTTACTGTCTTGGTCACAGGGAAAAACATGGCCAGAGTACAGCTATAACTGTGCAAAACCACCCCCATGAGGGCATGCAGAGAGAGATGCAGGAAGTCTGTACAACGGAATAGGCATGGGAGGATACAGACTGCTCCTGTCACTGCCTGCAGGAGCTGCCTATCAACCCTGAGCCCTGTACTTGGCCACATCACAGCCAACCTCTGATGCCCAAGGCCAGGCAGGGAAAAGACTCTTCACAGGGGCAGATCTCCAGAGGTTCTTTCTTTTTTACTTCCTTAGACTATATTGATTATTTAGGCAGTGTTAAATTTGGTCTTTGTGTGTGTGTGTGGGTCTATTTTACAGATTGATTTTTATTATTTTATTTATGTATATATATGTCATGTATGTGAGGGTGCCTGGAGACAGGAGGTATTAGATCCCTTGGAGCTGGAGCTATAGGCAGTTGTAAGCAGCCTAGCATGGGTGTTGAGAACTGAACTCTGGAAGAGCAGGAAATATTCAGCCTCTCTCTTATTCCCAGAGGTTATTTCATCATCTCCTCTTCCTCCACTTTTTTTTAAGACAAAGACTTGCTAAGAAGCCTTGGCTAGCCAGGAACTCACTATTGCAGACTAGGTTGGCCTCTCAGACAGACAACACCTATCTCCTAACTACTGGGATTAAAGGCATGCACCACCGTGCCTCAAACTTTTGATCTTCAGCTGACAAGCAGTGACCCAATGCTGCTGGCTTTTAGGTTGATTTGCTCTGTCCCTACAGAAACCTTTGTCCTTTCAAGCCCCCCACGCACCCCCTCATGCCTGTGGGCTTTGGGGACACCAACTGCTCCCTTCCCTGATATCCAGGCCAGTTACTGAGGGACATGGAAGTTTCAAGAAACATTTGTGCTGATGGCTCAGGAGGCCAGCACCCTGGGGAGGACTGGCAATGTTTCCAGAGAGTGGTTTTTAAGACACACCTGGTCCACAGAACAACTGGGAGGGCAGAGTCTGTTTGCTGTGATCCTTCTCTGGGGGAGAGGACTTGTCCCCTGCATGCCTCCCCCACTTGCAGGTGCAGGGGCAGCCGAACTCTGGAAAGAGGTTGAGGCACTGTGTGCCCCTGGCCACTGTTTTCTCCAGGCCTTCACCCTGTAAAGAGTCCAGTTCAAAAGGTCACTGCCCTGATTTTTATTGTGTCTTTCAAGTTCTCACGACCCTTTGCCCTCTGCACAGACCATGGGGAATGGACCTTTGACAGGGCCCAGCCTTCAGGGGATTAAAAATCCACTGAATGGTCTGAATCTGAAGCCACCAAGGTTAAGTGTTCGAGTAGCCTAGAAATAATGTTAAAAATGAAGCAAACTAGCTGGTGAAGTGGTGCAGGGGTAAAGGTGCTTATGGCCACGGCTGGTCACTTGGTAAAAAGGGAAAGCTGACTTCAGTGTGTGTATGTTTAAAAAAATTGAGCAAACTCGGGGTACTAACAAGGACCGGTTAGTGGTAGTAAAGATAATCAAATAGCCAGGACAGCACCTGAAAATGGAGACATTTGTTAGTGCCCGAATTCAAAGGCTGGCCAACAGAGGCAGAGGTTCCCTTCTAAGACAACATCGAAATGTAAAAGTGAGTAGTCCTCAGTCTTAGTGGGCTGCCTTTGCTCCTAGTACCTGGTGGCCATGGCTGTCCTAGGACAGCTGTCTCCACCTCCTCTGGACTGCACAGACTGTCTGTGACTTCTGTAGTGAAGAGTGAGCTGGTTCATATTTTTGTCTCAAGCTCCTTAAGTACTGTCTCACAAATATTGCCCTTAAGGGAAATGCCTGTTTTATCATGACCAGAGCCTTTTCCTGTTTTATTCTAGCATCTTGACTTGTCAGTATTATGTCTGGGTCTTTTTTGTGCCTCCTCCTGCCCTGAGAGGCTCCCTGGGGTCTGTGAAATGTTGAGGGTACTCTTTTTCTGAGTCTTAAATCAGGGAAACTGCCTTAGTGGTAGTAAAAATAATCAAATAGACAGGAGAACACCTGAAAACACAGACATTTGTTAGGTTGCCACCAATTCAAAGTGCTAATGTCATGGGGGCAGTCTTCCTGAGATGACCCCTGAAACCATTTGGCCCTTTGTCCTGGTGACAGATGAAGAAGGGGTTTTCAGCTGGCCGCAGGGATGTACTGGAGTGTCTGACTTCAGCTTTGCCCATTACTTTTAGCAACAGGAGCTGGCTGGGGCCTCTAGCTAAGACCCTGCCCACTTTCCCCAGTCCAGTGGATTGCTATGAAAGAGATGGGTGGTGTGAGGGGAGGTGTGTGTGTGTGTGTGTGTGTGTGTGTGTGTGTGTGTGTGTGTGTGAGAGAGAGAGAGAGAGAGAGAGAGAGAGAGAGAGAGAGAGAGAGAGAGATTTCTGTGTGAGAGAGAGGGAAAGAGAGAGAGATTTCTGTGATCTCTGCCCTCCTAGCTCTAGTTTTTTAGTGGGTGGGACTCATAACCTCATAGGCAGTGGATCACTTCCAAGACTAGCCTGGGAACTTCAGTGCTGGACCTGGGAAGGCTTGCTCTGTCAGGGAAAGCAGGAAAAGGCCAGTGTAGCTCTTTGCTTATTCTTTCACCTGCCTGGAGATGGAAAGTCCAAGCCCTGCATCTGTTGATGGGTATAAGTTGTTGGTAACCTCTGATAAACTGTTCTGCCCTAAACCAGGGCAAGAGAAGAGCTGAGTCGAGGCTGGTGGACAGTAGAAATGTTTTAAGATAACTGATAAGTTCTCTGTGAAGATGTGTTTCTAGAGATGGGACCTTGATCCATGACCTTTTCTTAGTTTTTTGTAGGCACTTCCACGGGTGGAGAGGGGGTTGTGGACTTGTAGCAACTTTTCTATCAAGAGCCTGAGGAGTTCCACTTTGTAGAAGATCTCAGGGATCATCATGCTGCTGCCTGACCCCTAGGAAGGGGTGGCAGCTTTGGGACATGATTTCTGGCACAGTGGTCTCACTCATCAGGGTCATGGCCACAGTGAGCACCTCTGCACATTAGTAAGTCCAGTTAGCTCCCCACTCATGCCCAGCCTGCATAGGCAGGGTGACCTCTGTACCTAAAGAATGCTGGAGACTGATAGATTAACCCAAGGCCATGCACATATAAGCACACATTTTACTATGGAGCTGTACTGCAAAGAAAAACAACAGTTTCTGTTCTCCTTCTCTTCCCCTCTGCCATTCCCCTGCCCTGGTTCATACTCCCCCACCCAGGTTTCCAATAGCCCAAGCTCTGGCCTAGAACTCAATCAATCTGTAACTGAGGATAGCCTTGTACTCCTGACCCTCCTGCCTCTGTCCCATGATTATTGGCATAGCAGGTAATGGACCACCATGCTCAGCTCTTTGCCAAGTGTTAACATTTTTGTCACAGGTGAGGCTTGATTTGGTTTATGAGTTCTATTTTAATCTTTGCCTATTTCCCTTCTTAAAGATTTTTATTGAGTAAATAAAAACACATAAAGGTCTTTGTGAGTTTTTAATCCTTTCTAGTCTTGGAGGTACTGTTAACACAAAGCCACGTGAATTTGACGACCCCTACCAGGATCTTGTAGGGAACTGAGAAAGGGATGGTAGCTGCTTTTCTTTTTCATGCTGAGCCTTCCTTGCCACTGTCCTCTGCTGGATCCTGGCCCATTTTTAGTTGTGAAAAGAATACTATTAAAGCTTCCTGGGAAAGAAGGAGATAGTTCTGGTTAGGGAAGCTGCTTTGCCAGTGGGGACCATAGTGGTTCATGCCTGTGTCCCACCATAGGCTCTGTGCTTCTCTTGTGCTCATGGTGTGTCCCAAGGTGCTGCCAGACCCTATACTACGAGCGTTATCTGACTCCATTAGCTTCCTTGTCAGGTGTTGGGAGACCAGTTGTATGTGGACTTGGAAGCTGGGTACTGCCTCTGCACGCTTGTGATTCGTCACGTGACAACACACCCCTTCCTACTCAGAGGCCAGTGTCTCAGATCGGAGCTATCTTGTGTTCATTTCTGTCACAGTTGGCAATCTCAGTGATGAACAGCAGTTCTCAACCTGTGGGTTGTGACCCTGCTGGGGGTTAAATGACCCTTTCACAGGGGTCACCTAAGACCATTGGAAAACACAGATGTTACATTATGATTCATAATTATAGCAAAATTACAGCTATGAAGAAGCAACAAAAATAATTTCATGGTTGATGCTTATCACAACATGAGGAACTGTATTAAAGGGTCGAAGTGTTAGGAAGGTTGAGAACTACTGCTCAACCTAGCATATAGAAGTGAGATTCCAGGTTGGGCTCTCAAAGGCAGATGGGTCATTGTGCCAGCTGGTCTCATAATGGTCTGTTTATGAAACTTGAAGGGGCCTCAGGATTGCCATGGCCCCACTACTGAACCCCAGGAGAACAGTGGCAGTGACAGAGGGTACTAGAGTGAGAAGCTATGAGGATACTCTCGGAAATGAGGGAAGCCAGCTTGGTTCCTTGCTCACCTATCTAATCACTACCTGTGAGTGGTGTGTGATGACACCTGTCCCATCCCTGGCTCTTAGCAGAGGATATATGTTCTTTGTGAGGCAAGCACAGCACCCTAGTTGTCTGGGGTTTTGGCTGTCCTTTGCTTTCTGTAATAATCTTCCCAGGTAACTGCAGTCTTTGTGTGTCATCCTGCTTGGGTCGTGGCAGGGAGCCTGCCTGTTGTGAGCTCTGTCCCTCCTCTATAATAGGACTGCTGCCCTGTGAGGAGGGCCTTGAGGGATTATGCCTAACTTGGGGAATGATGGCATGTTCTGGCTTCTGGTTTATTTTGAAAAGACTTTGAACCCCTGAAGATTCAGAACAGTGGCCTGGGCCAGATGGCCTGTGCATTGATCTTGATGCCCCAGAAAAGTTGTGTCGTTTGCTTCTTTGAGTTTGATGCAGTCCTGTGCAGCAATTACAAGGTCAGACTTGTCTCCCTCTACTTGGGGGTATCTTGGCTGTGCTCTTTGTCTGAGACCCCAGCCTGGTGTAAAAGAGAGAGCTTGATTTGGTTTGTCCACTGGTCTTGAAATGGCCTCATTTCCAGGCTTGGCCCCACCTGTGGGAGGGTCTTCCACAGATCCCCTTCCTAGGCCCCCGAGAGTACCCTGGCTCTCAGCCAGCCTCCATATAGAAATTTTACAAGCCCAGGAGCCTGCAGAGAAATTGGGGCTGAGCCTAGGGGAACTCCTCAGGTCTGTTGTTTTATTTTTTTTCCCTTAGTGCTATAAGCATGCGCTGTTTCCTTTTGCTCTTTCTAGCTGTGCTTCCCCACCCCACCCCCTTTCCTGTGCAGAGGGAGGTGCTGGGCTGTGAAGTCTCAGCTCCACTGAAGCCCTCTGCTGAGCTAGGGCAGACTCTGCTCAGAGTCTGACAGCTACATCTCTGTCCAGTTTACTGAGGAAAGAATTACTCTGTACAGCCAGGCCTACGGGCATCCCCACTCTCAGAGATTCATTAGTCAGAGGCTACTTCTGAGATGTAAGATATTTATCTCCAAAAGAAGGGCTAAGGACCAAGTACGGATGACAGCAGGGATGTCCTAGGCAACCTGATTGGTCCAAGAACTGTGAACCTGTAGCTACTGCTCTCCTGGGTCCACAGAACCCTGTTTCTGAATCCTGGGGTGGATCTTTGTACTTTGAAGGTCTTCCTGGGCCCTACAAAATGAGTGTCTAAAGCTTTTAGTTTATAAATAGAACATTGAGGTACTCGTGGGCATGCCCTTACCTGGACTGGTCCACTTGTCCTACTGAGAAGGGCTTGGTGAGTTCTCACCTGCTGGAGCACTTGAGTGTGGCTGCCCTCCAGAGCTAGCTGGTTCCTTTCCTTAAGAGATGGGGCGTGGGTTAGAGCAGTTGTTGCTCTTGCGGAGGACCTGGATCCCAGCACCACATGATGGCTTATCTATAACTCCAGTTCCAGGAGATCCAGTGCCCTCTTCTGGCTTCTGAGAGCACTGCATGCATGTGGTATGCATGGGTACATGTAGGCGAAACACACACAAGAAAATAAGTCTAAAAACTTTTTAAACATCATTTATTTATTGCGTGGAGGAGCAGAGGTCAAAGGACAGCCTGTGGGAGTCAGTTCCCTATCATGTGGGTTCTGGGGATTGAATTTGGGTTGTTAGGCTTGCCAGCAAGTGCCTTTACCCACTAACCCATCTAACGAGCCTACCTTTTTTAAGTTTTTAACAGTTTTTGAGCTGGGGTTATAGCTCAGTGGTAGAGTGCTTGCCTAGCATGCTTGAGGACTTCAGTTGCATGTGTCCCTGCTCTCACCTGCAAGATGTGAGCTGCTGCTTTGTGTAGCCGATGTCTTGATGGTTGAGGCTTTCCCTGGAAGTCTTCCTTTTGGTTCTTGAGTTCCAGAAACCCCTGATGTGTTTGCACGAGTCTCTCAGCTGAAAGCTGCTTCCTACAAGGACTGGGTGTGTTGAGAAAATTGCTGTCCCAGGGTTGTATGTTTTTCAAACAAGACTACTAAATAAATCTAAATTTGAACTGTTTGGGACTTGGGAATTGCCTTTTGCTCTCTGTCAACACTGTCAGGTATTCTGTGTCTCCAAGATGGTTTATAGGAAGGGGTGATTTGGCTGTACCTGGTAGCATCATATCTACTCAAACATGGTGTACTTGTGGCTTTCGTGAGCTGAGTGCTCTCTTGTTTCTCACTGGGGTTCATACAGTCTGGGAAGGTACTTTGGGTGGGGCTGGCGGCAGTTTTGTCATCAGGATCTGGGACAAGGCCTGAAGTGGTCACTCCAGCTGTCTCATTGTCTAGGCTGGAAGAGGTCTTTACTGCTGAGGGTGAGTCACATGGCTGTCTGTGTTGTGAGGGAAGTAATTGGGCATCCCTAATGTGAGCTAGGATGTGCTGCTGGGTCAGTTGTGCCTTCTGTGCTGGGGTGGGGTTCAGCATGGAAGTAGGCCTTAGGGACAGACTAGTGACCTTTGTGGGATCTTAGATCAAATCTGCAGTTCAAGACCCACTGAAGGTGATTTCTTCTAAGGAAATCTATCCTTATTAGTGGACAGAGAAGCACCCTGCATCTATCTGCCTTTCTTGAGCAGATGACAGATTCTTCTCTCAGGAGTGGGCTTGTCTGAGGTGGTAGAGGTCTCAGGGTCCTTGCTGTAGTGCGTGCTGGGTTCCTTTGAATACATTGGAAGGAAACTGAACTAAGGGGAGGTCCTGAGTCAGGGCCTCAGGTAAACTTGAGGTATCCTACATTATCTAGAAGGCCAGTCTGTCATTTGCCATCTTGGAGAAGCCTGGTGTTAGGACCCCTAAGAGCTCTGATCCTTGAGCAGTGGCTTTTCCATAGGTCCCTTGGGACAGCATCCTAGTCTGTTGGGTCTACTTCTCTCACCTGTGTGTCCAGGGGCATCATGTGCAGATTGCTGCCCTGTGATCTACACTGATGTTGGAGTGAGAACTTAAGTTGCTACTCTACAGCTGGATTTGTCTTGGAGATTTATAGGTGTGTACCAGTCATGGTCAGTACACAAGAGGCATTTCCAGGCCTTTTTTTTTTTTTTTTTTTTTTTTTTGAGGGGAGAGTACAGGAGGCAGGGGTTAGATATTTATTGGATTCTCCAGGGCTGCTGTGGAAGAAAATAGGATAAAAGCAAAAATTAATGAAAACAATTATGTCATGTCTCCCCCTCCCCTTTCAGTATTAGGGGATTGATTCTATCGTCTTAAATGTGCTGGACAAGCACTCTACTACTGAGCTGTACCCTCAGCCATGTTTTCCTTTTTATTTTGTGACAAGGTTTCAGTAAGTTGCCCAGGCTGGTGTTGAACTGTCTCTGCAGCCCAGGGGATCTTGAATTTGTGACCCTCCTGGCTCAGTCTCTTAATAGGCCTGATAAAGCAGAACTGGTTCTTTAATGACACTACTAAGCCTAGGAGCATGGCTTAGTGGTACAGCTTAGACATGCAAGACCTTGGTTCAATCCCCAGCACCTCAAAAGTAATTTTTAAAAAGGAAGACTGGTGAGGAAGATCTTGTTAGGAGCCTGTGAGCACCTAGAGAAGAGCCTTGTTGTGGGCTGGAAGCACTCGTACCACCTCCAGTTCACAGCTGCCCGGTGCCTTCAGTTCTGTCCCGTGGCACCTCTGGGAGAGCACATCTAATGTCACCTGTGTAGGTGGCTATGGTGGTTAATACCCTCAACCTAACAGTATCATGCCTATGAGGGACTGTGTAGACAGGTTAGTTCAAGGCATGCCTGTGAAAGATTGATTAAGCTGGGCAGTGGTGACACACACCTTTAATCCAGCACTCAGAGGCAAAGGCAGGTGGATATCTGTGAATTCGGGGCTAGCCTGATCTAGAGTGAGTTCCAGGACAGCCAGGACTATACAGAGAAACTCTGTCTCAAAAACAACAACAAAAAGCAATACAAAAGATTATCTGTCTAAGGTAAATTGAAGTAGGACAAGTCACCCTAACTGAGTTGACTCACCTTGACTGTGGGTGGCACCATTCCATGGGCTGAGGCCCTGGACTGAATAAAAAGGAGAAAGCAAGCTGAGCCACGAGCATTAGTCAGTTTCTTGACTCTAGATGCAGTGTGACCAGCTGCTTCAAGGTTCTACCGCCATACCTTCCTTCCCTGCCATACCTCAGCTGTGAGCCAGAATAAACCCTTCCTCCCTTAAGTTGCTTTGTTATCACAGCAACAAGGAAATTTTCTAATACCGTTGCCAAGTTCTCTTGATGCACAGTTCTGTTAGCAGGAGTCATTTCCTGGAAGTCCTAGGCTCATTCATTTTGAGCCAGGACCACCCCTGCCTATTAGCCTTCCAGCAAATGCTCCCCACTCCCATGAAAGTTGAGCTAATTCTCAGTTCATGATGTGGAAAGGGGGCAAATATGGAGCATTGCCTCTAGCTTTGCTGAACCTCTGAGCTGCCTTCCAAATAAGCATAGTGTGGAGTGAGGTGTCTTGCCTGCTGAACTCACTCCCTATCTACTCCTGACTCCGGGTGAGTACTAGGGGAAGATATGTTAGAGGGAAGCAAGTGGCGTGATCGGAGAACGCCACATCAAACTACACAATGAGCTTGGTGACTTGGAAAGAGCAGAACTCTATTTCTACTACTGGTGGAGGCGTCAGGGCAAAGGCTCACATCTCATAGGGGCTGACCGTCTTCTCCCTATGGCCAAAGGGGAGAAGAGAGATCTCTGGAGAATCCTCTAAGGTTCTCATTCAATTCAGTAGGGTTGCCAGTTGCCTTAACATGACTCCTGTCCCCTAGACTAGGCCCCTTTGCTTAAGGCTAGTCTGGGGACAAATGTGACCTGATATTTGCCTGATATTTGCCAGGTCTCTGATCTCCATCCCTAAACAAAGTCTGGGTTCCTGTGAGGAACCCATCCAGGATGAGAAGCCACACCTCTGCACTGACTGCGGTGATCATTCTTTGGAAACCTGTGGCCTCTGTTGTGCCTAGAGGAGGGATTTCTCCAGCCTTTCTATCTCCAAGGTCCTTTTTTTTTGTTTTTTATTTTGTTTTTTCAAGATAGGGTTTCTCTGTGTAACAACTCTGGCTGTCCTGGAACTCAGTTTGCAGAGATCACCTTGTATCCATGATGCATGTCCTTCTGTCT
Organism: Peromyscus leucopus; assembly: GCF_004664715.2. NCBI lineage: Eukaryota > Metazoa > Chordata > Mammalia > Rodentia > Cricetidae > Peromyscus > Peromyscus leucopus. Next base: position 153,315,309 of record NC_051064.1, on the reverse strand, counting down.
GTTCTCTGGCTATCTCGCCCCCACTTCCTTCCTAGACCAACTCTTCAAGGCCCACCCATATGTGGCTGCCTGACTTCCCTTCCAGGACTTGATGGTCCTCTCCTTGATTCTTAGTTTTTCTCCCTTCGGGTCACCAAGAATGCAGGGGAATTAGGGGGAGGGGATACAGGAAGTGTCGTCTTTCCTATGATTCCACTCCAGTTTGGGGGAGGGGCAAGCAAAGGAGGCAGGAAAGGGGAGACATGAAGGTGGCTAGGGTACTTGGTCAGGCAGTTTTTCCTCTCACACCAGGCATAAGACAGCTTAGCTACCCAGATTCTTTCAACTAATTTTGGGCCCTTGCCAATGCCCTGTGACGAGGGGGAATTGGGAACCTGTAACGGGATGGCCCTTGTTGGCATGCAAGCCTCCTGAGCAAGACTGTTGTGAATGTTTTACAGTAAAGTTTACTTAGAGCAGATTAAGTCTTGGCCTTACACCAGTAATGCTCTCAGCCATTCAAGAGTAATAGTAACTTTTGAACCAAATTCATCCCCAAAAGACTTCTCCAGGGGGCTGACCCTGACCCCTTCTAGATACCAGGAGGCCTAGCTGAGCACTCTTGGCCTCTGCTCTTTCTTACTGGCTCCAGCATTTTGAGGGTGCTGTTTACCCACTTATGGGAGGTCAGAACTTCTTCCAGGATTGCTCAACTCAATGTGTGTGTTGAGTGTGTGTATGCATGCACATGTGTGTACTACATATACCCTTTGAAGTAAAAATCTGAGGACAGGCTGACCACCAAGGCCTTGATGCCTTAATTAAGTGGCTGGCACAGAGCAGAGGTAGGAATGATACAGACCTGTTAAAGTTGTTGCTGTTCATTACTGAGTTTCCAGCAGAATAGAAGAGAGTGGCTGGAATCAGTAGCTAGGCTGAAGCCAAGGAGTAGTTCTAGGGTCCCTAGAACTGCCCAGCATGTGCTTTGTATACCAGAGTCTTCGGTGAAGTCCTGACCTGTGGCCATGGTGCTGACCTACAAACCTTGGCCGATTCACTCACTCTCAGCCACTTTTGTCCCTGAGAAAGAGGCTTGAGGTCCCAGATGGCCAGTTCACTGTGTTAGTGTTACTCTGGAAAAACTAGGCCCTAGGCTGACAGACCAGTCTAGAGCCCTTGAGTAGTTCCTGAGGAAGGCAACTCTGTGGGTCAGGGTTCTGAGAAACAGTATACCCATAAGATCTGGTGCTGCTCTCTAGGTCATTGGCGTTAGAGGCAACAGGTAGAAATGTGTATTCTGGAATCCTTTACCACCCTCTCCTTTAGCCTACCCCAAGAGTGGTGCTAACTTGGAAGCTCATACTGGAGGACTGGGCTGCTTTGGAAGGCGTGTGTGTCTGTCAGAACAACTTTCCCCGTTTACTTGGAGAATCCATTGTTGTTATGGAATGCCTTGTGACCTTGAGTTCCTGTGCTCGGATGTGCTTTAGTGCAGTCTAGGAGCTCCTAGGTTTGAGCGTCTCCATCTTCAGGACACATTCATGGCTCTAGGTGCTATGAATGGTAATCTTACCCAGTGTGCTGGGGTGCTACCCAGTGTGCTGGGGTGCTACCCAGTGTGCTGGGGTGCTACCCAGTGTGGGGTTGAGGGGCTGGAGAGATGGCTCAGTGGTTGAGAGCACTGACTGCTCTATTAGAGGGACCTGATCTTGTATCCCAGTACCCATGTGGTAGCTAACAACTGCCTACAACTCCAGTCTAAGGTGATCCAACACCGCCTTCTGGCCTCCATAGGCACTGCATGCACGTGGTTCACAGACACACGCAGGCAAAACACCCATGCATGTTAATTAGAAAAAAAAGTTGAACAGCTGCCACAACAGCTCTGAGCTGCCTGTGGTTCTGGAGGGCCATCCACCCTGTATTGTGTCTGTTTCTATGGAGAGAAAGAAAACAACATGGGCGGCGGTTGGGGTGGGAAGGAGGAGGCTAAGGGAGCAGAGCAGCAGACTGCTGGTTGAGGGTGTACTTCCTGGTGAGGCAGGAAAAGGACTCTAGACTAGATGCCATGTGGGTAGGTGCTGTCCTACGCCACTTCCTCCTGTGTCCCCTTCCACAAGAAGAGGGACTTGGGTCTGTGTGCTCTCTACTCCCATCTTAGGACAGCAGCTCCTTCAAAAGTAGAATGCCAGTAGCCTTGGGTTCCATATATATGCAGGTCCAGACACAGCAGCCTCACTAGCCTGACTGGGTTCATAGGGGACTCTGGAAGGCTACCCTCCTCTTTGGACCTAGGTGGCCTGTGACAGTAGTTTCATGCTTTTTTGTGTGTTTTGACAGAAAGTTAAGGCTTTGTTTCTCTTTGTCAAATAAAGATTGAAAGAAATTCGTTCACATTGAATGAGGCAAATGCTGGCAAACATGAATGCTATATAGGCTCACTCGTTGTCCCCTTTGACCTAATGAAACTTGGGAGAAGTGGGTGGACACAGCTGTCTGCTTTGGACTGACCATGAGGTGCTCCTTCATATCCTTGGCCTTCAGACAGAGAGGGAGCAAATAGCAGAGGAGGCACTTGGCCACAGGCCCATACTGAGGCCCTGGTGAAGAGTCAGTACCCATAATGGTTCTAATGACTTGTCTCCTAGGCCATCAGTGTAGAAAGACTTGGGCCATATTGACAAGTCAAACTGTGTGTGTGTGTGTGTGTGTGTGTGTGTGTGTGTGTGTGTGTGTGTGTGTACACACGCGCGCGTGTGGCGCGTGCGTGTAATTTAATTTGCAGAAGAGAGGGCCCCCTTGTACCCTCAAATAAAACTGTTCTCTGATATTGGGCGTATTGGGTGGGTGTCCTTGAGCCCAGTAGGCATGCTGTGGGCTGGTGTGGAGCTGTACATTGAGGGCAGTTTGCTTAACCCAGGCACTGTATCCCTTCTGCCTGGTGAGTTTCTATCTCGTAACCTCAGCTGGCTTCTTGACATGCATGTGGAAGGTGTTAGCAAACAGGCTTAAGACTTTTCCTTTGACAGATTTTTTTGGTAATAGACTAGAAATTTGTTTCCAAGTTCCCATAGCCAGAGTGAATGATGGTGAATCCAGTCTTCAGGCCAAGGCCTCTCTTGTGGTGTCTCCCAGGAGCTCTGGGCTCAGTGGTGCTGCTTGGTGTGGTTCAGACCAGCACATTTTGGATGGCTTTAGTTTGAGAGAAATTCTGAACAAGTACTTTAGAGGGCCTCTTGTTCATTAAGCCCTCTGCCTGATGAGTTACTGGTAAGACGGTAGAGCCTAATCCATGCTGTACAGGTGCCTCCTTCTGTGTGGGGTTAGGTACACAATGTGGCTGAGTTAGAGACCAGAGAACGGTAGGAATGTAAGTTTGTCATTTGTCCTCATGTGGAGCTAGTGTGAGGTACAGGTGTCGGAACAGTCAGTTCATTGTGGAGCCACTGGAGTTGCACGGTTCATAGTTTGTACCTTGAACATATGTAATTATTTTGTTCTTGCTACAACGTGGAAACACTTTGGAAAACTAACTCCATTTTTTTTCTTCATTTGTTGGCCTTCACATTTGCACACTTCACTCTCTAGCTCACTGATGGAGTGAAGAAGAGCTGGGTGGAGGATGTCTGTCTTATATCCTAGTGCAGTTTCTAGCTCAGTTGGTGAGTGGATATCAATCTTACAGTCTTTCTGAAGAAGCTTGGCCTTGGGGATGTTGAAAAGGATTCACCCCAGTCCACTCTGGGTCGTGTTGGGCTCCCATATGGCAGGCAATATGAGTATGTGTAATGGCTGTTCTAGAGTTGAGCCCATTGGTGAGGTGCCTGCCCCTGAGATGTGTTTTATCTTTGAACTAAAAGTAATTGTAGAGGTCCTGTTTTCTTCCCAGACCAGGGACCTAGCTTGTGTGTGCCTGGGTCAGGGTGTTAGGACAGTCCCCTGTCCTCATCTGCCTCTGGAGGTACTGTAGATGCCCAGGGCCATGGTGAATGGTGCTCACTCGGGGGCACAGGGCTCCTTGCATGGCTGTGTAGGTTCCAGCCCTACCCTGCTCCCCCTGTCCATGCAGAAAGATACAAGCCACATGAGGGTGTTTTTATTTAGTCTTTGAAGGCAGGAAGGTGTTGGCCCTGGGCATCTACAGACAGGAAATGTGGCCAATGTGTTTTTTCTGGGCAAGAACAATTCCAATTTAGAGGGAAATGGAAATCTCCAAGCATTTTACTCTGGGGTGGAGCAGCAGCATTAATGGGCAGAGCCTTTCTACATGGTGCTGGGTTCTGGGCAAGGGTCTACCTTATCTGGCTCTGCCTTGTCAAAGGTCTGGGTCTGGCCCATACAAAAGTCTTTCTGGCTGACATTTCCTGCCCAAGCTGTTTTCTTTTCCACAGGAGCATCTTACCAGTGAGACTGGCTTTGTGGGGCAGTAGACCTCGTCAGGGGTCCCCCCCCCCCACTCACTCTCTCACTGTCTATCAAGCTATCTATCGAGCTATATAGTGAGACCCTGTCTTAAATCCTTCTCCCTGAAAAAAAGTTATAAAAAGAAAATGAGCAGTAGTGCTGGGCAAGTGCAGGGACAGAGTAGAGTGCTTGCCTTATTATGTGTGAGGCCCTAGATTTAATCCCCTGCTCCACAAAAACATCCTCTCCTGCTTTACCCTCCCTGGCACTAAGATCACTGCACCATCGTGTGGCTGGGTGCTGTAGAAGTTGAGACTCAATTTTATATTTCTATTGGGGTCAACACGCTCACGTTAGCAGCTTCTCCTGTAGGAATGGCAGGCAGTTGTCTCAGTTGTTCTCTTCTGTTTGTGTATACATGTGTTCATGGTGTGTGGATGTGTACCACATGGATTCCTAGGTGTTGTTCTCACAGTGTGATGACAGCAGCTCTCAGCCCAGTCTGTAGGTGGGGCTGTCACTGGCCCATTAGGGGTCGCAGCACGGCCCACGTGGCTCCAGTGGCTGCTGAGGTGGATAGGACGGAAGTGTGTAGACACTGAAATGTTCACCTTAGCCCTCATCCTAACTAACACCAAGCTAAACTGCCTTTGTGAGTGCTGCCCGCAAAGCAGCCAGGTATGTAGGAAGGCCCACTCTCTGGAGTTTGGCCTCGCAGGGGTGTGAGGTGATGGTTCCCCTTGAGGCAGCAAGTCTGAGCCAGAGCTGCCCTGTACCGCCTGTAGGCCCCTGGCTGCCATCCTGTCACCTCTGGCAGGACTCTGGGCTCTGCGTGTCACCACATGTCATGCTGTGAATGTAACCTATCACCAGCACCTACTTGGGCCTTGTTATTAGAAAGATAGGAAAGTTGAGCATAGGCTGTACTTTGCATGGAAATCTGGTAGGCTCAGTTGCCCCTCCCTTGAGGAGCAATGCCCCTTAAGAGGCCAAGGAACAGTATTCTCTGAGGCAAAGTATTATCCTACAGGGATCCCTTGCCTGCACTCTCCCTTGGAACTCAGCCCCAGGATCTCTTCTGCACCATTAGATGCTGTGGCTCTACCCCTTTTCTGTGCTCCTTGACTCACATGAATCCTAGTTCCTGGAAGGTGGAGGAAAGTCAGAAACTGTGGGTCCTAGGAGCCTGTATCTGGGTCTGGAGCAAGCTCTTTCTCCAGTTTAGCCATAATTCCTTTGGCTTTACGATCAACCAGGCTAGCTGTCTTTTCCCTCTGCCAGCTGCTCTCTAGCTTTCTTGTCCGCAGTATTTACTGGCTAGCCAAGCTAGACTGTGCAGGGCTGTCCATGCTGTACCCTGTGAAGTAGGGGAGTGTTAGGCCTGTGAGAGGAGGGCAGGGTTTGTTGTTCACTAGGGCTTGAGGTGGGGAGGAACACCTCCCAACTCAGTGATGCCCTCAACACTTCAAGAGAATAACTACGGGGATTGTATGAACATGGAGGTGGCTACCTGTCATTAACCCTTGTCTGTTAAAGATGAGAAGCATGCTGGGACAGAGCCTATAAATTCAGAGTAGGTAAGAATGGCCCAGGAACACTGGTTCCTGGGAGGAGGGCCAGGGCTGACAGGAGGGCAGCTGGTTCCAAGATGCATGTAGCTGACAGAACCCTGGCTGCTCTCTGGGGCTCAGGCTGGGTATTTATTGAGCTGTACTTGGTCTGGATACTTAAAGGTTAGAAGGGCTTGGGTCACCCTGCTGTCCTTTCCCAGGCCACAGCTCCTCGGTGATGCATGTTGTATGTGTTTCTGGTTACACGTGGTGGGTCAGAACCAGCCTGTTACTTCCCAGTGTTGGAGAGGAAGGCCTGATTTGGCTGTTTGGGACCACGTTGGTCAGACCATGAGGCTTGTCTAGCCTGTTCTGTGCTGTTGAGGGCTTGTTGCCGAGGGTGTAGGACGTACAGGAGGTGGGGAGTAAGGCCCCCCTGCGGCGTGCACTCTTAACTAAGCATGATTCTTGGCGAATCAGGCTTCCAAGAACAGCGCCTGCAGCATCTTGCACCTCCCTCATCCCACGTCCTTCTCATTGCAGCCTGCAGCCTTCCTCCTGTGTTGGATGGAGAGGCCTGTTTATCCTCCTTGATCTCTGGAGAAGGGATGGCAGGTGGCAAAGCAGCCATCACAGGCTGCCCTGCCCTCTGGCAAGTCATCTTGATGGAATGTCTGCTGGGAGCATCTGAGGGACTCTGGGAAAGAATAGGTCCTTTTGCCCTGCCCCTGCCCAGACCAGCACTCCCAGGCTGGGGCGCAGCCACACCACAGACTGCTGGGCACTGCAGCTGGCTGTCTTCAGGACTCTGGTCCTTGTGCTTTAAGTTCTTTTTGTTGGTTGGTTGGTTGGTTTGGTTTTGGTTTTTGAGACAGGGTTTCTCTGTATAACCCTGGCTGTCCTAGAACTCACTCTGTAGACCAGGCTGGCCTTGAACTCACAGAGATGCACCTGCCTCTGCCTCCAGAGTGCTGAGATTAAAGGCGTGAGCCACCAGTGACTGGATCATGCTTTAAATCTTTTAACAGCTACTTTCCAGTGACCACGTAGGGGGGCATCCCATGTCTGGGGACTTTGATTATGCTCTGCTTCAGAAAGAGGTTTGTAAGGCTTCAGTGCCTTTAGGGAAGTGCCAGAGTGTGGCTCACGGGACCAGCACATATGTCTAATACCTTCTGGGAGTTCAAGCACTAGTCTCACTTTGAGGTACTTGTCCCCTAGCCCTTTGCTGGCTTTCACACAGGCAGGCCACGACTTAGCTTTGTTCCCCCCAACACCAAGAAATCCCCTCCCAAGGGTGGGTGTAGCTGAAAGTTTTCCTGTGTCCCGCCTGATCCGCAGCTGCTCAGACCCAAGTAAACACACAGAGGCTTACATTAATTAAAACTGGTTGGCCATTAGCTCAGGCTAACTACTGACTAGCTCTTACACTTAAACTCAGCCCATTTCTATTAATCTATATGTCGCCACATTTTCCATGGCTTTACCTGTGTGCCATTACATGCTGCTCCCTGGACAACGGGCTGGCATCTCCTGACTCGGCCTTCCACTTCCCAGAATCTCCTTGTCTGCTTATCCCGCCTATACTTCCTGCCTGGCTTACTGGCCAATCAGCATTTTATTTATCAATCAATCAGAGCAACATATTTACAGCATACAGAACACATCCCCAGCACTTTCCCTTTTCTATTTAAAAGGAAGGTTTTAACTTCAACATAGTAAAATTACATATAATAGAACAGTTATCAAGCAAGAGTTACAGTTACAATATCTAGTCTATTTGTATTTTGTAAAATTAAAAAAAATATTTTATCTATCCTATATTTGTGAGTCTAAAGTTTCATATCTAAGTAATCTTTTATCATAACCAAGGAAAATTATAACTAGTATTTAACTACATCAAAGACCACTGAAGGATATAATATTACTTAATATTACCTAAGTAAACAGAAAGCATTGTAAGCAACTTCCAAAACTCTGGAAATGACAGAGACAACTGGCTGCCTAGACAGTCACCCAGAGTTCTTCTGCAACGTTGGGGCGTCCATCTTCAGCCTACAGGCCCAGAGTCTCCCAGTTGCTTCTTCCTGTGTCCTGTAGAATATTTGGCAGTTTCTGCGAAGCAGGAACCTGAAGGACCTTGCAAAGTTCAGTGGTCACCTTCCTTGGGGGGTCCTGAATGTCCAGTTTATACAACATTTTGTCAAGCAGTCCAGGCAAGAACAGTTTCTTGCCCAAATGGCTAATTTTTGACATGAAGAAAATAAACTCCATAGAAAGTGTCTTTGATACCTATCTTTCTCTTTGAAGTAAATGGGTGCTGCCAGGGCAGATGGGTCTCAAAAATATTTTAAATGCCATATTCTGTAGGTCTTTGAAGTGTTTGAAGATTACCTACCTAATTGAATTATATCTATATATATATATATATCTAGAAAACTTAACATGATTATAAGTTTGACTATCATAGAAGACTAATTATTAATCTGTATTTCTTAATTATCCATTACAATTTAAATGAGCTGCATAAACATAATACCTTAAACGGGAGTAGAAAAAAAATATATATATATATATAATAACAAAATTAACTTTAAATTTGTATCAATAAACTAAAATCTATACCAATGTGAAACATTTTAAGCTAGTTGCTCTTTAAAAGTAGGTTCAAGCCGGGCGGTGGTGGTGCATGCCTTTAATCCTAGCACTCGGGAGGCAGAGCCAGGCGGATCTCTGTGAGTTCGAGGCCAGCCTGGGCTACCAAGTGAGTCCCAGGAAAGGCGTAAAGCTACACAGAGAAACCCTGTCTCGAAAAACCAAAAAAAAAAAAAAAAAAAAAAAAAAAAAAAGTAGGTTCAACAATCCACCCTTTTATCCTATCATATCTATATCCAATAAGTATTTCCATATCAGGTGGGTTCTTGCCATTTTGACAGACCCAGGTCCATGGGAGGAGCTTATCGTCATACCCAACTCCTGAGCCTCTTTTTAGAGAGCAGTGAGCCCCTCACAGATATTCAGTGGGAGCTTGGGAGGGGAAGGATTATTCAATGGGTCCTCCCAGGAGGGAGAAGGTAGGCTCTTGGTAACTTAGTTTCCTTGGAGAAGTCTTGTGAACAGTAGAGAAGTGACCTACTTAAGTTAAAGGAGTCAGAGTCAGTATTCAAAACTGGTGCTTCTACTGCATTTTGGGGATTGGGGTTGTCTTAGAAATCCAATCTGCTTCCTCAGTAGCACAATAGTTAGAAAATAGGTTAATTTGAGCATGATGAGAAATGTGAATTATCATGTGTAAAATATTAATGGTGATTACAAAAATAGCTTTGAAACTTGTAGAGCTGTGGAATCTTCAGAAAAGACCCGTAGCCCAAATTGAGCCAATTCCAGAGTGAGGCAATACAGGGTTTACCTTAGAAGTAAGTGGCTTTAATGAGTCTTGTTGTGGGACTTCCAGCTCTGACTCACCCTATGGGAAGCTTTTGCTGCATTGATAGCGTTCTGCTGGGGGTTGTCCATGTCCTGGTGGTTTTGCCTAAAGGCCTCACTGTAAGTTGAGTGACGACATTATTCTGGCTCTGGTCTGCTCTTTGAAGGATTAGCAGGGGACATGATGATTCTCGTCTGGCTAAATGCTCATTAGGGACCTGTTGTGGCTAGACTGGTGTCTTGTGCTTAGAGTTGGCTGCAAGCATTTAGAATTCTGGGCTGCCCCTGCTAGCCATGGACCACTGTTTTCTCAGGACCCCTGGCTGCACTCTGGCCCTCCTAGCACAAAGACCACTCCAGTCAGCCCTAAATCATGTGGATGTGGTCTGCAGCACCTGACATCTATTTTTGGGGTGGTGGTAGCTAGAACTCCCCATTCCCACTAGACTAGCTATCCAGTGAGCCCTGGGATCCACCTGTCTCCACCCCACAGCTTTGGGTTTACAGATGTACAATAGCATGCCCAGCTTTTACGTGTGTGTTAGGAATCAAAACTCAGGTCCTTAGGCTGCGTGGCAAACACTTTACCCACTGAGCTCTCCCAGCCCCAGTTAGTGGCTGTGGGACAGGAGCATTGTCTGAAGAATAAGGAAAGGAAGGACTCTGGGCTAGGCTGTGGCAACTCGCCAGAGTCAAGCAGATCCTGGCCATAGGGAACAGATGTTGATGGGGCCTGCAAGATACAGCAATAACCTTAAACCTAGTTAGAGCAGGATCAGGGCTGGGTGTGGAGTCAGTACGAAGTGGAACAAGGACTTTGGACCGTGGTGTTTTGTTTTGTGTCTGATGGTGATCAGAGTTCTCCTCATTAGATTAGAGCAGGTTTGTGGCTGGGCCCGATAGAGGATACTCGGAGCCATTGGGCTACAGGCTGGCAGTGGTGAGGGAGGTCTTGTAATGCTGGCTTGCAAGGTCTGTCAAAGACCCACTGACGCCTACTTTGAAAGAGAGGAGCCAGAAGAGACCACATTTTAAGCCTAGGGCTTCTCCCCTGGAATTACGGGTCCTTACAGTTACGTCTGTGGCTGTTTTCATATTCTCATTTGGTTTTCCTCTGTTCTACATTTGGAAGCTTTCTTGGAAATTTTTTTTTTTTCTGTTGACATACCTGGTCTTCTGGAAATTTCCTCTTGTTCACTTTAGTGTTCCTCTGTTGAGCCACTCATAGATTGGGTTCCCTTTTTGTGTGCTTGTCTTGAGTCTGTCCTGCACCCCCCAGGCATGGTGGGTGAGACCTTGTGGTCCCTCTGAGATTAGTGTCACAAAAATTTCCAAATGAAATTTTTTTTTTTAATTTTCACAGAACTTTTGGGTGAGTAAATAAATGCTTCTAACCTTAAGGCATTACCAGTTTTAAGTCTGTGGTAAATTCTGCCTTATGGGGGAAAAAGGATGGCTTAGAGATGAAGAATTCTTGCTACTCTTATAGAGGACCCAAGTTTGGAGTGGGCCACTCTGGGCCTACTTGTGCCTTTTAGGTGGCCAAAGGGAAAGCCTTTACCTTGTGTTCTTTCCCGTGCAGCCCCATGATGCTCCATTCCTTCTGTGGAGTGAATCTCTGAGCTAAAGGACATTATCTGACATTTTGAAGTGTGACGCATGTTAAGGGTCTGGGGAGATCCCAGAATGTTGGGGTGACAGTACCAACCATAGAGACCTGGATGTCTGTACAGACAGGCAGTGGCAAGAAAATGAGGTAGTTGGGCTAAGAGAGCCAATGAGAGGGCAGAACAGCAAGGCAATAAAGGCGCAGGTAAGACAGGAAGTAGCCCACATTTGGAAGCTGCAGAGTTGGTGAGGTAAGGTTGCCTCGTGGCTATTCCTATTTCCCTGATCTCTCTAAGGCTTTCACCCCTAAAAAAAAAGAATGTTGAGGTGATTTGCAGCCCCCCACCCTCCCCCAGTACAGCTTTCAGACAGCAGCCAGGAGATGGCTGTCGGGACAGTTAGTAACAGGATGTAGAGTTGGAAGAAAACCCCGTGTCTTCCTTGTTCAAAGTGACATGCTACAAATAGTTTCCATCTGTTTAACCCCTCTAGACGAAAGAAAGTCACAGAGTCTATGACAGTGGCAGAGTGTGAGGCTGCACAAGATGGACAGCTGTCCCCAGAAACCCCACACCCTCCGTGTAGTCTTTTTTTCTTTTTCTTTTTTTCTTTCTAGACAGGGTTTCTCTGTGTAGCTTTGCGCCTTTCCTGGAGCTCACTTGGTAGCCCAGGCTGGCCTCGAACTCACAGAGATCCGCCTGTCTCTGCCTCCCGAGTGCTGGGATTAAAGGTGTGTGCCACCACCGCCCAGCCTCCTTGTAGTCTTGACCCTGTATGCCTTCCTGGGCAGAAGTCATTACATACGCTTCAAAACCATGTGCACATAAATGGCAGCTCTGGGCCTGAGGGGACTTGTAAATTCTCACAGAATCTGTGGGTGAATAAAGGCTTCCAATTTGAAGGTATTCCTGGTTTAAAGTCTATGATAAATTCTGCCTTTTTTGGGGGGAAAATGGGGGCTGGAGAGATGGCTTAGAGGTTAAGGGTGATTGCTGCTCTTACAGAGTACCCAAGTTTGTTTCCAGCACCCATGTTAGGTGCCTCACTACAGCCTGGAACTCCAGTTCCATGGCATTAGACGCTCTGGCTTCTTTAGTCACCTGTACCCACATTACATACGCGAACATAGATATACACATGTACATAATTAAAAATAAGTATTTTAAAATAAAACTGGAACAAATTTTAAATTGAATCATTACTAGGAAGTAATTTATTTTACTAAGGATGTATTTTTATATTTACTAGGATGTATTTTACTAAGGTTTCTAAGTGAGCCAGATGTGGTGGAACACATGAATCTCAGGCCAGCCTGGGCTGCTTCAGATTACTAAATTACTCTTAGGCCCATGTCTGCCTATGTGTCAAGAATGTCTTTTTAACTTCCTACAGCCTCCCAGTACTGGTTCCCAGGTTGAAATTTTCTTCTTGTGGTTCATAGAATGGTGGGACACAGAAGTACCAATGGAGGTACAGTATGGGGCCCCTGGGGTCCTGGCCTGGTGTCCAAGTGGGACAGAGTGGAGAAAAATGTCCTAGGAGAGAGCTGACTGGGGAGGGTACTCTGAACACAGGAGGCATGGAAGTCAAACTTGAGTGGAGGGGGACAGTGGTGGAGGTCGCTCCTGGCCTCATAATGTGAGCAATGGTAGTCTCTACTAGTGGTGTTTGTCTCAGCCTGTGATCATTGTGCATGATGAGAGTGAGTTTGCTGCCCAGGAGGGGCAGTAAGGGGTGGCTATGGCCCTTACACACACACACACACACACACACACACACACACACACACACACACACACACACACACACGGGATTCCATGGCATACCTGGAGCCCTTGGGTGACTATTTTAGGATACCTATGTGTTACAGCTCTGCCCTTAAGGTTTTTGACTATGGTAGGCAGATGCTTCTGTATAGGATAGGAATCTACCATGAGGTCCTGGTCTCTGCTCACCTCACAGCAATGCCAGAATATTCTTTGTATTTGTTTGAGGAGTTCCTCTATGATATGAAGTCTAGAACCCTGTGGTGTATGCCTTTTGAGAAGGTCTGGAATGTTCCTTGAACCAGAAGTCAGGCTCCCTGCTCTGAGGGTTTTCTCTTCCTCGTTAGCATTGCACTTTAAAGGCCTTACAAAGAGAGTGCCTGTTGTCCATCTAGATGTTCGTACTGAATACTCTTGTCTGTAATGCAGGCTTTGTAGATGGCAGCAGCCCAGACCTAGAGCGTGCCTGTGGTCCTATTGTTAGCCCCTTGGTGTAGATCTTTCAGGCAGTGGCATCTATGGCGTGCCACACCTGTGTTGAACTCTGTAAACCTTAGCCTCAGGCTTTGGTTGTCTATCAAAAAGGCATTAGCACAGGTTTGGGTTTTTTTGTACTTTTTTTTTTTTTTTTTTTTTAATTACAGCATCATCTATCTCTCATAAAGATGTGGCTTTTACCATCTACAATCATCACCACTGTCTAATTTTAGAACGTTTTTTATCACTCCAGTATGAAATCTGGTATCATTAGCTGTCATTCTACAGACCCTCCACCCTAACCCTGTAGCCACTGGCCACCACTGATGTAAGTTGTCTCTGGCTGTTCCTGTTAGAGAAATTTTCTTCAAACAAAATCAGAATGTGTGGGTTTTTTTCTTTTTCTTTCTGTAACTGGCTTTAGTCACATAGCAAGATGTCATCAACATTGTAGCTGTAGATGCCTCCTTGTGAGGGTTGAGTAGGGTCCCACAGTATGGACACAACCCATTTTGTTTGTTCATCCATTGTAGTTCCTGTTTCTTGTCTGTTACAAACAGTGATACTATGAACACTTGTACACATTTGTGTATTTATGTGTGGATTCTGTTTCCGGTGGTCTTGGGGACAGACCCAGAATAGGATTGCTGGATCATGTGATTTTTTTTTTTTTTTTTGAGTAATTGCCACACTGCTTTAACATACTATATTCCCACCAGCATCACACATTCTCCACATCATTGCTAATACTTGTATTATCTGGGCTTTAAAAATCACAACCATGCTTGTAGGAACACATATCACCTCACTGTACTTTTCAATCAAAATGTTTATCATGAGACACTTGTAGAATTCTAAGCAGTTATAAGAAGCAATGCAGAGATTTTCCTGCCGGGACCTGGAAATCTCTTAGTGACAGCACCTTGCAGGAGCATAGGACAGATGCTCAATCATGAGATTGCTAGTCATGTGGCCACTCTGGTTGGTTGGTTGGTTGGTTGGTTGGTTGGTTGGTTGGTTGGTTGGTTTTTAAATTGTTTTGGGTTTTGGTGCTGGGGAGCAAACCCAGGGCTTTCTATTAGCTAGGTAGACACTCTACACCTGACCCACACTCACACCCTTGGCAGCCATGTGAGGATCTGGGAGACTGCTCTATGGTGGCTTTACAAATTTGTGTTTCTACCAGTGGGTTACTAGGCTTCCTGTTCGCTACACCCTGCCTCTTACCTGCTGTTGGCTGTAGTTTTCATCCTTGCTTGATGGGCATGAGATGGTATCTCATTGTGCCTGACGAATCCTTAACCAGGCAGTAGAAAGTACTTGCTGGAAAGTAGATTTATTTGGAGAAATTTTGATATGCACATGTAGATTTGTATCCACAGCACTTTCACCGTTATGATCTTTGAACATTAATGGTCCAAGATGTGCTTGGTCCTAGAGGTTGTGGAGAGCAGCTTTGCATTAAGATGTAGGGAATGCATTTCAGCTCATTTGCTGCAACATTGAGGGACAGACCACAACAGTAGTCCACCTCTGCTAGGGTAATTAAGGGCTGGGTGCCTGCAGGGTAGATGAAACTTGTTCTCTGTGGATCCTACATGGGGCACTCTGCAAGGCATGTGCTCAAGCCTGTGAGGTCCTACTGTGGGCCTGCCACTGAGCTAAAGAAGACAATACTGACCCTTCGCTGTTTGTCTGGCTTTTACCTTGGGCTAGCACTCCCCAGAGTCTGTGACTGACAAGAACCTGAGCTGTGTAAATATCAGGTTCTGGGACTAGGACTGGTGCCATCCTTACAATACATTGGTAGGCTGTAATTCAGCAGGACAAATGTTTCTCCAGTTCGCTAAGTTCTTGGTTGGAGTGTGGAAGATGTCAGCACGGGGTCTGTTGTATTCTCGGCTTTAGAACAGCTGTCATCCCTCTGTGCTAGACTGGTCCTTCTCACTCAGGCGTGGTCAGGCTGTGGCTTCAGCAGCCTTGCTGCAGCTACCTGAATGGGATGAGTAGACATAGTTGTCGAGGAGGTGTTTGCCATTGTGTCCTTTGACTCTCACGCTAGACTAGGAAGGGAAGACCTTGACCTTGAAGCTAGACCTGTGGACCCTTGAGGCAGAGATGAGCAGGTGACACCTCAGCTGAAGTACAGACATTTGGAAATAGACGACACCAACCTGGACTGCTGCATGGACCCACCCTCTGCATCAGTGGTTCTCAACCAGAACCCTTTCACAGAGGACATATCTCAGATATCCTGCATATCAGATATTTATATTACTATTTAAAACAGTAGCAAAATTACTGTTTTGCAGTAGCAGTGAAAATAATTTAATGGCCAGGCAGTAGGGACGTTTACCTTTAATCCCAGCACTCGGGAGGCAAAAACAGGCCGATCTCTGAGTTTGAGGCCAGCCTGGTCTACAGAGCGAGTTCCAGGACAGTGGGGGATACACAGAGAAACCCTGCCTCAAAAAACCAAAACCAAAAAAAAAAAGTAAATTTTATGGTTGATGCTCACCACAACATGAGGAACTGTATTAAAGGGTCACAGCATTAGGAAGGTTAAGAACTGCTGCTCTATCTACATGGGGCCCTTATTTCAGTAATTACAGAGAGAGGTCTGGAGATAGAGCTTAGTGGTAGACCATTTGCACAAGGCTCTGGGTTCAATCCCCAGAACCAAAAAAAGAAATTATAAGAATTTGGCCACCGACCCTGTTGACCATGTGTAATTTCCTTGGCATGCAGACCCCATGCCGGCTCTGTCTTCAGACTGTGGCTGAGCTGCATGTAGCCCCTGCCCAGTGCCTCATACTCTGAGTAGAACATTGTGTCTTGTCTCTGAGTCCTTCATGGAGCTGATGCCCCTGGTGTATCTCCCTAGCTTCCTCTCCAAGTAGGTGCTTCAGAAACATACATCATGGGATTAAGGCATTTCCACCTTCATCATCTAGCTAGTGGCCCTCTGCTGAGTCTTGACAGACACAAATGGCATTCTCCACTCTGAGAGCTGTTTTCTGGTATTGCCATCCACTAATGTCCTTTGGATCTCTGTCAGGGCCAAAACTAGAGCTTCTCAAGGCTCACCCCACTGGACCATGCAAACCTTTCAAGTCCAGAAGAGACTTACTCATGAAGCATGCCTGGGTCAGCCTTAACCACTTTTCTCCACTTCTTGTTAGGAAGCAGCTGTCAAGGACAGAAGCAACTCAGGAACTGCTTGTTCTCGGACATAAGCATGGGTTAGTTCTGTTTACCAAGCCGTGTGTCCCCATCATTGAGTTACTTCCAGTCCTGTGTACCATGGAGGTCCTTATCCTTGAGAGGGGGGCCAGTTGTGCTGTCCCTGACTGCGGTAAGATTGCTTGATATTGTCTCTGGTTCCAGAGTTGAGGTGACACCAAACCATCCTCTTAAAGGTTTGCCTCACTCTGGGGAGATCATGGACTCCCAGATGGCTCCCATAAGTTTCTGTTTGTGCCTGGTATGGATGTCAAACCCCAGTGGCCAAGAGGTTTGAGATGGTAATCAACAGCACCATACTGGCAGAGGGACCATCACTGCCTTGGAACCACATGAGGGAACAGAACCCTACAGTACCAAGGTGAAGGTCACAGCCACAGGTAGACCGCTAATTTAACCCCTGAAGGTCTTGATGCCTCCAGCAGTGTGTCACCTGGGCGCGGTCTATCTCAGTCTGTCTGTGTGTTGGCAGGCAGGCCCCAATATTAGGCAGAGACTACCTGTGACATAATGTTTCGTTGGGTCTTGGCTTCTGGTCAGTCTTTTATATGTGTGGCAACTCCTACCAGGACTGGCAAGGTGAAACTTCCTTTTGTTCTGGGCTGTTGGCATTTCCTTGTATCTGGCTCTAGAGTTTGGGAGAGAACAGTCAGCACTTTGGCCACATGAGCCAGGGTTTTGAGAGAGATGCAGCTTCCACCAGCCTGACCTCCCTCTCTCCTTCTCTTCCTTCCTATTTGGGGAGGGGGCTGGAGAGATGGCTTAGTGGTTAAGAACACTTTTGCTCTTGCAGAAGACCTGGATTCTATTCCCAGTAACCACATGCGCTTCACAAACTGTCCATAACTCCAGTTGCAGAGGCTCCAACAGACACATATATAATGCACATGCATGCAGGCTGAACATTCATAGCTGGGTAGTGGTGGTGTATGCCTATAATCTCGTACTCGGGAGGCAGAGGCAGGCAAATCTCATAAGTTCAAGGCCAGTGAGTTCCAGGACAGCCAGGGTTACACAGAGAAACCCTATCTCAAAAACAAAAAACAAACAAAAAAATATTTATACACATAAAGTATTTATTTTTTAATGTTTGCCTGCATGTATGCATGAATGTATGTATACCACATGCATGACTGGCACCCCTGAAGGCCAGAAGAGGGCATCAGTCTGAAACTAGAGTTGCAGATGGTTGTGAGTCACTGTGTAAGTGCTGGGGACCAAATCCAGGTCCTCTAGAAGAACAGCCAAGGCTATTAACTAACCACTGAGCCATCTTGTCAGTCCCAAGGGAGATTCATTATTTCTGAGAGCTTCTAAACAGTCATTCCTTGGTGTCCCCACAACAGAGCTGGCTCCCACCTAGGAAAACTGTTCCATCACAAGCAGAATCCCAAGTCCCTTTCTATC
Source organism: Peromyscus leucopus (assembly GCF_004664715.2). Taxonomy (NCBI): domain Eukaryota; kingdom Metazoa; phylum Chordata; class Mammalia; order Rodentia; family Cricetidae; genus Peromyscus; species Peromyscus leucopus. Next base: position 153,297,449 of record NC_051064.1, on the reverse strand, counting down.
CTTACTGTTTAGTCCTCAAGCCTGGGACACATTCCTCAAGGAACGTTCAGGTATGAGGCACTCTGAGACATCATAGACTTCTTCCAGGTGGCTGTGACCCTTTGGATGGCACAGAGAGCAGTGCTTAGCCTGCCTTATTGCTGTTGGCAACTGTTGAGTTTGGGTGTTCCCTCGTAATCCATCCTGTTGTATTTGTGTGTTTAAGAGCCTAAGTGACAAGAGACCCTGGCACTAGATAGGCTGAGAACCCGACTGGAATTAGGCCAGCCTCACTTCCTGACATTTGTTTCTTCTGTTGGCCTTTCCCGCCTCTGTCCCTTAGAAGCATGCCTGGGCTGTACCCTGAAGTGTGGGTATTGTCTACACAGCCAGAGACAGATAGCAGGGCCCTGTGTGCTCCAATGGCCGCTTGGTGGTCACTCAGAGATGGTTGGCATCTGATATGGTGACCAGAGCACTATAAGAAGTTAGGCTGTATGTTCCCATCACATCCTGCTATGACTCTGAGCTTACCTAGTGCCATCGGCCAGCATTTGGGATTCTCATTCCACACACCAAAGATAAGGAACTGGATATGGCTGGAAGGGTGGCTGGGCAGGCCGGCCTCAGGGACAGGTTCTGAGGTAGACTTTGGTTTTGTTTTGAGACAGGGTCTCTCTGTTATGTAGCTCTAACTGTCCAGGAACTTGCTATATAGACCACGCTGACCTTGGACTCCCAGTTATTTCCTGCCTCTGTCTTCCTAGTGCTGGGGTTAAAGGTATGTGCGTGCACCACCACCCCTCGCTCTGAGGCTGACTCTTGACTAGTGAAGTTTCTTAAACTTTTGGATGAAGAATGGCAATAAACTTGTTCTTTCAGGACTGGGGCTGGGTAGGGACTGCCAGGATTCTGCAGCCTGTGGGGTGAGCAGATGCTCTATAGGGGCTTCCCTGGGCCCCTGTTGGGTCTCAATCTCTGCTGTGGGTATTTAGTTACCATGGTCTTAGCACAGTGTGTGCAGGCCTCCTTTAGTGTGCCCCAAGCTCACTCTCCACTGTCTCCAAAGCACTAGCCAAGGGCCCTCTGCCTTTGGCAAGTTGTCATGCCTTGTGAGGGTTTCTCCAGCTACCTACTGTCTTTGTTTATTGGGCATAGGCATCCACAGGAAAAACCACCCGCCTGTCTGGTTTAGAGTCCCCAACCTGTGCTGTGTGACTCCTGCTAGCCACAGATCCCCGAGGCTCTGCCTCACTGTTCTCTGTACTGTCTGAGGCTAGAGGCAAGTACTCCAGACAGCAGCCACATTGGCCACAGCTCATCTCTTGAATTCCAGGCTCTACTGTATCCCATGGGCCCGTATTGTCCTGCCCCTGTTTCTGTCTTGGTCAGCATGAGTGTCTCAAGTATTCTTTATGAGGTGGATGTTTGGAGGTGGGGGTAAGGAATTCCTAAGTTCCCTATGGGTCAGAGTACACAGACCCCACAATGTAGAGTATGGAGGGGTGGAGTAGGGTGGGCATATGCAGCTGGCTTTTCACTTGCTTTGGGATCTATGGTATCCACAGCCCTGACTGCCCTGCCCTTCCTGCACAGGTGCAGAGGCTCACACTCAGTGGCACCTGTTCTCAGTGTGTCTTTTCCCTTGGGATGTGGGGGAAAACAAACATCCACTGTCTGAAGCCCCAGAGAGGAAGTGGCCACAGGGCACTGCTGTGGCCAGCCCAACTAGCTCCTCCCCTGATAATGGCCTGATAATGGCCTCATGGTATTGGACTTTTGTAGACCCGTTCAGGTCCTGGTCTTGGCATGTGGGCCCAGAGCCCACTTCCTGGCTGGTAGGTGCTGTGGGCTGTTTTTGAGGCCACACAAAAGGTCAGAAATCAGAGGTAACTGACTGGTTCTAACTGGTGCTCCTAGAGGGGAAACTCTATGGTGTGTCATAAGGTACAGCTTTGTCCCTAACCATTGGCTGATTTCTAGGATCCCTGTTATCTCTAATGTGGACAGTGATATCCCAGGCCTGACGAAGCCTTTGAGATCTCTGCAGCTTTGAAAAGTAGAGCATGTGTCAGGTGGCCCTTCTGCAGGGTCCTCTTGCTTGACAAATGCCCTTCAGCTTCACCCTCACTTTTGCAACTTGGCGTTAGCTTGGTGTTAAAGGGGGAATTCCTGTCATCATCTAGTTTTAAGACTTCCTTGTTCTGTAAGAGTTCTTCCTGCCTTTGGGCTTTTTATGAAAATCTCAGGAGAGTTGTTCCAAGTACCTTCAGACTCCTCCACTAGCTCCAGGGGCTTCCTCATCTCATGTCTGAAGCAGCTGGGTTGCCTTAGGAGACTTTGACCCTAATACACTAATTGGGCGCGGCACACACACACACACACACACCCTTCTGCACAGGAAGCAGCCTCATCCAGTGGTCCTATTTTCCAGCCTTTTCTGCTGGGTCACAGTCTGGCTTATGAGGCTGCCTGAGGTGTCTCATACTCCCCACCCCCAAGGTCTCTGGAGTTTTCAAGTCAGCACCAGACTAGACTTGTGGCTTTCTCTGTGAAAGAATAGAGCTCACTTTCTGCACCTGCTCCAGCCAGTGTCTGCTTAGGGCAGGAAGCTCCACCCTGGTGTGCAACACCACCCCCCTTCTGCCTTCACTGTGGGAGGGATCCTTGCAGTTACGGAAGTGGGTTCTTCTGCCCCAGCCAGCATCTTGGGTGTCTACCCCTGCAGGGGGGCACACATGGCCTCCACTGACAGGGCCTCTGCTGAATGACACTGTGACGTTGAGACTCATTTCCTCTAGAAAGCTACAACACAACTGAGGTGGTTTCCGTGTCTCTTTTCTTGGTTATTTCTGTGTCTTTGAGGAACGTGCACCCTAGCTGAGCCTTTGTTTATCTCTGACAGTGCCCCAGGAACAGCACTGCCTCATCCCCTAGGTAGCTGCTTATTTGGGAACAACACCAATGTAGTCCCTCCAGTGGTTCCTTATACCACCAGGTCCTTCTCTTTCTGAGCACTAGAGGTGGCCCCAATAAGGATTATCCTTGGAAGAGCAGCAGACTTCTCAGTCAGGTACCTGGGATGGGGATCCAGCACAAGCACTAGACACTACTTGGGCCTTCACCAAGGCCCCCACTAGGGCTGATCTGTCCCTCCGGTCTAAATTTCATGGAAGTTGGCACCTCGACTGCCTGCCTCTTATGCCCCTTCCAGGGGGCAAGGTTTCAGCCTCACTTCCGCTGGGCAGTTGTGTGGTAGGGAGTTTCCCCAAGTATTCTGGAGAAGAACCCTGCTCTTCTGTATACTTGAGGCCCCTTGCCTTTAGGCCAGAGACCTCACTTTGGCTTCATCCCCAGCCCCGCCCCGCCCCACCCCACCCCAGGTAACCTCTCCCTAGGCGCAGCTGTGCCTGGGATCGAGCTGTAAACCCTGTTATGTCTGTTGGTTCTACTGCCCTAGGGTCCCTATCATCTACTTAGGCCCTAGCTGGGGGAGATAGTATAGCCTAGCTTTTATAGGCTGCTCTGCTCTGGGTGAGGCCCATGCTGTGATTGTCTTGCAGATGGAATGTCTCTGGTGGGTGACATTTGGGTGGAGGGTCAAGGCTTTTCCACACAAATTGGCTCACGTGTGTGCCACTTAGTGCTGAGTGTCAAAGTAGACCACAGCTGGTGCCTGAGATAAGCTAGGCTGCTGAGTAGCTTCTGTAAGCTTCTGACAGCAAAGGTAACACCTGGTAAAGCTATTTATTTTGTGCAGTGTGTCACGGTCCTTCAAGATGAATGTTTCTTTCCTCTGGTAAGGTGGTGTCTCTCTAATGCTCCCTAATGAAGCAGTGACAAGGGCCGAGGGCAGCCCTCCCAGGCTCCTTCTGAGCTTGAGCATAGCTGCTTACTGGCTTACGTTTGAGCTGTGGTCACTGCTGGGTCATTTAGCCCATTCCTGACATGGGCCATGGAGTGGGACTAGTCCCTTTCAGCCTTTCCAGAAACATATATCTGTATTCTAAGGAAGTAGTGTAGACCGAAGGCAAAGAACCTAAGGATCAGAGCACTGTGGACACCAGAATGGATGTTGGCAGATCCACACAGAGCCTGCTGCAGCTGTGAGTGAGGTCACCTCATAGCAGCCCACAGCTGCACAGTGTCCTCTCTATTCTCATGTGACGCCCTTGCCCCTCAGCAGAGGCATCAGGCTTACCTTTCTGCACAGGGCCAAGGGTACACTATGTTCATGGCTCCACATATTCTGGGTACGTGGGGCTCCTTCATAGCTTCATAGGAGTTATGATGATCCAGTGGGAAGCTTGCTGCCATGGAGCAGGTAGGAAGACTAGACCCTGCCTGGGCCCAGGGATCCCAACAGGGCCTTTTGTGTTGATCACAGGTCTCAGAGCCCCCAGCTTCCATAAGACCCAAAGCAGACGACACTTCCTCACAGTCCCCTGCGTCTTCTGAGAAGGACAAGCAGTCCACTTGGCTGCGGACCTTGGCTGGTTCCTCCAATAAGGTGCTATGTGGGAACCTGTCTGGGGTCTTTGGGGAGGGTATCAGGCCCTTCTTGGAGCCAACTCTGGCTCTACCTGGTCTCAGGGACACAAAGTGGCCTGTTTCTCTGTAGTCACTCACATAGGGGACTCTCTTGACAGAGCCTTGGCTGCGCTCACCCTCGCCAGCGCCTTTCTGCTTTCCGGCCCTGGTCCCCTGCAGTGTCAGCAAGTGAGAAAGAGACCTCCCCACACCTCCCAGCCCTGATTCGAGACAGGTGAGTGAGGAGTGCACAGGAGAACCAAACTCCGGTTTAGCAGGCTGCAGTGGTGTTGGTGCCTTTAGTCCTAGGATAAACTATCTAGAACTTTAAAGTCTTGGGTAAGGTTACTGTGTTCACAGACATGTCTATTAAAGTTAGCTTCCCAGCAGGGCACAGAGATCCACAGCATTCAGGAGGCAGAGGCACATGAATCTTTGTGAGTTTGAAGCCAACCTGGAATATATAACAAATTCTAGGCCAGCTAGGGTTACATAGAGATCCTACCTCAAAATAAAATAAAAGTAATAGCCTTCCATGGACATGAAGATCCAGCTGTGTGCCATCCTAGCCCAGCCTATGGGGAAATTTGTGTTTCCCAATCATTAGAACCTTGACCTGTGATTTAGAGTTGGGAGAAGATAGTTTGCTGTGTCCTGGCTGAGTTCGCAGGGCCTGTTCTACAGCTCCTGTGGGGACTTGTGAAGCAGATGTGCCCCAGCTAAGCATCTGTGCCTTCTACAGCTTTTACTCCTACAAGAGCTTTGAGACAGCTGTGGCCCCCAATGTGGCCCTAGCACCACCAACCCAGCAAAAGGTTGTGAACAGTTCACCATGCACCACTGTGGTCTCTCGGGCACCAGAACCTATTACCACTTGTATCCAGCCACGGAAGCGGAAGCTGACCATGGAAACACCAGGAGCCCCAGATATGCTGACATCTGTGGCTGCCCCAGAGGAAGACAAGGATTCTGAGGCTGAGGTGGAAGTTGAAAGCAGAGAGGAATGTAAGTATGGATGAGACTCTGCTCCTTTGGACATCAGTACAGGGGATGGGGTAGGGTGGGGGCATATGGTATGACCAAGCCAGTATACTCCAGAATGCCTAATGCTTTGGTTTCTCTGTCCTCAGTCACCTCCTCCTTGTCCTCGCTGTCCTCTCCGTCCTTTACCTCGTCCAGCTCTGCCAAGGACCTAAGCTCCCCAGGCATGCATGCTCCTCCTGTGGTTGCTCCTGATGCTGCAGCCCATGCCGATGCCCCAAGTGGGCTGGAGGCAGAGTTGGAGCATCTGCGGCAAGCCCTGGAGGGTGGCCTGGATACCAAGGAAGCCAAAGAGAAGTTCCTACATGAGGTGGTAAAAATGCGTGTGAAGCAGGAGGAGAAGCTAACAGCTGCCCTACAGGCTAAGCGCAGCCTGCACCAGGTAAAGTGGACAGCAGGCGGGCCATGAAATATAGAAGACCACTTCTCTTTGTCTGCCCAAGCCCTCTTGGGGAGCTTTGGGGTTCTTCCCAGGTCCTCTGGAGGACCCAGCTCTGTGAGGCACTTCGATGTCCAGAGTCCTTATGTGCTTCCAGGAAGGCGTCCATAGTGGTCTCAGCTGCAGCTTTTCCCTGTGTGGGGGGGCCTTACTGAAAGCACTGGCATGTTTTCTTGGCCACAGTAAAGGCCAGTGTCAGTGGTGAGTGAGGAGTGCCTATTCTAGCGATGCCTCTCGCTGTGTCAGGTTTATTCTCCACTAGTAAGACTTGTGCTCTGCATATAGAGGGCAGGGATGGCTTCTGAAGCTGCGTCTCCAAAAGGGACTCAGCAGCAGGCCTTTGGGAAGTCCATGCTTGGGAGGGGTGTGTGTACTTACACACTACTTACTGGTTCTTTGGGCTCCACCTCACTGTTTCTAGACTGTGGCCACTCCTCTTGCACCTTCTTTTCACGCTGTTTTGTTTTTCTGACATGAGTAAGGGAGACCCAGTTCTCAGGCAGCCTGGGGAGAGTGAGGAGCTCTTGGCCGGGGCTCAGCATTAAGACTTTGCTGCAGGCTCAACCTCTGCTGAATTCACACCTCAGCCTGAGTCTGGCAGCTCTGGGGGCAGCCTCACATGCGTGGGCTTTAGCACAACACAACCCTGTCAATCCTCAGGGCTGCAGGATTTCAGATGTTCTCCTCAGAGTGAGTCTTAGTCATTCCCTCATCTTCTCTTGCCCCCATTCTGGGTGGAGGTGTGATTTCCCACATGACTATTCATGGGGGACGGGTGTCATACTGCATTCTAACAAGTGGGGGAAGGGCACGGGAAGTACCAAAAGTAAATGGCTCCCTCTGCACCTCCAGGCCTCAGGTGCAGTGCCTGAGACTGCCTGCTTGGTGTTTTCCTCCCCCACCCATGTGCATGTACATTTGGGAGGAGGAGGAGGTGTGAGAAGGTTCTGATGCAACCTCGATAGAAACAACCTACAACTAGTAATAGGCTCTCTGCTGGGCCCTGGAGGGAAGCTAACAGGTCAGTTGACTGTTGGGTGCAGGGTGGGCACAAAGGTGCTGGGCTGGCAGTACTTTGAACCTGTCTGCTACGTGTCTTCCCAGGAGCTAGAATTCCTGCGCGTGGCCAAGAAGGAGAAATTGCGCGAAGCCACCGAGGCCAAGCGCAGTTTGAGGAAAGAGATTGAGCGGCTCCGAGCTGAAAACGAGAAGAAGATGAAAGAGGCCAACGAGTCTCGGGTGCGCCTGAAGCGAGAGCTGGAGCAGGCGCGGCAGGTCCGGGTGTGTGACAAGGGCTGTGAGGCCGGCCGCCTGCGCGCCAAGTATTCAGCCCAGGTACTCGGGTGGGTTGGCTGGTAGACTGACCTGCACAGTGAATATCTGCTATCACAGATCCAACGTCCTCGATTTAACCATTTCAGGCGGATCTGTGAGGTGATGATGTACCATGCCTGGAGGCCCTGAGGTGTATCCAGCAGACCTGGGCCTGGGAACTAGGGACTGTTTTCCATAGCCCAGGTGCTCCCATCTCCCCACCAAGACCACTGTGGCCCCAGAACATAGGCTGCCCTTCCTAGTGCTGGCTTGGGAAGCAAGCTGTAAGCTAGGATCAGGAGATGAACCTTGCCTACTGCAGAGTGGCAGCTTCCAAAGCTTAGGGATCCAGCCCAGGGAGGCAGGGAAGGTCTTTTACATCTGTAGTGCTGTTTGGTTCCCTCGTGGGTCAGAAATTTAGGGTGGAAGTGGAGCCAGTCCCTGCTCTGATGCAGCAGATGAGGCTCTCCTAATCCTCAACATCTGGGCCTTTTCCTGTGAGCCTTCAGGTGGGTCAGACATGGCACCAAGGGCTAAATAGGAACTCAGAAGGGAGATGTGGCCTTGAGTGCTAAGTGCTGGTGTTAGGCACTACTGACCACTCAGCATCCCTTTCAGATTGAGGACCTGCAAGCAAAGCTGCAGCATGCAGAGGCAGACCGAGAGCAGCTTCGAGCTGACCTGCTGAGGGAACGTGAGGCCCGTGAGCACCTGGAGAAGGTGGTGAAGGAGCTTCAGGAGCAGCTGTGGCCTCGGCCACGGCCTGAGAATGTGGGTGGCGAGGGCAGTGCCGAGCTGGATCCCTAGCCTGTGCAGTGCCTGCCACTGCCACATGGACTCCATACGTGCGCAGAGGGCGGCGGGTACGTGGCTCTGCAGACCCGGCCCACGTCTCTGCAGCCACACAGCACAACGTCTCTACTGTGCCTATTACCAAGCGAGTGTTTGTAACCACATACTTTTGGAATCCACTGCAAAATTTTCTACTGGCCAAGTTCAAGTGAGCAAGCCATGTCCCCCAGCTGCAGCCAGAGTCGAGACTAGCTCTGTGGCTTGTAAGCTGGTCCTCTGCTTGCTAGAACATTCTAACATTTACACTTTTGTTATAAGCTATTTAAAACCAGTAAGAAGACTTGATATTCAGAAAATCAACATGTTTTTTAATGACTAACTGTAAAAGGCCCCTACACGTGACGCCATCTGGACACCCACTCTGGTGGGGGTGGCACCCACCCACCGCCGTCCTGGGAAGCCATCACCGCTCATCTGTGCCCGCGGCTGCAAGAGGACAGCAAGGGTTTTCTTCAGAGTCTATTTTTTCAGCCACAAGGACCCCAGTCTTCCTGCTGCTGCCAGGAAGAGCAGGGAGAGTGCCGCGTGCGCGATGAGCCCCAACACTGCCCGCCTTACCGCCGCTGCCCCGCCCACCAACATCACCACTAACCCTGCCGTGCAGGCACCAGGGCTCCTGAGTCACAGTCTGTTCAGGCCCCCGGATGCCCCTGCCCACCTACACCTTGAGGGGCCGACCTGTGTTAGGCAGTGGCCATGGTCCAGTGTCATGTTGTATTGTCCCCATACACACCGCCCACCCACCCACACGCTGCTTGACCACAGCAACCCCTTTTCAATGCAGCAGACATCACTCCTCTCATCTTGGGACTGAGGCTGCAGCATTGGAACAAAAACAGCATTATATCACTTTTTTCTTTCTTTTTTTTTTGTTGTTCATTTAAACATGTATTTAGAACTGCACTTTGTCAGAACCCTCCCTTCTCTTTTTACTCCCCAGTTAACTGGGGTTCTCACTGATTTCTAGAGCAGTTCAAACCCTAAGTGCTCGAGTGCTTAGAAATCCCCTCTGGTGCTTGGTTGAACAAGGGAATCACAAGAAAATGAAAATGCAGAGACTGAACTTGGGGGTCGTTCTGTGCCTTCCAGCATCTTGTACAGCAAACCCTGACTTGTCTTTTTACCCCCAAAATATCGTCTTCAGTAGCGATTGAATCTGCCACTGTCAAAATACGTTACTTGCATTTATTCCAAATAATCTCGTTTACTCTTAACTGTTTATGCAAATTGTATAAGATTTCTTATGCCCAAGCTTGAAAAATGATTTCCTAGTCGACAAGAGGCCACCACCCATCCTCCAGTTGTGTTTATTTACATGAGAAGATCACACAGAAGCCCTCCCTCTGCTCCAGTCCTGACAGGGCATCTGTGAGCTGAGGGAGGTTGAGATGGCTTGGGCAGGTACAAACGACCTCAAGGACTCGCGCCTGCCTGCGACTGGAGACTGCTAAGCCCTGACACTTGGTGCCGAGGTCGTCTGCAGGGTTTTGCCCTTGGTTTACTGTGGGGGGCTGGGCTGCTGCCAGGTCCCCCCTTCTGAAGTGCAATGCAAAAGGGACGTCATGTATATGCAGCGTTTATTTGGAGTTTTTTCTTTGGCTTTTTTTCCTCTCAGTTATGAAACTTGTATGCATGGATTTCACATCTCCATAGCTAGACCCACCCATGGGCATTATGACCGTGTCTCCTAAAGGGTCAGTTTTGTTACGCAACACGAAGAATGCTGTTTTCAGCCTTGTTTTTCTAGAGTTGTGTTTTTCAGTCATTTCTTCAAGGAAAACTAAATGATTTAGTTGGAGCAAAGCTTTAAGTGTGTTGGTGTGCTTCTGTGTGGCTGTCCCTGTTGCCCAGTTGGAGATCACAGTGATTTGGGCCCCTCTGAACCTCGGGTTCCAGGGGCCCTTGCTTTTATCAGTAGAGCCTCTCCTTGCCACAGCTTTGGTCACCATCAGTTTCCTGGCCTCCTTGGTCCAGCACTGGCCCCATTATGGGGAGGAAGTGCGCTGTCTGCAGTGGAGACTCCTCCTCCCGGGCCAGGGTGACTTGGGTCTGGGAAGGGCTTGTCATCTCATGAGTTGTTCCTCCTGAGTCCCTCCTCCCCTGCTTCCTGTGAGGCCCTTGCAGGCAGTGGGACCAGAGTGCAGGCTCCCGTTTACCAGAAGCTTGTGATCTAGGTCCTTCTAATGCTTCTGCCAGACGCTGGGCCGCCCCAGGTGAAGCTAGTGAAGCACCGGGTGTTTTGTGTGGCTGCCGAGGAAGGCGGCCCTGCCTGCTGCAGGACCTGCCGTGGACTGAGCACAGCCAGGTACTGCATGCCTGGCTCCCCCTTAGGAAGGCTGCAAATTTCTTTTCAGAGAAAGGGAGGAGAGGTTTCCATCATGTTGGCTGTTGACTCTCCCTGTGTGTTAAACCCTTTATCAGTTTACTCATTATTTCTATCCTGAAAATTTTTTAACGAAGGGAAAAAACAACAGCAATAACACTCATTGGTGAGCAGCTAATTCATACACATGACACCCTGCTTTTCATACAGAACTAGCCAATGTAAAAACAACTCATATGTAAATACTTTTTCCATTTTACATCATTGTATTATACGTGTATAGGGTGATTCCTTTTCCAGAAACTTTTCTTACCTGCTGGTTGTCTTGTTTTCTGGGTTGTTTTTAACTGAGGAAAACCTGCTCATCTGCCAGAGGGGACAGAGCGTCTTGTGGCATTTCCCATGTGGTGTCCTCCACGGCCACCCACTAACCCCAGTTCCTACTCAGTATCCTCCGAGATCTCTCCCCACATGCCCACCCTAGGGTTTGGGGTGGGGGATGCGTTAAGTCAGGATTCTCAAATGACATTTTCATCAATTAAAGAAAAATAGACCCACCTCAACCTTCATAACTGCCCAAGCCCCTGCACCCTCCAGTCCTGTGCTGCTGCTAATGACAATATGATGGCTTACTCTGCTACTCGAGAACTATTTTTATGTAATTAATGTATGCTTTCTTGTTTATAAATGCCTGATTTTAAAAAGGAAAAAAGAAAAAGCTTGGCATATTTATCTATTTCCTTGTGTACCTGTTAGTCCTTTTGCCCCTCCCCTCTCCCCAAACAGATGACGTTGTACAATAAAGGACTTTGAGAGTACCATGGGCGCTGGCAGCCCCCATACGTGCAGTCAAGCCCTCAGGAAAGGGGGGACAGCATCTCTACAGGTTAGACCTGGGGCTGTGGTCACTCTCAACTGTTACCAGGAACCCTGGACTGGGAACCTTGACCAGGCTGGGACAGGACTCACGGTGGGCAGTGCTGGACAGATGGACTGGGCATGGCCCTTCCTGACAGGGCTTCCATAAAGGTCGTCTGGATCAAAACTTTCTGGGACATTACATCACCCCCCCCCCCATGGAGAAGAGAGTCACAGAACCATAGACCCAGTGCTTATCCCTCATGTTCAGCCCTCCCTGCCTCCTGTTAACCTTCATAGAGCCAGAGTCTGCACCACAGGAGCCTGTGAGTGGGGCAGCAGCCGGCCACACAAGGCCAGTACCCTAGTTCTTCCTGTCCCGGTGCCTCCTAGCGGGGAGGGGAGAGCCCTCCATCTGACTTGGCTTCCCCGTCATGCTCGGGGGGGCGGGGGGCAGAAGGTTCTCCTAGAGCTGCAGAAAGAGGAGCAGAAGCGGCTTAGCCTGGAGAAGTCCATCCTAGCCGGGCTTCCCATTCGCCAGATCCAGGGGTTCAGAAGAAAACAGTTGGACCCTGGTGTGGTGGTGCCTCCAGCACTAAAGAGACCAACAGAGTTGAATCACCACAGGTTTAAAGATAGGTCTACATAGTTCCAGGACAGCCTAGTGTATTTGTCTTAGGAAACTTGTCTCAAGGTGGGGGGGGGCAGCTCACAGGTCATCACTGAGGTTCTGGCAGCTTAGGCATGAACTGAAAAAAGAGTTGTGCTGTAGCACTGGGTGACCAAGGGCCTACTGAGGCTGGGGTCTGGACATGTGTTCTTTTCAATGACTGTGGATGACTGTTAGAAGCCATCTCTATAACTGGTAGGATGGATGCATGAAAAATGAGGAATAGCCAGAGGAAGGCCTGATTGCAGACAACCATGGCATCGAGTGCAGCAGAATCAATCTATAGGAGCAGGAGGCAGGGGAAAGGCATGCGGCTGGCCCTGGGGCTCTCAGCTTCAACAGCAGCTTTCTGCAAGGCTTCAGATCAGCCTCCTGTCTCGAGTTGACCTAGGCTTCATCTCTGGATATGAACTTAAGAGAATTATAGGTACCCCTGGCCCAGAATACATCCAAAGGGAACCAGGACCCCTGGAAGGATTGAAGGAGGGGAGGCCTGGGTGAATAACACCCCCCCCCCCATCCCAGGCCTGGCTGAGGTCTCCTACATCAGCCAGGGCCTCTATGGGCATGGCTGCCCCTGGACTTAGCTGCAGCTCTTGAAACCCCATCTTGGATGGTACCTGTTTCCAAGTTTCTCAAGACCTAGGGAACCCCTGAGTAGAGCTGGCAGCTCTCAGGTGGTCCTAATTCCTACCCATGTTCTGTGACATCCACATTTTCACTTGTACTCGGTCACCAGGAGTCACACCCTGCCTTGCCCACTAGCAGTTGGACTTACTTGTCTCCTGGCCCTACCTTCCACCCTAGAGTCAGGGGGGCTGGCCCCAGGCCAGACAAGCTGTTATCTGGAAATACAGATCCCAGGCTTCTTCCATGGAAAGCCTAAGTGTTGCTCGAATCTTAAAAGGTCTTACAATAAGAAACCTGGTGCCAGATATTGGGGTAAGTGCTGAAAGGCCAGAGAGACAAAGCCACTGCCACATTTCACCAACTCCACGAATCCTCTGATTGAAATCCTTACCTGAAAGACTCCAGCTGAAAAAGCCTTCAGTTTCTGTCTCATGCCTTATATATACACGTTTCTCTGCCCAGCCATCACTTCCTATCTCAACCTTCCTAATGCTGGGATTAAAGGCATGTGACTCCCAAGTACTGGGATTAAAAGTGTGTGCCACCACTACCTGGCTCTGTTTCTCTTCTAGACTGAATCAATCTCATGTAGTCCAGGGTGGCTTTGAACTCACAGAAATCCAGATGGACTTCTGCCTCCCGAGTGCTAGGATTAAAGGTGTGTGCCACCACTGCCTGGCATCTGTTTAATCTAGTGACTTGTTCTGTTTTCTGATCTTCAGGCAAATTTTATTCCGGTACATAATAGATCACCAATGTCCTGTTAGTATAAAGCCAGTCTGGTCAGCCCTTCATCCTGCTCATTCCCTCTGTAGTGATACCTGTACCTTCTTCATGCCCCACTTGTCCCAGAAGCCCATCTCCTCCTCCCTCAGGCCATCCAGCCCAGACCCTGACCTAGGTCTGCCACCTCTATCTATGCCTGCCTGGCACCTGCTTTGAAGCCTGTCCTGGGGTCACAGACTTCTCCCCGACCCCACTGTGCAGGCCTGAGTTAGAAAAGGACTCTGCCTGCTCTGCAAGAGTTTTGGTCCTGTTTTTGGTGGCCTAGGTGTCGGAATCCCTGGAGTCCATTCTGTACAAGAAGTAGACTCCAAAAGCAAAAGGCAAAGTTGTGACTCAAGATGCTAGGCATGGAAACTTGCCCCACAGACACCCAGTACGTGGCAAAAATTCATTGTTTCCCCTCTCCCCAGCCAGGTGACCCTGGGGAGGGGATGAGGACGGGGATATTTGAGGCCTGGATGCCTGTCCACCCCTGCCACCCCATGGTCTTGGTGACACATAAGGCCATCTGTGATCAGGCCTGTGCCAGGTTGGTAGGAGTCTTGGCGTCAGGGGCACCAAGCCCTGGAACAGGTGGCCCACTGCAGGTGGGCACAGGCAGGAGGAGTTGGCTAGCCTAACTTGTCTTCATAGTATCCTGTACTAGGCCAGGTGTCCGGCCAGTTTGGGATGGGCCGCCCTCTCCCTGAGTATGGACCTGGCATGAAGCTGGGCCCAGGCTTTGGTCCACATTGATCTTGATACACAGAGGCCTATTTGGGAAACCAGGGACAATACATCCAAGGGAATCAGGGAACTTAATGTGGGGACCCTCCCAGGATCTCCAGCAAAGGCCGACCTGAGGGTGCCCCTCAGCCCTCCTTATAGCTGTTCCATGGCAACTCTCAAATGTCAGGGGCGATGTGCTCAGTTCCACTGCTAAAAAGGAAGCTGCTTAGCTTAGCCAGACTCAGGCCACTAACCTAGTCTCACTTAGGCAAGCCGGGTTTCTCATGCTTCCTGGATCCTGTGCTGGCTCTTACAAGCTGCCCGTTCACCCCCTGTTCACCTTCTGTCAACCCCGTCCTGAACCCCAGAGGATTTCAAGTGTCCGTGATCAGCAGTCTGTCCCCAACATTCAAGTTTATCCTCTTACCTGCCCAGTCTCAGACTCTGCCTCCCCTTCCCATCTCGGCTCCTCCTGCAAGTGGGCCCTGATCCAGCAACTGCTCCTCGGTGGGAACCGTTCCATACTAGCTAAAGGAAAATATATATCCCCAGATCTCTGCCTGCCTGATGAGCTGGGGGCGGGGGGGAGCTAGCTGTCCCAGGCTCTTGAGGAACTAGAGGTGACTGCCTCTAGAGAGGGAAACAAAGGTACCTTCACCCCAGTCCTTCCCCCTGCAGCTGTACTACCAAAATGAGAGGGGCCAGGAACACAGCTGTGGGAGCGTCCGAATCTACGTACTTTGTGTCTGTGGTGGGATATAGAGGTTTCTTGTCCTTGGGACACTTGTCTGTTCTAGCATGTGTACATGTGTGCATGCATATGCATGTGCAGGGCAGTAGATTGGAGAAGGGACCAAGGACATCTGCAGGCCCTGGGGCAGTCCTTTGTGCCCACCCCCTACCCTAGAGGAGAGGCTCAGACCCAGATGGATTTGTCAGGCAAAGCAACAAGGCCTAGAACATCTGGGAAGGCCAGGACACAGGATTCAGAGGAAGATCCAGTGTGCTGTGTCTCACTCTGGCTTGGACACATGGGGCTCCTGCTTGAGGCAGGGTTCACCGCAGCAAGAACCTCACCCTGCTGCCTTTATGGGATAGACATGTGGTCCACATCTCAATTTCCTGTTTCTATGGAGGAACAGCTCCAATAAGAGGCTCTGGTGGAGCTGGGCGGTGGTGGCACACGCCTTTAATCCCAGCACTTGGGAGGCAGAGGCAGGCGGATCTCTGAGTTCGAGGCCAGCCTGGTCTACAGAGTGAGTTCCACGACAGGCACCAAAACTACACAGAGAAACCCTGTCTCGAAAAACCAAAAGAGAGAGAGAGAAAGAAAAGAAAGAAAGAGAGAGAGAGAGAGAGAGAGAGAGAGAGAAGAGAGAGAGAAAGAAAGAAAGAAAGAAAGAAAGAAAGAAAGAAAGAAAGAAAGAAAGAAAGAAAGAAAGAAAGAAGAAAGAAAGAAAGAAAGAAAGAAAAGAGGCTCTGGTGGGCAGAGCAGCGGTGGTAGACAGAGACATGCAGATCTCTGAGTTTGAGGCAAAAACCTGGTCTACAGCGATAGTTCCAGGACAGCCAAGGCTAGACAGAAGAACTCTATGGGGGGTGGAGCGGGGAGCTCTGGTGGTTGAGGAAGTTGCCCCATCAAGTACTGGAGGCACCATCGGCCTTCCCCACAGGGTTGGTTCCCCTGCGGCCCAAGTTACCGAGGTCCCAATGGCAGCCCGGCTAGAATCTCCTATTAATAGTGCCTGGCGGCCTGAGCTGAAAACTCAAGGTCTCTCAGACAAGGGGATGTCCTCCACCCCGGAATCAAGGAAGGAACCTCTCCAGCGCGGTGTTCACCTACAAAACAGGTTTCTGGCTTCGTGCGGCCGCCTCCAACACACCCCCGGGAGGTGGGTAACCATCGCGCCCCTTCAACTTCCCCCGTTCCCGCCCCTTCGGACCAGCGGGGACGGCCGTAGTCCGTAGCCCCGCTAGGCTCCCTCTGGCCCAGGACGAACGGACCCGGAGGCGCCTGCTGCGCGGAAGCACGACCGCGCGGGACTTCCTGCTGTCCAACCGCGGCCTCAGACTGCGGGATCATTTCTGGACGGACCCCAAGTCCCGGCAGCTCCCAAACCTTGGGCTACCAGCCTAGGCAGGGCAGGCGCCGCCCACCAGCCGCGCGGCCTCCGCCCCGCCCCGCCTCGCCTCGCATGCGCTTCCCTTCCCCCGCCCGCCTCGGATTCCGACGGGTTGGGCCTGGGGCTTCCGGCTGCCACGAGAGAGCACAGCCCTGCGGGAGCAGCCCGGCGCCGCCCCGCGCGCAACCCAACTTCCTGCAGCGTGGGCCCCGGGGACTCCCGGCCAGAGTCCAGGCCCTCAGTCGGACGTTCATGATTGGCCTCGGAATGCGCGTTCGTGGTCTAGGCAGAGAGGGTCGCGCCCTTACGGGAAGATTCCCGCCAACCCTGCCATGGGGTGCAGCCTATGTGCTATCTAAGATGGGGTCTGGTCGCCTTAAGCAAATGCCTGCTGCCGCCCTTAGTCACATCACTGGCCCCAGTGAGGGTCCTTCCCAAAGCCTCCCATCCAAGCCAGCAGGATCCCACGACTGGAGCCCATATTCGTGGAGGTTTTGTTGCCTCTTTGCCGTCGGAATCCTCCCGGCACATGCCACGGGAGCAGTGAATCCCAAGTTACACTTGTCCCCATACTAGGATCCTTGTTGCTTTCCCACTTCTCCCATTACCCAGCCCATAGCCAGGTCCCTTTCCCCAGCTCTCCAAGTCTCTCCTTTTAAAATCACTGCCTTGCCCTGTAGGGTATTGTCCAGTCCCCAACCCAGAACCAGAAGAGCACTTGCTGCAAGCAATCTCTGGGGTCCCAGGCCAAGCCTGCAGGCCTTCTTTTGCCAGCACCTGACTACTTCCACAGAAATTGGTCCTCTACAGTTCTCACAAAGAATTGTCCCATGAAACTCTTGGAAGTTCAAGTCAGCTTGCTGAGGTCCCTGGGAGGTGGCCCTGGATCTTTGGACAGGAGTGAGGAACAATGGCTGAGTTAAGGTGTGATTCTTAAAGTTTATCCTAGGAGCACCTCCAGCTGACAGCTGGGAACAGCACACCCTAAATTGGTCTAACCCCACCTCCACCCAGCACAAAGACACTGGGTAGGCCCTTGGCCTATAGCCCAGGATTCCCTTAAGGGGGTTCTGCAGCTCTGTGCTGGGGCCCCTGGTGTGGTTGACTCAGAAGCTGGAGTGGGTCTGTCCTCCTGTGCCCCTAGCCTGCCACTGTACTGTCACCGCAGGAGGGAGGACCCCTCAGACTCAGGCGGCAACCTGAGGCCTGTGTGGACACATGGGAGAGCAGCTATCCATGGGGATGGACACAGAAGGCGCAGGGCCTGAGGCTGACTGGCCTCAGGACTGAGGTCTAACAGCCAGCCAGATCCTACCAAAGCTTTGGTGGGCATGGACAGCTTTGGTGATAGTCTTCATGTGTCTGGCATGGCAACAGGGCAGCCCGTCTGCTCCTTAGAGAGATAGGCTTCATGTTATGTCAAGAAGCGCCTGGACAAGGCCACTGTGTATGGGTGTGGGCCACCCCTTACACTCTTGTGTTCCCCATTGCACTGTCTGGTTCCTGAAGGCCTATACAGGGCCAGCAGCTCCTCGGTCCCTGGTCCCTTCCTCACCTGGCCTCCAGACTAAGCCCGAGTCTCCCCGCCCTCCCCAGGGTCTATTCCCTCTGGCTGAGAGGCTGCTTGAGGCTGTTCTTGCCCCAGGAAATCTGAGCAGAAAGGAGCAGGCCTGCCAGCCACCACTGGAAATTGTCTCCTGGGTAGTGGTCTTGTTGGGGGTAGGCCTGGGGACTACCATAATACTCTCCAGGATCAAGGGCTCCCAGTGAACTGGCAGGATTGGCCAGGCTGTGTAGGAACCGGTCTGGCAGGCCTGGCCCTGGAACCTCCAGGAAGCCCTTGCTGGGAGGGGCCCAGGCTGAGCACAGCTGGCCTCACACCCGCCTGGCACCAAGACCAGGCAACCTGCCCGGGCTGTAGACAGGGCTTGGGGAGGCCTCCCCAGAGTGTCCTGAGTGACCAGCCTGGCCAGTGAGAGAGGCTGGGAGGAGCTATGGCCACCTAGCCAAACAGGCCCCGGGTGAGGGCGGCACAGACCAGGCAGGCCAGCCTAGTTCTAGGCTGAGTCCTGGTCATGCTGTCCTCTGCTGACCCCAGATGTGTCCCGGGTGGCCTGGAGGGCCAGCTCCCTGAGATGACTCTGGACGCTTGGGTGAGGGGCAGGCAGCTCTCCTTCCTCTGAGTTAGTTGTTGTTCTTCCTCTTTTTCTCAGACCCTGTCTCCTTGCCTCCTTTTTTCCTTCCTTGAATGTCTCCTCCCTCTCCTCCTTCCCATCCCTGTCTTTCTCTCTCTCTCTCTCTCTCTCTCTCTCTCTCTCTCTCTGTATCTTAAACACGCACATTTGAAGTGCCCTGCCTTGGTGCTCTGTATCTCATTATCTGTTAAGTGAGTGATGGGCAGGCAGACCAACAGTTTCCTCCCTGGAGGAGTCAGAGGTTAGAAGACATTACAAAGGAGAAAAGCTTTGTCTGATGTGGAAGCTTCTCCCTGTGCTGGGGTGGGGAGGGTGGTTCACGCACTTTAACTTGTCCCCCTGCCAGTCCCCAAGTGACGACAGCATGTCTGGAGTGTTTGGGGATCCAAGAGCTACTGGTTCCCAGGGAGGAACCCAGAGGCTCTGTCACACTCCTGCAGGGTCTCCCAGCAGTCCATGGTTTCTGCCAGGCTCATCTATGTCAGTCAGAGAGGGGGCTGACTCAATATGGTTCCTGTCAGAAGTGCTGCTGCTCACAAAGCCCTGGAGCCCAACCACCTGGTCCCTCCCACCCACAGAAGGGAATCTACCCAGACAGGACAGAAGCTACGGCTGTTATTGTGCATCAGGCCCCTGGATAGACGTGAGGCCACCACATTCTCAGAGCTATGGCCAGACCTGTATTCACTTACCTTAGCCACAGGCTCAAGTTTCCCAATGGTGGGTACCCAGATCAAGATAGGGCAGCTGGGGTACAGTCACTCCCTGGACATGTGCTCCTGCTGGGCCACCACCCCAGTCTATCAAAGAAGGGATCCCACAGGGGACAGACAAATCTGGAGTGGGGGTTACTGGATGGCAGAGCCTGAGTTGTGGGAGCTGCACCCTTAGTCACCTTTGGAAATGACACACCCAACCCCAGGATAGCAAAGGACCCTCAGGATGGGATCCCCAGGCTTCAGTACTGCCCAAGAGGTCAGCTTGACCATGCTGCTGCCCAGTGAAGTCTTGGGGCTTGAGTGGCCTGTGGGCTGGAGGTTGGTCTCTCCAGTGGCAGGGCACTGAAGAGTTGTAAGCTGTGCACTCTGCAGTTCTTGCACTGGGCTAGGCTGGATGCTCAACTCCCTCAAGCAGGTGTCTATACCTAAGACCTGTCCTGATGAACTCATTTGTATTTATGCATATGTGTGGGAGCACATATGTACAAGTGTGTGTGGCGGTCAGAGGACAATCTTGAGTGTCTTTGCTAAGGTGCTGTTCCTCAGGCACATTCCACCTTGTTTATTTAGAGGCATGATACCTCACTAGACTGGAGTGTGCCAAGTAGGCCAGCCACCTCCCCAGAGCTGGCTGGGGACTACAAGTGTGCACCCTTGGCCTTTTTTTGGGGGGGGGGTAACAATTCTATATTTTTGGTTTTTTGAGACAGGGTTTCTCTGTGTAACCTTGGCAGTTCTGTAACATGCTCTGTAAACCAGGCTGATCAAGCTCAGAGATCTGGCTGCCTTTGCCTCCCTAGTGCTGGGATTAGAGGTGTGTGCCACAACTTTCCAGTGGATAAGGAGGGGCTTTTTATTTTTTTATGAGTTCTGGAGATCAAACTCAGGTCCTCCTGCTTCAAGGCAAGCATATTACCAATGAGCTATCTCCTCTATCCTGAATTTATTTATTTATTTATTTTGCCCTTCTTGTTTACAGATAGGGTCTGTCTGTATAGCCAAGGCTGGACTTGAATGCACAACGATCCTCCTAAGTGCTGGGATTATATGCCACAGGCTTGGCTCTAGAACTCTTCTTGGGTGTTCAAATTTCATATGCTTGGACCACTTGGCTGGGGCAGGGTGGAGGTAGAGCTATAGACAAAAGCATCTGCTCCTGTTCCTGTCCTGGCCTCATGGAGGGCCAGGCCAGGCCCAGGGACCACAGTTTTCAGGAGACCAGCATTTGCTGGTGCAGATATTCTTGGCCAGAAGAGGCAGTGTCTGTCTGGGTACTATGGCTACCCCTGATGTCCTGAGACAAGAATAAGAAGTCAGTGTGACCTCTCAGATCCTCAAAGGCCCCATCAGGAAGCTAGGGCAAGGGAGGCAGGGGTCTTGCCTGGACCACTAGACCCTGATCATCTGGCAGGTTTGCTGACGACTGTGTGGGTGGGTAGGCTGGAGCTATCTGATTGCAGAGGGTCTGTGATGGAAAGCGGCCCCACCTGGCCTCCCTTGCCGGGACAGGCCTGAGGTCTGCAGAAAAGCCACTGTGGCACAGGTCCTGCCTGCCATATCCCACACAGAGCAGTGACTACAAGTTTCCTGACGAGGGTTTTGTGACTTTAAAAGCTGAGCATGCTTTTGGGGAATTAAAACCAAAGGACGCCTGACGATGGGCTGGAAAACGGCAGCTGCTGCTGTTCATTCCCAGCGATTTTCCTTCCTAAATTGAAACATCATTTTCTTTGTTTTTCTTTTGACAGAAATGTGGGTTCATCTTGAGGAGGAGAAAGGAGCTACAGAATGTTGTACTGTGTCTGAAGGGCAGACTCAGGAAGTGATGCTCAGAAGTAGTTTGAGAGATAGGCAGAGGTGGGTCCAAAGACCTCCTGTGACCTGGTCAAAGGTGAACTTGTGAACTGAGGCATCTTTGGGTCACTGGTGTCAGAAGCCCAAGCTCACCTCAGCCTCAGGCTCTGCATAGTGGACAGCAGGGCTGAGAACTGTGGGTTCAGCTCTGAGGCCTATCACTGCATCCAAACCGAGGACACTGACCTTGACTGGGGCCTTGGGAAAACAGAGAGGGTAGTCACCTGTCTTGCTCCTATGATTTCCTGGAGAGTCACTGGCTTAGTGTCTCATGTCCCGGGGCTTTAGAGGCACACTGTCTCTCTAGATGGGCTGCAGTGCCACGGGGGCAGGGCAAAGAGGGCATGGGGGTCTGTGGAGCAGTAATCTGCCCCAAGTATCCAGTGGGGAAGTCCCTAGGCAACATGCAGAGGCTATTTCTGTGGACATTGCTCGTGTACTGGGGACAGACCTGGCATGTGTCATCAGGGCAGAAGCTGAGCTCTGATGCCCCTTCCTGTGGCTTAATTTCTTCAGGAAAAAGGGAGCAGTTGGCCAGGTAAGAGGGTAGGCTGTACTGGCAAGTGACCAGGGTAACCCAGGAGGGGATGGGCCAGGATGAGGCAGTGCTATGTCCTGCATTGCCCAGTTGGGTCCACATATGGACCAGCAGGCCCAGCCAGTTAAGGGTTGACAGCCATAGTTCTGAAGCCAGGAAGTGGGGGTTTCTGTAATGGAGTAAGCCCTCCCAGGGACGCCTTCTGTGTGGGCTAATGGCCAGCTGCTCTTGGCCTCCTCAGCAGCCAGTGTGCCCCTTAGTAGCAATTGTGAGATTCTCTCCAACTACCCTACCTTTCCAATGCTGTGGGAATCTGACCTGAGGTTGGCCATGCTGAGTGGCATAGTTGCCCCCAGTCTCTGCCTTCACAGAAATGTATTGCAGACCTCCGTGGGCCTGGCAATAGTGTGGGTAGGGCAGATATGAGGGTTCTCAAAGGGCACAGGGGCACTGAGTCCCTTCCTGTGTCCCACTGAACTCCAGCTCAGCTCAGGACCAAGGCCCAGGCCTGCTGGAAGGGGCCCCACGAACATGCTACTCCAAGTTGGTGTGGCGAGTTTTATTGAAGTCAGTAGCTGTGGGGCTCACGTGAGTCAGCTCCCAACTCCCAGGCTGTGGTCCCTGGGGGGAGACAGCATGAACCTCCATTCAAGGGAGGGTGGCCTTCCCTTGAGGGTGTTACTGG
Organism: Peromyscus leucopus; assembly: GCF_004664715.2. NCBI lineage: Eukaryota > Metazoa > Chordata > Mammalia > Rodentia > Cricetidae > Peromyscus > Peromyscus leucopus. The sequence continues at coordinate 153,275,205 of NC_051064.1, read as the reverse complement.
CTCCTTTATGTCCACAGGAAAGGAGTGGTTTCTAGCTTAGAGCTTCTGGGTGATCTTCAGGGACATGGGGCCACTGGCTGTCCCTCTTTGCCAAGACTCGCAAGTGTTTGAAGGTGGTGGGCAGCCTGTGGCCCAGGAATGGAGGAGCAGTCACATCACAGACCATGACCACGTATTCCCCTGTGAGGATGGGGAGGGATATCTCAGGCTAGTATGGCCACTATAGCCCAGGCTCCTCACCATCCCTTGAGTATCTCAGCCTGTATCTCTTCCTGCCACTGTTTTCTCAGGCTGCTACATTAGGACCCTGGGCCAGACTGCCATCCTGAGGCTGGGTGTTTGGTCAGCAAGGTAAAGACACGTGTTTGGGGCAGAGAAACCAGCTTTTCAGACCCAGGCAACCTGGAGATTGAAGTAAGTGGTGTTGTTGGGAGAGAACAGATGTGTGGACAGCCCTCAGAGTCAAGCCACAGAGACCCCTGCTCCCAAATGCTAATTAGGCCACGTGGTTGAGTCTTTTTGTAAATACTTGTCTACACTGTTTTTGGAGAAAATACATTCATTTTCTCTAAATGTTTAAGAAATAGCGGGGACTCTGAAGGTTTGAGGTGCTTGATGGGGTCCTGAGGCCCAGGCTGGGGGACAGAAAGCCTGGGAGAATGGGGGAGGGAAAGCCTGGGGGAATGGGGGAGGGAAAGCCTGGGGGAGAGAAAGCCTGGGGGAGAGAAAGCCTGGGGGGCTGGGGGAGGGAAAGCCTGGGGGAGCTGGGGGAGGGAAAGCCTGGGGGCTGGGGGAGAGAAAGCCTGGGGGGCTGGGGGAAGGAAAGCCTGGGGGAGGGAAAGCCTGGGGGGCTGGGGTGAGGGAAAGCCTGGGGAGCTGGGGGAGGGAAAGCCTGGGGGGCTGGGGGAGGGAAAGCCTGGGGGGCTGGGGGAGGGAAAGCCTGGGGGGCTGGGGGAGAGAAAGCACTTTTCCTTTCCACAGTCTGTAAACTGTCTGGAGAGCTTCAAAGTTGAAGAAACCATAAAAAAGAAAATAAGAAATAACAAAAAGGAAAGTTGCCATAGAAACGGCCCTCTCTCCCTCCCCTGAGCCCGCTGGGGCTGGCACCAGAGTGTGGAAAAAGCTCCTTGGCTGGCCCAGGCTCACACCAGGAATGTGGCCGCAGCTGAAACTGGGCTGGAGCAGGCTCCCACCACCAAGCGCAGCAGAGCCCAGCCGAGTGACATTCCAGCCACTGAGCAAGCGGTTACCCTCCATTCTGGCTAAGCTGAGGGTTATGCCTTCCTGGACAGGATGAGAGAGCCTGAGGGCTGGAGGAGTGTGCTTGGCCTTGGGTCAGTTTCTTCAGAGAAACTGGCTCTAGGAGGCCCATGAGCTGGGGCTGGGATACTTGGGGAGGGGGCCACATGTTCCACCAGTAATGCACAGGCAACAGGCCAGGGTCTCTGGCAGCTGGAAGAAAAGCCCTGCATAGCGACACCACAGTGTTCCCAAGCAGCCCATCTCTAGGCGGTCCCAGGAACATGCAGCTGCACCAGGCTTGGCCAAGGGTACCGGCCTGGGGAGCCAGTGTGAGCTCACGGCCATGGCCGCAGAACCAGGCCACAGGCCTGATCTGACCCTGTTCCTGGGGCCTGTCCCCATCAGATGCAAAGACTGGCATGAGAAGTGCTGGCTGGTGTGTGCACTGTGCCACAATTGTGCACCAAATTGTTCAGTTGTGGGCTGGGAGCCTACTGTCCCCCAGGCCAGCTCTTGCCGAGGGGCTTGGCTGTCACCTGGCCTCACCCAGTGTGGAGCCCTCAGTCCCTGGAGCTACCACACAAGTATAAATCAGGCCTAGAGTTCTGCCGGCAGAGGCCTTGGGGATCAAAGATTCTTCTCACTGTCCAGAGGTATGTGTGGAGGGAGCTTCCCCCAGGGCCACCTACAGGCTCAGCAATGGGTTTGAGTGATGATGCTCAATCCACTCCCCACCCCCCCACCTCCGTTCCAGGCTTTTTTTTTTTTTTTTTTTTTTTTTTTTTTTTTTTTTTTTAAGATAGGGTTTCTCTGTATTTCTGGCTGTCTTGGAACTTGCTCTGTAGACCTCAAACTGCCTCTACTTCCTGAGTGCTGGGCCAGAGCTGTGAGTGGCTGATTTCTTAGACTTCCCATGACCCTATGTGAGATGGGTCTGCATCACGCAGCCTATTGGCCTCCCATCAGGATCCCAGAGATGCTGGGACAAGGGTTAAGTTTTTGGGCCAGGCAGATGAGCACCCATGTCAGCTGCCCAGAGCTTGGGCACTTTTAGGGGATGGAACTTTGTCTAGAGAAATAATTTTGGTCCTGTGTTCTGAGGAAGTAAAGGCTTTGGCTTCTCTTGCTCTGGCATAGAGAGGTGGGCCCAGGCTTGACGGCTTCCCCAAAGCTGAGAGCAACTTTACAAGAGGGGCTTTGGCCAAAGGCCCAGGTCCAGCTTTGGCACTGTCCAGTCCCTAGGACTATCACAGCTCTGAATAAGCCCTGGACCAGCGACCCTTTTCCCAAGCCCAGGGCTCTGCTGGCTGACACCCTAGAGCCCAAAGATTCCTCTTACTGTCTAAAGGTAGACCAACAGGCAGGGATTCTGTGCTAGGTCTGAGAGTCTGAGACTCATGGCCACTTTGTGATCCCCATACCCTTCAGGTCCAGCTGCTGATGGCCTCATTGTGGTCTGGTCCTTTGCCAGTTCAGCCACTACCTTGGCAGCTACTCTTCTGAAATGGTGAGGAGGACCCACCCCTCCCACCCCTATCACACTTAGTTACCCAAGGTCCCTACCCTACTCAGCTCCTTCCTTTCTGGAACATTCTTCTTACCTGTGAATCTTCCTGGCTGCCTCACAGCCTTGGCCCCTGTTCATAAGGCCTGGAAGGCGCTTGTAATTTTTCCTCTACTCACAGCCCGCACACCACCATCCACCTCTAGGACACCTGGGCATCTGCCTCCCCCCCTCCCCCAGGTCTGTATCGGCAGGAAGCAGTGCCTGTCCCCAGACACTGTTTGCCTCTGCCTTTGTAAGTACAGTGATGGGCTTCTTTGCGGTCCACACCAAAATGCCTACCTAGATACGCAGATGTTGATGGCTCAACTGTGGTCCCATCAGGCCTGTGGGGAGAAGAGGAGGAACCCCTGAGTATTCTGCCCTGTCCTCTTTGGGTGTCGATTTCACCCAAACCAAGGCCAGTGGTTCTGGGGCAGTTCTGGGCCCCAGCGCAGCAGAGCCTGGTGGCCCCCATGTGTCCCGCCTTCTCTAAGGCTCCCCTCTGTCTTCCGAGGCTGCATGCTCACATCCCCAGGCTCTGGTTGTGGCGTCTACTCTTTGAGAGATCTCTCAAGCAGCCCATTCCTGGTTTTCTGCACTCTAGGCCTCACCGATAGAGCTCTGATGCCTCATTATCCCAAAACTGCTGGGCAGGTGTGTCACAACTACTCCATGGCCCTGGACAGTCTTGCCTCCTCAGAACCAAGGTATAGTTTTTGGGATGCGAGAGGTTCTCATACCCAGCCTAGCACATAGGGAGGAGTTAGGAGCTGGTCTGAGAACAGCTGAGGTCTGGACCTGCTTGGAGGTTGCCAAGGAATACATCCATCTTTCAGGAAGAAGTGACTCAAGGGAGTGGCCCAGTCAGCAAAGCTGTTGCTCTGGAAGCACAAGGACCCAAGTTTAATCCCCAGTAAAATGTCAGATACGGTGGCATGTATTTGTGACCCCAGCATGGGGAGGTGGGGACAGAGGACCCCTGGAGCTTGCTGGCCTTCCAGTCTAGCCTAATTGGTGAGCTCCAGGCCAATGAGAGACCTTGTCTCAAAGGAGGTGGACAGTGTTCCTGAGGATGGCATCCAAGGCTGTCCACTGGTCTACATACACACTCAAAGAGATGTGACGAGGCTGAGGCACCCATGTGATCCCTCAAAAAACAAAGGCCAGTATCACCTGGGAGACCTCAGAGTGGGAGGAAAAGGACAAAGGTAGAAAAAGGTCCCATTCTGGAACCCCTTATCCAGAGGCTCTGCTCTGGCTCCCGTGCCTGAGAGATGGAGACCTTCACTGCTGCCCACAGGGTCCCTGAGAAACCTGAGGGATTCCCAATGTAGGTACAGCCCTGTCTCTCACATCTTCAGACTTAAGCCCAAGTCCTACATGGGGCCCAGGGCCCACACCCTCAGGCTCTGAAAAAGGCCAATGAGGGCTGGTCCAGCTTTTGAGACACACCCCAAAGAAGGACCAGCTGCCCGGGTGGGTCATCTGAGGAGGACCTGGCAAGGCCCTGCTGAATGTGGCCAGTACACGTGGCAAAATGGGGCCCTCTGGCACATCCTGGGTTTGGGTCTCTGAATGAATTGGGTTCTCAGCCTCTTCTCTTTCCTGATGGGAGGGTGAGGATGCTGGCCCCATGGAGACACCTGGCCTCAATCCCAGATGTGTTAAGCTGGGCTGCGTGCTGAATGATGGGTCCCTATGGACGGGGAGGAGCCTCAAAACTCCAGCCGCTTGGGCCTCCTCCCTGACCCTGGCCCTCCAATCTGGGGCAGTTGATTTCCTGTCACTAGTAGACCGAGGTGGAGAACAGCCAACGCAGATCTTGGGACAGTGTGGAGGGTCCCTGTCCAGGTGGGGCTTAAGTGACCGGCAGGTTCTGATCCCTTGACAAACTTAAAGACTACATGCCTGGTTTGGGTGATAAAAAATTAAAGACAAAAGATTTTAAAATGACTTCATTTTAAGTAGGGAAAACGGCCTAGGCTGGGCCCCAAGAGTACCTTAAAGGGGAAGAGATAAATAATTTAGCAGCAGCAGGAATAACTAGAGTCTGTCAGGCTGCCAGCTTTAAGAGAAATAAAGGCGGTTACAAGAATCCTGAGAGTTCTAAGAGTTTTTAGAAAGCCCCAGGGCTTTGAGGAGGCCAGACACAGCCAGGCAGGAGCTGGCGTCAGAGCTGGTGGTTAACTGGGCAGTGAAGGAAGACATGTGTTGGTCAGGCCTGAGGCCAGGTCTCGAGGAGACCTGAGAAATGGTCTGAGAGAAGTGGGCCACTCTATGTACTTGGTAGCTGTGTGAGGGAAAGGTTCCCACTGGCCCCAAAGTCATGGGTTTGGTAAGAACACTATACACAGGGTGGGCTCAGCAGGAGACTCAGACCAGCTGAGGAGACAGTGTTGCCAACCTGGGCAGGGGAGGCATAAGCTGGGCTGGCATCCTTGAGTAAATAAACCTGGAAGCCCCTCCATTCTTCATGACCTCCTCTAAGAGTTTTTTTCAGTTTTTCTTTCACTTTTTTGAGACAGGGTCTCATGTATCGTGGGCTAGCTTTGAACTGGCGATATAGCCAAGGATGGTTTTGAACTCCTCATCCTCAAGCCTCTACCTCCAGAGTGCTGGGACTGTATGTGTACACCAGCTCAGTTTGTGGGGTGCCCTGCACTGAACCCAGGACTATGTGCATGCTAGGCAAGTCTGCTACCAACTGAGCTACACCTCCAACCCTCTGTTTTGAAATGAGGCCATGGACTGGAGAGATGGCTCAGAGGTTAAGAGCACTGGCTGCTCTTCCAGAGGGCCTGAGTTCAAGTCCCAGCAACCACATGGTGGCTCACAACCATCTGTAATGAGATCTGGTGCCCTTGTCTGGCCTACAGGCATACATGCAGGCAGAACACTGTACACATAATGAATAAATCTTTTTTTTTAATAAAGATTTATTTATGTATTTTATGTAGATGAGTGCTCTATCTGCATGTATCCTGCATGACAGAAGAGGGCACCAATCCTATTACAGATGGTTGGGAGCCACCATGTGATTGCTGGGAATTGAACTCAGGACCTCTGGAAGAGCAGCCAATGCTCTTAACCACTGAGCCATCTCTCCAGCCCCTGAATAAATCTTAAAAAAAAGAAAGAGAGAAAAAGAAAGGAAAAAAAAAAAAAGAACTGAGGTCACGTAGCCCAAGTTGGCCTGGAATACTGAATGTTGGGATATTAGGAATGCTCCATCATGCTTGTCTTCTTCATGTTTTTATGATTGGGACTCGTGGTGTGAATTCTTATTTCCATCTTTTCGTTTTGTTTTTTTGATTTTCGAGACAAGGTTTCTCTGTGTAGCTTTGCGCCTGTCCTGGAACTCACCTGTAGCCCAGGCTGGCCTTGAACTCACAGAGATCTGCCTGCTTCTGCCTCCCGAGTGCTGGGATTAAAGGCGTGCACCACCACTGCCCGGCTTCCATCAAAAATTTTAAAAGTTTGCCCTAATGAAAAGGCAGTGGTGGGGTGGCACACACCTTTAATCCCAGCACTTGGGAGGCAGAGGCAGGCAGATCTCATGAGTTTGAGGCTAGCCTGGTCTACTGAGTAAGTTCCAGGACATCCAGAAATACACACAGAGAAACTATGTCCAGAAAAACCAAAATCCACCCTCATTCTCCATCCCCTCCCAATGTTTGAATCCCAGCATTTGGAAGGTGAAGGCATGAGAATTAGGAGTTCAAAGCCAGCCTGGGCAACCTGAAACCCTGTCTAAAAATCAAAGAGGCTGGCAGTGGGTGAAAGCATCTGCTGCACAAGCCTGACTGACAACCCTTGGGTCCCATGATGGAAAGAGAACTGACTTCTAAAATTTGGCCTCCACATTCATGCCATGACATGTGCCCACATTCACACTCATATCACACATATACAATAATAATAGTAGTAATAATAATAATATAAAAAAATTTTAAAAGCTCAACACAACACAAGCTTGGCCATCATTTCCTGTTCCACTTGCTCTCTCTCCTTTTAGGGTCTAGCTCCCTGTGCATTCTGCTTATCTCATCTCTCTCGACTCTTGGGATGATCTGAAGGCCATCTCCATGCTTCTTTTTTTCAAGGTTCCTCCACTCCTCAGGAAGGTTTTCACTTTGGATGGGTTGGTTTCATCCCTGCCAACTTCTGGACTATTTTGCAGATGTGTGCCATCCAGGTCCTTACACATACCGGGTCCATGTTCTTGACGGGACTGAGCCCCACTTGTCCCTGCACGTCTGACCTGACTCTGAGAGCCTCCCAGGACTCTGCGCGCCCCTTAGCTTTCCTAGCGACCACTGAGTCCAGTTGCAGCTGGCCCCATGCTCTTGTCAGTGGCTCTCCTCTCTCCCATCTCGTTTCTTTGGTTTTGATTGAATTTGAATTTTCTTCTCTCTCTCCCTGTCCCTCTCTCCACCCCACTCCCTTTTCCAAGACAAGTTTCTCTGTGTAGCCCTGGCTGTCTTGGAACTCGAGCTGTAGACCAGGCTGGCCTCAAACTTAGAGATCTACCTGCCTCTGCCTCCCAAACGCTGATATTAACCACATTCAACACCACTGCCCAGCTGAACTTTTTCCTCATTTTGGGATGTATTTCCCTGTATCCTTTGCTTGATTGCTGACTTAGTAGTGTGGTGGTAGAGCATAGGACCTCCAGAGTGCTAATACTCCTTGCTGAGCTGTACCCTCAGCCCTTCCCAATCTTTCATCAGACTCCAGACACTATGAATTGTGCTCTGTTGAGGTCTTTATGTTGTGTCCATTGAAATGTTCTTGATGGTTACTTGCTTAGAGATGGTGCCTTCCATCTGGGTTTTTGTTTTCAGGACTTCTTGGGTGTGGCTTAAATTAAGGTTAATTATTCTGAACTACTAAGAGAACCCTGCCAGTACCCTGTATATTTTGAGGTCTCCAGCTAGGTGTCTCTATCTTGCATACCAGTGGCTCTGTCTTGGCCTGGACATACTGACCTTGGCTCAACTGATTGACTCTGAGGCTCATTTTTTCTTTTTAGTTTTTCACAACAGGGTTTCTCTGTGTAGCCTTGGCTGTCCTGGAACTCTCTGTAGATCAGGCTGGCCTCAAACTCAGAGATCTGCCTGCCTCTGCCTCTCTTGAGCTAGGGTTAAAGGCATGTGCCACCTTACCCAGCTATGCGGCTCACTCTTTACCTTTTCCCAGGCTCCCAGCTCCATCTCCTCCCCTCAGGAGACTCACAAACTTGCTGGGGTTCCCTTCCCAGCACTGCATCCTGGAGGCTCACTGTGATTGTTTTCCCTGTTTGGGCTCCCTACCCTTTCTTGACTTTCAGTGGCTCTCATATCTTTCTCTGGTTTTTAACTGCTTCTTCTTTATTTTTGAGGGGACAAGTCCCACCCCACATATCGTCTTGGCTGGAAGCAGAATCTGTTCCCACAACGACAGACCAACACCAGATGAGGGAGCCCAGCTTATACCAATTCACCTTCTAAGAGTCCAGCAGATGGGATGTGTGCCAGCTCTCAGTGAAGTCCAGGCTTAGAAACTGCTCCCAATCACCTGGCATGGTCCAAGGATGCAAGACTGAAGGGGAGTGTCTCTCAGCAAAGAGGAGAGCTCCGATGTTCACTCCCAGTGGCCATTCAATGGGCATGCTCATACTTGCCCAGAATTCTACTCTCATCCAGAGAGGCTCAGCTTCTGAGAAGACTGTTACAAGCTACAGGTCACAGATCCAGGGGTGTCTATGGTGTCTATGGGTTACTAGTAAGTATTCCTCTGGGCAGGAAGCCTCTGTCTTTCCTCTCAAGACCATGTGGGCTCTGCTGGAGAGCAAAGGTGTCAGAGGCATATGGAGGCTGTCAGTTTTGGAAAAACTGCTGGAAGGGGCCTGAGGCATAACAGGAGGCTGGTCCCAGGCTGACTAGACACACAGCAGAGCCTCCTCCATACTCCTGTCACCTGTTCCAGCAGCCTGAGACTCAGTGGGGCCTCACATGGGCTCTCAATCCTAGCTGCTGCTGGATCTGCAAGGACACACTTCTGCTACCTGCACCATCCTTGAACTTAGCGTCAGTCAGAGTGTATTTGTGAAGGGCATTGTGGGGCTCTGTGGTCACTAAGGAGTCACGGGCTTGTGTGGTGGGCTTGTATGAAGATCTCACAAAGGAGCAGAAAACACAGTGCAGGTCATAGAAGTTCAGATAGCATGCCTTTCTACCCACTGCTGCATGGGCTTGGCCCTCTGTGGCTACAGATCAGTTTTTGCAAGCCCTGAAGGAGATCTGGGATGCTAAAGTGGGTCTTGACTTGCCCTTTTTGCCTCTGGTGGTCCAGTTTATGAAACAGATACCCACCATCATCCTTGTTCCTAGTCTGGCCTCATCAGGGGATCTGAGATAGGGCCTGAGCCCAGTGAACCTGAGGTGCTCTTGATTCCAGGCTAGAGGAAAGCAGGGGTGCAAGGTACAGGTTCCTAGGTCTCCGAGAACCTATATGAACCTCCGGGTCAAGGTCAAGAGCTGAGCAGATGCTTCTGTCCTAGGATTCTTAGGGGCTGAATGCAGCCAAGCCCCTGTACTAACAGACCATGCTGGTTTAAAGAGCTTCTGAGTCAAGAGCCAACCAAGACACAAACTGGGAAAAACTGCCACTCCAGGGCAGCTCTCCAAAGAGCCAGGCCAGGCCACCCTTAGCATGAGCCCTCAGGGCTTCTGTAACCCCCTAGGACTCCAACCCAAAGTTCCAAAATTAGAACCAGCAGCCAAGGGTGTGTGTGTGTGTGTGTGTGTGTGTGTGTGTGTGTGTACTCGCTGATGCTGTCACTTTCTGAGTCTCCAAGGAGAGGAATAAGGGCCTGAGTCCTTGGCCAGTGACATTTGTGTTCCCACTGCCAGGGTGCTGATTCCAGTCCTGTGATTCCTTCTCCTGGACCTCAGCAAATAGGCTTGGTTGGCTCTGGGGTCACACTGCCATATGCCACTCCCATGAGGTCCAAACAGAGGCTCAGCCAGGCTTCTGGGCAGAACAGGGGTTTGATGACCTCACCTTCCAGTGCTCTGTTCCTCTTTGTTTGGTAGGGGTGCCTGTTTAGCTGGGGAAGGGTCCCTTGATAGTGGCATGTGAAGGAAGGGGTAAGGCTGCTGTCCTGTGTCCCATTCTGCCATGGGTCATTATCCCAGCACTGGCAGGCGGGAAACAGCCTGCTGGGTGTGGGAGATTAGGGCTCCAGGACGCAGGCACATCCGAGGGCCAGCTGCTCCCTCCCAGCCCTCACACCTGTTTCAGTTTGTTACTCCTGCTTAGACAAGACAGGGCTCATTTTTCGGTCCTTAAAACTTTTTAAAGGAAGCTGGAAAGATGGCTTAACAGTTAGGAGCGCTTGCTGCTCTTTCATGGGGCCAGAATTTGGTTCCTAACATCCACATCAGGTGCCTCACACCTGCCTATAACTCTAGTTCCAGAGGATGTGACCCCCTCTTCTGAACTATACCAGCAACCTCACATGTGTTCATATGCACAGACAGACAGACAGACACACACATACACATTTAAAATATAAACTTCCTAAAGAAAGGAAGGGCCCAGGAATCCCTTCATTACTCCTGGCTTTCTCAGAAGGGCTTTCTTTCTGCACTCATTGCTCAGGTAAGCAGGTGGGGTGACAGAGGTCCATAATGGGCCTCAGGATCCCATAACACAACTCCTACTTCTTCATGTCCTTTCATTCCAGTGCCTACACAAGGGTCTAACCATCCTCCAGGCTGCTCAGTCCCTCATCTCTGGAGTGCTCATTTTTCTTCCTGGGGTAGACCTGGGGCACTCCCCTGTCTCCTGCAGCTATACTATGGGGGCCTCAACCCAGAGATAATGTGAAGCCCATTGCTCTGCACATGCCGCTCAGCATCTGTCTTGCGGTCAGAAGGGAGCTCAGGCTCTAGGAGGGCACAGATGAGCTGAAAAAGATCTGGGGAAGGGAGTGGACTGTGCCTGTGGTGTCACAACCACATCTTGTGAGTCTCTGGGTCTATCAGAGACCATTCGAAATCATTTGAGTTCAAGGCCAGCCTGGTTTAGAGTGAATTCCAGGACAGACAGACAGGTTTATGCAAAGAAACTCTGTCTCAAAAAAAAAAAAAAAAAAAAAAAAGGCAGCATTTTCTTCTGCAGGAGTCTCCCAGTGTGGCTTGTAAGAGAAGCGGAGGGAAGGGGGTGAGGCGCCCAAAAGTGCATTCAGAATAAGCACCAGAATGAGCCAGGCATGCATCATTATGGATGGCATCAAGAGAGGGGTCCGGCAAGGTGGGACTGAAGTGGGGCAGTGAGGAGCTATGAAACCACCTCCCTGTGTTGCATCCCCACCCCACGGCCTGGCGGCCTCCTTACACACTGGGTCTCATACACATAGATTGGGTGAAAGAACTGTGCTCTAAGCTGTGAGTCTATGGGCTACAGGCCTGGAGTGTGATGTCTCTCTGTTGGTTGCATGGCTGTCTCACTGGATAGACCTTCTTCTGTTGGTCACAGTGCAGGGCTCAGTGCTACCCTGCACCATCAGGTTCCAAGCCGGTGGTTGCCTGGGTTCTTGCCCCAAATGTCTTGGTACACCAGTAGGCCATGGCTAGAGGCTACTCACAGGGTTGTTCTTGTGAAGCAGCCTTGCCTATGGCATCATCTTGAAGCCCCAGGTTCAAGGAAGGAGGGAGCCTAGGAAGCTAGCATCTCCCTACCATGAGTGTTTGGTACTTCCTTCAGGGGGACAAAAGTCCAGTGTTAAGGGCACAGTGGCCACCTACAGCAAGCTCAGGAGGTTGTACGGGCTGCCAAACATCAACTATCTTTTCAAGTATATAAAAAAATTAATTGACTCCATCTGTGTTGGCCTAATGACTGATTAAATGACTAATCATGGAAGTCTTAATTAAAACCGTTTTTCTCAGAACTGAGGAGGGAGGAGAGGCTCTGACGGTCCCCAGCATGTGTCAGGCATTGGGTGAGTGGGTGAGAGACACCAGTGTGCAATCAGGCCCAAGGTCATCTGCCAGATCTTCCCACATACATTACTGAGTGATTGGATGTGTCTCAGCATCCTCACTGATTGAGTTTCAGGCAGTTGCATTTTTTCCATCTCAAAGCATGCATTAGGGTTTCTGGGGGGACGTAACCAGAGCCATTCTCCTATTGTATGGAATGCTCATGTGTGGCGGGACAAATTCACAGCCACACTTACTAAATCAAGTCCATCTTTTGCAGCTGACACGACTTCACATCGTGCAGGGACTGACAGGGCCCTTTGTCATGTAGTGAAATTCCATAACATGCTTGGAATGTCTGCAGGAATGCAACCCGGGGCCTGGCAGAAACATGTTCAATCCCAGGAAAGCTGGCAGGAGGAGCCTGCAGGGCTCTTACCTATACTGCCTGCCTCTCTCTGCTGCTGGGGTGCACCCATCCATGATTGTTTCCTTCCTTGGAATAGTCTTGGTCTGGCTTTGAGTAGCCATGTATTCAGACAGAGATCAGACTCTGAGAACATGAAAAACCTACTTACAGAATAAGAGGGATTCCTTTCCTAGAGCTCAAGAACCCTACCTAGGATACACCTCTCCCTGTCATTCAGCCCTTCCAGGCCTAGGCCCCAACCTCATCAGTATCACCAGCAGCATCATTGGAGTATGGAGGTCAAGAGCTGACTCTGAACTTGCCTACAGGGCCTTGTATAGGGCCCTGGATACAGTCGCTCTCTTCCTTTACCGCCATGCATAGAAGTGATCGGGTCTGCTGGAGGGCAGAGGAGTGAGGCAGGCACCAACCTGGGCCCACAGGACCTTGCTCATGTAGAGCTTGGTGCTGCTGAGATCTTATGGCTCCCTTCCCTACCAAAGCACCTGTTTTCAGGCAGCACAAAGGGGCATTTTTGTAGTCAAATGAGATGTTCCAGAATGATGCCTGCAAGTTCTAAGAGGCAAACAGGCTCTCCGAGTACTGTGCTCCTATGTAAATTAGACCCCATGTTCCCCTGCTCTGCTGTGAAATTACAGGATGGCATGTCACTCTCAATCTTTGTAGAGGTGGAGGAGCTTCTTCCTTACTCAGTCCTTTTGTCTGAAGCCTACAGATGACAGTAGTGACTGCTGATGCTGACTCTGACTCAGGCAAACCTAATCAATGAGATTGTCTCAGGTTTTAAGAATCACCAGCTGGCGGCCAGGGTCAGTCTCGCCCCAGAACCTAGAAGCCCAGACTATTTTCTGCAGGCCACAGGGATAAGGGTATGGGTCCTGTGTGTACTGGATAGTTTTATGTCAACTTGACACAAGCTAGAGTTATCTTGAAGGTGGGAACCTCTATTGGGAAAACACCTCCAAAAATTCCAGTTGTAGGGCATTGTTTTTTTGTTTGTTTTGTTTTGGTTTTGGTTTTTCAAGACAGGGTTTCTCTGTGTAACTGTCCGTCCTGGAACTCACTCTGTAGATCAGGGTAGCCTCAAACTCACAGAGATCCGCCTGCCTCTGCCACCCCCAACCTCCCCCACCCCCGGTGCTGGGAATAAAGGCGTGCACCACCATTGCCCAGTGGGCATTTTCTTAATTAGTGATTGATGGGGGAGGGACCAGCCCATTGTGGGTTCTATAAGAAAGCATACTGGGTTAGGCAGGGGATGTGGCCTGCAGGCCTACTTCTTTATAGACTAACTATAGAAAGTAGGGGGACCCTTGGGGGCTGGAGAGATGACTCAGTGGTTAAGAGAACTGGCTGCTCTTCCAGAGGACCTGGGTTCAATTCCCAGCAACCACCTCCAGGGAATCTGACACTCTCACACAGACATATATGCAGGCAAAACACCAATGTACCTTAAATAGAAAAAAACGTGAAAGTAGGGAACCCAAATGGGCCCCCCTAGGAAAGCCAGACCATAGGCTTGCTCAGGACAGTTGTGACTCAGTGCTGTGTTAGGAGTGGTAAGAACATCCTGGCAGAATGTTGGGTCATAGATCCTCAAGGTTTCCTGATAGTTGGGCAGTAGTAGGCCAACAGGCAGAACCAGGTGGGGTTGCGGCCCCATACAAGGTCTGAGTTGTCTATTGTATGATCCACATTCGGTGAGGTCAGAGGTGATACAGTGCCAAAGTGACAGAGGCCTGAAGAGCACTAGAATTGGAGGTCTCTGAGTGCTGGGGGGCAGGGGAGGGAAGCACTCCACATCTGGTCTTTATTGGCAAGGTTTGAGTCTTGATAACTCCAAGCTCAGATCACAAGAGTCCCACCTCCTTCTACGCCTCAACAAAGGTTCCATAGCCAGGTTCCTAATCCAGAGTGGCCCCTCATTCTTCCCTCCTACTTACCAGGGCTTGTGGGCATGAGCCTCTCATATTCGAGGTCTGCTCAGGTGAGGGGCCCAGGACAGAAGCACACCCCCATGATGCTACTGGGCTCTTACACTCCTGGTTTACAGAGCCAGGCAAGGCTGCTGCAAAGGACAGCTGTCCTGGAATCCTGGAAGGTAGGCTCTTTTGGTCAAGGGACTTAAGGATCTGGTATCCAAACTGCAGGAGGATGGCAAAGCCCTTTGACTGCCAGAGATGCTGAAGACATGGTGGGGTTAGACCCGCCCACGGCTCCCACATTCTTCCCTAGAGAAGTAGTTAAAACTCTTAGAGAGATCAGGAGGTCTTCATGGGACAGAACTGAGAAGCCCTAGACAATGTCTTGAGGTAAGCTTCCAATACAGCATTTGCATGGTGAGGATAGCCAGGCCAGAAAAGACCTCGTGGCCCCGAGATCATGATGTTGAGGGGGCTGGGGAGCTTCTCTGTCTGTGACAGCTGTCCTAACCACAATGCCTCTCCAGGGTGCAGCTCAGTTGGTAGAGTGCTTGCCTATTATGCATAAAACACTGGGTTCCACTCACAGCCCTACATAAACCAGTTGTGGCAGCATAGGCCTGAAATCCAGCACTCAGCAATGGGAGGCAGGAGGATCAGAAGTCCAAGGTCACTCACAGCAACATCACAAGTTCAAGGCCAGCCTGGGCTACATTAGATCCTATTTCAAAAATAAACAAAAAATTTTAAAGCTCTCTCTGGTGTTTCCATATTCTGGAAACAGGAGAGCAGTTGCTCAGAGGCAAAGTTCCCAGGAGAATGACCTTAATCTCAGTAGTAAGGTTGGAGTCTGATGACTACCTGTAGCCCACAACTGTGATGCTGGAAGAAATACAGAAAGCAGGCAAAGCAGGGTACAAGCAGACACTGGAGGTGTGGGTCACTTTGAGTTTGCACACTGATTCAGCTGCTTGTCGGGGTCTGGGAATCCTATTCTGTGGTCACTTAATTGCAGACAACCTTGGAGTTTCTTAGTGGGCAGTGGGTGAGAGAATGGACTTTCCTTCTTTTCTGGAGGAGGCAGCAAAAGCCTTTGTTGAAGGGAGAAAGGTGTCCATGACACCCTTGGCCGAGGTTCTTCATGAGGCCAGACAGAGCATCCTGGGCCTCGAGGTAATCAGCGTGAGTGGCCCTGGTGTTCAACGGTTGGCTCTCATATCCTCTCTGGGAGGAAACACTGGGCGGATGGGTGCTCCACACCAGCCAGATCTTGGTTATATTTTTAAGGCAGCTTTGGCTGTTGTACAAACATGCTTCGTCGTCGATTCACAGGCCCTGACTCAGAGCAGCACGGGACACGTCTCCCGCTGCAAGAGGCTCTGTCCTAGTGCCGCCTTTGAGGGGCGTCAGTGACTTGTCAGTTCGCCAACACTTCACCAGCCCCCAGCGTTCCTGGCTCATCCTACACCCGCCGTGTCTCCGTGAGCAATCCCACTGCAGGAGCGCCAGCAGGCAGCCTCAGCTCTGGTGGGCCACGGGCTCTCCTTCCATTTCTACAGCTCCTCTGGTAGCCTCACTGTTGGGTCAGTCTGCTCTAGGCATTTCATGTGAGCCTCACACTGAAGCAGTGCCCTCAGAACACTCCTGAGCTCCTGCCTTCTGCATGGGGCAGAAGACTGCCAAGGCTGCAGATGCTGAGAGATCTGACTGGCCATGTGTAGGCACACTTCACCTGACCCTTACGCTCTCTCCTGGCCATCTCAGGGGTAATGCTCTCCTGTCCACATGCTTCCCTGTCCTTGGCCTGCCCTGCTTGCCAGTCTCTCAAGAATTGCCAGGACTTCCTGATCCGATTAGGTCCAGTGAAGGCCCACACCGACATGTTCCACTAGCTGAGCACCTGGCATGTGGGTGCTGGCTGCTCTGCAAGGTACCTACCATGTCTCCTTGTCTCATAGCTGCTAAAGGGTGGGGACAGAACTGGCTGCCACATCCTCCTGAGTCAGCAGACATGCTGTCTTGTTACCTCCCACTGTGACAAGCAGCCTTCTGATTTGTAAGACAGAAATCCAGACTTGATTTAGGAGAGCCATTGCTGAAGGGTAAATCCCCATGCCTCGGTTTCCTCTCCTGTGAAATGGGGCTAGTTATATAGCACTTGAACGAGTGTGCCCACGCACAACCTGGCACTGAGTGTTGAGAAAGCATGTCCATTCTATGAGTGTCCCACTCTCACCAGTTATCCCTACCAACGTGGGACTTCCCAGGTGTGTCCATTTTTGATTGCTATCTACCTCTGAGGGACCCATAGTGTTGGGCTACCAGGCCTCCTGGGGCTCCACCTGGTGTTGGGGTGCAGGGTTTGCAGTAAGAGAGCAGAATCAGGCAGACTGCTCACCTTGGGCCTTACTGGGTAAGCAGTGGTCATCAGCCACAGAGACACAGATGCTGTGCTCAGTGGTTCATTCTCTGCAAGACAGACTCTGAGCAAGTACATTGCCTTCCCAGATGCCCTACAACTCTTTCTGGCCATCACTTCACAGACTCCCTCACCATGGTGCCCCCTGAGTGGCAGGCCTAGAGGCGGCTAAGGCATGTGTGTAACAAAGGCCAGGGCTTTGCTGTAGCAGACCCCATTGAGCGCACTTTTTACCTGGTGCCTTTTGGAGGCTCCTGGACAGTGGGTACCACCTCTGGGGGATTCTGACCACCTTTGGGTCTATTGCCGTTCTTCTAGGGGTCAGGCAGAAGGAGAGAAGAGGTTCAGAGGGGCATGGTGGTGGT
Organism: Peromyscus leucopus; assembly: GCF_004664715.2. Taxonomy (NCBI): domain Eukaryota; kingdom Metazoa; phylum Chordata; class Mammalia; order Rodentia; family Cricetidae; genus Peromyscus; species Peromyscus leucopus. Next base: position 153,258,312 of record NC_051064.1, on the reverse strand, counting down.
AAGGAAAAGTCCCCCATGGCCTCAGGGCTTACCTCAAGCATGCTGGGTAGGAACAGAAAGGGCTGCATCCCAGGTGGAGGAGGTCCGAGAAAGATGTCCACAAACTCAGCACAACCTTGTTCCACTCGCTGACAGACTGCAGGACAGCAGGATTCATATCTCCTTGCTGAGCGGGTATGCCCAGAAAAATAAAGCAAAGAAAGGCCCTTTGAACCCTGAGCAAAGGGAGCATTTTCCTGTCACCAGGTGAGTGGGCAAGAGGTGGAGCCTGGCTGGGAATGAACTTTTGTCCTGGGTATTCTTCTGAGCCAGTTCAAGAGAGAGGAATACAGACAGGGAAGGATAGAAAAAGAGTATGGATATAGCAGTGGATATGTGGGTGGGGCAGCATGAACACAACACTGCAAACAGAGGAGTACAGACCAGGCAGTGTGAGCAGCCAGTGTGAGCAGCCAGTGTGAGCAGCCAGTGTGAGCAGCCAGTGTGAGCAGCCAGTGTGAGCAGCCTAGTGTGAGCAGCCAGTGTGAGCAGCCAGTGTGAGCAGCCAGTGTGAGCAGCCTGTGTGAGCAGCCAGTGTGAGCAGCCAGTGTGAGCAGCCTGTGTGAGCAGCCAGTGTGAGCAGCCAGTGTGAGCAGCCATGTGTGAGCAGCCTGTGTGAGCAGCCAGTGTGAGCAGCCAGTGTGAGCAGCCTCAGTGTGAGCAGCCAGTGTGAGCAGGTATGGGCAGGTCAGAGTGGGCAGGTTAGTATGGATAGGACAGTATGGGCAGAGCACTGTGGTAGTATTTGATATGGACAGTGTGGACAGGACAGTATGGGCAGGATATTGTCCACTAGGGAGTGTGGATGGAGGAGTATGCACCAGGCAATGTGCACAGAACAACCTGGACACAGCAGTGTAGACAAGGCAACCAAGCAGACCAAGCAGCATGGATGGGACAAGTGTGGACTGGGCAGTGTGGACAGAGAGGGGCGTAGCAGGCAGTGTGGACACGGCACTGTGGGCAGGGCTGAGTGTCCAGCATAGGCAGTGTGTAACATGGACTTGGGCTTGTCTGGTGTTTACAGCAATCAGCAGGCCCTGCCTGATGACCAGGAGGGCTAGTTCTTCAGCCAGACCAGCAGAGGCACTTGGCTCTCCGGACCCAAGCCACACAGACCACACTTTGGCCTCTTTTCAGCACAATGTAAGATGGGAAACTTGACCCATCAGGCCCCAACCACAGCAGGTTGGGGTACAGGAATTTCTTGTAACCATTAGCCCCTGCCTAGAGGATGGGCCCCCATAGACCCTTGCCCATACTGGCTCCTTCTCCTTCCTCTTTCAGGATCCCAAGGTATGTGTGGGGGTGGGGGTGGGGGTTGGGCATCTTCCTCTGCCTCTACTCCACTCACAGGTAGAGCTGCAATTCTGGAACCTTCTGTCTCTCTTACAGTTAGCGGCTTAGCCCAAATGGTGAATTCCAGCACTAGGTTGGTTCGGGGCTCCCGGTCCTTCCCAAATACATGTGCACACCACAGTCTACTTTCTGTAAGACCAAGCTACAGGGTGCTCCCAATGGCCCTTGACCTGAGGGTCCCTTATTGGGAAAGAGACATAAGCCCCTTGAGAGCCAGAGGACTAGGGAGTTCTAAAGGGAGAGGCTCTGACTAGAGCAGCAGCCTCAGATTATGAGCTGAAGAGGTGGTTGGGCGTTTCACAAAAGAGTAACAGCAAAGGCTGGAAGACAAAGGCTGGGTAGAACAGAGGGCAGTACTTGGGTGGGGTCCTGAAAGAGGGGTACAGTCTGGATCAGCATCTTTAGGGGTGGTGAGATGTCCCAGGACAATGTCTCTTCAGGGAAAAGGGTCCTTCAGGTGGGACCCCCAGTCCATGCTTAGCTCTGGGGGTTGGCTCCCTTGATGGGACTGGGATGAGTGGAGGAGTGTCTTTCATCTGTGTGCTAGACGGGGTCCTGGGGCCAGAGGCATTAATGTCCCTTCCCCAGAGTCCAAGTTTGCAGCAGCTGGGCCTCTGAAGTATCTCCAAATTACAGGTGGGAGAATTATTTCTCTCAGAGGTGTATTAATTTTGTCTTATGGTGCATTAATAAAACCTTTTTCTTATGCAAGGACATTCCTTAGCCAGTGTCCTTCCCCGCAGCTCTGTGCCCTGCACCGCTGATGTCCTGGGCAATGACTGGGAACAGCAATGCTGACAACATGGTTTTCAGCTCTGCACACTGATGGGCCGTGTGGACCATGGCCATCAGCTCTGCCACCTCCTTTAAGTACAACTTTTGGCATTAAGATGCCAGGTCTGTCTTCGTCTCTCAGAGGCTTGTGCCCAGGCAGGGTGACTGCTGGATGGCCCCTAACTGGGAACACTGACAACTCTAGGCCCGCACCATAACATTACTTTAGGCCACGACTTGCCACGTACCAACTCCAGGAAGTGAAGTAGGTAAAAGACCCAGCAAGAATTTCTGATGAGCAAATAAACCTATCTAGACCAAGGCTATGAGTGTCTGCCTCCCTCAGGCTGGGAGGTTCTGGCCACACTGTTAAAGGACTTCTCCAGAAATCACCACAGCTGGCAGCTACGGAGCATCTGCTTGGTGCCATCTGTGGTCATATCTGGTGACCTCATGTAATAAAGGCTGTCACTGCTACCATGTGGTTGCTGAAAAATGGACATCCACACAAGGTAAATGGGAGCCACAATGACAACATATGACATTCACATTGCTGATACTAACCATGCTGCTTCATGGGAAAAATGGCATGGAATACTGGGAACCTGGAAGCCTGGTTCCTCCGTTCATACAGGACTGACACTTGAGGCCATCTGTATATGTGGCAGACCTTCCCCCATCCCAAGAATGAGGCTGTCTGGCTGACCACAACCCTTGTCATTTCAAGTAAGAGAAATCTTCACTTCTCACCTTTGCCTCTTGTTCCCCATGGCCTAACAGACTGCTCACTCAGCAGGCCTGTGCTCTGCAGGGATGGTGTCCAGACAGGCCACACAAGGACATCAGCTGCCTCTCCTATACCAATCCTGTGTGTATCTGGTCAGAGCTCTTAGGGGAGGGAGACTCATGACCAGGGAATGGGCTAGAGGCACCCACAAGCATGTGGCTTCCCTAGAGGAAAGGGGTCACTCGGAAGGCTCGCCAGCTGGAGGAGGCCCTGCTGGCTGCTCTTACTAGAATCATGAGGTGAAGTTGACTCACAGTACTACCATCCAGGAACAGATATACTCCTGTCCATGGCTTCTCCACAGCAGATGAAGATCTGGGTTTCATGAGTAAACAGTTCGTACCCTCTGTACCCCGGCTTCATGGTAACTGTCAGCTCTTTTACCCCATCATCACTGGCTACTGCTCATGCCCACACCATGCCAGGTCCCACTGCTGGCACCCCTGGTATAAGCTGGCCTCTGTTCTTCTGCTCATATCCCCTCTCACTTCTCACAGAGGTAGCTAAGTGTCATGTTCATCCAGAGGAGCCCCAACTCCTGACTCAAGCACAGATGCACAGCTTCCTGCTATACCCACAGCTGTCCCCGGGATATCCACACACTGCAGCCAAAGGCACTTGGGCCCCCAATACAATCCCCTTCCTCCCCCTTACAGACAGATATCCTTTCTCCAACAAGTTATTCCTACTCCTCTCATTATTCTACTCCCAGGGGCAGGTCTATAGCCCCATCCTTGAGTCCAGTCTACTACTGTCTGCAGTGGGATATCTATGATGGTCCTAGATGTCACCAATCTGCCCTCACCCGAGCATAAAACTGGTTCAGCGCATTGGTGAGACCCTGTGACGGTTGCCCTGAACTTCCAAGGGTTTTGTCTGCCTTGTGGGGCACAAGTAAAACCTCTAGGCAGAGGCCACAGAATGGATTCCATCCTCTGTCTCATGTTCTCAGCTCTGCCAGGGTGACAGGGCAGCCCCTCCCCTGCTCTACTGCTCAGCACTCTGAGCCCTTCTCCTCTGTTCCCTGCTGCTCTTCATTCTTCAGATGAGCCTAGAATCTCTCTCACCAGCTGCCTCTCGTGCCCCCAGAGCCATTTGTCCCCTTTCCCTGTCACCCTGCCGTCCTACGCCTACTGCTACGGACGCCCCTGGAGAGGTCATGACCGGTTTTGTCCCTGCTGCCATGACTCTCAATGGCTGTGGTGCATCTGACTTCCTGCCTGGTTCACCCCGGGGCACTGTTCTCACCGTGCCCACCCTGTCTGCAAACTGGGTCCTATTAGGCCAAACATGGAGAGAAGGCTAACGATGGCAAGAGCCTCCTAAAGGCTTAAATCTTACTGCCTAGGAGAGATAAGCCACAGAGCTACTCTCAGATGGGGGCAGTGCTGTCAAGAGCACCGTGTCTTCCAGCCACTGCCAGCCTGGGGGGCACTTCCAATGCTTGAAGGGGAGAGGCATTCTAACACTACACATTACCCCACACCATCCCTGCAGGAGGGAACCACCCCTGACGGTGGTGGTGGTGGGGTGTTCTCACCTTCACCAGTTCTAGGGCAGGGACTTTGCAGCAGGTAGTGTCCACAGTAGCTACCAAGTGCTCTGTGGTTATTCTTGGTGCATTTTTTGGGAGGCTCTCCAGCCCTAGTAGCTACGTTTGCTACCTCCCCCAACCAAGAGGCCCAGGAACAGGACTCTTAATTTCTGGGAACCAACCCTAAAGCCTATGTCAGTGCTGATGGCAATTATGGTTGTATCAGCAAGATAAAGGTTGCTGGGCCACCTCAGGGAAGGAGGCTCTGGAGATGGAAGGCTCTGCTAGGGATCAGAACTGACAGCCTGACCTCTCTGTGAAGGAAATATCAATTAATTATCTTTTTACAGGCAAACCAATTAGACTCCCTAATCACCTGTGTAGGGCACCGAGGCCGAAGGCAGAGGAACTGCAGGAATAAACAAACTGAGAGGACTTGCCTTACCGTGAAACAGCCGCCCTGGGCCCAGGACTCGCCAGGAGGAGCACAAGCTGTAGGCTAAAATATTTTCTTTGTTTAAGTGAATTCAAAAAAATCAAATGTTACTAGCCCTGAGGGGGACAGAATGGACTAGCCTGGAGGTGACCAGATACAGTGCATTAGTCTCCAGTGTGCACTCCATTAGCCAAGGAGCAGCGCAATGCCTGGGTAAGTCAGCGGTGGAGTTCCCATCAAAAGGACGCCCAAGGTAGGTCTCCATGCTGCCAAGGGCCAGGCAGGCAGCCCGGGCTTTGAAAACTGCCCAGGTGTCCAGGTGAAGGTTTCTGCACCACTGTCCATATGTCTGCCCTGTTCATCTAGGGATGCTCTTGTTCTTTTGGCCTAGCTGTGGCTAGGACTAAGCTGACAGAGGTTCCACCCTACAGCTAAGGGGCAGCAGTCTGCATAGGTCTCCCCAGCATGCAGCCCTCCAGCTCTCAGATCCTCCATTAGCCAATCATGTGCAGCTCTGAGGCTCCCAGGCCTTGCCAACACTTCTCACACAGCGTGTACACACGCATCGACCACCCACTGCCCCCATTAGACAAGCAGAAGAGTAGGCACAACCATGCGGGGCTAAGTGCCCCACGGCTCTGCAGGTGCCTTGGCCGAGGGGCTGTTCTTGCTTCCAGTTTGGCTGAGGAATGGTTTGAAATGTCTCCCATAGTCTCATGTGCTGAATTCTTGGCCTCCAGCTGGTGGCACTATTTTGGGAGGTTGAAGAAACTTTGAAAGGAATCAGGTCACTGGGCTCAGGTTTGAAGGTTATACCAGGTCTCCAATCTTCTACTCCCAGTGCTTTCTGTCCACCAAGAAGTGTAGAGGGAGCTAGTGAGATGGTTCAGTGGGTAAAGCACTTGCTGAACAAGCTTGAACCCTGAGTTTGGGTCCCCAGTGCATGTACAAAAGCCTCTGGCTCCACCTGCCACCACACACACACACACACACACACACACACACACACACACACACACACACCTCCTCCATTACATGTTCTTGTTGCTATGACATCTTGCTTGAGTACATGGGGTCAAGTGGCCACAGATGGAAACCCTAAAAACCATGAGCCAAAATTAACCTTTGCTCTGGGGCTGGAGAGATGGCTTAGCAGTTAAGAGCATTGGCTGTTATTCCAGAGGACCTGGGTTCAATTCCCAGCATCTACATGGTAGCTTACAACTGTCTGTAACTCCAGTTCCAGGGGATCTGATACCTTGACAACAATGCACATAAAATAAAGTTAAATAAATTAAAAACAAAACAAAAACCCTTGCTCCTCTGAGTTGCTTATGCTGGGTATTCTGTCATAATGCCCCATAAGTAACTAATGCAGACCATCTGCCTTATCATGAGTGTGGAAAGGTGTGGTCTGAGAACCAACGGGCTGTGCCGCATGCAGATGATCCTCCTGGGGCTGCACACTATTTGACCTGGGGACTGGCCCCAGGATCAGCTGTGTAATGGCTATTTATTGGGTAGGAAAACTGTACAGGGTTTCTAGCTTCAGCTTTGCCCTAATTCCCTCCCCTGCAGGCCAGTTTTTGGTGTTTCTTTTTTTGTTTGTTTGTTTTGAGATTTTATTTATTTTTATTTTATGTGTCATGGTGTTTTGCCTGCGTGTATGTCTATGTACCACATGCATGACTGGTGTTAGAGGCAGGCAGGAGAGGACATTTGATTCCCTGGAACTAGAGCTATAGACAGTTGTAAGCTCCCCTGTGGGTGTTAGGTATTGGACCTGAGACCTCCGGAAAAGAAGACAGAGCTCAAACTGTTGAGCAATCTCTCCAGACCCTCTGCCTCGCCCAATGGAACTCTCTCTTAGACCAGGCTGGCCCCGAACTTAGAGATCCACCTGACTCTGCCTCCTGAGTAAAGTTGTGTGCTGCCATCACCCTAAACTTTTAATAAAAGAATAAATCAAAACTGTCCGGAGCAGGGCAGTGGTGGTGTACACCTTTAATCCCAGTACCCAGGAGGCAGAGGCTGGCCTTTGTGAGTTTGAGGCCAGGCTGGTCTACAGAGAAAGTTCCAGGACAGCCAGAGCTACACAGAGAAACCCTGTCTTGAAAAACCAAAAAGAAAAAAAAAAATTAAGACTGGGCATGGTGGTCCATGCCTGGAACCCCAGAACTCGGGAGGTGCAGGTAGGAGGATCAGATTCAAGGTCATCCCTGACTACATAATATATGAAGCCAGCCCAGGTTATACAAGGCCCTGATCAAAACTAAAATAAAAAAAAAAAATCTAATTTCCAAATCTTGATCTCTAGGACCCTGGATGGGGTGTTGTATAGCCTGTTGAAAATGGTGACCATGGCTTCTGTTTTCTGAGCCAGGCTCTGTGATGGGCAGTGGTGGCTCTGGGACCCCAGGAAGATGCAACAACATGGCTGCTGAGCACAGCCATGAGAGCTACAAGGTACCGTGACAGTGCAAAGCCCGCCCTCACCCGTCCCCACACTCCTTGCCAGTGTTGTCTACCCTGCTTTCCTGTAGCATGGAAAATGGATCTCATCCAAACACTCTTGAGCGTTTTATGAGAGCTTGCCTTGGGATCCAGAGTGAACACCAGAGTGCCATTTCTGTTTAGGTTCTACTTGGTGGCTTTTTAAAAAAAACTTAAGGCAGGGTCTCATTATATGTAGTCCAGGCTGGTCTAGAACTATGTAGCCCCAGCCAGCCTTGAACTCATGATAATCCTCCTATTTCAGCCTTCCAAGTGCTGAGGTAATAGGCATGAGCCGTGGCCTGCCCCACGTGATTTCTTTTCTGAAGAGCCCACGCTCTGTGCCACACCTAAGCTGGTTGGAAACTCCTTTGTGAAACTCTGCAGCCTCAGGCACGCGGCTGCTCCATGCCTGCCTTCTGGAGCTCTATGTCAGAACTGCTTTGGAACAGGGAAGCCAGCGTGCTGCTGCTGGCAAGCTTCCAAGACTGGGCTAATTTGAGGTTCTTTCTGAGTCTGTTTCTGACACCCCCGCCCACTCCTCGCCTTCAGGAGGCTCTCCCCAGCCAAGCTGTTTGTATACAGCGAAACAGCAAGGCTGGGCCACTGGGACAGCCCCAGGCCCTGTAGGGATGCTGGAAGGACCCCAGGCCAGGCGAAGCTAATATGAGGTCCCCAGGTGCCTGTTTATGTGGGGTTTCTGGTGGCTTTTTATCCTCTGCAGGCACCTCTGCTCAGAAGCAGCAGCTGTCCAGGGCAAGCCGGGTACAGTGAGAGCTGAAAAGAAGCAAAGCCATCCCAGAGACAAGTCTGGTGTCCACCAAGCCTGTAGCCCTTCTGAAACCCTGCCTGACTCTAAATGGTTGTAGCCTGGAACATGAGACCCTTATGTCCCTGGGCAGGATGGATACACATAGTCCTCAAGATCAGGGCACCTCGAGTGAGCAGAAACCAACTAGAGGGCCCTGGGTCAAGGCCACAGGTGAACAGAGCTACTCACAAATGATTATGAATGGTTGGGGTTTCCACTCTGGCTAAGCTCATGCCAGCAGTCACAGAGTAAGTAGAAAGGTTGGCTGACAGGGGTCCTGGGTGGGGATAGCAGGGTCCTGGGTGGGGACAGCAAGGTCCTGGGTGGGATAGCAGGGTCCTGGGTAGGGACAGCAGGGTCCTGGGTAGGGATAGCAGGGTCCTGGGTGGGGACAGCAGGGTCCTGGGTAAGGGACAGCAGGGGTCCTGGGTGGGGATAGCAGGGTCCTGGGTAGGGATAGCAGGGTCCTGGGTGGGGACAGCAGGGTCCTGGGTGGGGACAGCAAGGTCCTGGGTGGGGATAGCAGGGTCCTGGTAGGGCAGAGGGGGGTGGGGATAGCAGGGTCCTGGGTGGGGACAGCAGGGTCCTGGGTAGGGATAGCAGGGTCTGGTGGGGATAGCAGGGTCCTGGGTGGGGACAGCAGGGTCCTGGGTGGGGACAGCAGGGTCCTGGGTGGGGACAGCAGGGTCCTGGGTGGGGACAGCAGGGTCCTGGGTAGGGATAGCAGGGTCCTGGGTGGGGATAGCAGGGTCCTGGGTGGGGACAGCAGGGTCCTGGGTGGGGACAGCAGGGTCCTGGGTGGGGACAGCAGGGTCCTGGGTAGGGATAGCAGGGTCCTGGGTAGGGATAGCAGGGTCCTGGGTGGGGACAGCAGGTGAGGTAGGAGCCGCCAGGGATAATTCTTGTTGATTTGGCTTCTCTTTCTCACTTCCATCATCACGGTCCCTAAAGCTGGGTGTGGTAGAGCACACCTTTGATCTCAGTACTTGGGAGACAGGGACAGGAGGATCTCTGTGAGTTCAAGGCCAGCCTGATCTACATAAGTGAGTTCTAGGACAGCCAGGATTTCATAGACTCTGTTTTTATTTATTTGGTTTTTTGAGACAGGGTTTCTCTGTGTAGCCCTGGCTGTCTTGGAATTCACTCTGTAGACCAGGCTGGCCTTGAACTCATAAAGATCCACCTGCCTCTACCCTCTGAGTGCTGGGATTAAAGGAGTGTGCTGCTGCCACAAAACAAAACAAACAACAATAACAAAGCTGCCCTGCAAACTGGCCAGGATGCAGGCAACCTTGTCTGGTGGAAGGTCTTTAGAATGGCCCAAAGACACAGGAGAGGGTGAGCTCAGCACTAAGGGTCACCCCTGAAAGCAGGGATGACACACTGGCAGACCCTGGTCTGGAGATCTGCCTGTCCCTGCTGCCTCTACCACGGCCCTCCATGGAGTGGGCCATGCTTCCTCTCTCCGGGCTTCTGAGTGGTTTCAGCATTGGCACTGTCAGCAGAGAATGTCAGCAGAGCAGGCAGAGCCACCCAAGCAGTAGTGGTCTATGTGACCATCTACCACTTAAGATGCAATACATCCGGTGCAGCTGTGACCTCCTGAGAGAGCCACTGTCCCACACAGTGCACCTTGACCTGCTGTCCCAGGAGTCCTGCAGGCTGTAGAGCTTGTTGCCACCTCCTGCCCAGCAGTGTCGAGAGGCCTCCTGGTTCTCAGAGCTGTGGGGAGTACGAGGCTCCTTTAAGGCTCCTAAGGGCAACCTATCTGTGTCCCACTGTGGACCCTGGCTGTGGAGGCCAGCAGGGCTTCTGGCACTTGGGAGGATGGGCACAAAGGGGCTGCAAGGGCTGCAGGCTCCATCCTGACATCAGGGTGCTGCTCAAACCTGTCCAGCAACCGCATACTCTCTTAGGAAATGGCAGGCAGGAGGGCAGGAAGGTCTCTTCTTTCTTTACTCATAAAAGCTACTGGGGAGCTAGGGGTGTGGCTCAGTGGTATCTGTGTGCTGGTATTTGCAAGGCCCTGGCTTCCACCCCTAGTACTGCAAAAGTCCACCAGAAGAAAATGTCTCAGGTCTACAGACACTGCAGACATCACAGACTGCAGGGCTTGCAATTTATCCCAGACCTAAAGTTTTCCACCAAATTCACAGAGCACCATGGCAGGCACACAAGGGCAGACCCCGGGCCAGTGAAAGTTCCAGACCAGGCCTGCTGGGAAAGTCTCTCTGTTTGTGTTTGTCTCTCACAGGTCCTACAACAGTTAGAAGCGGCCTCAGGTCTGCTCCCACACCCAGGTGGAGTGGGGAGTCTGAAGTCACCTGCAGGGTCTGCTCTGGGCTTGGTCACAGCGGCAGCTCAGGCCCCACTGAGCACTGTCTCCTCTCCGTGAACTCCGGCAGGATTTTATGGGGCTTCAAGGCCACCTAAAATGTCACATGCTATTAGACTTACAAGACATCCCAGACTTGCTTCTCCAGGCACACACCCTTCAGTGGGCTCTGATTCAGGGTCATTAGTCTTTATTTTTTTTTCTCTTTGAGGCAGGGTTTCTCTGTGTAGTTTTGGTGCCTGTCCTGGATCTCACTCTGTAGCCAAGGCTGGCATCGAACTCACAGAGATCCACCTGGCTCTGCTTCCTGAGTGCTGGGATTAAAGGCACTCACCACCACCACTGCCCGGCTTATTTAAATGCCCGGATTGTCTCAGGTTGGCCTGCAGTGCCCTTCTCCATTGTGATTGGAGCCCCTGCCTCTGGCAGACACTCTTAGCAGTTCCCCTCCCATCAGCCCTGCAGGTCCTCATCTCCACACTCTGGTTCTCAAGAAGCCAGGGTGTGAAGATCCAGCACCAGGTGCCATGCCTGCTCTCTGCTGCTGGGGGCCTGCTCACACACCCCGCTATTTGCACATAGGTATACAGGCACACATCTATGTCTACTTTTATATTTGCCTATAATACCACACTCAAACACCCTTTGGCTTCTGAAGGTCTCATTTTCTGTTTCAGACCTCCTTCCTCTGGGCTCTCAAGGCAGGGACTCATTGGATCTACCCTACTATCTTGACTCTGTCACCACTGTGGTCCTCACAGAGCCTCCCCCAATCTCTCAGGCCCAGACCACTCCTTGCAGTGAAGCTTCCTTATGCCACTTAGGGCCCCTCTTTCATTGCCTTTAGCATCCCTCATGGGCCCAGATATGTCCTCATTGTTAAGACTTAATAACTTTAGGATTGATTTTTTTTTTTTTTTTTTTTTTCAGAACAGGAAGGGAGGGAAAAGCAAGAGAGACCCTCATGGGCTGGTGGGATAGCTCAGTGGATAGAGATACTTGTTGCCAAGCCTGACCCAAGTTTGATCCCCAGGAACCAGAGTGGAAGGGGAGAACTGAATTCAGGAGAGTTGGCCTCTGACCTCCACATGTGTCACGGCAAAACTATACCCTCCTTCCATAAATAAAGACAAAGGTAGGATTAAACTTTATAAAGAGAGAACCTTTGAAAATTAAGAAGCCCTAGAGGAAGGGAGTCAGTGAAAGATTCAACTTTACTCAGAAGACAAAAGAGCAGTTATGCTGAAGGCACAGCTGAACCCTGGGGAAGGGAGGGGGTCCTCTTCCTCTTCCTCCACCCCTCCTGCATGTCAACGTGGGGACCCCACCCACCTCACAAATCCTCTGTGTGTCTTTGCACAGATACCTAACATCTGAGCAGACTTCCACTCTCATTACTGTTTTGGCATGGGAAGCAATACGTCTTTTTATGCTAAATTTTTCTGGGACATTCCCTCTATATAATAATTCCTCAAAGGGGAATTTATAGAACAAACTTCACTTTAGAAATACAGCTCTCTCAGGCTATCCTGCAGTAATTAACCATAGACAATTAATATTAAAATGCAGTGTCACCCTGTGAGGAAGTGAAATTTCCAGAACTCTCTGCTACACATTCCGCCACTTTATTGGCCAGATTGAATTAGCAGCAAAGGGCACCTTGGTTTTTAAAACTGTCATACAATAACGGTTGATTCTTCATAGATCAAATGTGATGAATGCTCAAAACCATTTGTCTAACACATGAAAAAGAGAAATCATTCAGACCAATTGAAAACATTCGCTAGGAGGGTTTTGCATATTACAAAAAAAAAAAAAAAGAAAGAAAGAAAGAAAGAAAAGAAAAGAAATCCAACCTTCTCCCATGGCACTGGCTCCTCTAGGTTCCCAAAGCTAATTTGCAAGGGATTGTCTGAGCCATGGGCCCAGAGCCCACCTCGTCCCTCCTGCAATCACCAGCCGGCGCCCACAGCGTCCACCCGCAATCATCCCCGCACCTGCCGCATGAGTCAATGGGCCCAAATTGCGGGGCGCGGCAGACGCCCCACCGAGAACAAGGAACACAAAGGGCTCTGCGCTTCAAGCTGTGGGTGGGAATTACAAAAGGTTAAGAGACTAAATATAAAAAGCCCTTTGAATATAAAATCAATGTGCTTTGTTGCTAAAATCTGGGTGCTGTAATTTATCCAAAATAGGACTTGCAATATCTGGCAATAGTCCACGCCTAGGAATTGTCGGTTCTGCTCATCGAAATGCAAATCGTCTACTGGAAACTTAAAAACAATTAAAACAACTGAAATATTTCATATCAACAGAATAATGAAATAGCACACTTTGCAATTACCTATTACTGACATTAGGCCTCCAGAAGCAGAATACATTTTCTCTTTTCATTTTACTTATTTGTGTAAGTGGAAACACAAGTTTTTTTGAGGGCTTGTTTTTTTAATTGTCTGGAATCCCAGACCAAGGAGGCCTGAGACCCTAAGTCCTAGTTGGAGGCATGGTGGGCCAAGGCCAGAGATGCCTGGGAGGAGGGGCAGTATCCAGAGCTGCCTCAATGACCTGGTGGCTGGTACATGTTTAGCAAACCTCAAGAAGTCTACCTCCAGGTGAGGCAGGGAGCGGGACTGACTGGTCTCCTCTGTGGGCAGCAGCAGGCTCTCAGGGGCATCAGTGGCCTCCACTCAGCAGACAATGCCTCCTGAAGCCTCTCCTGCCAGCAGCGGGGGGCTCTTCTCACAAGGCCACTGTGTCACATTCAAGTCCAATATCTTTCAGTCCGGAGAAACTGAGGGTAGTCTGGGGGTGCTGTGACTCTGCGGAGGGATGGGGCTCCCTCTACCATGGCTGTCGACCTCAGGCTTCAGGATCACGCTGAAACCCTGATGATTGCTCTAAGTGTGTGCTGTCTCCTGCGCTGCTTTAACTTCAGGCTGACTCATGTGCTCTCTCTCTTTCACTCGAGTCTCCTTCCCACCTCCTCCTCAGGGCAGCCTGACCTCTGAGCTGGGTTGCTCCAAATGGAAACCCCTCACTACTCAAAGGTGCGAAACAGGAGGTTGGGTGAACATGCTGTCTGTCCTCTAGTGAGTACATAGTAAGAGTGGGCCTAGGTAGCATGTCCCCCTAGCTCTCACATGAATGACCCTGAGCAGAGGCTGTTGGTCAACCTGACGAACTCTGAAATATGCAGTCGGCTGAGACCATCATGGCCCTTTGCACACTCCCTGCTATGGCAGAAGCAGCCACCTGCTCACGCCAGTGCTATTATAGCTGGTAAGCCCACCATCATAGCCCCATGGTTCTGGGGTGCTAGAGGTTGGGGGTCACGGTACAACAGTCTTTGTCACAGATACAGAGTGGAGGCACGGTCGGTCTACGCCTAAAGCAGTGCTGGGGACCCTCTCTGATATCCATTTGTGTATGCAGCATTGACGGTATACTTTGATGGAATTTCTACTTGGCAAAGATGCCCACTGTCCGGTTTCCCCTTCTCCTCTGATAATGGAGCCTAATCTTTGTTGGCACATTATACTTATCTCCATGTGACTTGATACATAGCTGTGTAACCAAGTTCTGCTCCTCATATTTTCTCCCTTCCTAGCATGATAAAATTTAGCTTGATATATGAAGCTTGTGCAGCCTTCTAGGATCATGACAGTAAATGAAAATCATAGAGAAGCATAAAAAGAGACAGAAATGGGGATCCCATGGCTGATGATGAACCTGCCCCTGTCCCTGGGCTACTGTACAGGGAGAAGCAGACATCAATGGAGGTGAAGTTATTATTGTGCCATTTGCTAAAAGCAGCCATATCTCATCCTAAGCACTCATCCTTCTCACAATGAAGCCACATTTTCCGGCAGCACAGGTCAGTCCCATATATCTGGACTAGCTCGAAGCAGCAGGGTGTGTGTGTGTGGGGGGGGGACAAGTGGGATGAGAATCATCCTTGGCTCTGGCTATGCTTGGTGCCTAGTATGTAAGGGACATCTGCACCCGACTTCTGGTGGTATCCTACATTCCCCTACACAGAAGCACCATCCTAAGGAGCCTCAGCAGGAACAAGATCCATGCAGCTTTTGGTCCCCTTCATCTCAGGCCTTCTTCTGAGTTAATAGCTATTGATGTGAGTGAGCTCTTGGGCTCTTGTCTCTGCCTTGCTCTTTAGTGTCTTGTCTAGATGGTAAGATAAGTAGGCAGTTTCTGAGATGACCAAATATATAATCAGGACATCCTTGACCCATGGTGCCTGGCTCCTTCCAGACCAGCATGGGCAGAACTTCTAAGCTGGCTCTCAATCCTTCACATAGCATTTAGAGCCACACGACCTGAGAAAGCCTCACAGCCTTGGCAAGGATCGGCTAACAAGGGATGGATGTTGGCACACAGTGAGACAGCAGAGCACCATGCCATGGACAAGAGCAAGATGATCAGGGTTCTGACTGTCTGAAGTCCACTCTAAGGACATAGTCCCTGGTCTGCTTTCTCCTTACACAATGAGACTGTTCTGGATTTCTACCTATTACTGCTTTCTTTGAGGAAGCCAGTACCCCACTCTGGCTGGAGTCTCTAGGCACAGTTTGACATTTCTTCTATGTAGGACTTGCCTTTTAGTTCCTTGTCACAGGTTGAGGCATGCCTCCTCAGATTCCTCCTCCTTCCTGCCCACCCAGAGAGGGGCTCTAGGAGCAGCCCCAGATGTGGGAGAGGCCACAGCCAGGTCCTTGACACAGGCTTTGTCCTAAGCTGTAATATTCAGGCTTCCTAGCTACAGGGGATTCATCACTCTTTGGTTGAGGGTCTTTTTTTTTTTTTTTTTTTTTATCAGACCTTGCTCTTGCCCAGGACAGAGTAAAACTTCTGTAGTGACTTAAGAGCTCTGCAGAATGCCTAGGGAGGAAAGGCGCATGGTGAAGGGACCTTCCATACTGCAAAGGCCTAAAGGCCAGAATAGGAAACTGGAGGTGCTGGGTGGGGCCCCTCAAGTACTGCTGGGATCACTGGGGCAGAAGAGTCAGGTGTCTTTGTCACTGGGTATAAAAGGCACCCTAACAGGAGAGAGTAACAGGAGAGAAAAGTCAGCTTTGGAGGCTATGTTGATAGAAGGAAAACTAGTTTAACTGGACGGCAGTCTGAAAATTATTAGTATAATAAATCTGTCCTAAAAGGGATCACAGAAAACAAGGGTAAGACTGAAGAAATGAGAGAGAAGGGCGTGCTCTGCTTTGTCCACCATGGGCTGGTAAAAAGAAGAATCGCCTCTCCTGGGTTCCTAGTCCTCTTGGCTTGGGCCTCTGCCTTTCCCTGCCAGGGATCTGGGTTTCTCATGCATGGAATGGCAGCAGAAGAGTTACTTCAGCTGGAAGCAGTTCTAAGGAGCATGTTCCAGTGCTTGGTCCTGGAATGCTGGGGGGCTGAAGGGCTCCCGGAGAAGGATGGGAATTCATGTGTCTCTTACTCAGTGAACAGTTCAGTTCCCAGTGGGGTCCAAGGGCCTGAAACTGTCTACCCAGGGGCCACTCCTGGGCCCTTCAGCCCACCTGCTGAGACAGATGGGCAGACAGAGCAAAGATTTATCCGTTCTATGAGGTAAGTTTTAAGAAAGGTAGAAATAGAGCTGGAGAGAGGATGGCTCAGCAGTAAGAGCACCTGGCTGTTCTTCCAGAGGATCTCAGTTCAATTCCCAGCACCCACATGACAGCTCACAACTGTCTGTAACTCCAGTTTCAGGGGATCTGACACTTTCATACCAATGCACATAAAATTTAAAAAAGAAAAGAAAGGAAAGGTAGAAATAGGCAGAAAGCCATTCTCTGACCCTTGGTGTGCCACCTTGGGTCAGTCTGGATTTAAATGGGTCCACCCTCACCCAGCCCTCCTGCACACGGAGGGGGTGGGTGGGGTGGTTATGCATGTGGCTTGCCAGCTCTAGGAGGTGGAGGTTGCTGATTTCATTTTATAGAATAACCTCAGTCCAGTTAGAAACAATGGAAATGGCAGTCCAGCTCTCACAGATGGGCCGGGGTGCTGGCCAGCCCAAGGAGCTCCCAACAGGGGACAGTGGCCAGGGATGCAGCTCAGTGGCAGGACATTTGCCTAGGTCAGTGTCAGACTTCAAGTGTCAGGTTCAAGCCTTGTGGCTCTTCTGAGAGAAGAGCCATGCTCCTTGGGGTTTCCTATGTGCCTGAGACCCCAAGGTGACACATATCTCACAGGTCCCAGAGGGAACCTGGGCCTGGCTCCTGTGTTAACTACTGGGTGTACTGGGGACCTCTGGGGGTCCTGTGCCCCCTTGGTGATCTCTTCTCAGGCTGTCCTGGGATAATATCACCACAAGGACCAGACTCTGAGCCACACCGTGGAGCTGCCTGTAGGAGACAGGGTGGGCGCTTTCCAGCAGCACAGAGCAAGCTCTGAAATCTGGGGCCTGGTTTTCATTGAGACCGCAGTACTTGGCTCCGAAAGTCTCTCAAAGTGGAAGGCGTGGCGCTCAGTGAGTATTTTTATGCAGAAATATGAGAACTATTCTGCCAATGCAGCATGAAATTGCTCCTGTGACTGAGGTGGAGTCAGACAGAGCAGGAGGTGGACCAGGCTGGCTCCTGGGGTCCTGGCCCCAGGCCAGAGCAGCATGGCTTCCGTTCATGGGTATACAGGGTCTGGTTGTCCTCTGGAGATTACAGCTTGCCCATAAGGGAAGAATATGAGTCCTCACCCTAGCCTCTGTGTTTATATCGGAGCACCTTCTGCCTTTGTTGCTTGTCTCAAGATGGCTGTTTGGACAGTCATCTTCTTGTCAGAAATGTTACTGCCCTGGCAAAGACAGGCATATCACACTCTGGGAGCCTCTGGCCACCTACTGGAAGGATTTCTGGGGAGTCGGGGCCAGCACCCCAAAGATCTGTGTGACTGAGACTTTGAATTACCGCCTTACCACAGTCCTTTTGTCCCTTTTCTATCATATGAATAACACAACCACAGAAAGAACAAGCCATGGGTAACTGCCAGGAGCGCCTTGGTGGGTCATGGGGCCACACAGGGCTTCAGAAGGCTCAGGATGAACCTTAGGAGGCTCAGGAGAGCTTAGGCACCACCATCGGGTTGGGCAGCCTATAAAGAACATGAGCTGGAGTCAGGGGAGACCTGGCAAGAGAATGAGTGAAACATGTTGGAGGCCATAGGTTGTATAACCAGGGTGGGCAGAAGGGACAGAATCAGAGTATAGGGAGCTCCAGCCTATGGAGAAGCTGGACCATCTGAAGAAACGAGGAGCCAGGGAGGGAGGGGTCATCCCTTCCTAATGCCAGCTGGAAGGTTTCTGGGCTGAAAGGCTGAGACAGGCAAAAGGCAAGAAAAGATTAGGGGGTAGGAGGGCTCTGTTGAGGGACTTGTGTCAGGAGTGGGGAGTATGCCTAAATGGAAACTTCAGGGTATTCACCTGACTAGACAGCCACCTGGTGATCTCAACTATGTACTAGCTGCAAAGGGAGGGACCCCACTTAAGGCTGTGTGGTCTACAAGGACAAAGTGAGTCAAGGTAGGACTCTGGCTCCCACTGGCAGCCACAGGGAAGCAACAGGCAGGAGGGATAGACATGTCTGAGGCATACTTGTGATGGCCAGAAATGTTCTGTCAAACCCTGGCCTTTGCCAGGAATGGTGGCATATATTCATAATCCCAGAAATAGAAATACTGAGGCAGGAGGAAGATGGCTGTGTAAGCTACATAGCAAGACCCCGTCTCAAAAATCAACTAACAAACCAACTAACCAACCACCACTAACTAATCCAGGCTTATCTACAAGCTGTGGAGAGCTATGGGACTCTCATCTCCATGCCACATCTGCCCTTGGTTTCAGGTCTGGGATGTGCTACAGACTTCTAATATCCTGTTTTGCTTGTCACCTAGAACAGTGGTTCTCAACCTGTGGGTTGTGACCCCTGGGGGTAGAACAACCCTTTCACAGGAGTCACATATCAGATATACTGCATATCAGCTATTTATATTACCATTCATAAAAGTAGCAAAATTACAGCTAAGAAGTCGTAACAAAAATAACTTTTGGTTGGGGTTCACTACAACATGAGGAACTGTATTATTAAAGAGTTGTAGCATTAGGAAGGTTGAGAACCACTGACCTAGAGCCTATACTCTGTGCCTGGCAGCCAGAGAGCTAGAATCCCAGTCCTGGGGGCTGGGATCCTGGCTGTCAATCCCAAGTCAGAGAGTCCACAAAGGGCCCTAAACATCAAGTGTATGATTTTTGCCTGGAAGACACCCTCTTACTGAACCTTCTCACTCCTGTTAAGAGTTAGAAGAAAGCCAGGCAATGGTGGCACATGCCTTTAATCCAGCACTCGGGAGGCAGAGGCAGGTGGATCTCTGTGAGTTCGAGGCCAGGCTGGTCTACAGAGTGAGATCCAGGATATCCAGGGCTACACAGAGAAACCCTGTCTCAGGGGGGAAAAAAAAGAGTCCAGAAGAATCGAGATGCAGGCCCACATCAAGGAAGCCACAAGAAGGCACACGAGGCCGTATGATCCTGGTGGCACTTCACCCACCTCCAATGAGATGCCTGTATTGGTGCACACACACTGCCAAGGTTGCCCCTGTTGCCACAGTAAGATGCAAGCTGAGTCAGGCATGTCGGCGCACCCCTTTAATCCCAGCACTCAAGCAGAGGCAGGCAGATCTCTGTGAGTCTGAGGTCAGTATGGTCTACAGAGTGAGTCCTAGGACAGCCAGAGCTATGTAGAGAGAGACCCTGCCTAAAAAAAAAAAAAAAAAAAAAAAAAAAAAACTAAGGAAAAAAGATGCAAGCTCAGTATTTATGATTTATCAAAGTGTAAGAGAACTTAATATCACCAGGCATAACAAACTGCAGTGATTAAACTTCAGTTGCATGAATAATTCTCAAAAGACTCAAAGTAAATCTGGCTTTGAATTCTTCCAGTATGCAGTTCCACCTGCCTGGCCTGGAAGTAGGGACCACATCTTTGTGAAATGTGAAACAGACACATATGCATCGAAATGGCCTGGAAAGCCAGGCAGCTTGTGACCAAACAGGGCCGCGGATCCACAAGCCATCTGTACTGCTCAGCTTTGGCCAGCCTAGGACCATTGGTCTTACATAGCTGCTGGGCTTGTATAGTAAGGATGTAGGCCACATGATCACCTAGAATAGGAAGCCCCATCTTCCGGTTGGCCCTGTAAAGAAGGTTATATTTGCTCTCTGCTGACACCAGCTCAGGCCTGGGCCCAGTCTCCTGAGCTTCATGTTTCTCCCAGGTACACTGTGCCTTGTCACCTTCCCACTCAGGTTCTAAGCACTGTCAGGTTCTAAGTCCATACCCTTGGACTGCAGATGTGGCCCACTCACCTGGCAGGATGCTGGAGGTATCTCCCTGGCCATGGAAGGCTCCTGAGTCCAGCACTGGCTCTGAGTCTCTCTTGGAGAGTAGTATGTCAGCTCTGGCACTTTCCACATTTCCAGGCTCTAGTCCCCAGGACATGGGGATGGACAAAGGATAGGAAATACACTGGAACCCACTAGGAAAGAGATAACAAATATCACAGTGTGGGCCAAGAGAGCAGGGTGGGGAAAAAAGGGTAGGGGTCAGGGGCTGGGGCAGGCAGGGGGTAGGACTGAGGCAGCTCACACTCTGTATATGTCCTGGGACATATAAGTCCCTGACCCTGGGACTTAGACTAGTCAAGGAGCACTATTTAGTCATACTTGGAGGGTTGCTTGCTGAGCTGGGCCAACTAAGGCCAAAGAAAAACCAGTCAGTGGGTCCCCTCCTGCTCCCTGTGGCTCCCTCCAGTCCTCCAACCCCTGTCGACTCACCTGCTTCTATTTCTACCTGTCAAAGTCTACGGTTGGCACTGGATCCAGGCCTGCCCCAGTTTTAGCACATGGGGAATGATGGGCAAGGGAACCATGGGGACATCTCTCTAGTCTAATCTCCTCAGAGTGCTCCTAGGGAGGATGTATCGTCCTTACAATGGTGTCTGGATGGGTGTCTCCATGTGATCTTCATCCATCTTGAAAAAGCTGACCTCAGAGTACTCTGGGAGTTGCACATATCTGACTCCAGCTGAGATCTTCAGGATCCGGCCACTCTCACCTTCCAAAGGAAGAAACCAAGAAACATATCTTCTATACCGTGTGAGGAATCAAAGATCCCAGCCAGGGGTGGTTATCTGGTCCCACCCTAGAGTTGGGCTTAAGGTGAAGGGCATCTGTGCTGCCTCATTTATAATTGATTATGACTACATTCACCTTTAGCCAGTCACTTGGAAGGTCCCTGATTTGACTTCCTTGGATGAATACCTGGCAGAAGTCTCCTGCTGGCCTTAACACTTCTGGGCTTCCTCTTTTACTCTGTACCTCTGTTCCCTCACCTTGAATCCTGGACACTGACCCTTCAGCTCTGGACCTCGTCTCCCTGAAGGCCATCTTGTTCTGGCCAATGGACTTCATACTCTGGGAGGGCCTCCTCCTAACCATCTTGTGGGTCAACATGCTATGACTTGCCCTAGGCTGGCCAGTTGCGTTCTGTTCATCTACTAGCTTGACCATGGGTTATAGGCTCAGCCTCAGTCACCCACCTCCCCAGTCACTGATACAGGGCCAGGTACACAATGGATGCTTAGGAAGCATTTTCTGAGTGGACATGCCGACAGACCTGGTGCTCTAGAGCACAGGGCCTGAGGAGTAGACAACAGTCTTCTCTGAGCCACAGAACACAGATCCACTGGGCCCTTCTGGGGCAAGCAGAGGTAATGAAGCTAGGCACATGGCCACATCTGGAGGACCCAGTAAAGAGAAGCATTGGCTAATATATGAGGAACACCTTGAGTGCTGTGGGTAAGGCAAGATGGCTGTGTGAGTGATGGGCGGGGGTGTGATGGAGTATAGAGTAACAGTCTTGAGCTCCCAGACCTGACGCAGAGCTCTGAGGTGAGTCTCCAGCCTTACAGGGGACTTAGGAAGTGGCCAAGTTCTACAAACTAAGGAAAAACTTAGACAAAGTGGCAGACTTCAGTGGGCTTGTGACTTGAGGTGGCAGTGGAGAGGCCCAGCTCAGACCTGTGGTGCTTCCCAGCAAATGCTCTCAGCTGAAGAAAAAGAGCTAGAAATCTGGGGAGGGAGGGAGGAGAGCCTCCAGAGTTATGCAGGATTCAGGGACATCAGAACACAGCTTTGGGCACAAAAGCAACAAGACTCCATGAGGCTAAGAAAGAACTAAAGACAACTAAGGGGCCTGAGGCTCACAAGGCTGGGGAGCGCCTGCTCTTACTAGCCTAGGTGGAAAGACTCAGAAGTCACAGGAGACTGGTTAGGTAGGTGCTCATAGGGCCTTGCTTCCATACTGAGGAACATGCTGGTACTAGATGGTGCTTTCTCTATCAGACCTGTTGGAAAATCATGAAAACAAGGCCAAAAGGATTAATCCTTTTCCATATAACTTAACTCTGCTTCAGAACAAAAGCTCAAGAATATTTATAGGAATACAAAAATATTTGGCATCCAACAAAGTAAAATTTATAATGCCTGGCATTCACTCAAAGATTACCAGGCATGCAAAGAATGCAGGAAAGTATAGTGTGTAATGAGGAGAAAAATAAATTAGTTGCAAATGACCCAGGTTCTAGAACTAACAACCAGGGACAAATTTATTACAATCCAGACTGTAATCCCAGCACTTAGAACAGTGGAGGTAGGAAGATCTCAGGGCCATTCTCCATTACAGATTGAGTTTGAGACCCTGTCTCAAAAATGAGAGTGGGGGAACCAAGTACTGTAACTGTTCTTATGCTCGTCAGTGAGGTAGAGATACAGGCGGTAAGAAAAGAACAAGAGACGAAGACTACAAAGCTGTCGGGCATGATGGCTCCTGTCTGTAATCCGAGCGCTCAGAGGTAGAGGCAGGAGGAGCTGCTGCAAAGTCAAGGCCACCTAATGTACACACTGAGTTCCAAGCCAGCTACGAATACATGGAGAGATTCTGTAAACAATGAGTGAGATAAAAAGTACACTGGATGTGATCCACAACAAATTAGCTGATGCAGAAGGAAAGATTTGTGAGCCTAAAAATATAGCTAGAGAAGTCATCCCTCCCTGTCCTCTCCCCCAAAATCAAACATGAGGGCGGGGAATGAGAAGGAAGGAGGGACTCTGCAAACCATGGGACAATTTCTGGCAGTATCACACATGGGAAAAAGAATCAGAAAAGAAACTGCTGGAGAAATAATGGCTGAAATTTTCCTAATGTGATGAATCTGGAAGTCCATGGTACAAGAAGCTCAATGCTAGTGGAGACAATGGAGCAGCAGTTCTGTAATGGAGGAAGAACCAGAATCCTACAGCTGGAGAGGACACCTCAAGGCACCCCCCAAAGCGGCAGCATATCAAGGTGCTTCCAGATATCAACCGTCAGCTTCCATTACAGGAAGTGGTAAGGCCCTGGGAAGATGACACTGGATGGAGACATCTATAGGAAGGCATGAAAACCAGAAGAGAGTTAGTGAGAAGTGTAACTAATGAGGCAGGGGCTGGCAACGTGGCTCAGCAGGTAGAGGTGCTTGCTTGCTGCCCACTCTGATGAGGGAAACTGCTGGGACAAACTGGGGGGCACCGTCACCAGGGGGTGAATCTGCATCTCCCATTTTAATAACTATTGGGGCCAGACAGTGGTGGTGCACACCTTTATTAAATCCCAGCACTCGGGAGGCAGAGGCAAGTGCATCTCTTTGAGTTCGAGGCCTGGTCTACAGAGTAAGTTCCAGAATGGCCAGGGCTACACAGAGAATACCTGTTTTGAAAATTGGAAGAAAAAAAAGAAAGAAAAGGAGATAAAAATGTAAACTTCTTCACCCAGCATCTCATAACCTGGTGTGGTGGTATACAACTGTAACTGCAGTACCAGACCACAGAGAAAGGAGTTCAAGATCATGTTCAACTATATATGGAGTTTGAGGACAGCCTGGGCTACATGGGACCCTGCTCAACTTCCACCCCCCCAAAAAAAACACCTCCAAAAGTATAACAAAATCAGCAGTAATTATTAATCATACTAATAAAGCAATTATAATCAAATATCTCATGGAAAAGTCATTTATTAATAGATTTTTAAAAAATACTGTAAGACTTATACATGAAAATGCACATTGTTGAGAGAAATCAAAGTGTTAATTAAACACAGTTTTCTGTCTATGAACTATAGGCTCAGTGCTAAGAGATGGCTCACTGTGACCCCATTACAATCCCAGCAGGTTTTTGTTGTTAGAGGAATTGACAAGCTAATTCTAAATTTATATGGAAATGTAAAGACCCAAAGAGCCAAACAGTTTTGAAAAAGAGCAAGGCTGGAGGGTGCCCCAGTTTCAAGGCATGCTGAACGCTAAGATTAAGATGGATAGTATGGCACAAATGAGATTTACCTGATAAAAGTGGTCACACAGATCAGTAGGCAGAACTGAGAGTCTACACAGAAGCCTAGTTCAATGGAGAAAGGATAGTCTTCCCAACAGTCATGGCTAGTGGATGGATCAGACACTTGTCTTATTCACAAAAGTTAGCTCAAAATGGAACACTAACCTAAAATATGAACACTAAAATAACATAAAACTTTTATAAGAAAATAGTCTCTCTTGGGCAGTGGTGGTGCATGCCTTTAATCTCAGAGACAGAGGCAGGTAGATCTCTGAGTTCGAGTTCAAGGCCAGCCTGGTCTACAAAGTGAGTTCCAGGACAGCTAGAGCTACACAGAGAAACCCTGTCTGGGGGGGGGGAACAAACCCAAAATTTAAATACATTGACCATATGATGCTGCAATGCTGCTTGCAGGTGTACACAGACAAAATCTGTGCTGACAAAACCTTGTGCAGTATTCACAACAACACTGTTCCTAACATTAGTCTGAAGGCAATCAGGTGTGGCCTGTCTGGGCAACAGGATGCTGCTGAACAGTATGGAGGATGAGGCCAATAAACACTGCAATGCAGAGGAATCCCCAAACACCATGCAAATGGGAAGCAAAGCAAAAGACCACATACGATATGACTCTGCTTGCATGAAAATTTCAAGAGCCAAATCCATAGAGACAGGAAATCAGAGAGGGACTGGAGTGGGCACAAGACTAGAAATAGGATCAAAGGGTTTTTCTAGAGGTCTGAACTGTTCTGAAAGGGCACTGTGATGTGATGGTGGCTGCCCGTATCTGTAGATTTAAAAGAGATCATGGAATCTATCTGGACATGATAGCACATGCCTGTAATCCTAGCTCTTGGAAGGCAACAGAAAGATCAGTTCAAGGCCTGCCTCAGCTACATATTGAGTTTGAGGCCAGCCTGGTCAGTTTCAAGGGATCTGATACCCTCGTCTGGCCTCTGTGGGTACCCGCATGCATGTGCGCATACCCACACGGAGACACACAACACACACATACACATATCATTTTTAAAGAAAGAGATCATGGAATAATTTAATACTGAAATTAATGGTATGTAAATGATACCTTAATAAAGTTGCTAAGCCAAATTAATATATACATTAAAAACTTTATTCTTAATTATGTGTATATTGTGTGTGTGCACATGAGTACAAGTGCTCATGGAGGCCAGAGGTATCAGAACTCCCGAGTTATCAGCCCCGAGCTATGTTACAGTGGTTCTGAGTCACCAAATATGGGTACTAGGAATTGAACTTGGGTCCTTTGCAGAAGCAGTCTGCACTCTTAATTGCTGAGCCATCTCTCCGGTACACACACACACACACACAAAATGACTTTTTCACTGAAGCACTCAACTTAGGTGAATTAATAAATATTGGGAATTAACATGGTAGACAGGGCTTAAGGAAGTCAGTGGCCCATACCTTGTCTTGGGCCACTTTTAGGTTCAGTTACCTAAAAAAGAAATCTGATTACCCCAGAGAGGAAATGAGAGGCTGCCTTTAGCCTAGCTGAGTTACGGTCCATGCTGACCTGCTGAGCCAAGCAGACCATATATTTTTTATCTTCTATGCTCTATACAATGCACACTAGTCAGTGAGTGAGGGTCTGCATGTGCCAAAATACATGTTCATGTGTGCAAATGCACATGCCTCTCAAGGCACACATACACTTGTACACACAAGACTACCTCTTCCTGGCTGTCTTACAGGCCTCCCGAACCTTCTGCTGAAACCAGACTGCAGGGACTTCTGTAATATTATCTCAGGAGCAACCCCACCACCTTACCCAGGTCTGCTCCACTTAAGAGCCTGTAGAGCCCATGTCTTCTGGAAGAGCAGGATGGCCACCCTGAAGACACTTACTCTTGGCAATGTCCCCGTCATCTTGCTGCAGCTGTACCTTCAATGTGAAGGGAGAGCCTTGGGACACTTCCAATACCTCTGGGCCCAGAACCACAATTTTCTTAGCCTGTGCTGAGGGTAGAACACAGCTTTAGTGTTTGTGACAGCCTCAACCAAGGGCTCCAGTTCTTTCTCACCCTGTTATATATAGGTCTATCAAGATGAGGCTGCTGCGGCCGGGGGGGCCCCCCAGGTATCTGTTAGGCATAGGCAGGTTGGCTGAAGGTTTAGATCAAGGGACTCATGTTCTTAGCTAGGCCTACCCTTGAGACGGCATCTCTTTCCTAAGTCTCAGGATAGGCCACTAGGAACAACATGGGAGCAAAGGATGGCCAGGAAGGTACCAACCCAAGGTAGACATGGGTCGCTCTGCAGTCATGTCAGGGTGTAGAGATCTCAAGAGGGCCTGATAGAGGCGGCAGGGGTAGGGGTGTCAAGTCAGCATAGTTTGACCAGGTAACTCCCAAATTCTGTGGCTGAGGAGAGGCCCCATGTATAGGAGGTATCACTATGGCTGGGGAGCCTGTGGTGGGGCTGCAGCTGTGAGAGCCCATAGGTGGGAAGCCCTGCGTGGCTCTGCATAGGCACAAGCCCCTTTGAAATCAACTAGAATGTGCTTTTCCTGAAAAGGGTTGGATTTTATGTTCCACTCCATCCCAGCTTGGTCCGACACCTCCCATGGGGCTGCCCAGGGTCACCAGAGATACAACGAGGCCAGGCTCAACACAATCCACAGCAGACCTCACAAGGACATGGGAAGTCTGGGAACACTTACCTGCTGGGTGACCATTGATAAACATCCCACAGTAAGTGACACCTGAGCAGTGGGCCAATCTGCCAAGCCCACTGAAGACATCACTGTGCCACTGTCCCTGCACAAAGAACAAGGTGGCCTTAGAGGGTGGCTCCAAGGAGTCCTAAGTCCCTTTATTATAGGAACGTCCAAGGCTGTGAGGTTAATGCAGCCTTTCCTTTGGTGGTGAGGCACTGCATTCTGTTAGGAGGGATCCAATTTGCTTTGCTAAGTGTTCTCCCCTTGAATTTTAATGACGCCAGGAAAGAGGTGAACAAAGGCACAGCACACACCATGCAAACAAACACCACTGAACAGGCACTCTTTTAACACAAAGGCCTCCTAATACAAAGATGTGGCACTTAGTTGATCATGAGGAGACCTGAACCTGTGACTACAATGGGGCCAGGACCAAGGTGGGTTTTTCTGATGCCCAGAGCTTTTAAATGAAAAGGCAATTAAAATGCACAACTTGAGCACCCACACACCCACACATCTCGGAGTGGGGGTGGGGCACCACTCTCCAAGCCCCATTTTGCCTCCTCTATAGTACACCTGGATTCCCAAGCAATTGTGTGAAACAGCAGGAGGATTACTTCTATAGAAAAATTTTAAATCAGAATGGTGTTTTATTTGATTATGAATTACTTGTATTGGGGAAAATCAACCAAAAACAGGCTTGGTTTAAGTCATTCTTCTGCTGAAGTTAGTTGGGCACCAGCTGCCCTACTCTGTCCTGGACCCCCTCTGCATGCAGCCTGGTCTCCCGAGTCACTGGGCCACATCGTCAGTGATGGGAGGGGAACACTGGCCAGTGTCTGAGAATGCAGACAGAATAGGAAAGTGGGTGGTTGTGTTCACTCAGGCCTAGAGGTACTGAGAGGCTGTGGTGAGAAGGTGAAGCCCTAGTAGGGTCAGAGTCCTGAGAACCTGAGAGAAAGCTTTGCGTGGACCGTTGAGAGCATGGCCACCACAAGATGGGGAGCTGCTGGCCCTGAAAATCTCATGCCTCTAGGCCTCATTCACAAACAACAGGCAGCTCTAGGCCCTCTCAGTTCAGGAGAGGTCAGCAGCTAGCTGTGGAACATGTGAGCAGGGCCTGGCTGCTCACCCTCTGGGATGTGGATGGGTCTTCATCCTGAGAGTTGCAAAGTTATCCCTAAGCTAGGCTCCAATGTGCCTGGGGTGGCTCCATTCCTCCAGTCCTGAAATCCCAAACTCTGAAATAGCACAGGAAGCACCATAATCCCAATACAAACCAGCTGCATTCCTGGAGTGGCTGATGGTGGGGGCTCAGTTGACAAGTGTCCCAGCCCAGCAGACATCATTCACCCCACCATTTTACCTGATCCCACAGTCTTATGCTATGAAGAGTGTTCACTTTGCTTTGGGCAGGTTGCCATCTGCACTGACTGTGACAATCCTTTCTTGTCACTGCAGATGTGGATGCAGCAGGGTTAGGAGGGCAGACATCAGGTTGGCTCCAGAGATCACAGGCTGCACTGAATACATTGAGCCTTGGGAGCCCTGCTTGGAAGCCTGGGAGGTGACCCATGGCACAGGGCCTTCCCTTGGTCTGGCTTTCTCTACCATGAGAATTCAGGTGTCCCATCAAGCGGGCCAGTCTTTAGTTTCCTGGCTTCTCTCTAGCGGCTTTCCCACCCCCTCCTGTGACTGCTGTCCTTACTGTATCCAATCTTTTTCCTTCCTGTTCCAATTCTCTCAAGGGTGACAATAACACACAGATGGCTGGTGATAAACGTTCTGAGTGGATACTACAGGAGGGGCCACCTTGGCTCTGGCTGATAGACTCTCCAATGTGTCCTAGGCTCTGAGCTATAGGATAGAACAGCAGTTTTTCTTCTCTTTGCTCACTGCCCACTTGGGCTTTCTGGAAAGTACCAGTGTGGGCTTTCAGAAAAAAGGCAGGTCAGGGCATGTGGCCAGGTGCCTGTTCATAGGGTGGTTGCCATGGAGGGATGTGGCCAGAAAGGAGTGCCCAGGCACCGGCAGTGATAAATACAGTGATGTGGAGGTGCCTGCCGGCAAGGCCAATAACCTGGGCAGTGGTGGGTGAAGAGCTGTGGGTGGCACCAGTCTGCCACAGGAGCCTTTCATCTAGCTGCTCCCTGGCATCTCTAGCTTAGTGCTCACCATCCATAACATTTGCCATAGTTCCTGAGGTGGGTGGCCAGTGGTTGCATGCTAGAATCAGAGCCTATGGCAAGAGCTGGAGCTTGGCGTTCCCGGCTTCAGGTCAGCAGCACTTGGATGCTACAGATCTGTGCAAGAGACTAAAGACACTAACCTATGGACTTGCCTGAATATTATAAATTTTATATTGGGCATTTGCATCCAGATCATGAATAGATACATGTTATTAAAACTCCTAGAGTGTCAGGCAGGCTCCTGTAGATAACAGCACCCTTTTATGGTGTCCCTGTAAAGCAGCCCAAGGAGGCAGCTGGACAGGTACCAGTCAGGACTTGAGAGCCAAGAGCCCTGGAACTGCCAGCTCTTACCTGGGCATACTTAGTGTGGAATCAGTCTGCGAGTCTCAGCACTGGGAGGTGGAGCAGGGCACCACACTCCCACCACAAAGCTGCAGGGCATTAGAGACCCTGCTCTCCTCTCTGCCCAGCTGCTGCCTGACACGCAGGGAAGGACGGACACGTACGATAGGACAGAAGAGGGTGATGATGACACAGCCAGCCACAGAAGTCATTGAGGGCTCAGATTTGCACCCCGAACCAAGCAAACACACAGCAAAAAGGAGCCAGTATCAGGAAAAGGATACCCAGGATAAGAGTACAGCAGTCTGCTCTGTGACTGTACAGTGACCCCAGAGTGGAACTCAATCTTATTCCTGCCCCTTTCTGCCACAGCTGCAGACCACATTTATGACAGTGAGCACACCAAGTTTAATAAACTGCAGGAAACAAACCCTTGGCCCCTCTCATTGTGGGAAACATTTTCCAGTTAACCCATGCTGTTTTTTTTCCTACACTTTTATTAGAAGTGGCTCTATAATGGCCACACCCTACATAGATGTGGATTTGGGTGCAAGTCCATCCTGGGCAAAAGTTTACCTCTTTGCTCTTGCACATCTTGGTCCTTCCTGGGGTGAACAACAAGCTCCAGACATTTTTTGAGTTGGTCTCCATGATATTATGGCATGGAGGGGGCAATTAGTACTGACTGTTGCTAGGCCTTGGGACTTCGGGTTCCCTTGGGTGATGTCACCTGTGAAAGGTTGGCTAGGCTCTCCTCCTGGGGTTGTGACTGTTATGGAGCTTGGTTTCTAGCTTGCAGGGATGGCAGGTGGCTTCACTTGCATTCCAATAACAGTAGGCCTGCAGGATGTTGGATTTGACTGGTCTGGACTGTCTTCCTAGGATTTCAGCATGTGGGATGGTAACACTTTGTACGGACAGGGACACACTGGCACTGGTATAGCACTAACTTGCTGTGATGGTCCCAGGACGGGGCCATTGTGGGGAGCAGCTAACTCCTGAAGAGCTACCACTGGACATGAGTGCTCCACTGTTTCACATTCTCAGGATCTTCTGTGGTGGAGACATGCCTGGCTGAATGGTCTTTCCGTCCTGGCCTGCACCTTCTTGGCCAAAGGAAGGCAGGCAAGTGATATGGGAGGTAGCCACAGGGCCTTCATCTGCCTGGTGACATGCAGGCCTCTGGGACTCTGCAGACACGCCAGGAGAGGGGAGCTGGGAACTGCAGCAGCTGAAGACACCCACAAGGCTGGCCACCTGCTTCATGTGTGCACAGGTGTGCCAGACAGCAGGTTGCCCCCTGGGAAAACTGATATGGGAAATGTTGATTTTCAGGAAGCCAGAGCTTTAGGTGACAGACATGTTCATGCTATGGGAGAGGCTCCCACCAAAGACGTGGATGGAGTCACGTACCACGACTGCTATGCCAGCTGTCTGACAGTCTCAGACCCAAGCTTGCCTTTAGAAACAGTAGATTTCTCCTAGAACATCTGCTCAGGGTCTGGATTTCTTTCCTACAAGATGGAAATACTGGCTAATATTATAGGTGGCTGAGGGGGACCGTGATGGACACTAGGAAATGCAGAAATGGAAACCTCTATTAGTTCCCCTGTTGGGAACTTCAAGTAGTACAACCACCGTGAAAACATTTGGCAGCTCCATAAAAAATTAAAAATGTAAATTGCCACATAATGCAACTATTCCACTGCTGGGTCTCCATACTCACAGGCCTGCACACAAATGCTCAGAGCACTGTTTCTAGTGGCCCAAAGAGGGAGGCAGCCCAAGTGTCCACCGGAATGAATGAACAAGGGAAATGGAACATGTATGCACATGGGCCACTCAGCCTTCAAAAGGAGGCTCCTGCACAGTGAGAATGGACCTGAGGCTATGACGCTTGGTGAGAAATGCCAGTCACTAAAGGATAAATCCATTCAAGAGGTCCCCCGAGGAGCCAGACTGAGACAGAAGAAAGGTGGGGGCCAAGGGCTCCAGGGGACAGGGAGTTTGGGTTTAATGGAGCAGAGTCTGATTATATAGATGAATTTGTGAACTGAACACTCACAAGCGGACAAGAATGGTACACTTCCTGTTTGTGTGTTTAAGAGAACCCTACCTGTTTGATGACAACATAAAGAACAGTGGTGCCTGTGGGAAGCAAGTCTCATGATCCCTCCCACTTCACGGCCTCTCTTGGTTGATGTCTGCCCTCCACTCCATGCAGGTGGTGGCCCCTTGTGTGGGCGAGCCCAGCGCAGAGATGGTCATCAGCCGAGCTTGAGGGCCTCATGAAACCCTCTGCCTCTCTTGGCTAACGAGGCTAAGTGACAGACTGGGTAATTACCTTTTCTCATTTGGGCAGCATGTGAGACCTCTTGCTGCCTCACAAGTACAGGTCAGTGAAGTTGTCTCAGACAGGCAGGCTTGGGCTGGCAGTTCCTTGTGAGTATCCATGGTATCTGAACTCTGCTTTCCAGATGGCATTGGATAGTGTTAACCTTTCCTCTTGGCCTTGGGTACCCTTTTCTGTTCAGTGTCCACAAGATCCTTGAAGAAGGTACTTTTCTTTAGCCTAACCAAGGCCACTATAAAAAAAAAAGTGGCTGGGGTGGGGGGATATGGAATTTAGGGCTTCCACGACCAGATGCAGATCCTCTGGTCACTCCTGAGGACTTGATTGTGGCTGCTTTTGCCCATGCTGTTGCTTTTGGTGCAGCCTGCGTGTCAAAGCCAGAGGCCTCTATGACCCTTTCCCTGGACACTGCTCAGGTCTCCTGTTGATCATCCACAGGGTGTGGGGGTGGGGGGGAGGGGTCAGGATTAAGCTGAGGGAGGAAGCCTTTATGAAGAGTTTTGTGGAGTTCAAGTCTGGACCCAGGAAAAACCACAGTAATTTGAAAAGTTTTACCCTGTGTGGCAGTCTCAAGGCTTGTGGTCACTGTTTAGGCATTTAGGCCTCTCTGCTGCTTGCCTTAGGGCCCAGGGCATTTCCATCTAAACTTGGAACAAGGACCCAAGGCTGGGCCTGCTGCCGGTGAGCAGATCTGGGCTGCCCCCTGGTGGACATACTACAGGCTGTTGGCGGTCAAAGTGAGGCATCCAGGGTTCTGTCTCTTCTTGGCTGTGCCACAGATTTCAGGGTTCAGATACCTCTAATATTTTTTTTCTTATTTTTGGTTTTTCGAGACAGGGTTTCTCTGTGTAGTTTTGGTGCCTGTCCTGGAACTCACTCTGTAGACCAGGCTGGCCTCAAACTCACAGAGCCACCTGGCTCTGCCTCCCGAGTGCTGGGATTAAAGGTGCGTGCCACCACCGACTGGCCTGATTTCAGGGTTCAGAAGGGGAAGGCCTGGGCAGGACCCCACAGATCCTAGCCACTGATAGTCAGTGGCCAGCAGGGAAGCCCTACTGGAGGTCTGAGTACTTGTGGGATAGAAATGTCTCTGGGAACAGGACTGAAGGGAGCTCGAAGCCTCCCCTCACTCCTTCCTGCCCAGGTGATGGTGTGAAGGAATCTTTCTGCTCTGTCGGTGACAGCTCATCCATTGTTTCTGAGCAGTGGGATGGGTTCTGGAGGGACCTAGTGGAGTAAGGCCTTTCTCAAATCCTAGGGAATGAAGAGCCAGGTATACTGATTGGGAAACCAAGTCTAGGTCCCATTTCCCCTATTTATAAAATGTGGCAAACAGTCCCTTCACACAGATGTGGGGATAGTTTATGTGAGTCCACAGTAGAGGGTCTGGAACAGTGTCCAGCAGGTAGGAAATGATCTGATAGCCCTGGCCTTGCTCACTAGAAACAAGACACCGTATAAATGTGGCCATGGTCACGGTGGACTCTGCCGGGGTGCAGGACTTTGTGTCCTCATTACCTTGTACTCTCCCACTGCACACCTGATTTGATCCTGCTTTGGACATACTGTAAAAGACAGGTCCTTTGGGGACGACCCCTTAAGTGGGGAAGGGCAGACTGGTGACTGGTCACAACAGCATATACAATGACGTGCACTGTCTCAGGCACAGATCAGAGGCAGCTTCAAGGCCAGCAGGGTGGCAGCAGTGTCCACACAGACTCCAACAGCCCTGACCAGACCAGTCCGGCTGGCTAGTTTTTATGTCAACTTGACACAAGATAGAATCAACTAAGAAGGAATCTTAATTGAGAAAATGCCTCCATAGAATTAACCTGAAGACAGGTCTGTAGGATACTTTCTTGGTTAATGATTGATATGGGAGGGTCCAGCTCACTGTGAGCAGTACCACCCCTGGGCTGCTGGTCCTGGGTACTATAAGAAAGCTGAGCAAGCTCTTGGGGAGCAAGCCAGTAAGTAGCGTTCCTTTATGACCTTTGCTTCAGTTCCTGCCTCCAGGTTCCTATTCTGACTTCCTTCAGTGATGGACCATAGCCAGGAAGTATAGGAAACAACCCTTCCCTTCCCAAGCTGCTTTTGCTCAGGGTGTTTTATCACAGCAACGTCACTACTAAGGCATGGGCTGAGATCTACCCAAGCAGAACTCTTCTGTTCTATAAACAGGTACGGGCATCCATGCTGGGTTTTCTGTGGCCCCACAGCTCTGTAGGAGCTGCCCTGCACCACTCCACTTCCATCAGGGAGCCAGGCCCTGAACACTTCTCCCTGGCTAGTGGGCACAATGCCAGGAGTCAGCAGAGGGAGCTGCAGGCTCTGTGGTGGTCGGTTTTTGTTCCCTAGGGCCAAAGGCCTATAGGAGTCAGCAGGGACCACTCTGAGTGTCCTGCATCTGGGCAATCTCCTACAGAGGTCCCCAGTAGACCTGTGGCTACTCTTCGCAGTTCTGCATGAACTGGGCTGGGCTCTTCCTACTTTCAGGGGCCTGTTCCTTTCAGTTGTTACCCTAACTGCCATTTGAGAAATCTGGAAAAAAATATGAATCACACCATCCTGGTTACTATGATGCAACAAGAAGTCACAAAAAGCTGAGGCAGTTCTGACACTCATGAGTCTGGCGCCTAAACTCGTCTGTCCGTCTGTCCTTCCTGTTGGAAACCCCAGCAGGACTTGTGCCACCATCACAGCAGGGGGCAGCACGTGGGCTTTCAGCCTTGCATCCTCCAGGGCCTCACCTGGGACAACTGGAGTAGCCAAGAAGCCTGATTCAGGGCCCTTAAGCTCCTGCTTCCTGCTAGGAATTAGCGTGCAGTCAGCTCAGGGATGGTAGAACCAGCCCAGCGCTGTCTCTGGACCTCCCTGCACTGTAATCCATGTTTCTTCTTGTGCCCCTCCTGGTAACATGCCAGTTTTCCTGGCCAAAAACTTCACATTTCTCAGTAATAGCACTGGTATAGTCTTGTCTTCTGCCCACAAAACTCACATACCTCCCATGTGGACAAGAGCAAGCATGTGGGCTGACCTCAGTTTTCCTTGTCAGCCTGACTTACAGCACAGAGTTCATTCCACAGGAGGACTTAGTAAGCAGAAGGAAAGTCAGCCTCCAGGGTGGGTGTGGGGATGTGAGGATGAGTTGACTGTGAGTCCATCACCTCCAAGGCATTGCCAGATGAAGTATGGGCAAACACCACCAAGGCTCGCAGTCCTTCCATGGCCTCCCACCTCCCCCATGGCAGTAAGTGCAGTACCTCATATGTGGAGCCATCGGCACAGCACAGCACCCCATGTCCCTGACGCTGGTCTCGAACCCAGTCGCCTTCATACTTGTCACCATTCCTGAGGGTTAGCACAGTACAGGACCCTCAGCCAGGAGCCAGATGGTGGCAGTGACTCAGACCTACTCCTCTGACCAGGCACAGCAAGCACACCGGGCCAAGGCAGAAATAGGCCCCGAACAGATGGTCTGTGAGCTCTTGCCTTGCCAGGGCTGGCTCAGGAGGGCTGGTGACAGGCGTGGACATGTCTGCATGCACCCCATCTCCCCCATGGCAGGACCCACTTTCCAGAACATGCTGGGCCCTGTGCAGGACGTGTTTGGCTTCTGCTACTCAAAATAGGAAATGACAGAGAAAAAGAAATGGGAGAGGTGACTCTGCCTGTCTCAAGAGCAGGTGTGGGGTAACAATCCACCCAGGAACCTGAACACAGGCTTAGTCTCCAACCCCCTGCCTCAAAGATAATGGCACTGCTGGCCATTGTCCTTGCCCAAATCTAGGTCCACCCTGTACCAGCCTGACACAAAGGTGCTAGGTCCTGGGTTCAACAAGTGTGGGAGGAGGCAGAGACAGACAGACACAGACACATACAGAAACAGCAAAGGCTCAGAATATATTTAAGGCCTGGCTACTAGTTAGCACTTCTACAGACTCTACCTACCCAGACCCCTATTGCCATCAGCATTCTGTTAGTTATACTCACTTAAAGATCATCTGCCCACGGCCATGTCTCTTGTTGTCATGGAAGGAACCCTGGTACACCTGCCCATCCTGGTCCTCCAGAAACCCCTGTCCTAGTGAAGGAACCAAAATATACCAACTTCACTCCACACCTCCTGCTGGTGATGACCCCTTTCTCCCTTAGCCTCCTGGAAGAACATGCCTGCACCCAATTCTGGCAGGAAGATGGGTTTAGAAGGCTGAGTACCAAGGCCCTCTCTAGAGGCCAGGCTGCCTTCTAGGCCTGCTGACTAAGCCTGCTCAAACAAGAGTGGTAGATGCATTTAGGGACAGATAATGCCACTGCCCACGTCAGCAGGGCTGATAAAAATGATCCATTTTAGCCGTTACAGCTTCTGAATGGGGCTCCACAGGTCCTCCAAAACCACCTGTTTTTTGGTGGACAGCTTAGATTTATGATTAAGAGTTCACTTGTTTGTTCTTATGTCTTGAAATTAACACTGTATATGGTAAGCAAAGAAGTGCTCTGCCTGAGTTCCCCTGCAAGGCTTGTCAACCCAAAAGGGCAAGGAATTGTGAATGAAGGTGTGGCCTTGTTGAACTGTCAATACTCTCAGGTTCTGGACAATTCAGAAACTCAAAGGTATTTCTGTTCCCTAATTCAAGCAAACCTGGAGAAAGAAGAGGAAGTTCCCTCTACATTCATACACACTAGAACCTGCTAGGTTCATTCACAGGGTTTGGTTTACAGGAAAGGTCGGGCACTTTCCACAGTGCCCGAAGGGACAGGTACCCCTTCAATCTGCCTCTTATCCTCTTTGGCTTGCAGACCATACAGGAAGTGACTGACTCAGGCTCTAGGGGGACCTGAGAGTTCCAGGGTCACTGGGACCTTGGGAGAGTGGATTTGGTTAAACCATGGCTGTAGCAGCAGGAATGACCACTCTGAAACTGGAAGACCCGCCTTAGGACAAGGTGGAGGACCCATGGTTATCATTAAGTAATTGTAAGTGGTGGATGGTATATAGCTCAGGTATGACATGTCCCAGGACATGGTAAGGAGCTGCTCCCTGTACAGGCTCTGATGGGCTGAACTGCACCGTGAGCAGAAAAGGGGGTGCCAATCCCTGTCTTTTCTAAACTCAGACAGCTATGTTAGTGGCTCTGCCATCTGAGCGCACGGGCCCCCAAGTCCCTGGGCACCAGACCTTCCCTCAGGCCGTGGAAGAGCTCCCCTTCATAGTGGCCTCCAGCTTTGTACTTCATGATGCCATGTCCTTGAGGCTCTCCTAAAACAAACTGTCCAGAGTAGGTGTTTCCTGGTGTAGATAAGAGGCAAGAATCAGGTTGTTTTCTATTTCTCTGCTATGCCCTAACCAGCGACAGTGGAGATGCCATTTTCTTTTCTTTCCTCCTTCTTCTTTTCTTTTTTTTTTTTTTTTTTTAGTTTTTTGAGACAGAGCTTCTCTGTGTAACCCTGGCTGTCATGGAACTCAATCTGTAAACCAGGCTGGCCTCAAACTCAGAGATCCATTTGCTTCTGTCTCCCAAATGTTGGGATTAAAGGTGTGTACCACCACTACCTGAGGTGCCATTTTCAAATGGAGGTCTCTGTCTCTGCCTCTACATGTAGAACAGGCTGGCCTCAAACCCACAGACATCTATCTGCCTTTGCCTTCTGAGTGCTGAGATTAAAAGTGTATGCTACCACACCTGGCTGGTGTCTGTCTCTTTATCTTACTGTTTGGTGTGGACTGCAATGGACTAGCGTTTCCTGTCCTGGCTGAGATGGCAGACCATCCTAGGAAACCCTCTCTGTGGCATTGATGGGGAACAGTGAAGGATGAGCCCTTTTTTCCCTGCTCTTTAAAAACAACTGAATGCTGAGCCCAAGAGAAAAGTTCCCCTGAGCACCAACAACCTGCTTACTGTGAGGCCTAAAACTCTAGGAAATACCCCTGGCCACTGGCATAGATGTCATGGAGCAGTTTGCCCATCCGAGGATACAGCATGACTGAAATATCTTTTATTTGTTTGAGTGCTGGGATTAAAGGCATTTGTCACCACATCTGGCCTAAAATATCTTTAATGTAGAAGAAAATTGTAACTTTGGGATGGTAAATCTTTATTCCAACTAGGTGTTAAGGAGAAGATCAAGCTGTCTCAAGAGGTAAGTGCAGAGGCTCAACTAGGAGTCCCCAGGGCACTCTTTCACTAGGTTAGGCCTTCCATGGGCATAGAGGTCACCCAAGTTGTAGGCCTCACACTGCCTTGCCCCAGCCTGCATGCTGTTACTCTCTCATTGGTGGAACCCGAGGCCTCCTGTTTACACACAGCACTTTGTGTGTCCATAAACTCTGAGAGAGTTTATGGGAACACAGTCAATAGCCCACCTATGTCCAATGCTAACCTGACCAGGCCCAGTGTTGGTAGCCTTCCCCAGTGATTTCTCCATCCACAAATTCACCTTCATAATAACTTCCATCTTTAAACAACAGCTTCCCATGACCTGGTAAGAGAAATCAATGTGCAGTCAGCTGGTGAGTGAGAATGACCATAGACCAACCCATGCCAGCTGAGCTCATTTTTTTCAGGGTTAAAACTTCAGTTGCTATGGTAGTGCATGTCTATAATCTAGCTATTCAGGAGTCTGAGCCAACCTGGGCAACTTAGTGGAAACTCCTATAAACAAAACAACCCCCCCCCCCAGAAACATTCCCGAATGCCAGCTTCTCAGTTGGAATGACCACAGAGGCATGAGCCGTACAGAGACCTTGCCTCTATCTACATGAGGAGAGAGGACATGTACATGCATGTGCCCATGCATGAGTGTGCCTATGGAGACTGAAAGTGCTGTTAGATCCCCTGGAGCAAGAGTTATGGACTGTTATAAGTTACCTGAGATGTAGGTGCCAGGAACCAAACTCTGGTCCTCTGCAAGAGCAGTAAGCACTCTTAGCCACTGAGCAATCTTTCTTAAAAGTGGGTGCTTGGGGCTGGAGAGATGGCTCAGTGGTTAAGAGCACTGGCTGCTCTTCTAGAGTACCTGGGTTCAATTCCCAGCACCCACATGACAGCTCAAAACTGTCTGTAACTCCAGTTCCAGGGAATCTGGCACCCTCACACAGACATACATGCAGGCAAATCACCAATGCACATACAATAAAAATAAATAAATCTTAAAAAAGGTGGGTGCTCTTCAAGTAGCTCTGACAACAGTTTTAGATATGAGTCTTGATGCCTGCTTACAGGAAAATAATCCTTAATGGTAGTACAAAAATAAGAAACGTATGTGTGCAGGGTGGTGGTGGCTCACACCTTCAATCCCAGCTATCAGGAGGCAGAGGTAGGCAGATCTCTGAGTTTTGAGGCCAGCCTGGTCTACATAGCCAGTTCCAGGACAGCCAGGGCTACAAAGAGAAACCTGTCTTGAAAAACCAAAACACAAAACACTAAACAAAATGTGAAAGGTATTGAGGATAGACTAGTGGTAGAGTACTTGCTTAACATGTACAGGCCCTGGGTTTACAAGAAAACAAAAAAGTAAAAATAAAGAGTCAGGTATTGGTGCATGCTTTAATTCCAGCACTTGGGAGGTAGAGGCAGGTGGATCTCAGTGAGTTTAAGGCCAGCCTGGTCTACAGAGCGAGTTCCAGGACAGCCTGGACTGTTAGTTACACAGAGAAACCCTGTCTGAAAAAAAAAAAAAAAAAAAAAAGAGAGAAAGAAAAGAATGGTAGAGGCTGGGTGCAGTGGTGCACTTGGAGGCTGAAGCAAAAGGATTCCAGGTTCAAGGCCCACCTGAGCTATATAGTAAGACGTGCTTCAAAACAAACACAAAAAACAAACAAACAAAAAACTATAAAGACGGGGGAAAAAAAAGAAAAAAGAAAATGAGAACATTTTGGTAGCCAGTAGATATGAAAAGCCCTCTAATGTACTAAGCAGAAAAAAAAATCAACAAATTAAAAGAGTCCTAGAACGTCTAGACCCAGCACTTTTCTGGTGTGTGTGTGTGTGTGTGTGTGTGTGTGTGTGTGTGTGTGTGAGAGAGAGAGAGAGAGAGAGAGAGAGAGAGCCATTCCAGGGAATGTTTATTTTATTCTTCTTTCCTCTGTTGCTTAGGTTTTCTAAAAATATGGTCATTTCTTCTTCTTTTTTCTTTTTTTTAAGATTTATTTATTTATTTATTATGTATACAGAAGAGGGGGGCGCCAGATCTCATTACAGATGGTTGTGAGCCACCATGTGGTTGCTGGGAATTGAACTCAGGACCTCTGGAAGAGCAGTCGGTGCTCTTAACCTCTGAGCCATATCTCCAGCCCCTTCTTCTTTTTTCTATGTGTAGTCCTGGCTGTCCTGTAAATCGCTCTGTAGACAATGCTAGCCTTGAACTAGAGATCTGTCTGCCTCTGCCTCTCAACTCTCAAGATTTAAAGATATGCGCCACCACCACAACTGGTTGGTTTTTTTTCTTTTTCTTTATTTCTTTTCTCTCTCTCTCTCTCTCTCTCTCTCTCTCTCTCTCTCTCTCTCTCTGAGACAGGGTTTCTTTGTATCGCTCTGGCTGTCTTGGAACTAGCACTGTAGACAAGACAGGCCTTTAACTAAAGAGATCCGCCTGCCTCTGCCTCCTGAGTGCTGGGACTAAAGGCATGCACCACTACAACCTAGCCATAATGCCTTGCGTGCATGTAACTCATCCATGCTGCTAAGAGAGGCAATAGGAGGCAGCCTGCTGATAACACAGCTGTCTTTTCCCAGGAACCAAGAGATTCACTGTCTCAAAGCATGTGAGACATTCAATGTCTACGTATCTTCTGGCTTTTGTCTGATGGTTTTCTATAAATGCTGGCACAGACATGACGGAGAGAACAGGGTTCTTTCTCTTCCTTGTCTACCAATTTTGTGTCCCATCACCTCCCCCCACCCCGACAGTGTTTGTCTGTGCAACAGTCCTGGCTGTCCTGGAATTCACTTTGTAGACCAGGCTGGTCTCGAACTCACAGAGATCCGCCTGCCTCTGCCTCTCAAGTGCTGGGATTAAAGGTGTGAGCCACCATCAGGCGTGCGTCTGGCCCAACTTGGTTTCTTAATTTCTTTTGGAATACAGAGAAACTCAGGCTGAAGACTAGGAGCCTGGGTGTGCAATAACAAGCACACAGCATGCCATGATGGTGTGTGTGTGCGCACACCTGTGTGAGTTCGTGAGCGAGGGAGAGAGATGATGGTGCGTGTGTATGCGCACCTGTGAGTGAGCGAGAGGGAGAGAGAGAGACCGAGACTTGGATTAATTGCCTCACTCTATCCCTCTCACCAATAGTTCCAGCACCCACCAGCACATGATGAGCTCCAAGCCTACAGGAACTGGTTGTATACTGGTTCCAGCATGACTAGAGCAAAGTGGTACCAGTGTGCAGGGACATTACTGTTCCAAGCTTGGTACAACACTTGCCTGCCCAAGCTTCTCAGAAAACTGGCTCTGAGTTGCAAGGGTATTATGGCCTCTGGAGTGACCAGAAGCTTCTTACCATGTTTCTTTCCTCCCTTCCATTCTCCTTCATAACGAAAGAAAGAATTTGGGTATACATATACGCCATAGCCTGTATGTGGAAAAAAGATGAACAGTGACCGTTTGACATCAAGACGCAGAGATGGTGCAGCTCAGGGTCTGGAGTAGTTTGCAGGTCATTTCTAGTCTCTCAACTCTTTCAATATGACAGCATACTTCACCTTGATTAACTGCTCAAGATGTATGGGGCTCAGTTCTGCTTACTGTTGGCCCACTCTTCACTTCTCTATCCTACATGGACATGCACCAAGGAAAAGGTAAGCCCAGCAAGAGGAGGACCAGGACAAAAACTGATCGCAGGCTCTTACGAGGGTTTCAATAGGTGGTGGTGAGGGCAGAGAAACAGTGGAACAGCTTCAGTGAGGATACAGAGAGGAGCCCACCTGCCAGGACCTTCACCATCCTCTTGTCCCCACGGAACAAAAATCCACACTATCCCTAAGGACTCCTGGCTAGCCTCATCTTTTTATCTTGCGGCTCTGAGACACTACACCCAACTCCCATCTCTCATTGCTTTCTTACCTGCAAGTCGCAGCCTGGGGCGGAGAGACAGTAGCACTTGCCTGGACTCTGGCCTCATATCGACCCTATTTCTCCGGTTTTAGGGCAATTTTCCATCAGGCTGCATTGGGGGGACCTGCATTCCCAAGCCTTGCGTGCTCACCCTGCCTAGCCAGCCTCTACTCTACCCGGCCCCCTAACCCAGGGAGGGCAGGCCCAGAGCCAGCAGCCTTGACCACGCCTTCCGGGCTCCCGAACGCGACCGAAGCCTGTCTGAGGAGCAGGCTTCAGCATTGGCGTGGCCTCAAGTACCAGCCTTGCTCTCCAGAGCGACCGAGCTCCAGAGGGGATACGCAGTTTGTACCGTCTCGCGGCGGACGTCTTGGCGAGTGCCGGTGCGGTTGGAGTGGAGCCTGAGTCCGATCGCCAGTCGCCGACATCTTGCCGCCAAAGGATTCCGAGCAACCATAAAGCCGCTTGTCATTGGCCTCCGGTTGCCACGGGGCGTGGCTAGGTTCTGTCTTGGAGACCGTAACATCCGAAGCAACGGTGTCCGGTCCGGCGCCCGAGGACACCACTGCGCCTGTGCAGCACGGCGCATTTCCGCCAGCCCCGTCCTTCCGCCGGGAAGCACTCCCGCCAACGGCCTCGGCGTCCATACAGGAAGCGGAAATGGTTGGAGCTTGGGCCCCGCCCCGCGGCCATCTTGGCGGCTGGAGGCGGTGCCGCAGGACGGAACGGAAGTGCCTGTACAGCTTCCCGGATCCCGAGCCGAGCTCTGGCGGCCGCCCTGCCCGCCATCCTCCTTCCGCAGCCGTGAGGGAGACCGCGGCTCGGCTGCAGCGGAGCTGCGAGGTGCTGGGGGTGGGCTGGTGGCGCGAACCT
The DNA here is from genome assembly GCF_004664715.2 of Peromyscus leucopus. NCBI lineage: Eukaryota > Metazoa > Chordata > Mammalia > Rodentia > Cricetidae > Peromyscus > Peromyscus leucopus. The sequence goes on along the minus strand of NC_051064.1, from coordinate 153,215,789 downwards.
GGCCGGGCGGCACATCACCGCCTTCCTCTGGACTGTCAAGGCCATGAGCGGGCGGGCGGGGCCGGGCAGTGCCTTTGAGGCTGGCGAGGGGTTGCCAGGGGGCCGGCCGATTTCCGGGAGGGGTCTGCGAGGGAACTGACGAGCGCTGCCCATCCCGGCCGTGAGATATTGGAGAAAGGTGGCCTGTGGCTGCCCGTACAGCTCAGAGAGTCCGGGGCGGGCATGTGTTAGGTGTCCTCTTGCTGTCCCACCACCGTGTTCGGTTTCGAGGCAAGCACACGTGTAGGAATTAAGCCTGAGGGCGAAGACATTACCGAATGGATTGAAGGGGTGATGGTTAAATGACTCTAGATTATATGGTGACATTAAGGAAGTAAAACCTCCAGCTCTCCAGGCTGTACTTTCAGCATCGTGCTGATAAGGCTACATTGTCTTCCTTGGCAGGATATCAGTGCAAGAGGGCTCCCTTTACACTAAGAACCCCCAGTGGCTTTTCTTCCTTCACTCTTAAGAATAGAGACTAGTTGGGTTGAGTTTTCAGGAATTGTGAGTTTTCAGTTCACATTGTGGAATTCCTGAATAAGTGCTCAAAAGAACATCAGTAATCCAGACTCTGTCCCTTGGATCCTGGTGTGCGTGTTGGGGGATTAGGTGCAGTGGAGGTAGTAAAGTAGAGGCCTGAGGGAGATCCAAGATGACCATCCTCAAAGGTGGGAGGGGCCCAGGCTGGAAGGGCTGTCAAAGAGGAAACAACTCTTGGAGCATGCAAGTGCTATTCCTTGGCCAGGAGGCCGTGACTCCTGATACTAGGCAGAGAGCTTTCTCCTCTGTGTCATATTCTTAGTTTAGAAGTCATGGAGTGCAGAAACTAGCCAAATAATGGGCTCTAGAGCAAGGCACGGGGAGAATGCCGTGTGTGCAGTACTTGTCTACCTTAGAACAGTTTTTAATCTTGCTTTTTTGTGATGAATCATAGAGCAGTTTCAGTAGGTATGTGACAGGCACTGCAGGTTGTGAGGCCTATCCAAAAACTAGATAAGCTCCCTCAAGGAGCTTGCATTCTAGTGGGAGGAAGTTGAGTGCTTACTAGAAAGGAATTGGAAAACAATTGTTAAAGGAAGCCAGTGATGTGACATGGAACTGGTGGTCAGTTTGGACAGCTTGGAGTGCTTCTCTGACCTTTTGTCTGAGTGAAGAGAAGAGGACTGCATATAGAACAGCTGGGCCTCCCTAATCCAGGAACAAGTCTGACGTGTTGAGAGGCTGGCACTTGCTTGAAGCCAGGCTCTGAAGCTTCAGCACAGGCTGCCATTAGATCTTCATAAGAACCTTTGAGGAAGGCAGTGAGGCTCTCGTCCCATTTCCAGATCCCAGCCCTGGGCACTCTTTAGTTGCCTTCATCCCGACGGGAAGTGAGTGCAGCACTGGGATCTGAAGCAGGCGGTGGGACTCCAAAGGTCACAGTCTTAATCTTTATGCTGCTTCTCTCAGGTTGTTAATTGGCAGTGAGTTTAATCAAGATGCAGATCAATGTTTGTCTGATGATCAAAACTCGACTAGTGTGTTTTTGATACGTTTGTTACGTATCATCTGAACCAAAGTCTTAAGCTTAGAGTACATACTTTAAAGGAATAGCCCTGTTTTTTTTTTTTTTTTTTTAATGGTCTCACTATATAGATAGGCAGGTCTGGAACTCACTCTGTAGACCAGACGGACCTCAGACTCACCTGCCTCTGTCTCCTGAGTACTGGGATTAAAGATGTGCACCACTAGGCTTAGTATTTCCTTTTCAAAATTACTCTCCATTTAAGCAAATGTGTTTTAGTGGTAAACACTGTAAAGTAAGGGAACATTTGTGTATACCGTAGGGTAAAGAACATGCCTAAGACAGCTGTTTTTTTTTGGAGGGGGGGCAGTTGAGATAGGGTTTCTCTGTGTAGCTTTGGAGCCTGTCCTGGAACTCACTCTGTAGCCCAGGCTGGCCTTGAACTCACAGAGATCTGCCTGCCTCGGCCTCCCGAGTACTGGGATTAAAGGCGTGCGCCACTACTGCCTGGCACATTCACAACTCTTAATGCAGACTTGAGTCTGGCCTGTGTAGCTACTGAGGAGACTATAAGAGTACCCATTTGCCATCCAAGGTCACATTCTGAGGTCACTGACATCTTTCAAAGGATTTCCCCAGTGTTCACATAGAGGCTAGGCCGGAAGTGTTGGGTTTACAGCCCTGCTGCCCTACTCTAGCTGCCCTATTCTGTGAGCCTGATTTCTTACCCACTTTGGGAGCTGAGACCAAGCTCAAGACTTGCTGCAGATTGAAGTCTGCTTATATGTCTAGTTTTTAAAAGAGCATCATTTTGCACATGATGAATCTGAGACTGATTGTAGCCAGAGAGTCTGCTGAAGGCTCTCAGCTGCTCAGCATAGGTAAATTTAAGTCATACTTGAATCACAGTTTGTTTCTTCTCTTCACTCTTTGTAGCAGAAGGAACTAGGACAGGATCTTATGGTCCTGATCCTCTCAAATCAACACACAGATTTGAGAGGATCAGGACCATAAGATTCTTCCTTCCTGCCTTTCAAGTAGGATTGATGACAAAGGCCCCATCCCTTAACAGTTTCCCTGAGTCCATATCTGAAGAGCTAGGTATCAGGCTAGGCCGAGCTGCTGCTTGGCCTTGGTCTGCTGATTTGTCCTCTGTGAAATCGAGAGTGATGATGCTTTTAGCTGTTTAGGTTCTGTAGTGAATTCTGCCTGGTATCCCAGCAGCATGTTGAAATAGCCAGGGGCAGATAGGGTTACATTTAGTTGCCAGATAAGAAAGGGGCAGGGACTGGTGGGCTAACTGCTAGTCTTGATAGGGAGAGGACCTGGCTCTGGGAGTATGGATCCAGGGCAGAACATGGAGAAGACAGGATGTTTGGTGAAAACGCAAAAGAATGCTTTGGATGAAATGACTGGTCTGTAGAGGGGAACATTTTCACATCCCGAATGCTTTTTTGTTTTTAAAGTATCTTGTGTTTATCTCAGTTACAGAATGTCTGAAGGGGACAGTGTTGGAGACTCTGTCCATGGGAAGCCCTCAGTGGTGTACAGATTTTTCACACGGCTTGGACAGGTGAGTGGATTTGTAGATCGTTAATAGAAATATTTGGAAGAAAAACTGACAATCCTCCTGAAGGGTGAGTTGCTGTTTCACAAAGAAAAGTTAAGCTACAACTTGCCATGGGTGCAAACTTTTGCTTTCAGGGTTTGGCTCTTTTCTTCACCATGAGTACCTGTATTATGTGTTCCAGAAAAAGGTCCGGTAGATAGGTCTGGACAGTGGGGAACCCATCCTGTTTTTGTTTTGCTTTTTATTTTTTATTTTTTTCACAATCTTGACAAATACTGAAGTCCTTCTCTTTTCTCTGCTCTTCCCACCCCTTCCCCTTCCCTGCCACCTGCATCCACTCTCCTGGCTCACTTCACCCCTCCTTTGCCTTCATGGGCTTGTTGAGTGTTGCTTCCTGAGTGTGAGCCTTTCATGTTGGCTCAGGTAGATGTAGGTCATTATGTATGGCTGTGTCTGAGGCTGCCTCACACTATATCTAAAGTCTGATTCTGTGAGCTGATGATGGCTCAATTAAAAACACCAAACTTTTGCCAGGTAGTGGTGGCACACACCTTTAATCCCAGTACTCAGGAGGCATTGGCAGGCAGATCTCTGAGTTCAAGGCCATCCCGTTCTACAAAGTAAGTTCGAGAATGGCCAGGGCTAGGAGATATATATATATATATATATATATATATATATATATATATATATATATATATATATATGTTTAAAAATGCTATAATTAAAATTTAAAGTATATTTCAAAATTAAATGTGAAATTTTAACGTGTGTTTATAGAAAAACCAAGAGTTTCCTTAGTAATGGCTATAGCTGTTTTGGCATATCTACACGCATATAAGCAGTCAAGCTGTGGTCAGCCACTTACCAGTGGGGGCAGGCAGACTGCTGGGCAAGTGCAAGGCCCTGGAGTCTTGAGAGAACATATCTGGGCTGGGGAGATGGCTCAGTGGTTAAGAGGACTGGCTGCTCTTCCAGAGGACCTGGGTTCAATTCCCAACATTCACATGGCACTCATAACTGTCTGTAACTCCATTTCCAGGAGACCTGACACCCTTATATATACAGATATACATGCAGACAAAAACACCAACGCACATGAGAGAGCATATCTGGGGCAGGGAAGAGACCCCTTGGGAAAATAGGTTTTGGGGTAGACTTTGAGCCATGAGTCTTACAGTATGGGATGATGAATTTAAGATGTGTGCTTTTTCCTTTGCAGCCCAAGTCCTCTCTTTGGGGTTAAGTTGGTCTTCCCTGTAATGATGTTTTTGGGCCAATGCAGTATAGCACAATATTTATGCTTGATTATTTTATAATGTTTTTCCTTAAGAATTGGATCTGTTTCAGGAATTATTGCAGGTAAATATTGGATTAATCATAGTCAGTGCTTCATGCTGGTATATATTATATAATCTCTTGCTGTTTCAAGCATCTCTTTAAAATTGAAACCCAGCTATACCAGAAAGGGCACTTTGTAGTACAGTGGGTGTTGTGGGCTGATGTTATGCCTTTAATTCTTGCCTTACAGATTTATCAGTCCTGGCTGGACAAGTCTACCCCCTACACAGCTGTCCGGTGGGTCGTGACACTGGGCCTGAGTTTTGTCTACATGATTAGAGTTTACCTGTTACAGGTAGGTGTGCTCTCAACTGTTTTCACATTGTGTAAATGTGCTGTTGGTTGGGGTGTTGATTGGAGGTATATTAAAGGTGTGGTCTGTAATAATTACTTTCAGGTTAGTGGGAAATGTAAGAAAAGTTTCAGTGTGACCACCTGTTTAAAGAAGATTGGTTACAGTCTGTCCTGACTTTATCATATTCTCTACCTAGAGTTCCTAGATGCCCAGGTTAGTCTTGCCTTTGCCCTGTGTCCTTTTCTGGGTAACAGACCCTGTGGTATCCCTCAGACCTTGCTGTGTGTCTCTGTAAGCATAAGCTGATCCCTGAAATCTTGAATGGAGTGTTGAAGACTCAGGGTACCATGAGTGACTTTGGTGTTCACCTGGGTTTAGCTGTTTCTGAGCTACTTCTATGTGGCTAAAGCAACATTAATAGGTTAATAGATATAGTAGCTTAGGCAGTTCTGCAGATCTGTAGGCTGGCTGTGGACACTTTGAACAGGTGGCTTCTACTCAGACTTTTTGTTTGGAGCCTGTTACTTCCTAGTTAGACACTTGGTTTCCAAGAATTCCTTGCAGACCTGGGTTAGAGGCTTTTAATGTCTATAAGTCCAGAGGAAGGCAGCTTGGAGGCCTCATCTAGAGTATTTCTCCTCTGCTGCCATGAAAGGTGATTTTCTTATTTAAAGCTCCTTCCTTCTATTCATTCATCTATCCACCCAGTATTTAGAAGGACATTAGGACATGGGGCAACACATTTATTTACTGGATTCATTGATGCATTCACTACTGTGTGAAATTCTTCAAGTAAATGTAGAAACTTGTCCTTTATTGTTTCCATTTTGAATTTATTTCTGTGACTAGAAACAGTGTTGGTTTAGCATGACATGATGGTGGTAGGCTACTCTCTGGTTTATTCTAGAAGGACTTAATCTGTACTGCATGTCTGAAATTAGTGTTGAATTTCTGTTCATTGGAACTTGGTCGATTCACTAGTGGAAAGACTGGACTGGCAGCCTTGGGGTGGGGGTGGGGCACAGCACACAGGTTGGTTGTACTCTGTTCTGAATCAGATTTGTGTCTGACCTGGCATTCCTCAGAGCTTGCCTTTATCAAACATGATAGCATATGTGCATAAAATTGACTTTTACATCTAGCTTCTAGTTGTCTGACTTGAAAATTTTTTAGGCAGAAAAGTTTCCTTTTGTTTGTATGAAAAGTACAGGCCTTTAAAGGTGTATGGTTCAGTTCTGGAAGTCAATGAGGGTAAGCTTGATGCTTTAGTGTGCTAATGCAGAGACTGCAGGGATTCCCAGTTCTTTGTCTTCTCTGGAAAGTTGGGCTTGAAAACTTTACTCTTGATTTCTTGCCTGACATGGTAGTCTTTAATCCCAGCACTCCAGAGGGAGAGGCAGGCAGATCTCTTGAGTTCAAGGCCAGCCTGGACTACAGTGAGGTCCAGGACAGCCAGGGTACACAGAGAAACCCTGCCTTGAGAAACCAAAAAAGAAAGGAAGGAAGGAAGGAAAGAAAGAATGAACGAGCAGCACTTTTCTCCGATTTCCCGGTTCTGATTCTGGATTTCTTCTGTGAGGCTGACATTCCAAGTGGAGTATTTTGATGCTGTCTACATGGACTGCCAGCTGCCGTGTGTGTAGTCATAGCTGACAGTCTGTTGTAGACTCCTTGTGAACCTGTTTGCTCACAGAGGTTTTGAGGCCAGGAGTACACTTGAAAGTCACACAGGTACCCAGCCCACATTAGCCCTATGGGGCAGGGCAGTGTCTTTTTGAGGAAAGCTTTCTTTTCTGCTATAGCCAGTCCTGGTCAGGACTGTGACTGACTGTCATGCACATTTGCCTGGACCCTTAAAGAAGGTTGTTACCTGAGCTCTGGGTTGCTATGGTCATATCAAACCCACAAGGTAAGTTGAGGTTAATGGTCTCTGTGGAACATGCATTTCAGTCCTAACCACTTCACCTTGAGTAAACCATGTTCATAGTGCAACAGAGCTTCATGGGTACAGGCTCAGTGAACTGGTTCCAGCTGGCAGTGGTTGTTGGGCTGCTCATTGATGATGACTTTCCTTCTCTTCCAGGGTTGGTACATTGTGACCTATGCCTTGGGAATTTACCACCTAAACCTTTTCATAGCGTTCCTTTCTCCCAAAGTGGATCCTTCCTTGATGGAAGACTCAGGTACAGCAGGGGCCATTGGGGTGTAGTCCAGGTTGCTCTATGCCTCTACTTTCTTGGGATAGTCCATGGGTCAGGGAACATTTGGACCTGAGCTTGTTATATTTGTATGTGCTTGCAGTGTCTGGATCAGGATGAATTTGTCTGTAGGATTACTCATTAAACCCCGTGCGGCTGTGAAAATTTTTTTTTTTTTTTTTAAGGTTTTCGAGACAGGGTTTCTCTGTGTAGCTTTGCGCCTTTCCTGGAACTCACTTGGTAGCCCAGGCTGGCCTTGAGTTCACAGAGATCCGCCTGGCTCTGCCTCCCGAGTACTGAGATTAAAGGTGTGCGCCACCACCGCCCGACTAAAGGTTCATTCTTGATCCCTGTTTTGCTTAGGAGGAAACGGAAGGCCTGGGTTCAATAACACATCCAGAGTCACACTGCAAACATGGGACATGTGAGCAGGGAGGGTCTGCTCCTCTGCTTCCTGCTTCAGAATTCATGTTAGGCACCTCTGGTGTGACAAGAAAAATACAGAAGAAATGCAGCACATATCAGTAGAACCCTGGTTGCCAGGAGCTAGTCTAGGTTGAGGGCATTGGGTACTCACTGGTTTCTGAGTTGAAATGTTGTTGGTGTATTTTTGTGCCAGGCTTATGGGCTTATGTTGTCCCCAAGTGAGGCCAGCTTTGACAGATAGTGAACAGTGGCCTTTGCAGGAACTCTGCTTTCTTGGAGGGGATGCTTTAATGCTGATTTCAGATTCGATGATTAGAAGCATATCACCATTTAGGGGAGACTTGATAACCAGGAGCATTTCCTGTAGATTTCAGCTTCTCTGTCTGTAAAATAGGATAGATGAGAAGAGGCCTTGCACTTGGTAGTCCTGGTGCATAGGCTGTCCTCCATAGGTTTTGTGGACAAGGACAGTCTTGCCTGCATTCTTTTTTTTTTTTTGTTTTTTGTTGGTTTTTTTTTTTTTTGTTTTTTGTTTTTTGTTGTTGTTTTTAGACAGGGTTTCTCTATGTAGGTCTGGGTGTCCTGGAACTTGCTCTATAGACCAGGCTGGCTTTGAATTCAGAGATCTACCTGCCTCTGCCTCCTGAGTACTGGGATTAAAAGTGCGCCACCACCGCCCAGCTTTTTTTTTTTTTTTTTTAAATGTGTGTATCATATGTGAAAGTCAGAGGACTTGCAGAATTTGGTTCTCTCTTACCATGTGGATTCCAGGGATTGTCTGACTTGTTAGCCAAATGTCTTTATCTTCGGAGCCATCTCAGTGACACTTAATTTATTGTGATAATGGCTGAGCCATCTCAGTGACACTTGTTAGTTCATTGTGATAATGGATTTCTGTGTATTCCATGCTGGCCATGAACTCATCTTGCTTCTGCCTGTCAAGTGCTAGGATTATAGGCATGTACTACTATGTGGCCTACTTTCTCTCTTTACTACTTGTTTTACATAAATGTCAGTTTATCTTTGTCTTAACTTATATAACTATGTAGTACAACAAATGAAAAATCTGTGTGAAGTTGAATTCTTTTTTTATGCATTTAAAAGGTGCACAAGTCTTTTATAAAACAAGTCTTGCCAAGAGTTACCTGCAGACCCCACAATTTATCTCTGGTTGAATAAAATTTGTTGCCATGTGTGAGGCATAGTAGTTCATAAGCATTTAAGGAAGACTTATAAGTGGGGACAGCAATCAAAGGTAAGAGGCAGATGTTTCATCTCTAGCTGATATTTTAACTTTCAGATGATGGCCCTTCATTACCAACCAAACAGAATGAGGAGTTTCGTCCCTTCATTCGAAGACTTCCAGAATTCAAATTTTGGTGAGTTGAAATTTTTTCTATTGAAAAATAAAATAATACATCTATACATACCTAATTGTTATAAGCACATAGTAATTGTCCATATATGGGGATATGGAATGACATTTTGGTACACATATATTGTGTAATGGTCAGGGTTAGAGGTATTTTGAAAGAAGGCCAGCATTGTTGCTCACTGCTTACCCTCTTGTCTACACGTAGAAGTCATTTCTCCTGACCAAATCATACCTTATTTCTTCAAGACTTTTGTGGAAGATACTTGGGCTATTAAAATAGACCAATTTTTGTCCCAGTTAGTTCTTGGTTTCTTAACAAAATGAGAATTTTGTTGTGCTTTGTTTGCATGTGGTGTGTATTAATCTAAAAGGTAATGGCAGTGTTGGGTATGGGGGTGGGTCACAGGGCTCTCTGGGGGAGACCACCACTTCACATTGCTTTCTCTTGGGTTGGCACAGTAATCTAGAGTTAGTAGATGAAGCTGGTTCCATAATGAAGGGTCTTAACAACTGTTTTCCAGGCCTTGTGCCTCCTGTAGGCACTACTGTTGATTCAAGGCCATCCTGGGAAAGTTAGGCCTTCCAGAGCAGACACCCTGGAAATGCTAGGAGACCAGGAAGAGAGTAAGTGTAGTGTAGCTCCTTTTATGACCGTCTTTGAAAAGGTCAAAGCTGTGGCCTCCTGGCCTGTCTTTCAGACCATCTTCTCCTGGAGCACAAAAAGAGCCAAAGTCTTTGTTGGCTCAGTAAATTGAATGAGCAAACTGAGCTCTTCGAGTGTTTTCACCCGTGGAATCTGAGTGGGATGTGATCGGGAGAGGAAATTGAAGGTGGGCAAGGAACCCCTAAGGAACCTGGATGCTGTTGTGTAGGAAAGAAGAGATTGTGGGGATTTCAGGATTATAGAGCCTGACAAGAGGTGTGATGATGGTGGCAGGGCTGTGTGCTGGGGTGGGAGGGCACTGTGCTGTACGTCAGGCCTGGGTTAGTGCTCCAGATGGCAGTTCAGGTAGCAGGCATGCGGTACATTGGGCTTTCAGTGGGATGTTTTACACTTTGTGTAAGTTTAAGAAGTCTTGGCTTTTCAAAGGCTCAGAGGAGGACTTGGCTGTGGTTCAGTATGGTACACACAGACTGACTTGACACTAGTCTGATGTTTCTCTAGTGGGTGCCTCCGAGCAGGCAAAAGGCAGGAGTGGCTGTGGAGGCCAGAGCAAGTTGACAGACGCCTGGTGCTCCTACAGATCATACTAACTTCTCCCTTTGCTTTAAGGCATGCAGCTACGAAAGGCATTCTTGTGGCTATGGTCTGTACCTTCTTCGAGGCTTTTAACGTCCCAGTGTTCTGGCCGATCCTGGTGATGTACTTCATCATGCTTTTCTGTATCACAATGAAGAGGCAAATAAAGGTAAAGATAGCAGCCCTGCTGTGCAAGATGACGGTTACCAGCCCGTGACTGCAGTATCCCTGGGAAAGCATGCTTAGGTCTTAGTGCTGGGCATTGCCTCCTGTGTGTGATGACTGATCTGTGCATAGCTTCTGGCCAAGGCCAACGAGTCCCAGACTACAGGCCCTCTGTGAAAGAGAACAAGTGGGCCTTCCTCGAAGGTTGCCGGAAGCTGAGTAGGAAAGCCCTGGGTAGAGCCAGGTTGGGCTTGGGCCTGTAGTGCCTCAGTGGCTCTTTCTAGCTCAGAGCTCCAGGTCCTGTGGTAGCCTGCTAGAGTGTTATGGCACATCCTCAGATTGGAGGTGTAGCTGAACCCTTAGCTCTTTGTAAACAGAGGGTCATGAAATACTTTCCAGATGTTGGGATTTCAGACAAGTCTCTAGTGGGTTAGAACTTCTGGAGCAAATTGCTAGCCTCTTGACTTCAGATGTGACAGGCAGAAGCAATCGAGGGGGTGCCTTTGGCTATTCAGATCTAGGGGAAGGGCTGAGCAGGAAACTGTTTTGAAATAACTCAAGTTTGTTTGTGTGTTTGTTTTCCCAGCACATGATTAAATACCGGTACATACCATTCACACACGGAAAGAGGAGATACAAAGGGAAGGAGGACGTGGGCAAGACATTTGCTAGTTAGAAGCTGGACTGAATCTGTCACACGTATTCAAGAACGGTTTTGAGCCATTGTAACAATGCCTTTTTCTTCACATAAAGTAGCTGATTATGAGGAAGTTGAATTTTCTTTTTTAAGAGGAGCCTCAATGATTTGTATCTGAAATATCAGGTTCTTGAGGAAACTGGCATTTAAACCAAATTGCATTGATTTCTTTTTCAGTGATGTTCATGTGTTTGAAGTGGACAGATTTATAGTGAACCAGAGGCTTGGGAGGCCAGGTGGGTGGCAGCGAGCGGGAGGGAGGATGGGAGTGCAGCCCTGCCTTCCTGACCACACTGAGGCCACTCCTCTGCGCCAGCCTGCTTCTTACCTGTGAAAACGAATGTAACACTTGGAGGGTGATTTTTCACGTAGCTCTGTGGGGTTCTCATGCCAGTTTCTGAATCTCATCTCACTAGAGATGTTTTTCAAGTTGGCCTCTATCATAATGACTCAAAACTTTGTTCTTAACTACCATGATTGCTTTTGAGGGCCTGGAATTATAAATATATATTATATTTTAATTGTTTGAGATTATTTTGACACTTTCCTTTGATACGTAACATATTTTTCTTTTGATTAATTTAAACTTGTTCTCATGCAACAACCTCTAAGGAAACAGAACTAGCCAGAGCACACCAGGTTTGGGGGTTGTCACATGGCCTTCTACTTCTATGGGGAAAACAGAACCCCTCCGCATGTCAAACTTTTTGATGTGATAAAAATAATACTCTAAACATTTTACTAAGTGACTTTTAAATTCCAACTTTATTAAAGAAAGTGTCCCTTGCTTGTATAGTCTTCGTCTACACCACAGTCATTCTGCTGAAGCCCAGCTTGCTGTTGACAGCTGTAGGAGGGGAACCATTACACCAGGTGGAACCAGGAGAGCAAACACCTCAGGTGTAGGAGGCATAGAGGCTGTCAAGTGCAAGTGGGCTTTTTCTCCAGGCTGTGACCCATTCAGGACCCTACTCAGTGGTGTTTCTCCTCCATCCTACAGGGTTAGATACTAAGTCAGCCATCTGGGTTTTCTTTTACTGACACTATGATGCTCCTTTTAGAGCCACATTTTGTGCATTCAACCCATCATTTTCTAACAATGTTCTAAGGGTTTTGGTTTGTTTGTTTTGTTTTTTAACCATGTGAGCACTTGGAGTTCGAATCTGGACATTTTTGTTTATATTTTCCACGTTGTTTTCCTCATCACTGACTAGGCTCAAGGTACGATGGAAAGAAAGTTGGGTGTCCCTGGCCAGAGCAATGAGTTACAAACGGGGTACTGCGGACAACTGTAGAGTTGTGTTCCAGGTTCCCACAGGGTCCCTGAAGTTACCTTATGTCAGTCTTGGTCCCCTGCTCAGCCTAGAGGGATGGTTCCTGCTCTTGGTAAGGGGACTTCACAAGGAACATTGTGACCTCAAACACCACTGCTGGTGGCTGGGCTTTAGACCAAAGGTTCTATCAGGACACTGTCACACTGTTTTATGAAGTCTTTCTAGATCTTCTGGGGTTTTTTTGTTTGTGTTTTTGTCTTTTTGAGACAGGGTTTCTCTGTGTAGCCCTGACTGTCCTGGAACTAGCTCTGTAGACCAGGCTGGCAGATCCGCCTGCCTCTGCCTCCCGAGTGCTGGGGTTAAAGGTGTGCACCACCAGGCCCAGCTAGATCTTCTGTTCTTAATGTACCTACTCTGTGGAATTAAGTCTCTTAAAAGATGTGCCAGGTTGTCTTTGACATTAATTAATTTTAAAAGCTTGGAAATGTCAAATGGAGGCAAGAAACAAGCTAGGGACAAGCCAAGAGGGAGCTGGACACAGAAGTGACATTGGGTAAGCAGGTCACACTTGTTCATCTAGGCCTCTAAGCAGATACGACTCACCTAACTTCCTCAGAGGACTGGCATCTGAGACACATGGAAATTGGTTTATTTCCAAGCCAACTCTGCCAGGTAGGTGAGATGTTCAACAAGTAAAGATGCTGCTGCCCAGCCCAACCTGAACTTATTCCCTGAAAAACACGATAAAAAGAACCAACTCCTGCACGTTCTCTGATCTCCGCGCATGTGCCGTGGCATGTGTTCATCTTCACTTCATACAATTAAAAAGAATCTGCAACTCAGGGAGCCCCCATTCCTACCCATTAGGCCAAGATGAAGACCTTCATTTTTCTTAAGGAGTTGGCAACATGTATTAATAAGCACGTGGCAAGTGTGTTAGGAGTGCTGACCTTGGTTGGTGTGGAGCCCACAGTGCAGTGCTTCTCTTCTACCCTAACCCTCATCCCTCCTCTTACACAGACCTGAGTTAACACCCCCAAACCCCCCAACTTCTGAAGCAGTTTTCAGCTTTGTGGCTTGGGGAGGGAGGAGGAACCCATTACCTCCAGAAACTCAGAAGAAGCCATGATAAGGGGCAACAAACTCCTACCCCATGTGGAGTATTGCCCATTTGCCCCTGACCCTTTCTCTTCCCAGGTAACTGTAGTAGTTTACATGACAAAGAACAGTGTGTGAGGATTTTATACTTCTGTGCAATCACAGTGCTGAGGATAAACGCTGTGAACTTCCATCCACTTCTTAGAGCCGTTTGGTGATGATCTAGTCCCATTCAGCGGTAGTGCCTCAGGTAGACCAGCTTCTGGGGTGGGAACTTCTCCCTGCACAGGGGACACTCTGTCTATGGGGTGGGGTGTATGTGTCACAATGACTGTATACTGAGTCCGGCCCTGATCCCCATTTCATCTCTTCCTGTTCCACACACACGCACAGCTGTAAGTCAACCAGAAAATGGCCTCTCCCAAGGTCTGAGTCCTAGTGGGGCCAGGCATGGGACAGTGCTGACTGAGCATAGCTGTGCCCACCCACCCTCACCTATGAACCTTGGATTTCTGGGGCCTCTCCTGGGCTATTCCTTCTGACTAAGTCTCTACATGTCTTCTCAGCAACCCTGGGCCAAGAGCTGTAGAGGGGAGGGCTTCAGACCCCACCAGTGAAAGACATTAGACTGTGTGCTATTCTACGCTATTCTAGCCTCCCTTGTAGAACTTCCACCAGGCCCAACTCTAGATGCACCTGGTGTTTGCTCTCAATTGAGAGACAGGACTTGTTCTGCCATCTGTATGAGAAAGGAGGGCACACATTCCACACTTACACATGCTGGCACTTGGGAAATGCCCACTATGCAGACTGCTGACTTAGCAGTGTGAATGCTTGTGTTTTCTGTACTGCAGCCCAGGACGCCCACCTCTTAGTTGTGAGAAGCTCCTTCTCACTTGTAGCCTTGGCTTTTGGCCAAGGCTACAGCTCACTGGCTAGACATGCCAACCAGGGTCCTGCTGCTTATAGGAAGCAGTGTGCTTTGGTCATCTGCCCTGCCGGAAATGGTTCAGTGGCACACAGGGACAATTTGGTGTGTGCACATGTCCAGCATCCTAAGTGTGCTGAGCATATCAGGAAGCAAGACAAGTCTGTGGTTAAGTATAGCCTGAACTGTGCACCTATCTTCTGTCATTCACCTGTATATTCAGTCACACCTCAAAAGGGGAATTTTCCCTTCTGACTGGGGACTTCATCCCCAAGTTGAGAGGTTTGAGAGGTGGGGTAGCTTCACTGTCAAGGGTTGAAGGCCTGGGAGCAAACATACCTTAGTGTTGCACCACTCAGTGATGCACTCCCAGCAGAAGAGGTGGCCACAAGGTGTAGCTGTGGAGTGTCTTCGTTCCTCCAAGCACAGGGTGCATAGTGGGGTTCTGCAAACAGCTCTGTCTTCCAGGGAACTCCTGTGGGGGTCAAGACACATCTCAGGTGAGTGCACCTTTCACAATCTCAGGACATGCCAAAGCAGCTGAAGCCCCTGCACACCTGCGGTGGGACAGGTTGCGGTGCAGCCTCCACTCCTTCCTAGCTCGCTGCTTCTGCCTGAAGCTGTACAGCTGCAGCCCAATGGACAGTGCCAGATGCAGCAGGGAGACGAGTCCCAGCAGTCGGTAGCTTGTCCGAGCCCTCAGGTCCTCTCCAGGCAGGCGGCGAGTCCGGAGCTGCAGAGACAGGTGACCACCACCCCCACCCCCATCAGGATCCCCCAGGATCTGGTCTCTTGTCTGCTGGAGGTTTTGTGTTCAGCCAGTCCTCCCCTTGGCACTGGGAGTGTCCAGAGAACAAGAACCAACCAGGGAGGTGGGTTCAAGTATCAGTAGTGAGGGAGAACCCTAGCTGTCGGCTGACCTTGAGGCATTAGATGAGAACTGAGCCAGGAGGCTAGATGGGTCAGGAAAATGGGTGAGGACTCTGGAGCTGTTTGGGGACCAGTTCAGAGGAAGAAGAGGAGCCTGAGGAACAGCGGGATGGGGAAGATCAAGGGGAACCTGGACAGGGAGATGCTGTCCCTTTACTGAGTCCTCTGTGACACTTTAGCCCCCAAGGATACTGCCCTCTCATCTGCTGTAGCTAGTGATGTAACTTTCCATCCACATCACAACAGAATTGTGCTGTCTTCCACTTCCTATCCCTTCCTACTGGCAAGACACCAGGACACATTATGTCTTGGGCTGGAGCAGGAAAACAGGATAACAGGCCCTACAAGTGAACCCAGTGTCCAGTATTCAGTAGCCATTAGGGAGGGAGGCACAGCTGCCCAACTAAATGACTGCTGGGAAGATTTTGCTGGATAACCCCTTGTCTAGCAGAACTGAGGTTAAACCTGAGACCAGACTATGGTTCTATGATGAGGGTGTGTGGGAGGGATAATTTAACTGGAGGGAGAGATGGCATGTGGTCCCCTCTGACAGGAACTTCGAGCAGCTCTGGTGGGTGGTGGGCATGGAGGCAATACCCAAGGGGGGTTGTTTTGGGTAACAGGATGCAAGGGTATTGGTAGACAGCCAGAGTGTAAAGAGGCGGGAGCAACAGGGTTAGTGCAGACCAAGGTCTGGCCAGTGGTGTGATGAGGTGATGTGCTTACTGTGGGAGTATATCTTAGCCCACGCCCGAAGACCATGCCTTTCTGGTAGGGCTGCTGGATGGTGAACAGGGGCTTCTGTAGGCAGAGATGAATGGGAAAGGCCAGGCTCTGGGCTAGAACCTGCACTTGACACCTCCTGGAATAAGCAGTGAAATGGACACAGCCACGGGCCAATAGTGAGAAAACTACTGTGGGACTAGACCTAAGTCCACTCAGTCAGTGCCTGGCTCTGCTGCCACACATGTGCTGGTGAAAGACTTCTTTCCACCTTCAGTTTGTGGAAACTGGACTTCCTGGGCCTTGTAGGAAAATATAACTGAACAAACTGCTGTTTCCCAAGTGCAGGGTTTCACTTCCAACTTGGAAACAACACTTGGCTGTGATCATGCCATCAGCATGGGTCCCAAGGAGGCTGCTCAGAGGACCCATCCACATTCAGTCCCCCTTGGCATTGCTACTTACATAGCTGATCCCTGCTAGTCTCTTGGCCAGGTGATAGAAGGCACCGTAGATATAAAACCAAGCAACATGGAACCGATGGAGGCAGGCAAGGCCCTGTCTAAGGATAAAGACTGCCCGCTGGAGCGTCCTCCTTTGCTGTTCTGTCAGGGTGGCTGCATGGTGACGCACCCAGCGCCTTGCCCCTGATCGGCTGCGACCTCCAGATAGCAGACTTCCCTGTGAAGCCCGTGTACTGTCGCCATCGGTTTGCAGCTCCTGCTCCAGGGGCAGCAGCGCCTTGTCCAGCAGGTAGGGCAAGACAGCGTGCAGTGTGACCAGTACCCCACGGCGGAGCCTGGAGGGCACTCGCTGCTGGGATGGGTCCACCTGGATGATCCCAACATACTCCTCTCCAAGTGTCTGGTAGCCTGAGGATTAATGCACAATGATGAGGATCCCACACAGGGACAAACTTCAAGGACAGCTTGTTCCCCCGCCCCCCCAGCATCATCAGTCACCCTGGAACCTGCCCTTCCAGGCTGTTAAATCCACTGTGGTCTTGCTGTGATTTCATGATGTGACAGACTGCAGCTCTGGGCTAGGCCCTCGCTTCCCATCGGTTCCTGCTCTCTCTCTCTTTTTTCTTTGGGGGGGGGCGGTTAAGACAGGGTTTCTCTGTGTAGCTTTTGGAGCCTTTCCAGGAACTCACTCTGTCCCAGACTGGCCTTGAACTCATAGAGATCGCCTGCCTCTGCTTCCCGAGTGCTAGGATTAAAGGCATGCGCCACTACTGCCTGGCTTCCTGTCTCTTCAGTCTTTATTTGTTACCGGTTTTCCAGTCCCTCTTCTGCCTAACCAGTATCCCTTGTCCAAGTGATGGGATCCAATCTCGTGGTTTCCTACCTTCCAGATTATGGCTCAGTCTGGATCTGGTTCAGTCCTGAGATGTAAGCCCAGCTGCTTACCTGACAGTATCACATGGAGTTAGATAAAACACCTTCAAGCCTACCCCTGCCAAAAGCTAGCTTCTAGTTGTCCAACCTGGGAAAGTCCTGTTTTCTTACACCCTGCAGAAGGTAAAGCCAGGCCTCTTACTCCTGAGGCCAGACCTGTGTTGTACCTTGAACTACTCTTCCATGAGTCTCACTGTGATCCTGTTGTAGCAACCTCTGCCCTCACGTGTCTGGTCATGGCCTGCAGTTAGCCTCTTCCTTTGTATCTTGCAGTGCCTCATGGCTCATAAAAAAGGAAGGCCATTCTCCTGAGAGAGGTCTCTTCAGCGACTGGCTAATTGCTTTGGTTGACTAGAAGATTATTTTCCCCCAGACTTGGTGTTTTGCCCTGAAGAGCTCAACACTTATCAGGATGCGTTACAGTGTCGTTCCTTGGTGCCTGCTGTGTCTCCCACCGCTGAGTGTAGTCCTTGGGGGCAGGTCACCCACAGTGACTTCTCCAGGCATCTCACAGGCGCTCTGCATTCCTTGCTTGCTGGATGTTGAGCTGGCACTGGTGACCTGTGGCCCTTACCATACCTTTTCTTTCTAAAGGACTATCAGCTTTTGTGTGTCCACCTCACCAGGGTTTAATGGCCAGTATGTGATGAGTCAGTACTGACTTGCCTTTTGCCACTGAGAAGTGGGTCCTGGGGTTGGGGATTTAGCTCAGTGGTACAGCTTGCCTTGTCTAGCAAGAGGAAGGCCCTGGGTTGGGTCCTCAGCTTGGGGGTGGGGGTCCCAATAACACCCTTGGAAAAGTCCTGGGTGAAGGTCCTCAGGGACATACAAATGCAAGGAGAGCCCCTGGCTGAGGGCTGGCTTCTAGAGAGCTCGAGGGCCGTGCCTCCTGTGCCAGTGGCTTTCTTCCCTGAGGCTGTATGCAGGGATTCTAGGAGCTGCTCAGTGGTTGTGTGGGTTGTGGCCCCCCAGTGCCAAAGACCTGCCAAGGACTGCTACCTGCAATTGTGGTGAGGCCAAAGTAGGCTATGTCTGAGAGCAGCTCAATCTCTTTCCTCCACTCCAGCCATTTCTTCGCACCTAGAAGAGAAAAACATCACCTCTGAGCAGGTGAGGTGGGGTCACCGAGATTCTCTCCCCCACCCGGGTGGAGGTGGTTAAAGTCCAGGTCAAATCCCTCCTCTTCTAGGGCGACCTTCAACTACTTCTCTCTCTTAGGCTCCTCTGCTTCCCTGCCCTGTCCCCTCTCCCCACATGGTTGACAGGAATGACTCCGAGGGAAGGCCACTTCCTAAGACCCTCTCAGCTGTGACTGTCTTGAGTCGGGAACTGTCCTAGAACTTCGGAGGCCCCAGGAAAGTCTAGGTAGTGCCAACAACACCTGTTTAGTATCAAATCTCGGCTCTCTCAAATCCCTGCCTGTGAGATCTTTTTGGAAACCTCCACGTGCCTCCCTGTAAGCGTAATACTGTTAGGTCCAACCTACAGGGGCGTATGAGAAGTGAATGGGCAAATGTTTTAGAACACTGAGCAGGCACTGCCTGGCGCAGAGACCTACAAAGTGTTCTGCAGTGTGTAAATCTGTTTTGAGCCTCGCTTTCCTAAGGAGCTTCGGAGCTACTGCCTGTCGGGGTGCCCAGGGCGCTCACCCGCTAGGCTGTGCAGCGCGCTACCCGCCGCGCTCCGCAGGCCTCCCAGGTAGTAATCGTCCTTCTGCGCTGCCCGGATCACCTCAGGTGCACCTGCCAGCGACATGGCCCGAGTCAGTGAGGTCGCACCGCGCCGGCGTGCCCTATGGGCGGGGCCTGTGACGCTCGACGTGCCTCGGTCGTGCGGCGCAGGCAGTGAACATCACGCGGACGAAGGCGGGGCCTAGGCACGGTATCCTGAGAGGCGGGCAACCCACGGGAGAGGCGGGCATCTAAGGGCGGAGCTATTGGAGGCAGGGATGGGGGCGGGGCCACGCAGGAGGGGTGGGGTCGGTGCTTTCGGTGGAGCCACGCAGAGAAGCGGGGGTGGGTTCCGTGCTTCGAGGGCGGAGCCACGTAGTGGAGTAGCGAATATTGAGAGGGATGTTGTTGATTCGTGGCGGGCAGGACCCTGAGAGACCTCAGCCTCGCAGATGTGTTTTTTGCTTGATTCAGGTTCAGTGTTTTGGCAGTAGGTACATGTCTCTGGGACTGTAGGAGTGGACTCTTTTAGGATAGTCATGTGATCTCATCTGACTACTGAAGTCCCCAGTTCTATTTTGGAGTTCCTCCGGCTGCCCCTGCCCTGGTTTCTTTGGCTTGGTTTGGACAGCCCCAAATAGTACCTTTGACCACTGCCAGGAGGCAGTCACGTCTCAGGCAGAGGCACACGCTTCTCGCCAAATCAAATATAACAGCTTGAAATGCTGGTTCCTTGAAGGCCCAAGGCTGCTGTGTCCCTAGGAAACTTTTTTCTCTTCAAACTCAGAAGCTCAGTTTTAACATAACTGTGAGGTATGGCCTGCTCCTTTTATGGGACTGCATTTTCTGGATTCTCCTCTTAACCATGGGGAGCAAGACCAGACACATTATCCCAGGTTTCTGTTCCCAGGGAGACGCTTAAGTGTCTCTCTCCATGGGCTCAAATCCTAGCCACATACTCTGTCTCAGCTGTTGACCGGTGTTTTGACCCCTAGGTTCCTCCTTTGTGGGCTGTGGATATAAGGCACTCCTAGCCGCCTCCTCTCAGGGCCAGACCACAGGCTGGCCGGCAGGTGGCGCCATCAGCCCATTTGTTTTACTAGCTTGGGCAGCTAGGGACTATTACCCCAAAGATATCCTGCAGACTGGGAAACAAGAGGCCTTTTAG
The DNA here is from genome assembly GCF_004664715.2 of Peromyscus leucopus. NCBI lineage: Eukaryota > Metazoa > Chordata > Mammalia > Rodentia > Cricetidae > Peromyscus > Peromyscus leucopus. The sequence goes on along the minus strand of NC_051064.1, from coordinate 153,195,748 downwards.
CAAGGAGAGAAAGTGGGTGGATGAGTAGTGACATCATTGTGAATCAGTTCTCTGGCCTGAAGTCCCTCTTTGCTTTTCAGCATTCTAGGGTTCCAGGACTCTGAGGTGGTGGTCAGGTGAGAGTTCTTGCTGGGGACAGGGCATGTGCCCCTGTCACCTTCCTTTTTATCACTCTTTGTCTGAAGCACAGCGGTCCTGGGCCTGAGCCTTGTGACTAACTCCTTGTAAACTTTCCCTCTGCTGCAGGGATGGAGGACAAGAAGGCCAGGGTCCTGAGGACTTGAGGGAAGACACCAGAGATGTGACTGACAGGTCTAGTCCTGGCTTTGACTCTCCCATATCCACCTCCTGGGCGGGCCACCCCAGTCTCTGAGCCGAATGTCATTCCCTGTTATCAACTGCAGTGGGGTGTAGCAGGAATCTTAAAAGTTCTTATTAATAAGGGGAAAGAACAAGGGAATCCGTGGCTGATATGTAGAACTAAATTATATTGTAAAATAAAATAAAATTTAAAAAAAGTTCTTATTAATAAAAACAAACCCGGAGCCAGGTATTGGGGTAAATGCTGGAAGATCAGAGAAGCAGAACAAGCCACAGCCACCTCACTTCGCCAGTTCCTCAGCTGATCCTGTTTCCTCAGACTGGAAGCCTCTGTGTCCTCATCCAGAATGAATCTCAGATCAACTGTTTCTTGAAAGCCTGAAAGCTTAACCAGCTAAAAGCTTCTAGTTTCTGGTCCTCACGCCTTATATACCTTTCTGCTTTCTGCCATCACTTCCTGGGATTAAAGGCGTGTGTCACCATGCCTGGCTGTTTCCAGTGTGGCCTTGAACTCACAGAGATCGGATGGATCTCTGCCTCTGGAGTGCTAGGATTAAAGGCGTGTGCGCCACCATTTTCTGGCTTCTATATCTAGTGGCTGTTTTGTTCTCTGACCCCAGATAAGTTTATTAGGGTGCACAATATTTTGGGGAACACTATCACTACAGTGGGGTTCCTTGGGGACACTGCACTGGAGCATCTCTGGGCTGACCTTTGACTGCCCCCCTCGGGGCCCTCACTAGCCCTGTGCCATTGACAAGGGACAAGGTATGTCCTGCACATTTCTTTACTTAGTGGGCCTCAGCTTTTTGGTCTGTAGATCAGGAATAATGATGGTGATTAGCTGGTGTTTATTGAGCGACCCCCATGCTAGTGCTGGGCACATGGATTGTTTGGGTCCACATAGAGATGCAGGTGGGTAGTGGATCTGGAACAGGATGAAATTCTGCATTTCTGACACAGGAGCTTCTGGAGCAAAGGTCAGCCATCATAGGCAGTGTTCACAGTTTTGCCCCTCAACAACAGCTTCTATATTCTTCATACACTGGGTATTTCATTGTCCTACCTGATGTTCTTTGCCAGGAATGCTAGCTCTGGCCACACTGTTTTCTAATTTTATTAAATAATTAAATTTACTGTGTGTGTTATATGCATATGTGTGTATGCATGTTTGCATATGTGTGGGTATATGTGGTGTGTGTGTGTGTGTGTGTGTGTGTGTGTGTGTGTGTGGTGTGTGTGTGTGTGTGTGTGTGGGTATATGTGTGTGTGGTGGTGTGTGTGAGGTGGTGGTGTGTGTGTGTGTGTGTGTGTGTGTGTGTAGTGGTGGTGGTGGTGTGTGTGTGTGTGTGTGTGTGGGGGGGGTGATGGTGGTGTAGTGCAAGGATGACATCTGGCGTCATCCTGGATTGTGCTTCCACTTTATTCATTGGAACAGGGTCTTTTAGTCAAACCCAGAACTTGCCCATATGGCTAGTCTTGTTAGCTAGCTTGCCCTGGGGATCCCAGTGTCTGCCTTACATGGCTGAAATTACAGGTGGGCCACCTCACCCATCAGGTGAGCTCTGGCATCTGAACTGTGGTCCTCATACTGGGGCAACAAGCACTTTATCCACTTAGTTCTATACCCAGCCTTATCTGATCATTTTTACCATAGTTCTGTAGATGTGGGGAGGCCAGGGGACTGGGAGGGGATGATCAGCAGGTGTCCCCTCTACCCCAGGTTATTTATTCCTTCCAACACCACCTAGCAGACTGGTGAATGAGATGGTGAGTCAGCACACACAAGCTCTCCTTTGCCTGAGTCTGTGTGAGTCCTTGTAAACCTTACCTCTGCCCCAGGAGGGGTTTACTGTTTTGGTGGTTGCTGTATATATCAAGCCTGGGATGGGGCTCCACACAGCCGCCACTCAGGAGGACAGTGGTGAAGCAGGAAAGAAGGAAAGTGCAGCAAGTACTTTTCTCGGCCTGATCTAGCCCTGGGGTTGCACTGTTGGGTCCACACTGTTGGATTCCCTGCTTTGAGGCAGGGATGTTCCCAGGTGATCCTGCACTGGACTTCTAGAGCCCCTGTCCTCACTGGTCAGCTGGCCTCCTGGGAACCAATGCTGTCTCTGAGGGAATGGTGAGGGGAAGGCTGCCTTAGTCTGATGGGTTCTAGGAGGCCTGCCCTACCACCTGGGGCTTGGAGCAGGGGTGAGTCCTGGGGCTCCTTAAATTTTCCATTGCACACTGTCTTTAACTGTAGAGAGAGGGGCAGAGGGACTGGTTAACTACCCTCCCAGGAGCAGTTCCTGTACAAGGACGTGACTGTTAGGGTGGGGCTGCCCCATGCAGGAGGCCCCTCTACAGGCGCCACAAACCTGGAAAACAGGTTCCTCCACCCAGAGCAGGCAAGCTGGAGGCTCTGAGAGCACACCACAGCCAGCTGCCTTGGTTGCTGCAGATTGGAGCCCTGGAGGTACTGTGGGCACCAAGAAATGGTGTGGGTATTGGAGGGAATATGAGGCCCTAGAACCAAGCCTGGGAGGCTTTATTGATAGAGACCTCTGAGAGCCTCCCCAACTACTCCTGTAGGCTTGCTATTAAGGGTAAAACTGAGGGCAGGAAAGTTAAGCCCTTTTTGGAGGCTATGTATCCTGGGAAGGGACTCTGGGTAGTTCTAGGGGCACAGGCAGGTGGCTGGGATGCTACCCTTCACCAGGACCCAGGGTAGAAGGGGTTGTGTTCCTGTGCTGGTCCCAGGAACAAGAAAATTTGGATTCTCAGTGCTGAGCCAGCGTGGGGCTCCAGGCTTTGTGCAGTCTCAGAACGTGGGGCTGAGATGGAAACAGAACCCTGGGCTGGGGAGGGAGGAAGGGGCTTGGTCCTGGTGGCATTAGCTCAGGTTAGAGGTTGCAGAGGATTGAACCCAAACCTGGCTGGTCCCACTTCCACACATCTCTTTATCTGCTGATGGAATGGGTTGTCTAGCATTGGGCAGCAAGACTTTATTGGTGGAGTGAGGGGTCTTTATACTGTGACCATCATGCTGACCTGTGCTGGATAACAAGGGGCTTACATAAAGGTTTTCAGGAAGCCAAGCGGTGGTGGCGCATGCCTTTAATCCCAGCACTTGGGAGATAGAACCAGGCGGATTTCTGTGAGTTCTAGGCCAGCCTGGTCTACCGAGGAGTTCCAGGATAGGCTCCAAAGCTACACAGAGAAACCCTCTCTCGGAAAACCACTCCTAGGGAGTGGATATCTGGAAAGACTTTCCAGAGGAGGAGGGGCCTCTATCCATGAAGAAAATGTGGCCATAAAGGCACATGCAGGCTAGGGATGATGGACAAGTTGTAACTGAGCAGGGATACAGGCTGACTTTCTATACCCCTCCCATAGGATGGAGGGCAGGAGGGCTGGTCTCCCTAAGACAGTACAGGAAGCAGTACCTTAAGAGTAATCACTGGCCCCAAGCACATGGGGCAAGGCCAGTGAGGCTTGAGGGAAGCCTAGGCTGGGAGTAGAAAGGGCCTGGAAGGTCAGGTTCTGTGGGGCTCTTTGTGGGCAGGGCTAGGGACAGTGTAGCTAGCTGCTGGGAGCTGTGGGCTAGAGACTTGTGAACTCTACTGCACTCACCCAGCAGTCTCCCAGTATAGGGGTAGAATCTGGAGCAGGAGGTAGTGGGGAGAATGGGTAGGGAAGGCACCTGCATTTCAGGTGTGCCTTCGTGTCTTTATTTTTCCTAGGCCTCAGCTGTCAAACAGGAGAGTGGAGGTTCCACCACCTGTACTGTAGAGCAAACCAGGAGGGCAAGCATGGGTCCCCTCCTGGCTCAGGGTCTGCTGGGAGCTGGTGGTTGGGTAGTAGAGGCTTTGACTGCAGGCATGAGTCTGCCGGCCTTTATCAGCATGGATCCTATGAGGCAAGGCTGGGACCCAAGACATCTCTGGGTCCCTCTGCTCTAAGCCAGGGCCCACCCTAGAGCTTGGCACATGCAGAATGCAGAATAAGCAAGAAGCTGCCAGATGGTAGTGTGAAAGCTTGTAGTTGGGTGAGGGTGATAGAACCATAATTTCTGATCTCTGATGATCCCTGGATTTTCAGAGAGATGCTGTGATGCTTTCTTGGCCTTAGATGTGAAAGTCAAGAATGGTCAAGGCTGGTGAGCACCTCTGTCTGTGGGTTGTGATGACCTTGAAGGAGCTCCTTCCGGATAGATATGAGACTGGTTTAGTTCCACAGAGTATAGTTGAGGCCAACCACAGGGATTCCACTGAAAGCAGAGTGGCTTGGACACAATGTAGGCAGAAGCTGTCTCCTTGGGTCTGTTGGAGGTCAGAATCATGGTCAAAGGCTTATTAATGTGAGCTCTGTGCACCTCAGATGGGTGCAGTGGCTCTGCACACTTCATGTCCATGGTGTTCTAGAATAAGAGGGCTTTAGTGGTCAATGCCTCTTCTCACCCTAGTTCCTGAAACAGTTCTAGATGGTACTTAGCCTGTCACCCCCTGCTCTTCTGTTCAGGAACCTTCAGGGGATCCTCAGCTCTACTGAGATCTGGTATTCAGTGTTCCTATGGGCAATCAAGGGATCTAAGAAGCTGTTGCTCAGGGCAGGATTCTCAGTAAAATGGACATTGCCCTAGTTCTTAGGAGCTACACGCTGGCTTGTCCTTGGACCCTGTTAAAACATCAGCTTACTTCCTTGCCATGTCTTCACAGGGATGTCGCTGTGTCACTCATATTTGTTTCGAGGGCTTCTCCCTATTTTCTGGGTTTTTCAGACATTGTCTTGACAAACAGGTAAAAGATAAATGATTGCCCATTAGCATCCAAAGGCAGGCTGGAGCACTACCTCCCCTGGAACAGCTGCTCCTGGGGATGGCAGGGCCTGAAATGCCCAGCTGCCTGTGCCACATTACTAGCTGAGTCCCTGGGGGATGGGATTTTCCACTCATTAATGGCTAAGAAGCCCACCCAGCAGTGGATTACAAGGTGGCACAGTTGGTATCCTCTGGTGACAGGAAGACAGTGAGGAAGGAGGAAAGAAAGGGGGAGGGAGGGAGCTAGATAGGGCTCCCTAGTGTTGCAGTTCCTCCAGATGACTCGGGGCACAGCTGCTGGCTCCGGGTTCTATGGAGGTGACCGTCTTCCTGAACACACCTTCTCCTAAGCCCAAGCCTAGGGAGTCCTAAGTCCCCTCAGAGCCCCTTCATGCTCTCCTGAGCTGGTGCCGTCTCCCTATTAGCCTAGGCACTGCTCCAGGGTGGGAGCAGACAGTCTCTGATTACTGGGGGAGAAGAGCTTGGCAGGGGACACAGGATGAGTCTTGCTCCATACTGTCTCTGCTGGTCCTTTGTGACTCTACAGTGGGATTCCATTTGGCCTGCTTCAATAAGCAAGCCTAGGAGCCAAAGTCCAACAGGGACCGAGAAAGTTCTGTATGCAGCCCTTTCAGCCCTTCCTCTGACAATCTTTGGTGGGGCTTACCAAGTTCATGTTTCTATGTCCCCATCCCATGCTGAGGATGGGATGGGGTCCAGGGAGGGCCAGGGATTAGGTTTGCCACAGAGATGTGGGTTTCTGTTTGCAGGAATGTACGCCATCATCATAGCCTATTCCTTGTATGTATTTCTGACACATTGTGAGAGAAGTGTCCTCAGGGCAGAGGAAGGAGCTGAGTGGGATTCCAGAGTGTGACCGCATGGAAAGGCTATCTGTCAATCATCAGGCCTGGTTTCATTGCCTTCCAGGGAGGGAGGACACTATATCTGTGACCTCCTGTGGAAGGCATGTTCTGTACCCTACTTTAAAGATGGAAAAACATAGGCTCTGGGATTTTCTTAGCCACACTGGGCAGGCTTCAGGCTCAGCTGTGACCCAGGGACTCCAACCCTCCAAATGTGTTCTTCAGACTTCAGGTAGTAGGGTTATGGGAACCATCAAAGCACCACAGGGTTCCTCTCCTGACTGACTCAGACCAATAGATTGAGTACTGTAGCTGTTTAGCACATTGGTGCCCAGCTCTCTCCCCCCCAGGAACTGTCTGAAGAGCCTTTAGTAGGTATCTTTCGAATTTTTGTATTTTTCAAATACAAGGTATTGTTCTGTTTTCATCTTGGGACCACTTTGCATTAATTGCCGAGGATCCCAAAGAGCTTTTGCTTAGAAGGGTTATATCTAGGAGTGTGTTAGAGCCTGCAAGGACCAGCTTGTACAAGTCAGCTGTTAAATCTCCAGTAATTCTGAGAGCTGGATGTTGAACACAGCCATTATTAAAATCAAATTAAACTAATTACATATGTAAGACATATAAATTACATAAAACACAAAAGTAATAAACACTTAAAGCATATCACTTCCTAATTACACCCTGCTGTTATCTTTGCTCTTGTCTAGATAGGATTTGATGGTGTCTATGTAGTGGGAATGCTGCAGACACGTCCGTCTCTTCTCAGCCCCATGCTTGGTGATAGCATTGTCTGTAACTTAAAATCAACCCTTGTGGAAATATGTGCATTGTGGAAATGGTCAGATGTCACAATTCCAGGCTTCTCCTGGGACTTGTTGCTAAATCTCAGCCACCATATTCTAGTTCTGCCATTCGATACAAACCACATTAAAATCTAAGCTGCTTCAGGCCTGGTGGCACAGGCCTATAATCCCAGCAGTAGGGGAGCTGGGGCAGGACAAACTCCAGTTCAAGGTTAGCCTAGTCTACATGTCTAAACCCTGTCTTAAAGGGATTAGTAAAATGGTTCTGAGGGTAAGAACACTTGATACATAAACCTTATGACATAGTTCTATCCCTAGATCTCATGGAGAAAGGAAAGAGCCCACTCCCGAAGAGTTCTCTGATCTCTACATGCACACTATGGCACATGTGTGTCCATATTCTCACACAGACACTAATTATATGTTAATATAGATAACATTTATGACAAACTCTACTTTTTTGAGGCAAAAAAAAAAGAAAAGACCCAAACAAAAAAACCATCAAAAGAGTAGCATGTTCTACAGCTTTGCAGATCTCCCCAGTGTCTGTCCTGTGAAGGACAGCTGGATCGTCCCATGTTTCTGCACTCCATCTGTTACAATGTGTCGTTTTGGTTGACGGAGCTGAAGAAACCTAGCTCCACACAGATCTGCTGCCTCTGTCATAACTGCGGACATTCCTCCTAGATGCTGCACTCAGCAACACTCCAGTTTCTTAAAGGTGGCTGCAATGTGGATCTGATACACGTAGGGGCTAGGGGCAGTCACTACAGTGACATCCCTTGGTGTGGTATACTTTGAATGGACTCCTTTTCTGTGCATGTCTTGGAATCTATGTCTGGTCTCCTGGAAGAGTCCAGTTCACTGAATTATGTAGATTTCCCCCACTGTTGACACATTTCATGATGCTACCCAACTCTTGATAGCATCACTGCTGATCTGGTGGTGTTTGGGGCGCTGACAGGCTCACAGCGGTAGATACAGGTTGTACAAAGCACTAATTTTCACTTAATTTTGATTCTATTATTGGTGAGAAAGCCTGTGGATTCCTTTTTTTAAGTAGCAAGCTTACTTTGTTCTTTATTTTGAGATGGGTCCTGTTATGTTGCCCAGGCTGGCGTTTAATTGCTAGACTCAGGTCTGCTTCTAGCCCTTACTTCTCTTTTGAGAAAACATCTGTCAGATGCCCCTGCTGGCATGCCTTGGCTCATCTGCCAGCTGCCTTTCAGATACAGTGATGTTCCAAGAAGCACTTTATCTTACAGCTTCATCCTTTTCTAGGACACCCTACCTCCTTTTGTTCAGTAGGAGTCCTGAGTCTGTGGTTGAGATTCAGTACAAGTCCTCAATCCTGCTTCATTAAATACCTTCTAAGGGAAATATCTGCTTGTTTACATTCTGAGTTCAAGATGGTAAGGCCCACAGTGCTGAGACCCACAGTGACACCGCCATCTATGCCAACCTCATTACAGGGTAATGAACACTCTGAAGAGGCTTGTCAGGCTCTTGGGTTCCTAAGGGTTTTGGGGACCCCAGGCTTTTGTGAAGCAGCACTCTGTAGCCTGGCACTTAAGGCACACTTGGTTCTGATCTGTGTTTGCTCAAAACGGTGCCTTCAAGATCTGCCTTCTTCTCAAAATGCCACCCTCTTCTTGTTTCCAATACTGAATGCCCTGTGTATGTCCTTGCCAGGGCCGCAATGACTATATTCCCTTAGAGACTGGGGTATCTCTCCTACAGAAGGCCTGTTCCCAGGGCTGTCTAAGCTGTTCAACCCAGTGACCTAACCTCCTACTTCCCTTGACAAATGTACTCCCCCTGTCTCTGGAGCTCTAGTGAGCAAAGCAGGCTCTGTTCTCTGTGTGAAGCCAGCCCCTGGGCCTGCCCCCTTCCCAAGCAGTTGAGGGCAGGGGCAGGGTGCTGAGATCTTTGCTGGCCATCTGTGCTGTGTAGCTGGTCTCTGGCTGGCTAGACCGGCTCTGTTATGATGGCAGAGCTTGCCTGGGCCTGTGGCTTTACTGGGGCCAGCCTCCATTCTGTGTTCTCTACACTCAGTGAATCCAGAGCTAGGCCGCAGGAACTTGGAGGGAAGCCTCAGACTGGAAGAGGCAGGAGTGGCTCAGTGCAACCAGTGATTCCCAAAGGGCCGGGCTGCAAGTCCACCTGCTGTGCCACCTGCCTCTTGTCACCAGCGTTTTTAGGCCCTGTGTCTCCTCACCTGGAGACCAACTCCCAGCTTTAACAGCAGTCAGGCTAGAGGGTCCAGGAGTAAGTGGGGTCTGTGTGGGAGTGGGTATCAAAGGGTCTACCTGAGCAGACTCAGGGGCCTTTGAGGTGCTCCAGCAGGGGGACACTGGCCGCCAGGACTGGTCAGGAGGGAAGCTGGGGCAGGTTGGGGAAGTGGACACTCATTTTACTGTCTAGGAACTGAAGATGGTCAACCTTAGAGGGGTTAGGGCAGTAAGAATATGGCGAGCTGGGTGTTGGGCATGAGTAGATGAGGATTCTTTCTTTCTCAGGGCCTTTTCCCACACAGGGAACAGGCCTCAATTTCTCCTTTAGGAAACTGGAAAGATGTTTAGTGTTCTGGAAAGATGATCCCTGCATTCTGACATCTTAGAGACTAGGGCTTCCCCTTTCCCCCATAGGGGTTTCCTGAGCCAGAGCACACAATGCGAGGGTGTGGTTGCTCCATTTCCTGGGCTCTGGCAGACAAAGTGGGAGGCACAAGGGGGAGGATGTAGAGAGGGACAGGCTGGGGCTTGTGGGGGCCTTCCTCATGTTTTTAGGCAGGCTAACACTGTTCAAGACACTCACGGGTCACCACAGATAACAGAAATAGAAGCAGTCAGCAGTCTTAGAAGATGAAGGGCATCCCTGAGCAGGTCCTCTGGAGGCCCCCAGAGGTGGGAGCCTAGAATTGAAAAAGGCTGGGAAGTGGGAGCTACTTGGTTCTTGGAAGTTCTGGGAACAGAGGATGGTCGCTTCATAGAGAAATGTCTTGTGTGCAGCCTGGCCCCACATGAGGCCACCAGTGAGCAGTTACCCATGGCAGCAGACAGTTCCCAACGGCTTGAGGTTGGCATACAGGCCAGGGTCTGAGCAGAAGCCAGAGGCCTGAAATGGAAAGTATTCTATCCTTAGCCTAGGGTATAGGCCTGAGGGTTAGTTAGGTCCTGCAGCCAGTGTGAGGAGGAGCGACCTGGCCAGGATAAGCCCCACGGCAAGATCAGCCAAGGACCCTGCCCCCTCCCCCAGCTCTCTGCTGTCCTGCTGCCTCCAGAACTGAAGGGCCAGTGTGGCTGGGAGGAAGGGGTGCCGTGGAGGGTAGACATAGTGGACAGGGCAGGGGTGGGAGGGTGAGAGGGGCCCTGGCTCCAGGTATAGTGGAGTCCTTGCCAGTAGCCGACCTCATGGTCCTCTGGGCTACGCCTTGGCTTCAGGCAGTCGGCATGGTACTGTTGCCTAATTAGGCTCCACTGTGCCAGTCTAGTGGAGCCCCACGCCTGGCCTGCACTCCAGCAAGGCGTGTTGAGGCACAGCTCTGGCTCTTCTCTGCTGCAGGAAGCTGACTCCCAGAGGGTGCCGGCTGAGAGCTGGAGCTGGTGCTAGCCTCATGGGCTGGTGACTGAGGGGCTGCTGCAGCCCAGCTGCCTTAGGAGGAGCTGGGCTGGGAGACCCTGTATCTGTGGGTGAACCTGGACCTGGCTCAGAGGTGAGGAGTGCCAGGGAGGAGAGGGAGGCTGAGGGTGAGCCCAGGGTTAGTGTGCTGTTTGGTGTCCACTGCCTACACTGCTCTGAGCCTGGGACCCTAGGAGCCCTGGTAGGTTAATCTTTGCTGATCTTGAAGGAGGTGAGTCAGGCCAGAGGGCCTGGGGTCTGGGCATGTGGAAGAGGGAAGACTCAGAGGCCTGGAAGGAACCGAGAGCTCTGACTTAAGGAAGGGCTGAGGTGGAGGCAGGAGCCTTCTCCGCCAGGGCTTGAGGGGCTCCCTTTCCCCGCCTGTCTTCCCACCTGGACAGAGCAGAGCTCTTGGAGTCAAGAAGGTCTGGGTGTGCTGATGTCCATCCTAAGTCCAGGGTAGAAGCTCCATCCAGGGCAGGTCCAGGCTTCAAGTGGCCAAGTCCTCCTTCCTTGCCCTGCCAATTTCTCTGTATCTCCAAAGGAGGTGCCAAGGGGAACAGAAGCCCTAGAAAGAGGTGTCCAGAAAGCCTCTGGAAGAAGCTGGCCCAGCCAGTAGATGTTGGAGGTGAAGTGAGAGGTGGAAAGGAAAGTTCCAGGCAGGGACTGTGCAGAGGCTGGGGGATGGGCTCCAGGGCAGAACAAGGAGGTTTGTCAGAACCTGGGGTGCTTTGAAAATCAGGGGCCTGGAGCTCAGCCAACCGGGGCTGCCCTGGGCAGACGGTTGCCTGGGAGACAACGGGGCCTCCACTCAGTGCACCGCAGAGTGAAGAATGGGCCCAAGACTCTGGACCTCGAGTGATGCTTCCCTGAGGGGCGGGGGCAGGGATGAAGGACGCCCACACGGGCCGGGTCTTTGGGTCCTCCTAGGCCTCAGTGTGCCTAAGGGTTGGCGAGGAGCTCGCTACAGCCACAGGGCTACATGTTCTGAGGCGTCACAGGTACTTTGTCTCGCAAAGTTTGTTCCTATGAGGCTGGCTGGTTTCTGTAATGCGGCTCTTGTTTTCTTTTGACTCTGATGGAACTTTGTAGAGAGTCCTCACTCAGGCAAGCATTTTGTACACTGCTGAGGAATTTGGCAGCTTGGTCACAGTATTCTGCCTTCACCTGCTACTCATCAAAGGTGTGAGGCCTTGTGGACACCCTGTGCCCTTCTTGCTCCAACTCCTCATCTTTGGCTCCCCTGCTACCTGGCTCTGCACTAGCCCTAGTGGCCTATTTATTTACAAGTTACTGTGGTGCTGGGCTACAATCCAGAATCCTCCAACAGGGGGAGCTGTGGTGCGTATTGCCTTCCCACAGCAGAGGTAGCTGGAAGGATGTGCCCCCCCCATTCTTTGCTCCTTTTGCTTTCTCTAGGTGCATGATGAACTACAGGCCTCGACTTCATCTCAGCAAGGGACCCTGGAGACCCTGGGAGCAGAGGGACCTCAGATAGGTCTGCTGATGACGATCTGCTAGTCCAGGCTGGCTGCACCCAAATCCCAGAGAGTCCCCATCCCTCTAGGATGGCTCCCCCGCTGGATAGCACCATTGGTCCTGTTTCATTGCCCGAGGACCCAGGGCCTGATCTGGACAGCAGATGGCTTTTCCTGAATGCCAACGTTCTGCCTGTGGGTGAGTAAGGCCTCATTCATGCCTGGTACTTTTCCTGCTGAGTGACTCTGTCCTCTAGGCCCAGGGGATAATGTGAATCCTATGACGTCACCTAGGGAGGAGTCTGCCAGCTTCCCCAAAACAGGGGTTCTCCCATATCTGGGAAGCCCAGCACACAGTGCAAAGGCAGCTAATATATACTGATCCTACACATGAGCAAATTCTATCTGGCTGGACACAGTGAACTGTATGGCTTCCTTGGAACAGACATTAACTCCTGGGGGCCAGCTGTCAGAACAGCACAGGTATGTGATGTGGGGAGGCTTCCAGGCCAAGTGTTAGGTTCTAGAGGAGTGCAGGGACTCTCTGCTCCTCCGCCTCTGCCTGTGGTATGCGCGTGCCTGCATGTGCCACACGTGTTCACACCACACACCCTGTCGCCCATGGAGCGAGCTCTAGCTTGTTAATCCCACATTCTCCAGATGTGCCTGGACAGGCCTCCCCACCTGAGGGTGGGGATCTATCTGCTCAGCTGTGCAAAATCCCTGCTGGGCTTTGGCCCTGATTCCTGCTCTATCTGAAATGGACACCAGGAGAGGGGGTGGCTAGTTGGAGGGAGAGAGGTGAATGGAGCCCTAACAGACCCCAGAGTTCCTCCCAAGGCCCTGACCCCAGGAAGGGGCCTTATAGGGCGGCCTGAGTTCTTAGGTGCAGAAACAGCCCCAGGAAGAAGGCCTCTGCTTCCTAGCTCTGTCTTGTGGTCTCCACCCTGGTCACTGAGTGCCCCACAGCCCCTCCCCATGCCTGGTTTGCAGATCTTGTGCTAGATCTAGACCTAGTCTGCAGGCAGAGGCTCCTAGTCTGGCCTGAAGGTCTTTTTGGAGGGCTTTCTGAAGCAGCCCCATGGATCAATGGGAAGTTGCCAAGCTGAGTGGGTAAGGCATGAATGGTACTTAGAATATTAGCTATGTGTGGTTTGTTCTTAGTTTAACTAAAGTGGGCCTTTCTGGCTAAGGCTAGCTCAGCTCCCCCTCCCCCCCCTGCCTTGTATGTGCATGTGTGCATGTGTGTGTGTGTGTGTGTGAGAGAGAGAGGGGGGGAGGGGGAGGGAGAGGGAGAGGTTGTTAACCAGGTGCATCAGCTGAGTGTACTTGGAGTCTGTTCTGGGGCTGGTCCTGGCCCATTGTGTTTTGGATCCTGGGTCAGGTAGCTTGGACAATGCCCAGCCATAGTTGGCTGTTACCACTCTGCTGAATCTTGACCTCTTGGCTCTTGCAACCCATAAGGAGTTATGCCTCATTTTCTGACAAGGTAGTAAGGCCTCTATGATGCTGGGGCTGGGACCAGGGCAGATGGACAATGTAAGGCTAAAGCTAAGGGCTATGAACAGTGGGACAATGCTGAATGCCCTTCATGGCCAACATTTCTCCCATCCAGTCTGTCCTATCCCACTTCTGGTGTATCTGTGGTAACAGGTTTCATTTAGAGCAATTCAGTCCACAGGCTGAGGGATGGGGGTGCATAAAAACTATTGTCTTATAGGCCAAGCCAGAGGCTTGCAGTGTTGAGGTGTGGCACCAGCTTCCCATGTCCATGGTCCCAAGGCATAGGGGTACAGCAGGAGTTCTGAGGCTGTTCAGTCCCAGGCTGGGCCCATTCAAGTTCTGATTGAGCACACCTTAGGCTCTGTGAGCAGCTGCCCCCTAGTTCCTGCATCCCTTCTTCCTCCCATGCCACTAGGGTCACGGTGAAAATCAGAACTTGGGAGTGATCAGTGGGAGAGACACCATGGCACTCTTAGAAGGGAGAGTTCCTAGCTTAACTGCTGGGAAACTGTCTTGGCAGCCAGCCGGAGAGGTGCAGTCCTGCAGACTGAACGGAGAGGTGCAGTCCTGCAGACTGAACCAGAGAGGTTGCAGCAGCTGCTACCTATGCTTCTGGGGCTTTAGGCAAAGGTCTTGTTTCTCTTCCAATGCAGATGGGGTTGGGATGGGAGACCCCAAAGGTCTGTCACTCACCTTCCTGTGGCCAGCTCTGCAGTTTTTCAGTAGGTAGGTCCACTGAGGTATGAGGGAGTATTTGGAGTGACCCAGTATCGAGTCAGTGATGCTGAGGGAGCTCCTGCTTCCACCTAGAACCCAGCTACAGCTGTTTACATGCTCAGGTGTTGATGAAAGGAAAGAGCCCTCAGAGACAGTCTGTCTACTGCTAACCCAGGTGCACATAGCTGGGTTTCTACTTCATTTGAGGAGAGAAGACCCAGCTGATCCAGCAAAGGGGTTGGCTTGCAGAGTGATTGAAGTTGGGATGCTCTCCAGGGATAGGTGTGTGTGTGTGTGTGTGTGTGTGTGTGTGTGTGTGTGTGTGTGTCTGTGTCTGTGTCTGTGTGTCTGTGTCCCAGGAATGCTTACCAACTCCCAACTATCACCTGGAGGTGCCAGGGAAATGAGACCCTGGGATCCAGGGAAATGAGACCCTGGCCATGAGGGATGCAGGCCAGCTGGAGCATGTATCCCTGTGTCCGTCTGTCTCCCTGTGGTGGCTGAGCCCAGGCTGTGAGGCTGGGGTGGGGAGAAGCACAAGTGTCTGTACACAGGATGTGTACCCCAGGGGGCTTTCCCACTTCAAAGAGTGCTCAGATCCAGCTCTCTCCCCACCCCTGGGACTTCTCCAGTGCTGTGTCAGCCTTTCATGTATTTTTTTTCCTGGCTATGAAAGCAAGTCTGGCTCAGAGGAGCTGCTCTGGAAAGTACAATGTAAACTATAAAGAAGCAAGTGAGACTCACTGACACCATCTACATCTCTTTTAAGAGTTTTGTGTGTGGGCTAGGTGAATCTCTGTGAGTTTGAGGCCAGCCTGGTCTACAAAGTGAGTTCCAGGACAGGCTCCAAAAGCAACACAGAGAAACCCTGTCTTGGAAAAAAAAAAAAAAAAAGAGTTTTGTGTATGGATTTCTGACTATGGCCTGGTGGAGTTTTATGGCTGCCTATTTCTCCCACATCAGTTCAACTGAATTTTCAGTGTGAACACATTCTAGAACTCAGGACACAGTGTTTTATTTTTTCCCCATCTTAGAGCTTTCTCCTGGAGCTCAGTTGTGTGTGTGTGTGTGTTCTGTATATGTTTGTGTATGCACGTGTGTGTGTGTGTGTGTGTGTGTGTGTGTGTGTGTGTGTGTGTGTGTAGTCCAGGGATTGGCTTCAGTGTCAGATTGAAGAATCAGTCACTTTCCATCTTATTCTTTGAGATGGGGTCTATCACTTGCTATGATGGCTGGCCAGTGAGCTTCTGGGCTCTGCCCGTCTTCACCTCCCTCATGCTGGGATTGTGGTCGTATGCTGTAGACCCTGCCTTTTTATGTGGATGATGAACTTCTGAACTCAGGTCCTCATGCATGGCAAGTGCTTTGCCAAGTGAGTAATTTCCCTAGTGCCCCCCCTTTTTAAAGTATACTAGACAAATGCTCTACCACTGAGCTACACCCTTATAATTTTTATTATTTTTATTTTGAGACAGGGTCTCACTGAGTTGCCCAGGCTGTCCTTAAATGCTGCCTGTAGCCCAAGCAGGAGGTCTTGAGCTCAAGATCCTTATTCCTCAGTCTCCTGAGTCTCAGGACCCTGGATTTTAATGGCTGCCTTCTGCACCCATGGGTTATCACCTAGTATCTAGCACATTTTGAAGGGAAGCTACCACTAGTGTTGCTGCAGGGGAGTCTTGCAGCTTGTCCAGCTTGGAAATCCGTTTCCAGGAGGATGTGGATATGAGGAAGCATTTGATCTCCTCCAGGTTCTTTAAAGCTGCCACCTTCAGCTTGCTGAGCAACCGGAGCAGGAGCCTGGCTGTGAGTAGTGCCAGTGAAGGTCGGTGGTGGCCTGGCCTGGTCTGGAGTCTGTAGGGTGCCCCAGTGCCTTTCCAGCATCAGCCTCGCATGGTGCAGAAGCAGAGTCTTTTCTTTTTATACAAAATTCACATCTGTTTGTCTGTCTACATGTGTGAGCATGTAGCATGGGTGTGGATGTGAGAGGACACCTTTCAGGAGTCAGTTCTTTCCTTCCATCATGTAGGTCCTAGGGACTGAACTCAGCCTGTCAGGCTTAGCAGTAAGCATCTTTAACTTCTGAACCATCTCACTGGCCCTAGAACCTTTTCTAGAAGGTGGTAGGGTGCATGGACTCTCCTCTAGGACATCTGTGACTAGGAAAGTGGCCTAATAGCAGCTGCTTAGGAGCTCCCTGAGGTTGGAGGTGTGTGTGAGTTGGGGGTGGTAGGTGGGGAAACTCTTGGCAAGAGGACCTGGAGCTGCTGTGGGATCCTTTGGGAGCAGCTGCTGGCCACTGGAGCCCAGGTGCAGTACTTCCCCCTTCTGATCTAAAGTGATTGGTTGGTGGACCTGGATACCCTTCTAAGGACAGGAGACTGCGATTCAGAGGAGGCTGCTGAAAAAGGGTTGGTGGCAGAGGAGATTATAAGCCATTTAAGGAGCTGAGGCTCAGAGCCACCATTGCAGGAAGCCTGAGGCATCCTGGCAAGTCTCCAACCCTGGGTGGACTCAATGGGATACCTGGCCAGATGAGTTGAGTACTAGCTGGACACCTGAGACTTTCACTTTCAGAGTCTCTCCCTGTGGCTGGGCTGAGCCTTGTCCCTGGGAGGAGGGAGGGTTCCTAACATGCTAGATTGGCATGTGTGGCCAAGTACTGGACTATTCTTGTCCCCCTCTCTCTGGCACTGGGCTGAGTGTGTGCAAGAGACCCCCTCTCATCCCATTCTCCTGATATCTACAAAAGACAATGGGCTGGATTTCAGAGGTAGGTGCAGGTCTACAGAGAGAGCAAGGTGTAGGCAGAGTGGTCAAGTCCAGCTAGAATGTCTGGGTCTGAGAGATCTCTGAGGAGGGTTTTCCTAGGCTGCTACCAGCAGCACTGTGGGGGAGTTCTGGGTGGAGGTGCACCTCTTTGGATAGAGAAGGAGCAAGGGGGACATGAAGTCCTGCTTAGCCTACTTCAGCTCTGTTCTCAAGAGTGGGGACATAGCTTGGCTGGGCTCTCTCTTCTGCTGAGATAGCTCTATGGGCCTGGTACACAGCTGATGCTAAATGGATACTGGTACAGGCTTATTAGCACATAAACAGTTGATCCCAGAAGGCAGGTAGTGTGGTCAGTGAGTAAAGACTTAATCTCTGGGTCAGGAATCTGTGGGTCCTGCTTTTTTGCCAGCCTCCCAAGGAGTGTTCAGGCAGTGGCTGGGGACCCCTATGTCTGGTTCAGAGTCCTGGTGGGTTGCCATCTCCTCTGAGCATGGAATTCTGTTTTGGAGACTTAGGCTCTCCCCCACCCCTGGTGTTTCTTCACTTGCTTAGCTTCCATTCCAGCCCATTGCCAACTGGGTGTGGTCATGGCCACCTAAATGGCTCCACCTGAATGCCAAGCTCAATTTCAGCTCTCTCTGTCAGGAAATAGTACCTACTCCATCAGAGTCCTTAATCCCAAACCGTGAGTAACCTTTCAGCCATGATATTCACCCGCCCCTGGGCTGCTTCTCCGTGCCTTAGGCTCCATCCATGTTTCCTATCTCTCCAGCTTCTGCCCCATCTGAACAGCCCTCAGGTCATGCTCTCTAGCTGAGCAGGGGCTGGTGATCATACTGCCTGCTTCCTTTCCCAACCCACAGACACACACGAACACACACATGAACATGCAGGATGTTACACACACAATGAATTCACAACACACACATGTGCATGGCCATCCACCCATCTGTCTTGGAGTTCACCTGCCAACAAACATTTCCTCACTTGGGCAGCTAAGGATCTCACTGACTAGCCCCTTCCTGCCTCTCTAGCCTCCCTCTGGCCCCTGCTCTGTTCCACCACCCACACTAAGCCATCATACCCTGCCTGTGTCAAGAACCCCCTGCTGGGCATCCAGGTCCCCTAGAATCTCCTATTACGACTTGGTTGCACGCTTACTTCACACAGATCACTGGGCAGAGGCCCCTCTAGGCAGGGTCACAGCGATTGTCAGCCGTGTGCCTTGGACATGTTCAGAGAACACTTATGTCCAGTTGTAGAATAGAAGAGTGATCCCGTGAATGAATGATTAGCCTAGTGGGGGGGGGTGCTGCAGTGAATGGGGATGGTCTGGGGTGAGACGAAAGGGACAGGGTAAGTGTTCTGGTTATCAATACTGTGCTCACTAGTGGCTCCTGGAGACAGCTCTGTGAGGCTGGGAGACATGGGGTTATCGGTAAGTCCTGGGACAGGTCTTTTCAGAGACCTTCTCTTGTGCCCTTCTCTGGTCCCTAGCTCCACATAGGCAAGCAGGGGTGTATGCATATGACCCTGAGGTTTTTTTCCCTCAAATTGTCCTAGGGTCATGTAGGCTGGGAGAAGCCCACCTCTATCATCTACCCACCACCCTCCCACCTTCCACTAGAGCTAGAGGGGCCTGATGTCTCTAATTTCAGGAGCACCTTCCTGTAGGTCCCAGGGCTTAGAGGAGCTTAGTGGGTTTGCCTTGGAGGAATGCCAGCATAGAATTCTGTCTGCCTGTCTAGCCTGGGGTTGTTCCTTGCTCAGGGCTGCTTACCAGGGATAGCCAGGGGTCTAGGATGACTCTGGCACACAGAGGCAAGACTCTGGCACACAGAGGGCCCTGCCCAAGCTCACAGGGTCCCTATCCTGGAAGACCTAGATTTAAGTATTGCAGCCTGTCAAAGGAAGGGGCTGTTTGAGACAGGGTCCCAGTTTTCAGGCACCCTGAGCAAGTGACTTCCTTTCTAGGTGTCTCAGTTTCCTTCTTACAGAAAATGTGTTGCTGGGAGCCAATGAGATACCTAAGGACCAGCAGCATCCACAGAGATACCTCTGAGCCTCCCAGTGTGCCCTCACCCCTTCTTATTGACACCAGCTCAACACAACAAAGTGTTTGGAGGCCTTGCCCTGAGCCAGAGGCCAGGTCACCTCCCCATCTCCATTGTGCTGGCCAGGCCAGGACTTCCCTTCCTGGGTGCCAGACCTTGGGACTTGTGTGTGGGAAGCAAAAGCCAGTAGGGATAGAGCCAATCCTGCACGTTATCTTGATTTCTGATTGAGAACGGGACGTCTTAAGACCAGATGCTGGTAGAAAATGAAACACACACTTTCTAAATTTAGGCAGTTGAGAATTGCACATTTACCCAATTAGACGCATTGATTGGTAAGCGTGCGCTTCTGTCTCCACAGTGCCCTGGCTGTGCCTCTGGCTGCCTCTCTGTGAGCATCCTTGCGGGCCTGTGTGTCCATGGTGGTGACCACTGGCTGCAGTCTAGGCCTCTAAGCTGTGCTCCTGCCTTGAGCCATCTGTCACACCTAGAGCTGGATCCTGCCGTCAGCAGGGAGGTGTCTCAGGGAGAGGTAGTGGGGCCAAGCCTAGGCGGATTCTTTTCCACCAAGGTGGGACAATACTTGAAGGTCCCCCCAAGCCAGGTCTGTTGAGGGTGCATGGGAACAATGGGCATATGGCTCCTCACCTACAAGGAATTCACATTTTTACAAGGAAAAGTGACTTAAAACAATGACGAGGCCATGTCCTGGGTCACTGTGAAGGACAAGACAACCGGAGAGGCTTCCCATGTTTGGGAAACAGGCAGAAAGGATGGGGCATAAGAAGCAGGAGAAGCCTCTGTGACACAGCTTGGAGGGAAAGGATGTGTGATGTAGTCAGTGCCCCAACAGCCCAGTGGGTATTTTGGTGAGATTAGCAGGCCTGACTGGGGATGAGAGTGAGTGCTGTATTAGACCTCAGGCAAGAAGGCTTACTGGGACACTCGGCCTCGGGAGACTCTTGTGTTTCAGATAGTGGTGGTCTAGGGGGCAGGCTGTCTATTCTGGATGCTAGAATTACATCAGGAGCACCTTGCCATCACAGTATGTGCATGTGCCTGCCACACCCTGTGTGTGCGTGTGTGTGCGTGCGTGCGCGCGCGAGTGTGTGTGTGTGTGCACGTGCGTGTGTGTGTGTGTGTGTGTGTGTGTGTGTGTGTGTGCGCGTGTGTGTGTGCGCGCGCGTGCGTGTGTGTGTGTGTGTGTGTGTGCGCGTGTGTGCGCGCGCGTGCGTGCGTGCGTGTGTGTGTGTGTGTGTGTGCGCGCGCGTGCGTGTGCGTGTGTGTGTGTCTGTGTGTGTGTCTGTGTGTGTGTGTGTGTGTGTGTGCGCGTGCGCGCAGGAGCACACATGCACACTTGCACAAACATGCGTGCCAGGGATCCTGCTTCTAGGAACTGGTATCAGTCCAGGAGGGACCTTCTCCCACTCCAGACAAAGCCATCACTGTCTGGGAAAGGTGTGTAAGTGGGCATGATCTGGAAGGTACTGCCTATTCCGTGTCCAAAAAATAGAGGGGGTTGGTCTGTACCCAGCTCTGGGGGTCTCTAAGCTTGGACAGGAGTGCCTGGGACTATCACACTGAGAAGAGTCCTTTGGAGTGCCTGGCGATGGACAAAGCACGAAAGGAAGCCCAGGACTAGTGCGGTGGCTGCCCCGCCAATACTGTTACAAAGTTGCAGAAGCCAAGAAACATGGGCACCACAGGTGCGCTCACGGAATGCTCCGCGGTTTCCCAGCAGGAATCTCATCCTGGCCTATGTTTGGCTCCTGTCAGCACCTGGCATGTACTAGAAAGATCTGCTTGGGCAGGAGGCTGAGACTCAGGCACTCTTCCAGCTCTGAGAGCCTCTGGTTTCTTCTCATTCACTCACACTTTATTTTATTTTTAATTGTGTGTGTTCATGTGAGTGCAAGTACCTGTGGGGCCAGAGTAAGATGTTGGATCCCCTGGTGTTAGAGGTACAGGCAGTTATGAGTTGTCTGATGTAGGTGTTGGGAATCAGATCCTTTTCAAGAGCAGCATTTGCACTTAGCTGCTGAGCCCTCTTCCTAGCATTTCATGCACGCTTCAGTCCTCTTTTATACTCTTCTGGAGACTGGGGTCCTGAGAAAGCTCGTGCTGTCAGGATGGGAGTGTGTGGTTCAGGCCTGGGCATTACTGTGCCCTATGGAAATGGGAGGAGAGAGAAGTTGCTGGAGATTGCATTCCAGAAAAGGAGCCAGGTGGAGTTTGGGGGGATATGTGTGTCTGTGTGGCCATGGCAGGAGAAGTACAGGGTTGGTACCACAGGCCCCTGGAAAGAAGTTCTAATAATGTCTCCACAGCATGGCTACTGCAGCTCCCGGAGCAAGGCTCTGGTCATCTGTTTCATGGTGATGATGTATGACATGACAGGAGTTAGTGGCTGCGGTAGGAATGCCTGGGGCTACTTACCCTGGGCAGAAACTGAGCACACCCAGCTTCAGCCAGATGAGGCATTCCAGAAGGTGTTTAATAGAGCTTCAACTGCTGGCTCTGAGGGGTTGGCAAGCCTAGAAAGCAGAGTGTCTTGGGGTTCAGCTGTGACACAGGTGTGATGTGTCATCTCTCATGAGTCAGCTTTGGTCCCAGGATCTATGGCAGAGCTAAGGAGGGTGGCTTGAGGAGAGTCAGGGATCTGTAGAGGACAGGGAGTTTGCGTTAGGGGAAACAAAGGCTGGAGAGGAGGTCCTGGGCATCTCATGGATCTGTAGGTGCTTGGACATGAACTCTTACGGCACTAGACCAAGGCCAGTGAGTGGAGAAGATCTGGCCTGGGACAAAAAGAACAGGTAGTATTTGTCTCAAAGGACACCTTTCCATATAGCTTCCCTGCACCTTGCCTCATCCTGGCTTAGAAACCTGCTCCCAGTATGCAGAGATGGGCCTCACCCCAGATTCAGTTTTTCTTCTGTTGGGTGACATTCAGGGTTCGAGTCTCCTCATTGGGTCATACACCCTTCTTTGGCTAAGATTTTACATCCCATTCTGAACTGCCCAGGCCGGACCATAAGAAGCAGAGTCCAGGACCCCACTTGGTATGGAGTGAGTGCTGTGGTTCCTCAGCAGTCTGGGTCTGGAGTGGCTTGCCGGCAGGGATGGGACCCTGTCTGGGTCATAGTTGGCAAGGTGGGCTGACCAGAAAGTTGTTTTTCAGCCCCAAGCCAAAGCACACCCAGGAGGGGGCCAAGGACTCTGTGGACACAGGTGTGAGTGGGACATTTTCTCTTGGCCTTTCCCCCTCTGCCTCTCCATCCCTGCTTGCTACAGATGGGGTGGGGGGTGGGGTGGGAGATGGGGGATGGGAGATGGGGGTGAGATGGGGGAGCAGAGAGGAAGAAAAGAGCTAGGGGCTACTGAGAAGCCTAATTAGGCAAGGAGGTGCCGAGATGGTCCCCAGGATCCAGGGCCTGCCTGTGACAACCTCCAGGACCTGGAACAGCAGGAAGGGGCTTTGTGGGAGGCCAGGGGCTGGCCAGGGCGAGTCCAGCAGCTCCCATCCTGGTCCTTTCTCCAGGCGTGAGCAGTGGTTTCCAAGACAGCAGCACCAAGCCCCCTCCCACTCTGACCCAGAAACACTTCTCCAGAAGGAAGCTAAGGGATGCTCCTATCCAGCTCTTAGGGCTGAGCTATTGCCCTTTTCCACTGGTCTCGGGACTTTCAGCGCACTGCATGTGCTCCCTGACATCTTGGTTGGGGAGAGGTGACCCAGACCCTTCTCTCCAAGTACCTGGGGCTGGGGCGGAATGGGGGGCGGAGAGCAATGACCTCCGGCTCAGTGCTTTGCTTTGGCTGCCTGGAGCAGCCTCCAGAAGGGGGAAGCGCTCTCGGCCCCGCCCCCTCCTGATCCAAGGCTCCGGCCACGCAGAGGCAAGGGGGAGGCTGCGGGTGCATCTTCACAGAAAGAGTACTTTGGTTGCCACGGGTGCGGGGCGGGTGCTGGCCCCGCTGTCCGCCCTGCGCCCAGTCTCTGTGCGTTGCGCTTACCCGAGGTTCCACGTTGCGCCCCGCTCTACGCGCAGCCGGCTCCCCCCCCCCGACCCCCTCTCAGCGTGGGGCGGGCAGGGGGTGTGGTGCGGCGGCACGAGTGACAGCGCGCTCCTCGCGCGGCGCCTCCACGGGGCTCAGTGTCACAGCGCCCGAATGCGCTGCGCGCACAGCCCGCCGCGGGCCACCAGCCCTGGCGAAGGGATGCCCTGGGAACCTTAGCCTGAGTCAGAACCCAGCCACTGACCACCGGAGTCCGCGCCCTCGTTACCACCTCGCTGCTGTCAACGCGGAGACAATGGACGCGGGAGCCGCCCCACAGAAGCACAGTAGGTGCCGCTCCTGTTGCTGCAGACACCGGGCTGGGGCGGGTAGACGCGCGGGGGCGCCGCTGCTCCTGGCCCCGTTCAGAGCTGCGCCCGGGGAGGGGGGACTTGCGTTTCCAGAGCTGCATGCAGGACTCAGATGCTTCTCTTCTCCATTTGGGCACCAGTGCGCAGGTGGGATCACAGCAGGACAGGCAGAGAGGTCCAAGGCTCTCTAGGTGGCCTCAGGTACTGGATGAGGGATCAGAGTGCCACCCCCTGCAAACTTTCCTCCCCAGGTTTCAGGACGATGTCTTACTGGGGCTGTAATTCTGTGTGGAAACTGACCCCTGCCGGGGTGGGGGTGGGGACGCCCCTACTTCCTACTCAGTGGTGCAGCAGGGCCACTGCCATGTGAGTCTACCAGAAGTGCTGGGTGGACAGCTGCAGCGTAGTCGAACACATCACACATCTGCACCTGCCCTGCCCCCAGCCTTGGACGCTGTGGGGCCAGGTGGGAACCACATGACCCTGTAGGGCAGTGTGGGGAAATAGTTCAAGTATCCACTGTGTGTGGTGATTCCTGGGGCTCTGGGTCTTCAAGTCCTTCTAGGGCATCCTGTAAGGGATGGAGTACTTCTAGAACTATCAAAAGGGAGATGCCAAAGAAATAGGAGGCCTCCTCTCCCCTCACCTCTTTTCCTCTCCTCTTTTCTCTTCTCCCCTCCCTCTCTCTTCCCTCCTTTCTTCTCTTTTTCACTTCCAGTCTCTCTCTATGCTCCCTGGTGACAACTGAGGCATATGAAGTGATCATAGACTCCATGACAAATGGGGCTTTTCTTCTGTGATCTTCTTGGTGCCTCACCATGAAGAGGTACCAGTGTGCCCCTTGTTCCCTAATGCCCTGGGTTCCAGAGGTAGTGCTTACTATTCTCATGCCTGGGCCACAGTACTGGAAGCATCCATCCAGGGATGCCCACTGGTGTCCTGCCAGGACCCCTGAACACAGCAAGGCCCAACTTAAGAGCTGCAGCTGCGGAGGGTAGTCTGGGCACCATGGACAGGAGCAGGTCAGAGGTCAAGCCTGCCTTCTGACCTGTTAGTGGGTCAGGAGCTGGTCTGTACATCTCTCCCCTCCTGAGGGCCCTGGCCTAATTGGCCCCATCACATTACCTCTGCACTTACTCCACAGCCACGTTCTTTGCAAGTCCCCATGATAAGGGCTGGGCTTTAGATAGAATGAGAGATTCCTGTGACAGCTAGCATGTGCCATTGGCTTACCTGGGGAGTCCTACAGTCCCTTTCCCTCAGGCTCAGCTTCTTGGGGTCCTTGTCCAATGTAAGATGACAGCTGACCCCGAGACTCTTGGAACAGGAGAGATTGGAGTTGGCCTGATAGTAGCTCGGCAGTGTATGCTGTTTGGAGCTCCAGAGGTTGGTAGCCTTGATGCCTGGGACCCTTCCCATCTAGGAAGACTGGAGCAGGCTTGCTCTCTCATCCAGCCAGACTGATACGATACACTGCCATTGGGTAACAGCCAGGTGTGGGGTCCAGAAAGTGTTTAGTTGTGATGGTGGGTTCTCCACTGGGTAGCCCTTCAGATGATGCTTAGGCTAGGCCCATGGGCCCTGGGCCCCCTGCAGGTCTTGCTGCTTACAAGTGAGAGAGCCCCACCTGCAGACCCTCCTAGGGATAGGAAGCCCTAGTGCCTGAGGCTCTCAGTCCTGCCACCAATAGTTCAGGTTACATAATCCCCCACCCCACACATGGCTTGCTGTAATCGGCAGCAGCCAGGTTTGACAATATGAGTTGTAATTGGATTTTAATTTTTAATGCCTGCAATAGATGAAGAGCTATGGGCCAATTTGTATAGACTCAGTTACTCTGCGCCTAACAGGACTACTTCATTAGCTGCCAACTATTGCGCCCACCCTGCCTCCTGCTCCAGGGAGGGGTGATGAGCCAGTGCCCGAAGGCAGCCTGCCACCTGCTGCAGTGGAGAGACTGCTCAGTGAATGGGCTACTCCTGGACCTCAGAGTGGGCTGAAGACCAGTGCAGAAGGTTCTCTCCTGCTGCCTACCACTCCTTCCGTAACACTGTAGCTCCCAGCTTACATGGGGCTCTGTCTGCTCTTGGCTGCCAGGAAAGGGGTTGTCATCTAGGGCCCAGGCACCAGTATGCCTAACCTAGGCTGCAGCTTCCTGCTTTTGGCCAGGGCTCTTGACCCCAGGGCCAAAAGGCACAGGTGTCTCTGGGATCCTCTGGACTCCCAAGTTACCCTGAGAGCTCTGAGTAGGGGTGGGAGTCAGGACTGCAGGTCTCCCAGGTGCTGGGGGCAGGGGAGCCACTAGGGGGGTGGCACATGGCCTCCACATAGACTGAGTCTTGAATAGAAGCATGGTCCTTTTCCAGTGGTTCCTCCCACCTCCCCAGCTGGAGGGGTCCCAGGGCGAGGCGCTCATCTGCGACCGCCCTTTAGATTATTCTTAGGTCTGTTGTGTAACAGGCAGCATCGCAGGCAGATGGAGGAAGGGCTCCTGGAGATGTCTCCAGTGGCAGCAGCTAGCCAGCCGGGAGTGAGCTTTTGTCCTTTCTGCCTGCCCAACACAAAGGGACAAAGGAGACTGCTTCTGCCGCCCAGTCCTGCCAAGAGCTGGCCATTCTGGAGAGGGGCTCAGAGTCATGGGGTTCCAGTGCCCCTTGGCCTCCCAGGGCTCCCTGGGTTGAAGGTGAACCTGACTTGGAGCTTTCTCAGACTCCTACCTCTGTAGCCTTATATGGGCGTGTGTGTGTGTGTGTGTGTGTGTGTGTGTGTGTGTGTGTGAGCATGCACGCATGCATATACCCTCCTCACAGACTAATTCTGAACAGGGGTCTGAGGAGGGAGTAGAGGTGTGCCCACCCTGGATTCAGAACTTCCTGCCCGTTGCTCTTGCTCTTTTCCCACCCCATTCTGTTCTCCCAGCAGCTTTCAAGCTTAATTCCAGGATCTCCACACCCACAGATTGGAGCAGGCTCCTCATACCTGTTTTCTGAGCTCCTACTGGGTATCAGACCCCAGTGGGCAGGGCATGTCAGGAGGAGTCATGCCTGATGACAAGCAAGAGGGACTTTGGAGAGACTGACAGACAAACAAAACTATGGAGTGGACTCTTCACGCCATCAGAGACTGCTGGAGAGCGCCGCATAGATCCCAGTTTATCTGCATCCTGTGGGCTCATGGCCTTCTTTACCTCATCTCTCCTCCTTACTAGATCCTCTGAGATACGTATATCCTGGAACATATGTGCACATACACGACGCATACATACATGAAGATGTGTATATAACTTATACATACATGCATAATCTGCACAGTTGCATAGACCTACTTCCAAGGCAGAGGCACCAGTCTGCCTGGGGATGGAGTGAACTGGCTGGCATTTTTTTTTTTTTTTTAAATCAAGACAGGGTATCACTTTGTAGCTCAGGCTAGCCTTGAACTCCAGGCAATCTTCCTGCCTCAACCTCCCAAGTGCTGGGATTACAGGCATGTGCCACGCCACACACATGCTGGCTCTAGCTAGCTGAATTTCTTGAGGCTCATGTTCTCTCCTGAGACACTGCTGTGCTTAAAGGGCATGAGAGAAAGGAACTGCAGGGGCTTGTAGCTCTGGGTCGCTAATCCATTTATGACCCATAATTATAACTGATCTGCTGACCTTAGAGAACCTAGAATGCAGGGAACACTGGGGGATGGTGAAGGACAAGATTCTGAAATGTTCTTCTGCTTGGTTAGTGAGGGCCCAGGGAGGCCACTGACCTGAGCTCCATGCCAGCACCTCTAGCCTAGACTCTTCTTTTGTCATGGGCCAGCCTAGATCTGGACGGGGGTCACTTGCTGATCTGGCCCTCCCATGGGACACCATCACATCTGGTAGTCGCTCTGTCTGTATGAGTGTTCCCCCAAGCTGACACAGAGGTAAACCTTGGAGTCCTACGGGCAGCAGGGGGTGGGGGTGGGGTTGTTCTTTGCACTGATTACTCTAATCGGCTGTGAGAGCTAGGCAGGTCACCTAACCAGCTGAGTCCCTTTTGCCTCTGCAAAGTCACGTCTGCAGCCACCTGCTCCAGTGGTGCTTTAAGGAAGCACATGGTTCTGTGCTAGGCTGGGGAAGTCTCAGGGCCCTGTGGCCACTGGGGCCCTCCTTCCCTACAGGAAAGTCTTCATGACAGCTAGCCTGTACTCTTCTTCCACGGACTCCCAGTTGTCCATCTCAGCGTGAGGGTTATCACCTAGGTTGCTGTAACAAACTGCCACACACTGATGACTTATATTCGTAATGTACCCTCACTCAGTCCTGGAGGCCACAGGTCTGACACGTGGGTGGGGTCATGCTCCTTCTGAAGGCTCTGTGGGAAGGCCTTCCTGTCACCTTCGCATGGCCGTGGTTCTTCTTCGGCGTCCCAGCCTTACGTCTGCACCGTTCCTCTCTCCGCCTCCCCTGCGTCCTTGGCTTTCTGCCTTCCCCTTCTGTGAGGCTCATTGCTTCTGGTGGGCGGTGCTGCCCATACTCTGGCCCCGTACACAGGAGGTGGCAGTGGCTGAGGCTCCTGAGCCTCTTGCCCTGTCCTGCCTCGCCCGTGGTCCCTGATGTCCCGCAGAACTCCATTCTTTCTGCCTTTGACATGTGAACAGGAGCCCATCAGGGGACCAGGATGGCTGCTGATACAGTGGACCCCCTGAGTAGTCACATGCTCAGGGTCACCACCTTAAGGTCCCCAGCTTAATTCAGTCACACTTATGGGTTCCGGGGACACACATGTATCTTTGTCATCGTTCAGCCCACCTCAGTGGTCATGTTGTCTACCCTGGCATCTCCCTGCCTCAACATTGCTGAACCAGAATCAGGGGCACACATCTCCTGCTACTGAGTCCCACAGGCTCAGGACAGGACTGGTGCAGGTATGTGACATGCTGATGGTATGAACATGGCTATCTAGTTGGGGAAGTCCAGGTTCTCATCACCCTCATCTCTAATTGGGCTGCCACTGTCTCCAGAGGCTACTAGGATAAGTGAAGAAAAGTCTGGGCTCTCCCAGATGTTCTTTTCTTTAGGTCTCCAATCAATGTCTACTTTGACAGAGCAGGTTGGTCCCCTGGGCTGCCAGGTATACGCACAGCATCTGTTGTTCCTGGGCAAGGTCATGCAGGCTGGGCAGTAGCTTTTCCAGGAAGATGGGGTAGGGCCCAGCAGGATAGAGACCACAAGCCTGGGACTGGACAGACAGGTTGGAGTTTGGTAAGCTCAGCCTTGGTGTCATCTCTTGTAAAGCGGGCCGACAGTAGCAGTATCTGATGTACAGAACTGCCCACATTATGGTCCTTGAACATGGGAGAAGGCAGTGGCTGAAGAATTTGTGCCTCTTACCCTGTCCTATCCCACCCCTGATCCTTGATGCTCCCCCCAGACTCAAATCTTTCCTGTAGAACAGTGGCCTTAGATGGCTGATCAGTACCTGTGGCATGTAAGCATGTGAACAGGAGAGTGGCATTGAATCAGGATGGATGCTGGTATATTGGGCCTCAGTTCCCTTGAGCTCAGCCCTAATATCCTGACACTTATTGGGAAGAGTGAGGCTGTTGCTTTGTACACAGTATCTCAGCATCTCCACTGGGCTTTTCTGAAATACCCTGGAAGACATGTAACACCTCTTCAGCTGAGCTGTGTCCCCAGGGTTTGTTGAGGTAGACTGGTTGGGGCAGACAGCTCTTAGGGTGGTTATTCCATTGTTGTGACTGACCCTGGAGGAGTGGGTGGATTTGGTCTGCAATGGTGGCTGGAAGTTCTAGTTCTTCCTGAGATTTTTCAAATGGTTCTCTCCCTTGCTGGTGGCCTTCCCCTACAGGGCAGCAGTCTGCTAGGCACCTCATTAATCAATCGTGGAACAGCCCACTTTTCTAAGAGCTCTGGTCAGCTCCCCAAGCCTCTTGCACACAGTGAAGATGTACTGGTCTCCTGGGAGGCAAAGCAGACATGAAGGGGGTCAACTACCAAGCTGATGTTCCTGGTGTCTCTCCCTAGACCTACCATACTGTTCCTCTCCCAGACCCTCAGGCCAAGTCTTCCAAGACCAAGTTCAAGGTCCAGAGCAGGTGCAAGGATCTATTGCCCCCTAGGCTGTTCCAAGCAGCTCTGACAGGCCCCTAGGGCTCCACAGGGTTTCTAAGGAGGCACAGGCTGGAACTTGCTTCCTTTGGGAAGCCTGGCTCCAGCGCTGCCCCAGGCTATAGTTACTTCTCACTTGCTAGAGGAATCAAGGAAAGTGCAGGCCAGCCTATTCCTGCTCCTGTTTGCCATCTCAGGAGAAGTACATGTTCCAGTGGGCCTCTGGACTGACCCTGTGGAGGGAATACAGGTGTGGTGGCCCAGGGGCCAGGTCTACATGTGACCTCTACTGTTCCTGGAGGGAGTCAGTTACCCAAGACTCAATTTTTCTCATCTGTAAGAAGGGTTTGGCACTGGCTGTGAAAGTGTATTAGAGAAGATGAAGAACCTGCCAGAAGACATGAGTGCTGCCAGTTCTGGGCTTCCTGGTTCCAGTGGAGGAGACATTAGTTCCAAGAAGAAAACCTTCACTTGAGCCTTCTCCCTGGGGTCCATTGCTTGGATAGTTAGCACATACCACCACCACCACCACCCCGACCCCTGGAACATGATTTGAGATGACGCTTAGATTGGTCTATACAGCAGGCAATGGACAGCCCTTGGGTGTCCTAGATAGACTTTGGTCAGCTTCATGTTGTCAAGGTGCCAAGATACTGCCCAATCATCTCCACCCCAACCTCCAGGTGACAGCAAGCTGCTGGGGTTTGTTCTAGGTCCTAACCTAGGGAGTCCTAGCTGTGTGTGTCTTCCCCAACCCTGATAGTGATATGCAGTACCCTCCTCAAGGGATAAGACTTGCAGAGACAGATGAAAAATTACAGCCAAGAACATGGCTAATAAAGATAGATTTCAGGGCTGTGCCAATCAATGCCGGCCCTTGAGAAGCCTGGTTAGCTCCCAGCAGCTGGAGAAGGTGACTTCACAGACCCCTGCTCTCAGAGTAAGGCCCTCCTGCCTGTTCCTTGTTCTTTCTTCCATCCCTAAGAAGTGGCACCAAGAGCCACTATTCACCCCATTCCATCACTGTAGATCACAGCCCTGCAAGGGACATGACCTGGATGTGCCGTGGGCTCTCTAGATGCAGAGAAGGGATCGATAGCCATCCCAGAACCTGATACCTGTGGTTGACCATGCCAGTGCCAGCCCTTCTGAGGGGTAAGGGGGATGGGCCTTATTCCCCTAAGTCCCACTGGGACTGGACCATGATGTGCTCTTGGCCTCATCTTGGCTGATGATTCAGGCCCAACTGCAGGGGAGGTACTGTCGTCTGCATGCTGGTACGGAAGTGTCTGTTCGCACACACACACAAAACATTCTGAGCCCGGGATCTTTGTCATCTTTGGAAATGCCATGCCTGTTAAGTGAGGGCTGCGTTCTGCCACGGGCTGACGGGGTGGGAGATGAACAGAGCCTTCTGTCTGGGCACACAGCCTGGGGGTTCACCTGCTCCTATGGCAAGTGAATGGGATGCCTTCTCTAGGCTTCCTGGTTTTTTTGTTGGGTGGGGCGCTCCTGGGCATGGAGGTGGGGGTGGTGGGCAGTCTTTGCTGCACTGCCAAGCTGTTTGGAGTATTGTTCTACCATCCTCCAAAGTTATGGGGAGCCTCATATCCATCCAAGTTTACAGAAAGTAAAGGCTGGAGAGGAGCTGGGATACACTGCTGAACTGAGGGCTGTGGACCCTCAGGGAGCAAGCCGGAGGAGACTCCCTAGGAGCTGCGGAGGCTCAGGTCCCTCCACCTGGGCCTTGCCCAGTGGGTGAGCAGCCCTGCGGAAGTATTTCATCTCAGTTCAAAGGCAGCAGCTGTTGTCCCAGAGTGAGCCTGTGGAAAAGGGCTGTTGTGGTGGGGACTTGGAGTCCTTGATCCTGCCCCTTGCTGCCTGACCTACCCTACCTGCCCCCTGCTCCTAGCAGATCGGAGGCTGGGACTGTAGTCTGAGATTGGGGCTAGAACTACAGCCAGAGAGGCTGGGGCTGGGACTGGGGCTTGGGCTACTACAGAAGGCTAGACTGCATCAGGAGACTAGGTAAGCTCTCCACTTGCCTCTTTGAGAGCCACAGGCAGGCCTAGGGAGTGCCTCAGAAATTCATAGGGACAGAAGACTATTGGTTGAAGCTCCTCCACCAAGGACTAGACATAAGCTTCTTGATGTTTGGCCCACCCAGTGCCTGCTAGTCCATATTGATTTTAGGAGGAAGGATGCTTGGCAGCTACTTTATCCAGCCTCCTAGGCTCTCAGATGATCTTTCTTGGTCTCCAGTCTCATTCATAGCAATGCATAGTAAAGGCTATTACTTGGCTGGCCGTGAGTTCCATGAGCCCTGAGAGGGCTTCCCTCGGGGATCCTATCTGAGCTGTGCTGCCCAAGGGCAGGACCAGGGAAATAGCACGGAGACCTTGCTGTTTTTTCATTGCTCCCCTCCCCTAGATCCCAGCTGAGTGTTTCACAGCTGGCCACCCCATCCTGCTTTGGGTCACACCCACTCCCACCTCACATTATCTGACAACAACCTCCTTGCTGGTCCTGTTCTTGAAAGGCAGTTGAAACAATTTGTCAAAACAAAGTCTAACAGGACCACCCCTAAACCTCACAGCACTAGAACTTCCTCTACCCAGGGCGTGGCCCAGGACCACCATGTACCCCTGATGGTGCACACCCCTTCCTCATGCAGCAAGGAAGATGGAGATCATCTTACATATGTGTTTACAGCTGGTCCTGTCTTGGCCCCATCTCAATGATGAGGAACTTGAGTCTGGAGGGGGAAGGACTTGCTGGGGTCTCAAGACCCTGTGGAGGGTTGAACAAGAGTATGTATGTAGAGAGAATGTAGGCACTTACTGTGTGTTTCCCTTTGTGCCCGAAAGAAGAGCTGTGGGAACTGGGCATGCTGGAGAGGAAGTGATCCAACTGGTCCAGCTCAACCAAGGCCAAGGGGTCATGACTTCCGGTGCCCCAAGATTGTGTTGAACAGCGGGGCAGCGGCTGCTGCAACACCCTTGTTGTATTTCCCAGGTTTGAGGAGAGAGTTTGGGGTACCTGAGCCCTCAGCAGGGGGCTGCCAGGTGTATGATCGTGGGCTCTGACCAGTGCCCACCGACTAAGGCCCATGTTCTTGCTGCTGCAGGTCTGACGAGACCCCTGCTATGAAGCCTATCTCGTGATCCACCAGTTTCTGAGCAAGAGTTTTCAGGTCAGGCCCAGGGCAACAGAGGTAGCTATGGCTTGGGTAGGTAAGGGGCAAATGCTAGCCTGTCAGCTTAAGGGCCCTTGGGGCTCACTTGAGGAAGGAACAATTCCGGAAAGGCAGGCCTCCCCGCAAGGTGAAGACAGTCTGTGCCATCCTGAGTGATACGCCCATGTCCACTGTCCTTTGACCTTTGCAGTCTTCATGGGCCAGCCATCCCTCTGGCCAGTGCCTACTGGTGAAGGCTGCTGTCTGCCAGGCCCTCGGTAGATTTTGGAGACTTGGTGAGCAGGTGAGACCTGATTGCCAGTCTAGGTATCCTGTTATTAGACTACCATTTCCCACAAATGACACTGTGGAAGGAGCTGTCTTGGCTACAGACCCAGCCAAGCATATCCTTCCTCCCCAACGGCTGTCAGTGTCCAGCTCTGCCCTGCTTTTCCTTCTTACCTTGAAGGACTATCGGTAGACCCAGCAAGAGACTCAAGCTTATGTGCCTGGACTTCTCTCCCATAAATTGTTAGGTTGGCATTCGGGATGCCCCAATGACCCCAATAGGGGGTCTTATGGCCTATATAAAGCCACTGGAGGACAAGTATGCTGCTACCTACCTCTCAGGTACTTACTCATGCCTCATGTGGTGTAGTGGCTGCCATCTGAAGTGGGTTGTAGAGGACCAAGACCATAGACCATCGCTTTTTCAAGGGTTGAGACAGCACACCCTGAGTGGACACCCCTCCCCCCATTACCAGACTGGGATAGTCTGATGGCCAACCCTGAGCTTTCCTGATAGAGCCCTGCTGTACCTTGGAGCTCCCTTGCAAAGGAGTCCCTGAGTCTGGGGAATGGCTCTAATAAGTTTCTCCAACAGCTCCCAGGACTCAGGAGAATTGGCCTTGTCACTTCCAGGCTATTGCCCTCCCCCAGCCCACTCAGTATCCTGACTCTTGCTCAGTAATTCTAGACAGGGGCCTGTCTTTGAAGATTGTTGGCCTGTCCCTGTGCCTAACTTGGATCTGTGCTTATTGGCAATGTTGGTGTGACAAAGTGGCTTTAGGTTCCTGGGAGCCACATGTCTTGTCATGAGTAGGGGGTGTGCTCCAAGAGCCTGCTGTTCAGGCTGGAGTGCACAGCCACATGGGTTTCAAGTAGGGAAACTGAGGGCAAGAGAGGGAGGTCATATATTGGCTCCTTTCCACAGCCTCTATGGGTCCAGGTCCCAGGATGTTTAACTGTGGGGGCAGACTGTGTTCCTTCCTGCTGTTCACATCTGTGTGCCATCACTGTGTGCAATGCCCTGGGGCCAGCCTGCCCAGGTCCTCCTGGTGTAGGAGTTAAGGCCAGGAGGCCCTGGCACTACCTGCTGGCTACTTGGTGCCTGTGAATCCATCAGCCGCTCTGTCTCTGCCCCTGACCCCAGGAGTAGAGGTACCAGGGATGTCCCCTTTGGCCTGAGAGCAACCTAGGGCTGGCATCTCCTTTGGTGTAGTGCTCCATGCCAAGTGTGCAGGGGCTGAGCACCCTTAGGTGAGGGGATTCTGGTCAGGAGTCTCTGGGACAACAGGAGACCCCCATCTGCCCTCCTCACTGCCACACAACCTCCCCCCAGCCCCAGGAGGGAAGAACAGGGTCCCCCTCCCTGTGTCCCCAGCCTCACCCTGCGTACCTGTTGAGCAGGGCCCGTGGGTGGAGGCAAACATCCTCCCCGGCAGCTCTCACGTGCGCCTGTGTTTGTGTGTGTTTCAGGGTATTTTTAAAGCAGCTTTGCAGCTGCGTTTGAGTCAGCCCCGTCCTCCCCTCAGGGCTCTGCAAGCGCACATTGGGGGGTTATTTTGGGCTCGGCATTATTGGGAATTATTATATTCTGTTTGGAAGGAGACAATGCAACTTGGGGATCATCGACTGGGAAGTGGGGACTTGATGAGATTTAGGAAGTGGGATTCAGAGTGAATGCACCCATACCCCTCTGGGTCCTCAGAACCAGGTCTCACATCAGCGCCTGACCCCACCGCAGATTCCTTCTTCCAGGGTCTTCTCTGATTTGAGCCTGCCCTCACTACCTCCAGATGATATTGGAGCAGAGTGGGAGTTGCTGGACTTCCTTCTTTGGAGGTGTTTGGAGGCTGGGCTCCTCTCAAGGACACTCCTAGCCACTCAGCAAGGCCCAGGCTATCTCATCTCTGCTAGGCTGCAAGCACAGCTCTCCTGGTGGCCAGCTTCTGTGTGTCCCCTCTAGGACATAAGGGCAGGCTTCCTCCTCAGGAAGGAACTCTGCACCGGGGCAGGGTACAAGTGTCACACTCTGGCTGGTGTCTCCATACCCTGTTCTCTGCCGTGTGTTCCTGCGTCTCCTCAAAAAACCTAAATTACCCCTGCAGTCAGCTGAGACTTAAAAAGCTGCAGGCATGACTCAGACGTCACTGCTGCCTCTGCCCCAGGAACACATGAGGTCACAGAGGTGGCTCCTTCCGGCAGCACAAGCCAGGCTGGACCCCTGTGGACCTGAGATGAAACTTGATCCTTGCAGGTCCAAGGGTAATATGGACAAGGTGATGCCTAGATACTATACATTCTTAGCATGGCTAGTGACCTCAAGCAAATCTCCACCTCTGGGCTGTCATTTCCCCATCTGAAACCAGAGTTAGGCTTTCCTCTGAATGGCGCTTGTGCCTGAATTCCCCACTGTGAGTAGGACAATTCTCCCATCCTTCCCAGGGAAAAAGAAGAGGCTGTGAGGGACCCCTCCCTTGGAAGAGACCTCTGCCCCTTGACTCGTGCCTTGACTCCAGAGCTATGAGGGATGGCTGTACCTCTCCGATAGCCCTTGGTCAGGCTTTCTGTCCAGTCTGGGTCCCAGCCTGTTGCTTCCTCTTTTAGAGGACAGAACTGTTCCTAAAACCTGCCTGGTATGTCCAGTCCTCAGGCATTCAGGTATGGCTGCAAGCCCTTAGGGATCCTGTTCTGGTCTAGGGTATTCTGGGATCAGAAGTACCCAGGGCTATCAGGGAGCCAAACTGAACTGACTGATGCCTTGTGCCCCTCACCACCACCACCAGGGATAGGAATGAAGTCTGGTTCTTGTGGATACTGCCCTCATGGGGTGCCTCCTGTTCTTCTGCTGGAGGTGAGAGAGAGAGAAAGAGAGAGAGACTCAAAAGCTTCACAGGCTGTGATAACGAGGTGAAGCCCCTCTGCCTCAGTCACCCTAGAAGTACTTCTCTTGGGGCTCCTGTTGGATGGTTATAGGCATTCCTTCCTTCCCCCAATACTCCAGGAACCTGTGGCAGTCAGGTAATTGTCCTTGAATGTTGCAGCTTTCTTAGAATGTCTAGCCATGAGGGAATGACAAGTTTACCTTGAGTGGCTGCCACAGCCAGACACCTGCAGCCTCGGGGCGGATTGGGGGTGAGGATGTTTCCACTTCTGCCCAGCGGCTGCTGGGTTGCTGGCCTCAGCCTTCTACTTGAACACTCCCAGTGACTCACAGGATTTCTTTCTTTCTTCCTTTCTTCCTTTCTTTCTTTCTTTCTTTCTTTCTTTCTTTTTTTTTTTTTTTTGCATTAAAGGAAAAAAAATAAACATTTGCCTGTGTTGCATTGGGTGGCTGCTGGGCCCAGCCATCTGCAGGTGGCACATAGCTGAAGGTGCAGAGGGCAAGGAGAGGGGCTGGCACCGAGGACAGGCAGATCAAAGTCAAAATGCCCTAGTGGGGAGTCCCCATGGACTGTAGGTGAGTATATGCGAAGGTGTGGTGACAGCCGTGGGGCCAAGAGAACAGCACATCTCACCCAGACCCGTGACCCACACAGCAAAAAGGAAGTGATGGCAAGGGTGGAGGGCTTAGACCAGAGCACCAGGCTTCCTGGAAGTCGGGACAGAGTTCCTGCTGTCACTTGCTAAATACCTCGCTCTGGCGAGCCTGAGAGTAGATGCTTTTGTGGGAAACAGTGGCTTTACCCAGGCCTTTGGCTCCTGAGAACGAGGGAAAATCAGATCCCGCTGGCTGTAGATGTTGAGCACCTCAACGGTGGTACATGGGACTCAAGGAAGGAATAAGCCTAGGAATGCTGCCTGTGAGCACTCTCTGCCTGAGCTGTGCATTCACACTCTTCCTCAGCCATGTGTTTATACTCTGTCCCTGAGTACTGTGAGTACTGAGCTGTGCGTACACAGACCCATCCTCAGCTGTGTGCTCACACTCCCTCCCTCAGCCAAGTGTTCACATTTCCCCTAACTTGTTTGCTTAAACCCCCTCTGTGAGCTGTGTGTTCACACTCCTACCCTCAGCTGTGTGTTCACACTGCTTCCCTGAGCTGTGTGTTCACACCTCCCAGGTACATTCACACTGCACTGGTACTGGCCACAGGTTTGTTGGCAAACTCTG
This sequence comes from Peromyscus leucopus, assembly GCF_004664715.2. Taxonomy (NCBI): domain Eukaryota; kingdom Metazoa; phylum Chordata; class Mammalia; order Rodentia; family Cricetidae; genus Peromyscus; species Peromyscus leucopus. Next base: position 153,158,774 of record NC_051064.1, on the reverse strand, counting down.
CTCACCTAGCAAGACAGCTTCCTTCTAGCTGCTCTTGGAAGATCTGTAAGTATGCTTCCTAGTAAAGTGGCAAAGACTTGCCACTTGGGTCTGAATTTGGGGAGATCGTTCCACAAATAATATGAAAGAGCTGGCTGTGTGCAAGGTCATGTGTAGTGTGGCAACTGGCTCTGCTTCCAGGGAAGACCCAAACAGACCCTCATACCACATGGGCGTGGCCTCTTCAAAGACACGTCTCTTTAGAAATGGTTCCAATGGCTAAGTTCAATTCCCTCCTTGTATTCCCAGTGCCTCTCCACCTTGTAGTCTCTGCTTTTACATCACAAAACCACTGTCTGTGGATGGGGGTGTGGGGATGGTACAATACATGCCAGGATATGTGGCTGTAGCCGTGGAGAGGCAGCCCCGGACCATGATTTGATGGCGCTACAAGTCTTCTTCGGTACCTGAACTGCTGGCTCATAGGGACCCAGCCCCCTTTGGAAAGGCAGCCTGAATCCTGCTCCCTACAGTCACTCTGGGGTTGGGACTCAGGTGGGCAGCAGGGCTGAGGCAGAACTTGTGGAAGCCAGCCAATTCACATAGCCCTTACAGCCTATCAAGAGCCTCGTGGTGCAAATACCTAGAGCTCTACTATCTGTGGCTTCATGGGTTGTGGCAACCAGTTTCACACAGACCACAGGCATGCTGTGGCTTGTGTATTCTGTTTTTGTTTTGCATGTATGAATTACCACTTAAGATTTTAAATTATACCATGGTGGTGATATATTTTATACGCCAATAAAGCTTGCCTGGGGATCAGAGGACAAAGTCAGCCACTATATTAAATATAGAAGTCAGGCAATGGTAGCACACACCTTTAATCCTAGCATTTGTGAGGCAGAGATCCATCTGGATCTCTGTGAGTCCAAGGCCACACTGGGAACAGAGCCAGGTATGGTGGCATACGCCTTTAATCCCAGCACTAGGAAGGAAGTAAGATTGCAGGGCACAGAAAGGTATATAAAGCATGAGTAAATAGGAAGTCTGTCTCTTGAGGCTGAGGATTTCATAGAGGTAAGAACATGGCTGGCTTGTTCTGTTTCTCTGATCTTTCAGCTTTCACCCCAATATCTGGCTCCAGTGTTTGTTTTTGTTTTTGTTTTTGAATAAGACCTTTTAAGATTCGTGTTACAGAACACTGGTGAGCTGTTCCCAAAGGAAGTGTTGGAGCTTGAGCTGAGATTGATGTGGGAGGCCCAGCATTGGAGAAAACTTTCAGGTGAACCTCAGCGATAGGGCTGTTCATCCCATGGCGCAGAGAGGGTAGGTGCTGATGGCCAAGTCCACCCACAGTCTATGGCTGTGCATTTTCCTCTGGCCTGCTCTGTTCTGAGTATGTGCTCGGAGCTAAGTCCCACGCCAAGTGTTCTTCTGTACTGGCCATGTCCCGCTGAAAGTGGCATACCCTGTTTCCTCACTTCCGGTTCTGGGTCTGGTCTGAGGTATACAACCCATACCCCAGTCTGTACTCATTTCCCTCCTGTACCAGTCCTCCAGTGCCCACTGACCTTCAGGGAAGAAGTCCCCTTTTCCCTGGCTTCTCTGAAGACGGCAACCTTATTCTCTCTGTCCAGAACTTCCTCCAGGAGTTGGGACCCCTGCGACAGCCCTGCCCTCCCTGCTTCTGATGAACTTGTTACTGCCTTCCTCGCCCCGAGCAATGCCTGAACACAGCAGGTGCTTAATAAATGCTGACAGCTGAGGAATAGGCAGAGGGGAGAAGAACAAGAAGAAACATTGGATTGGCCATTTCTGGCCCTGAAATAGGGGATTGTGTGGCCTGAAGGGCCCCTCGGGCCTAAGAACTGGGAAGCAAGGGCACATTTGCATACATTTGCATGCACAGTGCATACTTCTCTGTTTTCAAGAATTTTTAATTGATTTATGTATCCAGGGGCATAGGGTGGCACATGTGGGTAAAGACCAGATGCCAGTCATACGGCCCTGTGGTGCAGGCTGGGGAGACTGAAGGATGTCAGTCCTGTGGGGTCAGCTGACTGGCTTTGGGGCAGAGCTGCAGATCTCTGACCAGCATCTGGAGCTGCTGGAGCTGAGTTGAGGAGTGGCTCTCGCAGACCTTGTGGCTCCACAGTCTTGGACCCCTTGCTCTAACCACAGGGCTATAGAGCGGGAAGGAGACAGCAGAGTGGGTCCAGCCTCCCCGTCTTCTCTTCCTGCAGCAGGCCCTTGGGTAGAGGCCAGACCAGAGAGTGAAGCCAAGGGCTCCTCAGGGCTTCTCAGGCAGGGAGGGATTAGAAAGGGTGGGCAGCACACATGAACCCCACACAAAGTGTATCTTGGGGCCATGCTAGTGGCCATGTGGCTATGCTGGTTCTGGATTCTGCCCACCTGTCTCAATGCCAGGCTGGCCGCAGCTCTGCATAGCTGCCGCACACGGGCACAGAATCTAGGTCAGGCTGGTGCAGGGAGGCAGGGTTGGCTGCCAGGGCAGTGTCTGCTGACTTTGGCTCTATTCAGGCTACTGCCGCTCCAGGCAGGACTCTGACCCATTGACCTAGGCCAGACCCCTCCCTTTGGTGCCTGAGCAGGCTAAGAGGCCCTCCTGGGGAGTGAGAGGCCAAACAATGGAAGTGTGCTGTGGCTGCAGATGCCTTTGGCGAAGGCAAGATGCTGCTTGCCTATATGGCCAGGCCTCTGAGCACTAGGGGTCAGCACTTGTGACGATTCAGGTCAAAGCCTTTTTAAAACCTCTTGACCCTCCAGTTGCCCAGGCCTCTGTTCCCTGCCACTCTCCCCGTTATCACCCAGACTGTGCTGTCTGTGTTCTCTGCAACCCATGGGCGCTGGGATTGGGACTGGGTACCAGCCCGAGGGCCTCAGCAGCTCTTCCGTCCTGGCAGCACAGGGCTACTGTGGGGACAGTGACAATCTGGCCAGAGCATCCCATCTCCTTGTGGTGTCTCCCTCCTCCACGGACCCCACCTCTGGCTGTTTCTGCTCTGTCTTGTTTCTTCATCTGCCTTGGAACTGAGTGATGTTTCTTTTGAACCTGACTCCACTAGGCTTGGGGGTAGGGCAGGCGGGCATGCCAGACCTGGAATGGCAGTTTCCTTCTTGGGTAGTCTGAAGCAGTTGTGGTCCTTGGGGCAGTTGTGATCAATGGGGTAGGTATGGTCAGCCTGGAAAGCCGGGGTCACTGGGACAGCTGTGGTGATGCCTGGAGAAGTTGTGGCCACTGAGACAGCTGTGGTCACTGGGGCAGCTGCAGTCACTCTGAGGCATCTGTGGTGATTGGAGCTGTTGTGGTCACTCTAAAGAAGCTGTGGTCACTTTGGGGCAGCTGTGGTAATTGGATAACTGTGGTCTGTTGGCCAGTTCTCTTGAGGCCACATGCCCCTCTGAAGCATTCATCCTGAGATTGATGACCTGGGCTCAGCTCACTGGGTGTGACTCCATGAGGGGATCTGATGACAATGACGGCAAGGTCTTTTGTGCTAGAGACACTGGATTTGGGTGAATGGCGTCTCCACATGCTCTACCCTGCATTCACATGCTGCCACTTGCTAACCGGGTCGGGAGGTTGCTCAGCCTGTACTGGTATCCAGGGTGAGCCAGGGCTGTGAGGTGGTTGGGGGATCCTACCACGTCCTCTGAAGCAGCTTTGGTTCCTCACTAGAGGTGGTAACATTGACAACTCTCACACAAGGCAAGAGACAACACTGAATTGGATTTGGTGTTGAATAATTAATAAAAATGTGTTAGTCATAGGCTGCTGGGCCTGCGTCCCTCTCAGCAGCAGGGTGGTCAGCACTGACTCCATACCAGAACGACCCACACTTCATCATTCAGTACTTCTGAGGTAATTACCCTGTTCCGCGTCAGTGGACCCTGGTGCTCACACTCCAGGGCTCAGCAGGGTCAGAGGGCCTGTGGGGACCAGTGCACCCCAGAAGCTTTCTCTGGAAAAGAAAGAGATTGAAATCCGTGGCTTCTGGAGCTCTCCTGATTTGGGCATTCTGAGATGGCCTCACAGGAGCGGAACTGGGGCCACATTAGGGCCCATACACTGTGCCTATCTCCCCGTGATGTGGCCAGGCTTCTGGGCAGTGGCCATTACAGATATTCGGAGCTGGGTACACAGCTGGCCACTGGAAGCGTTTCCTTGGAGATTTATGTAGGACAGAAGTTGTAAGTTCAGATCTGAGGTGCCCCACAAAGGCTTTAGAGGTATGAATCATTCTGCTGAATTTGGGGATGCATTTTTCTCCTAGCCTTCGCTTTCTGGAGATTATTGGAAAGTGGCAGCTGTTACCCATCTATAGGCAGAGCTAATGACCCCAGAACCATGGAGCCAATGCTCCCAAGTCCCTTCCTTGTAGTGACAGTCATTAAAAGAGATTTAGCCCTTCTGCCTTTGTCCTGGTGAGCCACAAAGAGGGTCCTGCCTCCCACCTAGAGGACTCCTCTTCTTCCGTGGAAGAAAGCCTCGGCTCAAGGCTACAGGCTGGCTCCTGCTCTCCCAGGCTGCTGGTCCTCCCTAGATGCTGGATAGGAAGCAGGCCAGAGAAGCAGTGCATTCCAGTGGACTGGTCAGAGGTAGCAGAGGTCTAGGACTCAAACAGTAATGTTTCCTGGCCTAGGCTTGCCACATCCCTTCCTGGCTGCATTTGGCTCTATCTGTGGAGGCATTTGCAGCTCTTGTGGTATTTCCTAGGATATTCCCAGCCTCCACTCTACCTTACCCTTGGTCCTCAGCCCAAGGACCCAGTGCTGGGCTTATGGTACTGGCCCCTGCTGCTAGGTGCTGCCCTCTGGATCAGTATGCTGGGGTGTCCTGTTTAGGAGAAGTACCTGGGGGCCCCCGTCTCTCTCCTCCCTACTCAGCTGGCCTTCCTGGCCATCCCTCACGCTGCCTCTATCACCACATCTCTACCTCTGGCCCACTTTCAGGGTGGTTTCTTCCTTATCATTGTACTACACACAGCTGAGCTGGCCAGCCTAACTTGTGCTTTGAGCCGCCCACAGGTTTGCTATGGCACTGGGAGGTGGAGACACTCCTGGGCAGGACTGAGGGATCCTACTTCATACCCTTCAGGTAAACTAGGAACCTAGGTGAAAAGCAGTGTCGGGAGTCAAGGCTTGGCTTTCCCCAGACTGCTGCCATCCACTGTAGTACACTAGGGAGCCCCTGGCCTCTCTGACCTCTGTCAAAGCTCTAGGGCAGGCCGGGGGGCAGTGGCACACACCTTTAATCTCAGCACTTGGAAGGCAGAGCCAGGCGGATCTCTGTGAGTTCAAGGCCAGCCTGGTCTACAGAGCGAGATCCAGGATAGGCGCCAAAACTACACCGAGAAACCCTGTCTGGGGGGGAAAAAAAGAAAAAAAGAAAGAAAGAAAGGAAGGAAGGAAGGAAGGAAGGAAGGAAGGAAGGAAGGAAGAAAGAAAGAAAGAAAGAAAGAAAGAAAGAAAGAAAGAAAGAAAGAAAGAAAGAAAGAAAGAAAGAAAGAACAAGCTTTAGGGCAAGAATGCTTACAGCTGAGAAACTAGAAGCAGGCCCTTTGGTGCCTAAATTGACCCTGTAAGATGTGTGTGATCCAGTTAGGCTGGGATGAGCTCTCAGTGGGTACCCATGAATAAAGGACAGACCTAGGGCACGTGTGAACATATGTGTGGTGTTTTCATTAAACACTGAGGGGACTGAAGCACAGAGAAGGAGCGGGCTCTGTCCTTCTAAAGGCCTGTCTCAGGATGTACCATCCCCCCGCCCTCTCTGACAATGCCACTAAAGAGCAAGGGGAACTTAGATCGGGAAGTGAGAACTGGTCCCCAGGGAGCAGAGTCCCCTTACAGTAGGAGCTCAGGTCCAGCAGAACCTTGTGGGCTGTGGGCATGTGGAAGCCCAGCCTTATCTGAGCATGTGGAGCTCACTCTGGAGACACACTGCAGTAGCAGGAGCCCCTGGATGTGTGCCCCACAGCTGTCTGTTTGGTGATCCTCTGCAAAGGAGGAGACTAAACTCCTTACGTCCCTAACTCCTTTGAGGTCACAGGCTCTTTCTTTCTAGGGAGTCTTCCTGCTTGCAACCAGCCAGGCCAAATGCTTTCAGAGTGGAATTCTGCTTAAGAGAAAAGAGATCAGAATCTGAACAAATTAACATGTGCCTGGTGGATTTTAATCACCGTTTTTAATCGCAGTCTCAGTGCTGGAAATCATCCTCTGGCTGCATCAGGGGAGGGGGAGCCGACTCTGTGATGGATTATTCATTACCATGTGAACTTAGGTTTCACCCAGCTTCTCTAGGGAGGCTCAGGGACCTTTTGTCCAGCAGGGAGAAGGCAGCCCCACTCTGGGTTGCTCTCCAGGGACCTTCTCACCTGCCTGGGTGTATCTCCCCCACCTTCTCTCTCCCCGCCTCTGGTTTTTGCTGTCACCTTGCCCTTTTTCTTCTCCCTCCCTGCCTCAGTTTCTTTTCTTTTTTTCTTTTTTCTTTCTTTTTTTCTTTTTTTTCTGAGGAGGCAGCTAGTTCTTGGAGGAAACACATGAAGCCCAGCTGTGGGCACTTTCCTGGGATTTTTTTTTTTTCCTTTCTGGTCTCCCAGCCTCTGGTGCTCTCTATGATTGTGCCCCTTCTTCTTGTCCTGGCAGCCCACCTGCACTCCAATATGACCTCATCAGTCAATACCTACCCAGAGGAGGGCACCTTTGTTTCCTTGGATCTGTCAGTGGGATAGACGTAGACCCTGGAGTCGTGCCTAGGCTCTATGCCAATGAGAGACACAGTATCTACCCAGAGGGCAGTTCCTACAGTCTAGAACAGAGCTACTCTGCTCAAAAGTGCCAGAGCACATGAGTAACAGCAAAGAAGGAAGACTGCTCCTTTAAGGGTGCCAGGCAGCAGGGCCAGGGGCCTCTCCTGGCAGAACCCAGCTGGCAGCACAGACAGAGGCTCTCCTCCCCCTTCACACCTGGTGCCCTGCATGGCAGGAGGCTGTCACACCTTGGAGGTGGCAGTTCAGAGAGCCCATAGGTGGCCCATGTCCTCCCTGTGCTTACCAATGGTCCGTTCTTCTGGACCCCCCACTAACAGTCCCAGCCCCCTCCCCGGGATGTGAGTTTAAAGCCATACCAGATGTTCTGGGGGCAGAAGTCACTCTCTTCACCACCTCTCCTGAGCTGGAGTGAGCAGTCTGGAGAATGGAGCTTTGCCCAGACGCCGTACACAGATCAAGCAGATCCCAGAGAGGTGAACCCAGGCTGGACCAGGCCATGCCACTTACTCTGCCCCTGTGTACTCCAGGGCGAGTGTACACAGGGGGCATTTCCTGCCATGCCAACAGTCGTCATTGTCCCCCAGACCCCACACAGCCATGCAGCCGAGTAGAAGGGGCTTGGCAATGGACACACGGAGTCAGGAGGAGGAAACCTGGGTGAACACAGGGGTGGGGCTTTTACAGAACCGGCCCTTGGACTCAGCCTCCCCAAGCCTGGATACCTCCAGCCAGGAAAGTTGATGGACGGGCACTTCAGCCCAGTTTGGAAGTTCTAGCCACAAGACCTAGGGAGTGCGGTAGTCAAAAGGACTCTGTGGTCACCAGAAACTGCCAGCCAGGTTCATTTGACTTCTGTTCCTTGAGGGTGTATAGCTATCCCTCTGGTAGGAGGGAGAGAGGTCGGTGTGGTGAGTGGTCATTGAAGCCACTGTGGGGGTCTCAGGTGGCGGCACTGCCTCCTCTCCTGGCCTCTGAGCAGTGCTGGCTTGGTACCCATCTGAAACTCCCTCCTTGATTCAAACTGATGCTCCTGAGCAGCAGCCATGGCAGGCCAGGAGCTGGATAGCCAAGAGTTAAGGGCAGGCGGGGCTCCCGTGGGAGGGGCGGTCCCAGTGGCGGTGAGGCCTCATCCTGCCCCTCCCCTCTCTTCCTTAGCGAGCGAGCAGCGGTAGCAGCTAGCTACAGCGGGCTTCGAACCGGTATGGGCGCTGTGCGTGGGGCGCCTTGGGCCAGGCTCCGACTTTGGGGACACTGGGGACCGGCACAGGGTCCGGGCCCCCTTGGGCCGTGCCGGTAACAGTGGGGCTGGTGCCTGCGGGCCATGGAAGAGCCTGAGCCCACCGGTGGGCTTAGCCAGGACCAAGGTAAGGGCAGGTAGGAGGGTGTCTGGAAGAGGGTTGTGATTCCCAGCTCAGCTCAGACCTCAGAGCAAGTGCTCTGCTCTGCTTGATCCTGGTCTCAGGGTCTCTGGGAGGGAAGCCTGGTGACCCCATCCCTGTCAGCTGCCATGCGGTGCGGCACCCCATCTCCCCTGTATTGGCATCTTGCCAATAGATGCCACACTTGTGAAGGTGCTGAGGTCCCACTCTGCAGAGTGAGGTTGCCTGCCTTACAGCCTCTGTCTCCTGATCTCCAGTCTGTCCAAGGGGATGTCTGGAGGAGGGAAGGTCCTAAGCTGTCAGGGGCTGTGGGCTGGGGGGCCGAGGGGGGCAATGCCCTGAAATCTGGTCAGCACCATGGACAGAACCATCGCCACCTTCCCTCCCAGTTACCCCGAGGTTCCCCAGAGTTAAACTCCCTTGCTTAGATCTGTCCCACTTTTCCTGTCTAGGGAACTGGCATTGCCCTAGGCAAACAGCACGGACCAGCAGGGGTGCATAAGTCTTCCAGGCTGCCCACAGGAGCGGAGCAAGGGGGTTGGGTGTGAGAAGAAGCCATTCTCTTGAGTTTTTTTGAGCGGGCATCTTTGGTGGGGGTGGGGGGATGGGAAAGAGCTTCTCCTGGGCAGGGTCTCTGTCTCAACACAAAGCTTGGTGTGGGTCAGGGTGGGAGAGACTGAAAGTGAAAGGGACCCAAGGTTACGGCTGCATCAGAAGTGATTTGAGTTAGGCAGAAGGAAGAAGTTCCTGATCAAGGCCCCAAGTTCCAAGAATAGGCTGTGCCTTCTTGATTTGTTTGGCGGGTTGATCTGGGGCTGGACTTGTTCTGCTCCGGATTGATATGGATGTTGGAGAGGTGTAGAGAAGCTTAAAGGGCTGTGCGATTCCACGCTGAGGACCCTCAGACCTGCAGGGGTGGGAAGGGATGGCGTGGGACCGCCGCATAGAGCAACTTGTAAGCATTCAAAAACTGTCTGCAGATTGTTATGCCACACCTGACCTGCCCTCCTGTCCCTCCTCTTCTCTCTGCCTAAGATGCGCTTTATGAGTTGGGGACAGCATGGCCAGTATGGTCAGGGCTACTAAGGCACACTCTGCTGGGGCCTTGTGGGTCCCAACAGCATAGTATTTGGATATACCCCTCCCTAGTCTCTATCCTGGCTGGCCTGCAGAGTGCCCATGGGAGTCTTTGCCCAGGGGTCACTAGGCTTGGGACACCTGCTTGTTGAAGGGGCAGGGAATGGATGCTGCCATGTAGCCTTGAGGCACCAGGGTCCAGGGGACTGGACATACATGGGGTTTTCAGCTGCTCAAGGGAAGAGCCCTGGTCTTAGGAGGAGGGAGGTGGCAGCAGGAGGACTCCAAGCCCACCCCCATCTTCTGGTGACCTCAGGAGAGATGTACAACAGCAGAGTCCTTGCAGTTTCAACATGCAGCTGAGGAAGGAGCAGATGGCTGCTGTCCTGGCTCTGGCCCTCCATCTGCACCACTAATGAGCTGATGACGAAGATTCCCTAGCTCTTGGCACCGTCCCTGGAGAGTGAGAATGCCCCTGCCCAAGAAAGTGCCCCCTATCTCTGGGCAGATGTGGGTACAGGGGCTCGTCCTGGGCCAGGGCTTGTAGCTCCACCTCAAAGAGGTGGGGGAGGGCTGGGTAGAAAAATGAGTAATCAGAGGAGTGAGCTTGCTTATTCCTGGGAGTTTGCTTTCAGCACAGAGTACGTGGGCACATGGCCGGCTGGACAGACTTCCTGTGTGGGGAAGAGAAGGGGCAGAGTGGGGGAGGTGAGCACCAGCCCCGGGATTGGGTGTTTTCTTTGATTTCTGGGAAGTCACCTTCTGGGTACAGGAGCCCTTTACCAGCTGGGTGATATTGATGAGCTGTGGTGGACAGCCACAGGTGAGTGAGGTAAGCTTCTGGGATAGCTCAAGGGGCTAGCCTTGGGATCCCTTCCAGCCCTCCCCAAGAAAGAAGCCTTCAGGTATGAGGGTGTAGCCCTGACTTGGAAGCAACTGGCCAATCGGCCCTGGGAGGCCGTCCTCAGCCTGCTAAGACTCAGCAGCCCAGGCCCCCAGAGGGCCTGAGGGCATCTAGACTCCAGGCTGGTCAGGCCACAGCCCTGTATCATCCATGGCTCCATGTCCTGCTGAAGCTCCTCAGGTCTCTAGCTTCTAGACCTGGGGTTGAGATGACTTAGGTTTTGACAGCCCAGTTCTCAGATGCAGCTCATGCTGTTTTGGGTTACCAGGGATGACGGAACAACACAGAGAACATCCCAGGAGGTCCAGAGCCAGGGAGTCTCGCCCGGCCTCAGCAAGAACACGGTGGGAGGGAAGCGGTGGCTGTGGAGGTGTCCAGCAGGGCAGGCGTCTCCAACTTCAGGAGACACAGGCACTGGAGAAAGTCACACTTGGAGAGCCACTTTCCTCTGAGGCTGACTGGCCAGTTCTCCGGCCCTGTGGAGGGCCCAGTGCTCTCTAGCCTCAAGGTGGCCCTTGTTGCCCAGCGCGGGGCACTTATTCAGGGGCTCCGACCTCTTATGTCGTCTCTGGCCCCTGCTTGACCGTACCCAGAGGCCACCCACCCTGTCAGCTGCTGCCATCCCTCCTTGCCTGGTCTGAGCTCCAGGACTGGCTCTTCTCATTCTTACTTGCGCTCTTGAGAGAAATCCCTACCCGAATCTGGTGACTTTCCAGCAGGGGCTCCACACTGATGACTACAGTCTGACTCTGTAACAGCTCCTCCAAGGTGTCCCGGGCAGTGGCTTGGGGTCAGAATCTATCCCAGACAGTGGCTGATCGCTTGCCTTCAGGAGCCCAGCACAAGTATGCGTGGCTGCTGACTAGGCCCTGCTGGAGGAAGAGAGGGCAGCTGTGGCCTCAGGGAAGTGAGTGGCTGGTGGCAAAGACAGGAACCCCCAGGGACACAGGAAGGAGGGCCACCTGGGGGAGCAGAAAACTGTGAAATGGACTATTAATAGAGTTCTCTTCCTAGCAGAGCTGTCGAATGCGATTGAAGCCACTGCTGTGAGCTGAGCTGCTACATGCCACCAGCTAGTGATAGCCAGGGACAGTGAGAGGGTAGGAAGGGTACCAGTTCTGTTCTGGGGAACTCTGATTATGGTCCTGGAGCTCTGCTGGAGATAGAGGAAGGCCAGGAGCTGGGATCTCTGTGGGCTAAAGGTCCCAGGCCCCCATGGCCATTGCAGGCATACTTGGAGTTAGGTTCGGAGAGACCCGGTTTAGGCCTAAACATGTGGGGACTTCTCTAAGTGGAACTCGGCATTCGGTAGTGGACACTGTTGACCTTCGAGAATGCCCCGTCTCTTTGCTGCTACTGTGGCTCCAAGTTGAGTTTCTGACCTCTGGCACCTTCACACACAACTTAATGGCTTTGAACTCGGGTTCATCATCACTTCTGTTGGGTTAGGGTCATCAATAAGGCCCTGTGAGTGGGCTGGGCTGGGTAGGGGCTAGATCCTGAAGCTGATGCCACTAGCCGAGGATGGACCAGGCTGCTGCCCAGTCTCTGCTGTCCAGGGCCAGGTCCCTGAGCTTCAGGAACTTCTGAGAGAAGGTGGGTGGTAGCAGCCCAGGTCAGCTTGTGGATAGGCAATTAGTTAGTATGGTGAGTGGAGCACCGTGAGCCTAGGTTGCTCATCTCCTTGGCTGCCCCAGGCATCTGAACATGGGGCAGAACAAGGTCTGGGTGGCTCTCCACACTGCTCAGCCAGGCGATGCGATGGGTCAGGACCCCCCCCCCCCCGCCTGCCACACACACATACAGAACTTGTTTCCTCCTGCTAGAAGCTGGAGCTGCATACCGTGGGGCAGACACTGCTGGAGGAAAAGGGCGCGTCCACCCAGCAGAGCGGGCCTGCTGTTCCATCCCCAGAGCAGCCTCAGACCTGGTCAGATAGCTCTGGGCGGGGTAGTGGCTATTATTTCTACTGCTGTTGAGAGATTCCTCAAGCCCTGCCTTGGCTCAAGCGCCTCCTAAAGTGAGCACAACCCCTTGGGTCTGGCCAAGGAGGGCGGGAACAAGCCGGCTCACACTCCCTGATACAGTAAAAATAGTTGGGGAGGAGGCGCCCAGACGTGCGGGGGGTTGCATTGCTGTTCTCAGACGTTTAAATAAGCTTGGCCATATGTGTGTGGGCCTGTCCCTCCCTCCTGAGTGGCACAGGGCCAGGGGCCGGGCTCATCCCGATGGGCGCTGTGAGGCTGGGGCAGGACGGCTTCCTCCTTCCTCCACTCCACCCCAGGCACCATCTAAGTGTTGGCTGGGGTGGCCTGCAGTTTGGGAGGCCCCTGAGGAGGCTCCAGGCTGCAGGGAAAGGGCTGGGGGAGCTTTGTTCCTTCATGTCCCACGCTGCTGACCTTTGGAGCCCCACTCACTAGGTAACACATGCAAGTCCTGCCCTGCTGGTGAGACGAGGGCCATTGTACCCAGAAATGCCCCTGTGCATGTGTGCATGTTTGGCAAGGCCTGTGTGTATGATTTGTAGGCTTATTGGGAGAGTAAATTGATTTTCCAGCTTTCCCTGGGGAGAGGCAAGTCTGCTGAACGGATGCTGCTCTCTTGTTCACAGCAGCCATCAAGCTGTGTTGCCCACTGGGGTAGGACAAGATCGATCTCCCTCACAGAAGTAAAATAGCACCAGTGGACAGCTCTGGACAGCATGGGCTCTTTCTCCTTTCAGCAGCTGCCGGTATCTGTGGGCTCCAGGCAGGAGGAGCCAGAGCTGTGGGAACATGCCTTTCATCAGCAGGGGAACTGAGGTGCAGAGGTGATGAGGACACCTGAGTTAGGGACAGGGGAGCACCTGTTTCCCTGAAGCTGACTGTACTCTGGAGAGACTAACTCACCAGCGCTGGTATGGTCTGGGTGGCATAGTTGCCCACAGCTCCCAGAGCAGACTATGTGGCCTTGGCTTTTCTTAGTCCCCCTCATCCATCCTGTCTCTTGCTTGCTGGGTGCTGGGCGATGCTGAGACAGAGCAGAGAGGAGACCCTTGGAGGCAGGCAGCATTCTGTGAAGGAGTTGTGTAGGTCAGTGTGGGGCAGGCAAAGTTAGGACAAGAGGAGTTCAGAAGCTACTTTCCTACCTAACTGTCCTGGAGATGGGTGGTTGGGGCAAGTGTGCCTCTTCTGGTAGGCAACCAAATGCGCCTGTTCCTCTCCCACATGAGCCTTTGTGGGGCTAGTACATGGCAGCAAGTTAGAGAGGTCACATTGCAACACCTGCCCAGGCCACCTGAGTGAGGACCATGGTGGAGACCTTAAACTTCTGGAAGCTGCAAATCTTTGGCTCCTGAGGGTCTCTAGAACTTCTTGGGGAGCAGGGGGAGCCCTAGGGCCTGACTGTGAAGGAAAGCAGGGGTGACAACACAGCTCAACTATGAAAGACACGCTGGGGTTTCAGAGCCCCTCTGTGACCATAATATGGAGAGCTTACTACCTCCAGCCTCCGAAGGTGGTCTGAGTCATCCCCCAGGCAGCAGGCGGGAGTTTTACCCATCTCTGGACCTGGGTCCTAAGCATGCTTATGGCCCGTTGGGTAGCTCTGGGTAGATGTAAGGTCCTGGTGGCATTGGAAGGGGCAGGGTACTTATCCTACACCATTGCATTTAGCTCTTCTGGGAATGGCTGCCCTTTTTTCTGTGCCAGGGGCAGTGGGGGTGGGGGTGTATGTCTGAGCTTCCCATCTGGCTTGGGTGGCCAGATGGTCACGTCCAGGACAGTCGTCGGTGGGCTTGAGCCTCGTGTGGCCGGTAACCTGGCTGCCTCTTGCTGCCTAACCCTGGTCCAGTGCACTATGGACAAGCTGCCCCTGGTAGTTATAGGGCACGGGTTTGCTCAGTGGCGACGGTACCACGCCCACCTGTCCTTTGCAGTAGCAGCAGTGGGTAGGGCCACCTTGGTCCCCAGGACAGTGGCAGAGGCCTTACTAGCAGAACCCTGTGTGAGGGCGGATTAGCTGGGCCTCTGCCTGCCTAGTCAGTGGGGGATTATGGCCTGGGGTCACTAGGAGGGTCAGAGAGTTTGGGGTGCAGTGATCTGGGTCTTCCGCTGGGGCTGCTGGTACTGATGGATCTTGTGTCTCTCCTAGAACCCCCGCCTAGGCACCTAACTCCCTTTTCCGGCTGATGGTGGGAGACTAGAGAGTGGCTAAAAGCAGAGAGGGAAGAGGGCAGAGGTATCCAGTTCTGGGGAGATTTGGGGAGCATGAATGGCCCTAGATTGGGCTAGGCCCAGGCAAGGGAAGAGCAGGTGTGTCCAAAGGCAGGGTACCTAAAGAGAACAGGAAATCTAGAAATTCTGGCAGACAGTGGGCTGTGAGCACTGAATGGGAAGTGTAGTGGCCTTACCATTGGAGAGATGTGGATGGCTGATGGAATGTGGGCAGCAGGCAAGAGGGAGGGTGGCATAGATACCATCCAGGGTGGAGAATCATGTGGTCCTGGAGCACTCAGGGCGTGTGTCCCATCTTACCCAGCCTTAGCACCCCCGAGGCTTTCCTGATACTTGGATCTCCCCCCGCCCCCCCCCGCGCCCCCCCCCCCTAGTTTTCATCCTACTACTCACTGGGGATTCTGGGCTTTGCCTACACAGGTGACCATGCTGTCGGGGTCTCCTGTGGCCCGAGGGGAGGGGGGCTGCTAGGGCTGAGCTCCTTCCTGTCCTAGCAGTAAATGGTTCCCTAATCTAGTTTGTGGCAGAAAGGGCAGGCCGCCTGTCAACCTCCATCCAGCAAATGAAGCAAGGCCTCTGGCCAAGGCTCCTAATTGGGTCCTGGGTTTGTTTGTGAGTTGATTACATTGGATCTGGCCCAGTGGGTCCTGATTCCCTGTGGCTGAGCTTCCTGTTGCCCAGGACACATGAGCAGACAGGCCAGGGTCAAGAGGGTGGGCTGGGCAAGAACATTGAGGGTGCTTTTTGAAGTGGGATGATATGGCTACGGGGATGTGGAATACCCTGGCAGGGACTCTCAGGATGTGTTGTCCAGAAGCAGGAGCCTGGTCAGGTAGGAAGTTGGGATGCCCATGAGGCAATGAAGCCAATATGAAACTCTACCTTCCATTCTTATTATCTCCCTACTTCTGGTTGCCCGGAGTATGGATGCAGAATACAGTGCTGAGAGTTTCTTAGGTGCTCAGCTGTCCCTTAAGGTTGCTTATGGCTGGTGTGGAGTGGTGACTTCCACTCAGCCTTATGGTCGGTGTCCTGGTAGGTGGGCAGGTCCTTTCTGGGTCCTGGGCCTCCTTCCCTGTGAGGAAACTGTCATGAAGGGTCTGGCTGCCTAGATATGCCCAGCTTTGGGTACAGAATATAGCAATAATGTGCCCTGGGTAATGGGATGCCTCCTTGGCTCTGGTTCTGGTGGGCACCAGCAGAGGCCAGCTTGGGGTAGGGGAGGACTGGGCTTTGGAGTAGAGTCCGCACAGAGAGCTGCACAAAGTTCAGGGAACCTATATTCTCCTTCTCATGCTGGAGGTCAACGCAGAAAGGTGTCCTCTCGGCCCTGGGTCAAGTTCCTCTGGGTCACAAGGTTCTAGGCAAGTGGCCCTGGCTTAGCTCTGGCCTCCAGCCAAAGATGGCTAGGTTCTTTTGTTTTGTTTTGTTTTTGTTTTTTCGAGACAGGGTTTCTCTTTGTAGCTTTGTGCCTTTCCTAGAACTCGCTTTGGAGACCAGGCTGGCCTCGAACTCACAGAGATCCGGCTGCCTCTGCCTCCTAAATGCTGGGATTAAAGGTGTGCGCCACCACCGCCTGGCTGGGGCTGGGTTCTTGACCCTGGGCTTTGAGACAACATATGGACCAGCTCACTGCCACACTGTGGGGATCCACTTGGAAGTCCCTATATGTACAAGGATTTCAGGCAGGAGAAAGTGATAGCTTGAAACAGAGACTCACAGATACCAGCCCTGGCCGGGCATGTGATACACACCTTTAATCCCAGCACTTAGAGGCAGGCAGATCTCAGTGAGTTCGAGGCCAGCCTGGCCTACAGAGCGAGTTCCAGGACATCCAGGGCTACACAGTGAAACCTTGTTTCGAAAAAGAAAAGAAAACAAAAACAACAACAACAACAAAAACAGAGACAAGCCCTGGATACCCAGTATCCAGGATTTAGGAAAATAGCCCCATGAAGGAGCAAACCTATGGATAGACAGACCCACCTAGTGGGAAATCTCACAGAGGACATCACTCCAGGTCTTGTAGCCATAGTTTTGTGTCCTGGAGGGGTTGTCCCTTGTCTGACCTGTTATCCTGCCTCTGCCTTAAATGTGAGTCTGGTTGCTCAGACATGGGGCAGTCTGCTCTAAACTGGCAGCTGGGCATGCCTCTGGCCTAAATCCTTTGGCCAGCTGGGCAGGATCCAGCAGGATTACTGTGGGGATTGGCCAAGGATGACAGGGCGAGGCTTGGCCACTCACCCACCCCTGGGATTCATCTTCAAACAGACCTTGTGTATTCTAGAGGATGGGTGGGCTGGCCCGGGGACCATCCAGGGCTGCAGATAGCAGTTGGGTCAATGCCAGTGGGACCTGGGAACAGCCCTGGAGGGACTTCGGTGGGCTCCACGGAGGAAGAGGTAGAGGAGAGAAGGGGAGCCCCGAGGAGCCCCTGTGCCAGCCACCACCTCTGCTTGGCCTATCGCTGAGGGCCCTTCCTGGCTTTGGGGAGCAAGCCTCCAGCCATCATTTGGATATGCCTGATCTTCAGCCGTCTGCTGCCAGCCGGACCACAGGAGCTGTGGCCTGCCTGGCAGAGGTGCTCCTCTGGGTTGGAGGGAGTGTGGCAGTGTCACCACAATGGCAGCTCAGCCTTCTAGGTAAGAAAGGGCAAAGAGCAGGTCCCTCCTGAGGACTGGCCAAGCCCTACGGGCCCACAGGGTGCATAGCTTCCTAGGGAAGTTAGGACCGTCCCTGGGTTTGCAAGAGGCCTGGGTTCTCGCCTTCCCACACCAACCTCCCACTCAGATCTCCGGGCCCAGAAGCCAGGGCCCTGGTTGTATGTGCTGGGAACTCACAGGTGACTTCAGAACTCTTTCTGAGGGGGATCTTTGGAATTTTATGGGGCAGTGGTACCTTCAGCCTAGTTATTGAGGCATGCGGGTATAGACACCATGGCTTCTAGATGGTATCAGAAGCCCCTGGACGGTGAGGCAATGAACAGAAGAAAGAAGGCTGCTGGGTGGTCAGTGGGAGGGTCCAGTGCATCTCAGGAAGCCATGGAGACCCTGGTCAGGACGCCTGATTCACTTTTCCTTGCTTCAGGAGCAGAGAGTGCACATTCAGCCGCCTTCTTCTGAACAGCATGAGGGGCATCCAGGGCTTGTCTCTGTCCCCAACCCCTACCTCAGATGCACCCAGCAGCCACACCTGTGTTCCCAAACTGGCTTTGTCCCCTAGAGAGTCCTATCTACCTTGAGTATCCACCCCATGCCTACAATGCCCTTCTGCTTATGGTCAACAATAGCTTCCTCCAAACAGCCCCCCTAGGCTGGCACTGCCTGTGGTTTTCTGCACTGCCCACCTGGGGGTACCTCATTTTAAGATGCAGTGCCCTCTGGCTCCTGGGCTTCCAGTATATAGATAGATATGCAGCCTGAGGAAGCTTGGCCCTGGCCTGGACTCTTTGAAACTTGTGGACCTTACCCTGGGACAGGAGGCCTAGTGGACAAGGAAAGAGGAGGTTGTAGACTTAAACCCAGCTCTCAGCCTCCCAGCTCTGCGCCTTCCCATAGGATTTCTCTTTGACCTTGCTGCCCATGAGACAGATGTTGTTCCTGATGCTGCAAGAAGGGGCAGTAGGATCTCAGGAGTGGCTCATGGCTGGGGCTAGGGGTCAGGCTTGGTGCATGGTGCCTAGGCCCACCTTGTGCCCAGCATGGGAGCTCCATGCACAGTGGATTTGGGGAGTGGTCTGTCCTCTGGTCTCTGACTGCTTGGCAGTCTAAGTGAAGGCCACTTCGGGTCTCAGCAGTTTCTGGGACTGGCCATGTGTTGGGGGATAGGCTATTGCTGAATGTCCTCCCTGGTGCCTCAACCCACCTCAGACCACCTCAGGACCAATCAGAGAAGGAGTAGTAACCACTCTGTTCCATGCTTGGACAGGGCCACAGAGGCACACAGGGCCCTTTGGAGAGAAGTGAAATGACCATAGCTCTCATAGCTTCTGTCTGTCTGTCTCTGTCATGTGTCCACCTGTGTCTAGTGGAGCGATGCATGAGTGCCATGCAGGAGGGGACCCAGATGGTGAAGCTCCGTGGCAGCTCCAAGGGCCTGGTCCGCTTCTACTACCTGGATGAACACCGCTCCTGCCTCCGCTGGCGGCCCTCACGCAAGAACGAGAAGGCCAAGAGTGAGTGGACAACCCAGGGATGGGGATGGGTGGGCCTGGGCCCGGGGAGCACAGGACAGGGAGGCCTCCCAAGTAGACGCTGTTGTGGGCTAAGCCCCACTGAGATGGTGTGCTGGTCATCTCTAGACTTAGGTGGTCTGGGGCTTCTGCAGTGGGATCTGGAATAAGGAATAGGAATAGGTCAGATGGTCCTTGCCCAGCTGCCTCCTGGCAAGGCTCTGGGACTCCATGGGGACTGGCTGACTTAGTGCATAGCCCTATCAAATGCTGAGGTCAATGTGGGGCTATCAGACCAGCCAAGGGGACGAGAGTATACCGAAACCACAGAAGCCCACCCAGTCAGGCACACCGAGGGTAGGCTGGAAGCCCAAGGATAACTCAGGCAGCATGGGTCAGAGCACTTGGTGTGGTTTTCAGGGGTCACCTGAACCGCACAGCTCTCATGGAGCAGGGAGTCAGAATTGGAGCACACAGAGGATGAGTCGGGAGGCCTAGGATCAGGGAAAGATACCGGAGTCTCAAGGCTGTGAGAAGTGAATTTCTAAGATCCCTCTGGCTTTACCAACAGCAGCACCCAGGTATGCCAGGGAAGGCTTCAGCTCAGCCTTTACCAAGGATACTACCATGGAGTCGCAGGAGATAGTCACTCTGCCAGGGCCCCAGAGGGCCCATGTGGAAAAGAGTCCCACGGTGAAGTCATTCTGGATTGGGTGGCTTCTGCTGGCCCTAGAAGCCAGTGTAGTCGGGCCTGAGGGCAGTAGGGCTGCCTCAAGGCTGCACAGGCAGAGGGACCCTGGTGCCTGGCTAGCAGCACCAAGCCCAGAAGTTTTCCTGGAATTTGATCATTCAGGGGAAACCCTGACAAGGAGCAAAACGTCCATTTCTTAGTAGCTGAGCATTGATGGGCCAGGGAGCTGCCCCCCAGCCCTGCTCCCCCGGAAGTAACTGGAAGAATAGACTGAGGAACAGCACTGGTTCAGGGACCTTCAATCTTACCCACTCCTGGAGGTTCAGTGGATGCTCGGGATGCAATGCAGAGGAATAGGGTGGTGTGCCGGTCCCTGGGCCAGGCTGGAGCCACTCATGCCAGGGAACTTGAGAAAGGATAGAGGCAGAATAGGGGATAGCTGGTGACCAGAAGGGGACACTGGCCACCTGTGGGCTGCATATCTGTCTGGGGGTCCTACCCAAGTCCTAGGGACAATTTATAAAAGCATCACCTGAGCTCATCTACCGCAGAGATTGAACTGAGCAGAGGTTCCATGGAGCTGGGATACTGAGGCCAGCCAAAAGAGACCTTGTGGAACCTAAATGGGGCATGCTGACATACCTGCAACCTAGCACACCTGTGAGCTGCAGGTGGCTGCTACACCTGGCTTCTCACCTGCGATGCTGGGCTAGTTACTGAAGCAGCTGCAGGATCTGGCCATGCCTGGTGCAAACGCTTTTCAGAATGGAGAGATGAGCTAGCGAGAGTTTGATGGGTGGAGTGAGTTGTTCCTGATGTCCCACTGTGCACCTCCAAAAAACTCAGTCCTAGAATAGTCAGGTGCCTGGACTGCCAGGTGAGGACAAATAGCCCCTCTCTTATTTTCTCCAGTATGTATGCATGCACGTGTGTGGGTGCGTGCGTGCGTGCGTGCGTGCGTGCGTGCGTGCGTGTGTGTGTGTGTGTGTGTGTGTGTGTGTTCTCACTAAAGGGGAGAGGAGGGGACAATGGTCAGCAGAACAGGATGGGGGGGGGGTCAGCTAAGCATATTGTACTTTTACTTCTTGAAGGGCAGAGGACCAGAGGGGCCTCTCTGAGGATGGGCTTAGTGAGGAGGTGTTGAATTAGGGTGTCAGTTGTTGAGAGCAGAGATGCAATCTGCTTAGCTCATGGTGCTCGGAGCCTAAAGGGTCACTGGTGACCTTGTGTCCTCCCACTTGCCTGCAGTCTCCATTGACTCCATCCAGGAGGTGAGTGAGGGACGGCAGTCTGAAATCTTCCAGCGCTACCCTGACAGCAGTTTCGACCCCAACTGCTGCTTCAGCATCTACCATGGCAGTCACCGTGAGTCACTGGACTTGGTCTCACCTAGTGGTGAAGAGGCACGTACCTGGGTCACCGGCCTTCGCTACCTCATGGCTGGCATCAGTGATGAGGACAGCCTAGCCCGTCGGCAGCGCACCAGGGACCAATATCCTTGGGCACCGGGGTGGGGACAGATTCCAGGAGCAGACTCCATTGTCCACCTGGGTAGGGTTTCCCAGGGAAGGGAAGATGAGGAGGGTGCTTGGGCTGGGGACTCCTGCTCCTTGCTGCCTAAGCTGGAGGGCAGAACAAGTGAGGCCAGGCCCATGGACTGTGTTGGCCCCTAACTCAGCCCCAAAGTGGCTGAAGCAGACGTTTGATGAGGCTGACAAGAATGGAGATGGCAGCCTGAGCATCGGTGAGGTTATGCAGCTGCTACATAAACTCAACGTGAATCTGCCCCGGCAGAGGGTGAAACAGATGTTCAGGGTGAGTGCTCAGTGTGACGGCTTGAGGCCACTGCGGGAACACCTTCTGGGGCTAGATGGGAAGCTGGGAGTGCCTAGCCAGGCCTGAGCTGTGGGAAGTCCCTACAGAGCAATGGATGCCTCACAGGGTAGGTAGTCAGGGACTTCAGGTGTCACCTCCTGGCATCTGTGCCTGGTGCTGCTCTGCTGATTGTGGGGCATAGGCTATATCTAGGTAGTGCACTTAGATTAGGCACTCAAGTGCAGCCACACCCCATTTGTTGGCCTCTTAAGATCCCCAGCCTCAAAGACATACATGGTCTAGCAAAGAGCTGGACTGGCAAGCCCAGCTCTCAGTAGCCACCCCACTCTGCCTTGACCCCCAACCACCCTGGTGTTAGGAGTTATGAAAATGCATCCTTCAGCCAAGCACAGCCTTTATTGTCTGTAATTAGTTCTGTCTTTTGGGAACCTCCATGGGAGAGAAACTCTTGCGTTAGCAGGTCCTGGTTTGGGGCAGGAATGGGCTGAGCCAGCAGACCCAGATCTTTGGCCTTGTTTTCCTTGCTGCAGCCTGGAAAGGGGTTTCTGTGGGCATGGATGCCGGGCCTGTCCCTAACACACACACACACACGCACGCACGCACGCACACACACACACACACACACACACACACACACACACACACACACACGCTCTTGGCCTGACAGCTCTGCCGTGTCTGGCCCTCAAAGCTTCCTGTGTGTGCACTCAGGCTAGACAGGCAGTCATGCTCAGCTGCAGCAATGACAGCTGCAGGCTGGGTCTCTGTGTGAATGATAGGCAGTGAGCAGGACACTCTCAGACTGCCCACTGAGGACCAGGGGGTGTTCACTGCCCTCCTGAAGGCCCCTGTGGGGTCAGTCAGCTGAGCAGCGGGGCCTAACAGACGCCTTGCATCTGATGTGAGCACTTTCCATTCCCTACTGCCTGCACTGGGCTGTCCTTAACCCTTCCAGGATAGCTCTGGGCTCAGCATGCTTTTCTCAGGGTGAGGATGCACTAAGGACCAGACAGCAGGTGGAACAGGACTCAGGGCTCAGAGCAGCCTGAGAGGAAAGAGGAGGGAAAACACCCTTGGTAGGTTGTATATGATTGGAGGCTTTAAGCTCCAGGCCTTGGTTGGAGCTACTCCGTGTGGTAGAACTCAGGAATTTGTGCTTTCCAGCCTATTGTGAGAGGTCAGGCCTCTGGGTACTAATTAGTTCCTGGGGTCCCTCTGGGTGATCTCAGGCCTACCTCCTTCATATTGCCTATAGGAAGCTCTGGACAGAGACAAAAGACCATGAGCTGAGAGGCTAACAGCTGGGGTGTGTAGGTGGGATAGAGTTCCAGGGTTAGGTGTGGAAAGGAAGTTGTGGGGCTGTGGTCCTGGAGACATGGGCCTCGTACCTCAGCTCACACAGTCCAGACCCATTGGTCTCTATTTGTGGCAGTCAGCCAGCCACAGAGATTCCAAACCCTGAAAGCCTGATCTCCCTGCCCACGCAGGGTCCCATTAGGCCAGTTATGGTAGTCTCCATAAGCACTTTGAGCCCCAGGATGGAAATGCTGCCTTCTACAATGCTCAGGTCACTCTGATAATCAGTATTATGGTGGTCTGGAACTGTTTAATTGGAGCAGAAACCTGTGAAGTGGATACAGTGGCTTTGACATCATTAAATCTAAGATAAGATTGGAATGTGGATCAGCACACCGGTCCTAAGGTTTAACGGCCCAAGATTACCCTTGGGCTAGCCGGGGCTCAGCTCAGCAGAGGGCTTGGCCAGAGGCTTTGGTAGCTTCTTCCCGTGCTGCCAGGGCTCCACGTGGGTTAAACAGTCAGACGCCCATCCCGGTTCCTCCTGTCTTTCCTAGGGACCCTCTTTGGTCCATGGATGGCCAGCGGAGAAGCAGCCAGTGGGTTAATATGAGTGCACAGAGCCTCCATGAGGCCCTACAACTTTGGTGTGACAGATTTGGTGACAATGCCACAGAGGACATGTCTAGAACTTCTGTAGAGGCCTGAGGAGTCAGCCAATGTCTGCGGACAGCTGCTGACTGGCATCTGTATGCCTGAGTCTGGGAGAACAAGACAGGATAAAACCTAACTTTAGGGTCCATGGTCAGTGGAGGATGAGAACTGAGCCTTGGGTAGGCTGTGGCCTAGGTCCTTGGCAGCTCTATCGTGGTTCTGAGCCATTTGGGCCACCCCAGTCTTGTATCCAAGTACTGAGCACTGTCACTCAACAGTGAGCAGTGGTCCCTTGGGATAAACTACAGTAAGTGACAATACAGGCACTTCCAAGAAAGTCTTTACAACTCAAGCAACTTCTTCCTGGGTCACTCCTGAGACCCTTGGGGCCACTGTTAAGCCCACTTCAATCCCTGATGTCCTTAGTTTCTGAATCTTCCTGTGGCCTGGGCCTGGGGTCTGCACTGCCTCAAACTTTAGCATCCTAGGGAATGGCAGATGTGTCTGTAAAGGTTGGGAAGAGGTCATGCTTCCTTGGGCACCCTGTGGAATGGTTCCTGGGGGTATCTTATGAACCCTTTGTTTTCTGCAAAAGGAAGACAGTGACCAAGAACACTTCTCCCCACTATTGACACCTGAGCCAGGACACTGCTGGGCCCTCCAGGGCCCTGAGTGTTTCTTGTCAGAGGGCGGGTGGCCAACTGTAGCTGCAGGTGTAGGCTCAGAGCCCAGGGTGGAAAGAGCTCCAGCGGGAGGCTTCAGCTCACAAGGCAGGGTGTTGGTGTCTATGGCGTGGGTGATGATGGGGTTTGGTTACAGGTTGGCCTTGCAAGGCATGGCGTAAGGGAGGGGTGGATCCCATCTGTGCTCTCAAGGGCCACCGTGTTTTTCTGATGGGAGGAGAGAAAAGGAGCCACTGGAGGGGTGCCGTGGGACGTGGCAGAGGCAGTGGGAAGGCGCAGCTTGGGTGGTGACCTGAGGCTGGGTGTTACAGGAGGCAGACACAGATGACCATCAGGGAACACTAGGTTTTGAGGAATTCTGCGCCTTCTACAAGATGATGTCCACCCGCCGAGACCTCTATCTGCTCATGCTGACCTACAGCAACCATAAGGACCATTTGGATGCCTCTGACCTGCAGCGCTTTCTGGAGGTGGAGCAGAAGGTGAGGTCTCACTGGAGCTGCAGGGCCGGTGGGTGTGGCCTCAACTTCAGCCTTAGTTTCTGCTATTATGTGTTCAGAGCTTCATAGCAGAGTAGGACCTTGATGCTGCCAGGTAAGTGAGGAAGCTTACAGTTTCCTCACAGATAGAGGGGGCTCTGGTCAGCTCCATTCTGGCATTGGGTCGCCACCCAAAGCCTCCAGAGGGTCACACCAGCATTTCATGAGCTGGGATTCCATGGCCTGGCCTTTGTGAACCACCCTTCTCCATGCTTGTCTAGCCCCACATCCTGCCTGACTCCAGATGTGGCCTCCTGCAGTTACCTGTCCATTCAGCAAACTCTTGACCCCAGGAAGTCAGTCCACTAATAGGCTCTGCCCCGCTGCCTAGACCATTCACCACTACGGTCTCAGAGCCCACCCCCTCCCACCCTAGAACAGGTCTGGGCATGGGTAAGGCACTGCCCACTCTGATGGCAGGGAGATGGGTGGCCAAGCCCTGTGGAGAGGGCACTCCCATGGGAAGTAGGATGGCATGTCCCTCCCCCTGGGGGCACTTGAGGACCTACCTGCTCTTGGGCCTACCTGCCAGGGTCTTCTTGGTTGTTTTCCCAGGAGGAGG
This sequence comes from Peromyscus leucopus, assembly GCF_004664715.2. Taxonomy (NCBI): domain Eukaryota; kingdom Metazoa; phylum Chordata; class Mammalia; order Rodentia; family Cricetidae; genus Peromyscus; species Peromyscus leucopus. The sequence continues at coordinate 153,133,995 of NC_051064.1, read as the reverse complement.
TCATGCCTTGGAAGCCTAGTTACTGGCTGGGACTTGCTCAAGGCCCTCAGTTTTGCCCAGTTGCCTGCTCAGAGTCCCCCTCACAGTGATTGGCCATGTACCACCATGGGGGGGGGGGACGGGGACCAGGTAGCTGAATAGCAGCTGTGGGCTTGGGATTTGAGGTTCGGTTCCTAGCTCTGCCCAGGACTACCCCCTCCCCACCACCACAGCCTACGGGGTTATTGCTAGGCCTGCTTCCTCCACAAGGCTGCCCAAAACCCAAGCGTCTTGGTTTCTTTTCTGTAGCTGTGATAAAATACCCTGACAAAGGTAACTTAAGGGAGAGGGGGTTTATTTGGCTCACAATTCTAAGTTATAGTCCACTGTGGCAGGGAAGTCAGAGAGTCAGCAGCTTGAGCAAATGGGGTCACATTGCATCCGCAGTGAAGAGCAGACAGCAACGAGTGTATGTATGTTAGCGCTGAGCTTGTGTCCTCCATCTTACACAGTCCAGGATTCCTTTCCCAGGGAATGGTCTCATCCACAACTAAGATGGGTTTGCCCATGTCAATTAACATGATCAAGACAGTCCCCTACAGCTGTGCCCACTGGCCAACCTGATCTAGACAAGAAGTCTCACGGGGACTTCTTTGACAGTTAAGATTCACCATTATGATACACTACCCTTGGGGTGGCCCCGGCCTTCAGGCTTCCTCGCCTTAATGTCATGGCTGGATACCCCCTGATGGCAGCCATAATTTCCACCCCAATCAGAGAAAGTAACCCACAATCCATGTGACTCATAGTCGGCTGGCTGCTGAGTTCCAGGCAATGTGGCACAGGAGGTGGTCAGTGCCTCCGGCCCTCCAGCCACCCTCACTGTGGTCAGCCTCCATGTGGTGATCAGAGACAAGGGCAGGAAATGGCGATGGTGGTGGGAGGAAGGGGAAGCTACCTGAAGGTAGCCCATACTGTGAATAAACTACCCCGGGCTCGTGCCTCTGCTCTGGCCTAGATGAATGGTGTGACACTCGAGAGCTGTCAGAATATCATCGAGCAATTTGAGCCTTGCCCGGAAAATAAGAGCAAGGGGGTGCTGGGCATTGATGGTGAGTGGGTACTCTGCTCAGTTCAGCTGTTCTGGGGGATGGTGGGAAACTAGCGGGACAGCTGCATGCCTGGACAAGGGGCTCTACCGCGTTGGACTGCACTGGGCCACACTCTCATGCTGTATTGCAGGCTTTACCAACTACACGAGGAGCCCCGCTGGTGACATCTTCAACCCTGAGCACCATGGCGTGCACCAAGACATGACACGGCCATTGAGCCACTACTTCATCACCTCATCCCACAACACCTACCTCGTGGGTGACCAGCTCATGTCCCAGTCTCGGGTAGATATGTATGCCTGGGTCCTGCAGGCCGGCTGCCGCTGTGTGGAGGGTAAGCACTCCTGGACTCTGCCCCTCCAGCACAGAGGACCAGTCTTGGCTGCAGATGGCACCTCCTTCAGGAAATGGGCTGGGCTTGAGGAACCATGGGGGCCTCTGGCAGGGTCCCCCTGTGGTTGGAGTCCGGGGACTCAGCCGCCCTAGGCTTACACAGCTAAGCCTCTTGGGCTAACCAGGGTCTGCTTGCCCACAGTGGACTGCTGGGATGGGCCTGATGGGGAGCCAATTGTGCACCACGGCTACACTCTGACCTCCAAGATTCTTTTCAAAGATGTCATCGAAACCATCAACAAATATGCCTTCATCAAGAATGAGTGAGTGGCCTGGTCTCCCGGGGGCTGGCTCCTGTGGCAGGCAGGGGAAGGGCATCCAGGGTTTGGGTTTCTCTCCTTCCCTGTGTTTCCCAGTGGACAATGACTATAATATCCAACTGGCAGGGTTTGTTTAGAGATCACTCTTTGAGGGGAGTGGTGGGGGAGGGAACTGAGCCTTGGCAGGGGCGGAAGGAAAAGTTACGGTGTGTGTAAGAATGGACAGCAGGATGATCGTTGTGCCTGTAGCCTATCCACAGACACTTAGTGGCAATCTCTGGTCTCAGCCACCCATGGAAGTGACGGCCGGAGCACTAATTACCCCCAGGAAGCCACTCTGTGTCCAGACTCAATTTGCTGTCACTCAGCTGTGGCCATAGATGCTGCTGAGAAAAATCCATTTTGGTTTCTGGAAATAGAAGACATTACCTTGGCTAAACAAGACTCTGAAGCAGAGAAGGGGCTGGTGAAACAGGGAGCCGGGTGGATTTCGGAAACAGAAGCAGCTGCGGGGGGTGGGGGTGGGGGTGGGCGGGGGGGGGCGTGTATCAGTAAGGCTCTCGGGATTGCAGCTCAGGAGCTGTTTCTGTGAGCCAATATCATCTTTCCAGGTACAGTGTTCCCCTCAAGGGCCTGTCTTGTCTGAGAAATGGGGAGAAAAATACTTCCACCCTGCTCTCTGCCCTTTTCATATCACATGACTGCCTATTTCTTGTTCTGGACAGTTACGTTTCTAAACAGATCATGATTGCCCTTTGGTAAAAATCAAAGTCAGATGTATATACATATAGTTAAAAGACAAACAAAGCAGAAGCATTTAAAAAGCTACACCCCATACTCTTCATTCTGCACTGAGCCCGTAGCAACTGTCCTGCCTGATGGTGCATGCCAGGCTTAGGCCACTGTCTAGCTCAATGAGATTATGTTTATTCATTATTCTATATTATCTCATACATGCCATATTCAAACCATGACTTTTTCAGACACCATCTTTTTACTTTCCTGGAGTTTTTTATTTCCTTTGTTTTTTTCTCATGCTTTCTTTACTTGTCCCTAAAATTTCTCAGTTTCTTTCCTACCCATTTATTTACTCTTCAGAGTTATTGGTGGGTCACCTCTTAGAGCAGATGGCAGATCTTTTACCTAGTTACTTAACTACTTATGTCATCATCAAAGGTATAGGTGGCCTGCATACCTACAGATATGGGGCCTCGTCCCACCCCTCTTGTCTTGGTGCCACAGGTACCCAGTGATCCTGTCCATTGAGAACCACTGTAGTGTCGTTCAGCAAAAGAAGATGGCCCAGTATCTGACTGACATCCTTGGGGACAAGTTGGACCTATCCTCAGTGAGCAGCGAGGATGCCACCATGCTTCCTTCTCCACAGATGCTCAAGGGCAAGATCCTGGTGAAGGTGACTTTTCTGGGACCATCATTGTGATGGCCCTGGCCTGGGGCCAAGCCGGAGGATGACAGCGTCTATAGACAGATTTGGGGGTGGGCACTCGCCCTTGGGGTGACCATACCGTCTTGAGCCACCTCTCTTGTATGCTGCTGCTACAACAGCAGCCGCTCTGGTTGCACAACTACAACCCACTTTATGTCCTGAGGCTCCAAGGAGCTTGGAAAAGCCCCTCCCTATTGCAGCTGCCCCTAGTGGGTACCAGCGTTGGATTCCTGTACTCCCTTCAGAGCTTCTCCCATTACCTGCCTTGTCCCCCAGGGGAAGAAGCTTCCTGCCAATATCAGCGAGGATGCAGAAGAAGGTGAGGTATCTGATGAGGACAGCGCCGACGAGATTGATGATGACTGCAAGCTCCTCAATGGGGATGTAAGTGGGAGCCAGAGGCTCTGATGGAGGTCCTAAGGGTGGGAAGGAAGCCTGTGGTCCCCAAGAGTAGCCTCTTGTCCTGGTTGCCAGGATGAGTTAGGAAGAGTGACAGCTGGGAGGGGTGGACATAAGGTTAAATGCTGGTGTGGTGTGCAAAGCTGTCTGGCTTCTGAGGTTGTGCTGTGCTGGGGTCTATGCTGTTCTTCTGCCTGCTTGGCCCTCTGTATAAGAGACACGAACCTCATATCTAACCAGCAGGCCAGCCACACGTCTACTGTTGTCTCATTTTGGTTTCCATTGCTAGAACTGACTCTTGGATTTTGTCTATGATGCTGACCTAGTCCTCTTGGCCCTCCAGTGAGTGGAGGCAGCACTGAGCAGGGATGGGGTGCCCTTCAGATTCCATGTGCCTTAACTCAGAGCACCTCAGCTGACTGGCCAGTCCAAGCTGGACTCCGGGTAGTCATGCCTAACCACCCCATGCCCAGCACCAGTACCAACTCCAAGGCCAGCTCCAGTGCTGAGATCTCCTGTCTGGCAGGTTCCTCTGGTGGTCATCTCCACAGAGCCTCTTGTATCTTTACTGCAGCTGGTCTGCACCAGGGCTAGGGGCTGTGGAGGGAGCCTGAGCAGTCTGTAAGAGCCTCTGCTAGTGGAGTTGGGGGCTGGGAGAGCTGAGTGGAGGCAGCTGTAACTGACATCTCTCTTCTGGGCACTGCTCATCCACTGCTCTAAGTTGCTGTGAGGCAGTGAAGACTTTATTTTCCCCTGAGGAGTCATCAGATGGGAAAATAATTGTGCAAGAGGCCTCTGGGCCAGAGCTGGCTAATTGTTTTAGAAAGCCCTGAGACAGCAGATTCTTCCTATTTTGGGTGTGCCTGCACATGTCTCTGGTTGGCCCAGGATGGTGACAGAACTTATGACTGTGATACACCCCATCCTGAGCACCCTGGGAGTCCTGATGTCCCAGACTGAAGTTCTCCCTCGAGCACTCCAAGTACATCCGTGTCTCACTGGGCTTATCTTGTCAGAGAGGCCACCCAGCCAGGGTTAGAGGTCTCTGATGTCTGCTCGACATGCAGACATGTATGGTGGCCAGCATGTGGGTCTCAGACTCTATGTTATCTTCAGAATGTCCCATCTTCCTCCCCGGGGGCCCCCAGGCAGAACCACGCTACTCTAGGGATCATGTGTCTGGGCTTTAGTGCTGTCCATAGCGGCCTCAGCACTGAGAATCACAGGGTATGTACAGGGACTATGATGGCTGCCCCTCTGCTGCTCACTGGGATGGGGACAGATACCAATGGGCTGACTTCTGGCTGTGGCAGGCCTCCACCAATCGGAAGCGTGTGGAAAATATTGCTAAGAAGAAGCTGGATTCTCTAATCAAGGAGTCAAAGATCCGTGACTGTGAAGACCCCAATGACTTCACCGTCTCCACACTGTCCCCATCTGGAAAGCTTGGGCATAAAGCAGAGGCCAAGAAGGTGAGATCTGTGTTGCTGACACATACTTCTCCAACAGCTAGTCTGTGGGCTGCGTGAGGGCCCAAGAATATGTGGTAGTAGATGTATGTACACATATAGGCACTAGTGTGCAGAGATACATCTATAAAGCTATCCATATATATACCTGTGAGTACACTTGCACCTGTGCTCATGCCAGTACATATATACACCTGCATCTAAACACACATATGCACAATGCTTGCACATGCACATACATACCTGCATGCATACCCATATACACATACACCTCTGCACACATGCCTGCATGCATACATGTACATATCATGCTTGTGTGCTCATACCATACAACACTCATACATGTGCACATACCTGCACACACATATCTGTACATACACACTCATCTGCACATGTCTGTACAATACTCACACATATTCGCATACCTGTATACACTCCTGTGCACACTCATGTATACTAGCACAGTATTTGTATGTGGGCAAATAGTGCCTTGGGGACCCATGGCTTCTCTTGGAGGGGCTTTGAGCATTGCCTACCTTGGTGAGGGTTTCATGGGTGATGGAGGGTGGACATCAGGATCTCAGGCCCAGCCAGTCCTAGGAGTTTGCCACTACCTGAAGCAGCTCACAGATATGTGGGGAATACAGAGAGAATGGCCCTCAGAGACTGTCCTGGCAGGTGTGATGGGGTGGAGGCAGGTGCCAGACAGGCTGGGCCAGACTGCACAGTCAGTCTGCGCCTCTGGTGGGGAGCAGCAATCCAGGCTTGAAGGACAGGTCCACTAGGTAAGTGGCCTGAGTGAAAGATCCGTACAGCAGCTGGCGGGTTGGGCAGCTGGCCTCACAGCTGAGCAGGGCATCTGCAGAGTGAGATGGCTAGAACAGCTCCCATTGCCTGGGAGCCTTCCCTCCCCTGCCCTGCCCTTCCTGTGGCACTGGCTCACTTTTTGCTGTTTCCAGGGCTCTTGGGAGGGCTGGAAGGGGGCCTCTCCCAGATGAACAGGGTCCTCTCCTGCTGTATTTTTAGAGGTGTGTTTATTTCCACCCCCAACACTGGAAGGCTCAGCATAGCTGATATGATAGCTCTGTGCAGGTGGCTCACACAGGTCCTATGCACACAGCCTTCTTTTTATTTTTAGCTCCCAGACATTTGGGCAAGAGAATGTAGCCTACCTGATGCTTTGCCCAGCCTCTGTTAGCAGAGGCTGAGTGGAGGTGTGGCCCTGTAACTGGTCCAATCCTGATGAGGGTTAACAGGATCTCTGCTTTTCTTGGCCGACAAAAGGACACCGGTGTGTGTGTGGGGGGGGGGGGCAGTAGCACAGCTTGGCCCCTGCTATCTCATGTGTGAATAACTGTGCTCAGAGAAAGCTTCTTGGAGGAAGAGGAGGAAGAGGGGGAGGATCTCCTTTATTGAGGTACCCAGGTTGGAGGAGAAGCTTGGACCCCCAGCCTGACAGTATCTCCAGGCGGTCTGTGACACACAGTGTAGGAGACAAACAGAAAGGGGACACATCATGAAGTTTGCAGAGCTAGGGGCTGAAGAACTGAAGCAAAGGGCACAGACCAGCCAGGGAGCTTCTTGGCATGTAGTCCAGATGAGGGATGAGTATCTGTGCTCCTACCATGAGTCACTCTGGCCTCCCCGCCCCCTCGGGCTAGGTGTCATTCTCTCTGCATAAGAACCCTGAGGACATGAGGGCCAGCTCAGGGCCTCTCGTGAGACAGCAGGAGGATTTGAGAGTAGCCTGCGAATACAGAGGGAGACAGAAGAAACCCCGACTAGCAGTTAAACATAGCTCTAGAGGTCGCAGAACAGCGCCACTGGGGCCCTGTCGCACAGGTTGGCCCCAGAAAAGGATCTTTTCTGCTGAGGATGGAGGCTTAACTGCCGGCCTTATTTGTGGAGAGGACCCCCCAGTGCTGCCTATACTACTTTGCCCCAAACTTACCCCATGATCACAGCCCCCCTGAGGGTGGCTGGGTCAAGCTACATGTGCATGGTACTTCTGGGCTGATGATGGATTTTAACCTTGTCATGTGAACTGTGGCTGGTGAGCACACACCTGTATGGTCGGTGTGTGCTTCTCCTAATTTGTGTGCATATTTTAGTCATTCAAGGCACGGTGATGGCAACAGTTTGAATATTACTTAAAGAACTTAGAAACACGTCAGCCTCATGGGGTTCTCAACACATGAGTGGCAGCTTCTAGGGCTTCTCTCACCACACGTTCCCAATTTCAGAGCCAAACGGACTATCATTTTGGGGGCTTGTAGGCTAATGAAAGGATGTGCAGGGCACAGATACACCTGGCACCTCAGATACTGGGAATCTGCCTCTGGCTCTGGACTTTGGAAGTCTGTAGACTGGAAGGGCCTGGCCACCATGGCCACAGGGACACTCTGGGTATCAGGAAGGGCAGCCACTTCTGGTCCTGACACTCCAAGAGGGTAAGAGTAGGAATTCAATGTAAAGGCAGGAGCTTCAGACTATCATCACATCAATAAGATCAGCAACAGGGGATGCTTGATGATGTCAAGGCAGAGTAGCTTAGGCAGAAGAGATCATGGGAAAACACCAGCTGTTCTCTGAGACAGTGGCAGAGAACTAAGAGTTCTCTGTGGTCAGGGACCAAAGTAGGCTCTTTACAGTGTGAATAAGTGTCCATGGTATATGCAGGGGTGTGTACATATGTGCATGATATATACAGGAGTCCACAATATGTGAGGGAGTCCACAGTGTGCACAGGGGACCAAGGTATGTGCAGGGAGGGGCCCATGCTGTGTTCAGGTGTCCATGGTGTGTGGAGGTGTCTACAGTATATGAAGAAGTGTCCATGTGCATGTATAGGAGTGTCCTTGAGCTAGTGTGCAGGGCTTGCATGGAGGGTACAGTAACATCCAAGCTATGTGCAGATATGACCTGCGGATGTATGGGATACACAGCATGGTGCATGGACAGTTCTCCACACTGTGGTACATGCTGCATGTCTCTTACTGACACCCTTCTCTAGCAGGGATTCCCAGCTGCAGGTACATGGCTCTAGTGAGTCTGACAGAGACCATTTTCCCCCTAGGCCAGGGAACAGAATCAGATGGGGCACCCCGACTAGAACTCTCCTGAGTTCCCAGGTACCCGTGCAAGGGTTGTGGGGAGTGAGTTTCGACAGCCATGGTGGCCTTGGAGAAGCAAGTGTGCAGGTTGCTCAATGGTTGTGATGTGAACAAGCTTCCAGGATGGGGTCCTGGGTCCCAAGGCCAGGACCCTGGAGGACCACGGGGTGTGCCTACCCTGTGCTCAGTGGGTAGGTAGTTTTACCCTGTACTTCCCAGCCTCACTTAGCTGGATCTGGGATTATTCACCTAATTTGTGCAGAAATAGGCTGGGGCGTCAGGTCTTCAGGGATTTTCAAAAAAGGATTATGTAAGCAGACTCAGCTAAAGAATATTCCAGATGCAAGCTGCACTTATTATGCAGTCTTCATCCATGATAAGAAAAATTTGGAACTGGTACTTGAGTTTAAAACCACACATCTTCAGGCATCTTCCTGGTAGCTGTGCTTGGCTCTCCCAAATCAGTGCCTTGCTCCCAGACCTGGTCAATTCGACTTCCTCCAGAGGGGCCCTCTGGGGTCACCCAGGAAGCCGTCCTGCCCTCCTTGGCTGGTCAGAAATTGAGTTCAACTTCTGTCTGCCTCTCAGGGTCAGAGCAAGGTGGAGGAGGATGTGGAGTCCGGGGAGGACACCGGGGCAAGCAGGCGGAACAGCCGTCTCCTCGTGAGCAGCTTCTCCAAACGCAAGGTGAACAGAGGTCCTGGGCTAGGAGGTCCCATCTGGTGCTACTTCCATCCCTGTACCATTTGCTAGCTGTGATTGGGTTCAGGGTCCCAAGGTCAGGAGCTCTGGCTACTGCTCTCCCCTGACCCACGCTGGCCAGTGTCTGAGATTCAGATATCCCATGGCTGTCTGAGAGTCCCCCAGGGCCAGGAGCCTGCAGATACCTCTGTGGGCCCAACTGGGTAGGAACTCAGGAACCTGGGCAGACAGCCCCTGCCCTGCACGTCCTGTCCTTTTTCATGTCCTGGCTTGACCCATGGCTTCTCAAGTCACAATTTTACCTCCCTGCACAGAAAAAAGGCAGCAAGATAAAGAAGGTGGCCAGTGTGGAAGAGAGGGATGAGAACCTGGACTCCCCAGGAAGCCAGAGCCGAGGGTCAGTGCCCTGCCCCAGTGTGTGTGTGTGTGTGTGTGTGTGTGTGTGTGTGTGTGTGTGTGTGTGTGTGTGTGTTTCTTGCCCAGTTCCAGGGAGCTATCCCTGAGTGCTGGGCAGAAATGGGGGGCTGGTACGGGATTCCATGCCCCACTGTCGTTCTGAACACTTAAGCAAGCGATGAGAAAGAGAAGCTCTTGTCCAGGCAGCTGCAGAAAGGGACGCACAGCACAGGGCCAGCCTAGCAGTGCTCAGGTGCTAGGGTGGGACGGGGAGGGGGTCCTAAGGTTCCCTCAGAGTCTCCTGGGCATAGACACTGCCTGACCCACCAGACCTCAGTTTCTACCTCCTCTTTCCAAGGCCCTCAACTGTATATTCCCTCCAGGGGCAATGCCTGTCTATCTCTGTGCCTCCTACACCCCACAAGAGTGCCAGTCTGCTTGTGTCCACTTGCTTTCCACAGCACCTTAGAGAGTTCACTGGGGTCTCACACCCACTAGTCTAGCTTGGAGCTCATGCCCTCCTGTCCAGCCCCTCCCCTTCTCCTTCCCAGGCCTTGTTCAAGTCTATTTCCTCTTCCTGTGTCACAACCAGCCTCTCCCCGCCTTTCTGCGTCTGCACTCCCAGCTCTGGCACACTGCTCAGTCACTGGCCTGTCTCTTCTCCACGACTAATTCCCTCCCGCCCAGAACGCTTCAGAAGCTCATATTCCTCAGAACACCCCTTGGCTGGGCAGGCATCCCCAGCCCTGATCTTGTACATGCTCAGGGGCACCCAGCGTCTTTGTCAAGGGTCCAGATCCCCTGAAGGCTTTATAGCCGCCCATACAGACATGTTTCCATAGCCTCATTACTGACAGGGTGACTCCTGTCCCCACGTACTGTGAGCCTACCTTGAATACTAGGGTGGTAGGTACATAGAACAGAGAAGACTGAGCTACCAGGACACTGGAAGGTTAGAGTGGGGTACTTTGCCTGCTGGGGTGCAATGAACCTTAACTATTGTTTACAAGTCCCAGGTTGCCTGGGACATGTGATTTGGGGAGCAGATGGACCTGTACAGGCCCTGGAGCCTGAATCGAAGAACAGAAAGGCTGGCTGGGACTGGATGGGAGGGACGTAGCCACGGGGTCCTGAGTAGCCCTGCCACACCCTCGTAGGACTGCCCGGCAAAAGAAGACCATGAAGCTGTCACGAGCCCTCTCGGACCTAGTGAAATATACCAAGTCTGTGGGCACCCATGACGTGGAAATGGAGGGTGAGGGCCACGTGGAGGGTGGGGCCAGGCAGGTCAGCTGTGGGGTACAGGCTCTGTGTGCTCATGGCTGACTGGTCTGTGCCCCAGTGGCATCTAGCTGGCAGGTGTCGTCCTTCAGTGAGACCAAGGCCCACCAGATCCTGCAGCAGAAGCCTGCCCAGTACCTGCGCTTCAACCAGCACCAGCTCTCACGCATATACCCCTCCTCCTACCGCGTTGACTCCAGCAATTACAATCCGCAGCCCTTCTGGAATGCTGGCTGCCAGATGGGTGCGTGCAGGCAGGCATGTGGTACAGGGTGGGATGGTGAGGAGGGCCATCTCTGACGGTGTTTGGCAACCAGGGTGGGGCCTTTCAGACCCTAGGGTGCATGAGAAACACCGTCTGTCCCTGCACTGCTAGCATGTATGCTGGACTTCCAGCCCCAGAACTCGTGCAGAAGAGTGTGCGAACATTACTGACCTGCATGGGTGTCTGTCTTCCCTCCAGTTGCCCTGAACTACCAGTCAGAGGGGCGGATGCTGCAGCTGAACAGGGCCAAGTTCAGTGCCAACGGTGGCTGTGGCTACGTGCTCAAACCCCAGTGCATGTGCCAGGGTGAGGGGCTCAGGCTGGGGTGGGCTCCTGTGAGACTGCCCTGAATACTGGGGTGGTGGGTACACAGAGCAGAGGGGAGGGTCAGGCTGAGACTGAACTACCAGGACACTGGGAGGTTAGAGTGGGATAACTGCCTTCAGGGGGTGCAGTGACCACTAACTACACCAGGGGCCTGAGGGTGGGGATTTAGGGAACCCCTCTGCTGGGCCCTGAGCTCTAGGCTGCTTGAGATTCCGGGGCAGGACTTGTCTGGGGCCCTGGTGTACTCTAGGAGATGCAGGCTCAGGTGCTGGACAGTGCCTGAGCATCAGTCCCTGATGGGCATGTCCAGGAGCCATCCATAGTACTCTCCCAGAGTGCTGTGGAGTCTTCCATATGCATTCTGTCTTCTCATTATGCCCCTCTTGATTGCATTGAGCTGTGTTTCACTTCATGGTGCACCCCTGACATTAGCAGCCTGAGCAAGTCCCCACCTACCCTGTGACCTGCCCTCACTATGATGCAGCAATCCCATTCCAGACCAAAGCTTTCTGACTGTCCCATGGGGCTGTTTTCTGCCAGAGCCCCACAGATCAATAGGTAGGGTTGTGCTATAAGCTATGCATTTGGCTCACGCCTGTGTCCTCTCAGGTGTCTTCAACCCCAACTCTGAGGACCCCCTGCCCGGGCAGCTCAAGAAGCAGCTGGCCCTGAGGATCATCAGTGGCCAGCAGCTGCCCAAGCCACGGGACTCAGTGCTGGGTGACCGTGGGGAGGTAGGGGCAAGTCCATATGGGCAAGGTGGGTGGTGGGAGGGCCCAAGGCCCTGGTGCCACCCTTCACACTGTCCCCAGATCATCGACCCCTTCGTGGAGGTGGAGGTCATCGGGCTCCCTGTGGACTGCAGCAAGGAGCAGACACGAGTGGTGGACGACAATGGTGAGGGCCCTGGTCAAAGTGAGTGAGGGCACCAGATGCCAGTGTGTGCCCAAGGCTGCCGTAGACCCCAGAGGAAGTGGCTAGGGCCACCTGCTGGGTGCTCAGTGTCCTGTCTACTCTGGAGCCCCTTAGGTGCCAGTCGTTGGTTCCAACTTCTGGCCTGCTGATTCTGTCCCCACTGTCTCCAGGATTCAACCCCATGTGGGGGGAGACTCTGGTGTTCACTGTGCACATGCCTGAGATTGCACTTGTGCGCTTCCTCGTCTGGGACCATGACCCCATCGGACGCGACTTCATTGGCCAGAGGACGCTGGCCTTCAGCAGCATGATGCCAGGTAGGGAAGAGGCCCAGGCATGGGGAGGCTCAGCACTTGCCAGCATTCCCCAGGGTGTTCCCAAGGAGCTCCTAACTAGCTGAGAGCACAGAATCGGCACTCGGCCTCCCCCTCTTATGAATCAGAAGCTCTCTGGTCCTACCCAAGGCCTAAAGACCTTTGAGGAAAGTATGAGTTGGAAGGGTGAGAAGAGGTGGGAACTTGGATGACTGGTGACCCTATTGCTCCAGGCTATCGTCACGTGTACCTAGAAGGGATGGAAGAAGCCTCTATCTTTGTACATGTGGCTGTCAGTGACATTAGTGGTAAGGTGAGTATTGCCTCCCAGGCCTCCCGCAGCCACTGGATAGTACCAGCCCCTTGCTCCTGCCCAGTCCCCTTCTGGGGCTAGGGCCTGCCACTCACTCCTCTGGGCCTCTTCCTCAATCTTTGATGTGGGCTATTGGGAGATGCCGACCCTGGAGCCTACCAGTGCTGCCTCCATATCCCAAGGGGGTTTTGGGCATCCAAGTGTGCCAAATGTCCGTGTCCTGGGATGGAACTCCCTGGCGTCCACCTCCCTGCCCTCCATCTGTTGTGTCAGCCTCAGTTTTCCTCCGTGGCCTCCTATGCCCTGTACATCTGGGAGCACTGACTGCTTGGCTTCTCAGCAGGGACAGAGCACGGTGACCTCTCCCAGGGCTTTCCTTGTCCTGAGAGTCCCATCCCTCTGCTTCCTATTACCTGAAAGGGATCTACTTGCATTTGCCCACTACCTGGTCCCTGGGCCCCCCACCCCATGTGCCCTGCCCCAGGCCAGAACAGGAAGTCCAGCTGTCTGGGTTCTAAGTGGGGTCTGATGCACCCTTAGGGTACTGTTTGGTGCAACCAACCCTTTAGGGCCTGTGACCACACAGTGCGTGGGTCCTGCTGGGTCCAGCACCGACTCTCTTGTAGCACCATGGGCCTAGAGGCACTGCAGGTGTCCTGTTCTAGGATACCACCCATCTGTCCTGTGTCTGCCCGTCTTTGAGGGCCAAGGGCTGGGTAGGCCCTGCTCTGGCCACTATGGCCACCTCACCTGCCTTCACTCTGTCTCTTTGGTCTTGCAGTGGGCTTCTCTATGTCCCAAGTCTACTTTTAGAAGCTCAGCCTTGTTAGGAGTCTCAAAGGTACCCGGCGCTGCGGGACGGTGTAGCCCGCCGCCCCACCTGCATGCCAGGCCGCGCCCATTAGCATCTGTGATTCTTGGTAGCATTTTGGAGACTTGTCAGCTCATGTGACATGGATCATGACACAGTTCTGGGGTTCCTGGGGCCATCCTCAGCCAGAGAGTGGCATTTACGAGGCAGATCCAGGATTCAGCCAAGGTCAAGGGCCTGCCCTAATATCCTGTCCTCATCCCACACACCCTCTGCCTTCCTCTCCCCTCCCATCCCTCAGCGGCAGCTCTCTTTGCACAGCCTTGTAGCTCCTTTCCTGTCCTCCCTTCCTCTCTGTCTGTCTGTACTGTCAGTCCTCAGCCTGTCCAGCTCCCTCCTAAGTCTATGCCAGGGTTTTAGTTGGGGTGGGGGTTTATGCAGCAGGCGTACCAGCTCGAATCCTGGATCTCCTTCTAAATGGCTTCCCAACCATGTTGACCAAATTGCACTGGATTTGGGATCTTGAATCAGGAAGCTGATTCAAGTGCTGACCATTTTATTGCCTCTGCAGAAAGGCCCCTGGGCGCCAGGCCCTGGGCTGCTCCAACGCACGAGCGAGCACGGCCCATCTTGGGGGAATGGTGGGTGTTGTTGGTGGGATGTGTATGGCATGTGAGGACCCCTGTGGCCTCTGCCCTCTTAAGAGGTAGCTGCATATCCTCTCCAGCAGTTATGCAGAGGGGAATGCAGGATGGGACTGGGCAGAAGTTGGCTATGGCTGGGTACTGGTCAAATGCTGAGCCAGCTGAGAGCCTCAGGAACTCATGGGGCCGGAGTGCAAGCCAGCCTGGAGGAGTTCAAGAAGGCTTCCTAGAAAGGCGGCCCTCTAGGAGGCAGGAGTACCTGGGAAGTAGAGAGGCAGAAGGGAGGCAGAGCCCAAGGGAGAGCAGGCCCTCCAGGCTGCTGCCACCAGGTCAGGGTGAGTGTGACCCACAGCGACAACAGACCCCAGTTTTTCTTTCTCCACAAAGCTGGGGCCGCAGTCCTTCATTCCTCAGGGCTGGAACAAGTGGGTGGCCAGGGTGTAGGGATTGAGGTCTGCCCTTGAGGTAACATGGGAACAGTTCTCTAGCCCCCCTCTCAAGTTTGGGAAGGCACACATTTGTAGTCTGAAAGGTGACATCCTGTTAGAGTTGCCAGGAAACCCTGTTCCCCGTATGTGGCATTCTAACCTGCTATTCTGGCAGTCCATGGCACCCACAGGCTCCGAGTCTCTGGAGAGCCAGTTCTCCACAGCAGCCACACCTGGGCCAGGGGGCCAGGCGCCGGCTATGTGGGATCCTTTTCTTGCAGGTCAAGCAGACTCTGGGTCTAAAAGGTCTGTTCCTCCGCGGCCCAAAGCCAGGCTCACTGGACAGTCATGCTGCTGGGCGGCCCCTGCCCCGGCCCTCCGTTAGCCAGAGGCTCCTGAGGCGCACAGCCAGTGCCCCAACCAAGAGCCAGAAGCCAAGTCGCAAGGGCTTCCCAGAGCTGGCCCAGGGCACACAGGACGGGGGCTCCGAGGGGGCAGCTGATGACGTGGCACCCCCTAGCCCCAACCCAGCTCTGGAGGCCCCTACTCAAGAGAAGTCAGGCAGCAGCAGTCCCCGAGGTAAGGCACTGGCGGGAGAAGAAAGAGAAGAGAGAACCCCGGCACAGGTGTGGTCCCCACATGTCCCTGAAGGCCCTGGACCTGCAGGGATGGCCGCCACATGCATGAAGTGTGTGGTGGGCTCCTGCACCGGTATGGACGTTGAGGGCCTGCGAAGGGAGCAGCCACCCAGCCCGGGGACCGCGGGCAGCCACATGGCCATCAGCCAGCAGCCCCGGGCCCGGGTAGATTCTCTGGGGGGCCCTCGCTGCAGCCTGAGCCCTCGAGTCACCCCAGGGAGAAGCAGAGAGGCCCCCAAGGGTCCTAGGGCTCGGCAGCAGGGCCCAGGCAGCGGCTCTGTGTCCTCGGACTCCAGCAGCCCAGGCAGCCCAGGCAGCCCCAAGGTGGCCCCCTGCCAGCCGGAGGGTGCTCACAGGCAGCAGGGGGCACTGCAGGGAGAGATGAACGCCTTGTTCGTTCAAAAGCTGGAGGAGATCAGGAGTCACTCCCCCATGTTCTCCACGGGTAAGGCCTGCCGTTCCTCCGCATCCCATGCTCTACGCACCTGGCATGCCTAGGCAGTCCGTGCCCGCTGTCTTCTTGTGGCTGCGCTTCATTTGCTCCATCAGCTTAACCTGTGGCCTGTCCGCCTCAGACCCCTCCCCTCTGCCCAAACAGCCCTGCACTTTGGAGGGATGGGGAAGAGGAAAGTTTGAGTCACCATGGCATTTCTGAGGGCTGCTTGCTGAGGAACCCAAGGATGTCCAGCCAGCCCTCAGTGAGGGCTTCCCTGGTGCCTTGCTGGCTGCCCCGATGACCTTCCAAGGTCTGAAAAGGTCCCAGCTCTTAGCCCTCCCTCGCTCCCTCCAGGGCCAGATTCCAGCATCCCTCTGCCTTGCAGTCCCTTAGGAAAGCCTGCTGTCAGTTGGTGGTGGTACCAAAGGGTGTCCCTTGGAATCTCCTCAGAGACCAGGGTAGAAGGTGCTCAGAACTGGGAGGTCAGGGCCTCAGAGCACACAGTGCTGAGAGGAGAAAGCTCCCAGGGACCTGCGTCGTCCAGATGGCGCTTAGCCTCTGTCTGACTACCATCTTGGCTGACAGTTCCTGGCCTACACCTTGTCAGCAGGAGTATGAGGGAACTGGACTGAGCTGGTCACCTGAGCCCTCGCCTGGGTGGGAGGGAGTCTGCCTGCTTCCACTGCACGCCTCCTGCTCCTGCCCAGCCTCATTGTCCATCTGTCTCTCTGCCAGCCCACCCCACACTGACTGTGTTCTCCTTTCTGTCCCTGCTCCCATGCTGCTTCCATAGTTAGGGATTGAGACCTGCGAGTGCCAGGTAACAGGCCCAAGCCCTGTGTGTCCCCATGCTGCCCCAGTCCAAGGAGAATCAGGCCTGGCCTGCCTATTGCCCTATGGACCCTGTGTGGGCCCAGGCACCACTCCTCCAACTTTAGCAGGGTGGGGGTACTCTGAGTGCCACACTGCAGTGCATAAATGGAGACACCTAGCTGCTGGGATATCCTGGGGTGGGATGGCCCCTAGCCTTGGCTCAGGGGTCAGGAATCAGCAAGCACTCATTGAAGAGATTCATATATTCTCATTCATATTCATTCTCTCTCTCTCTCTCTCTCTCTCTCTCTCTCTCTCTCTCTCTCTCTCTCTCTCTCTCTCTCTCTCCCCCTCTCTCCCTCTCTCCCTCTCTCCCCCGTCCCCTCTCTGTTCCACTTGTGTCTTTAATTTCTCCCTGGTTTTGTCCCTCTCTGTATATCCCTCTGCCTCGTTGTCTCCCATCCCTCTCTTCCCACAGATCCCCGCCTCTTCCCCTTGCAGCGGCCCATCTCCCCCCTGTGCAGTCTGGAACCCATTGCAGAGGAACCAGCCCTGGGCCCTGGCCCCCCACTACAGGCAGCTGTCCCCACGGGTCCTTCTCAGGAAGGGACCCAGTGCCCTGCAGAACCAGGAGCCAAAGTGACCAGCCCCCAGCGGACAGCTCTGGGAGCTTTTGGAACCCTCCAGCTCAGGACCGGGGGCAGTAGGGAAAATGAAGAGCCACCCCTAAAACCACACAATGGTGGGATCCCCAGTGGGCCACGTGAGGGGACCTCTGGCAGACAGACAGACAGCAAGAGCCGCTCCTGGGCCCTGGGCCCCCTGCCAGTGGTGAGAAGGGCCAAGAGTGAGGGCCAGGTGCCCTTGGAGCCCTCTCCCAGTCCTGCAGTGTACTCAGACGCTACAGGAACTGACAGGTTATGGCAGCGGCTGGAGCCTGGCAGTCACCGGGACAGTGTGTCCTCGTCCTCCAGCATGTCATCCAGTGACACTGTCATAGACCTCTCATTGCCCAGCCTGGGCCTCTGCCGCAGCCGAGAGAGCATTCCGGGGGTCTCTCTTGGACGCCTGACCCCACGGCCCAGCTTGGCCTCAGCTGCCCATCCTGACCTGCCTCCCGTGACCAAGAGCAAATCAAACCCCAACCTGCGGGATGCTGGTGGGCTGACTCCTGCACCAGATGAGCTGCAGCCCCGGCCTCTGGCCCCACGGCTGACCAGCCTCCACCCACGGCCACCCTGGCATCACCTCCCCTTGGTGGGCCTGCAGGACTGCCCAGTGTCTGCCAAGTCCAAGAGTCTGGGAGACCTGACAGCTGATGACTTTGCCCCTAGCTTTCAGGGCAGTGCCAGCAGCCTGAACTGTAGCCGGGGCGTGGTGCAGCAGGTGCTGGAGCCAGGTTTGCGGCGAGATGCTCTTACAGAGCAGCTACGCTGGCTCACTGGCTTCCAGCAAGCTGGGGACATCACGTCACCCACCAGCTTGGGCCCAGTTGGGGAAGGGCCTGTGGGGGGCCCCAGCTTCCTAAGGAGATCCTCCTCTCGCAGCCAGAGTCGAGTGCGTGCCATTGCCAGCAGGGCCCGCCAAGCTCAGGAGCGCCAGCAGCGGCTAAGAGGCCTGGACTCACGACGAGGTCCCCCAGAGGAGGAGCGGGGCACTCCTGAGGGTGCCTGTTCTGTAGGTCATGAGGGCTGTGTGGATGTGCCAATGCCCACCAAAGGAGCTCCTGAGCAGGTGTGTGGTGCTGCTGATGGCCGGCTGCTGCTCAGTCTCTGACCCTGCCTGACTCAAACTCAAAACCTTCCCTGTGACTGCCTGCAGGGAGGCTGGCCTCAATCCACCCTTTGCTCAGGAAATGAAGCCACTGGGTCCCCAAAGCTGTTGTGCCCCACTCACTGTCTGTGGCGCACCCAGTAGCCTCCCCCCAACCTTAGCTGTCCTCGTGTCTCTGGTCCTGGAAAGCAAGGAACAGCACTGTCCACCTGTCCTAGTGGGCAGTTTCCACATTTTAAGATATATACATAGAGAGCTATTTAACTTTTTAGAACCAAAACTTACACAATATTAAAATGATTCTGAGCCCTTTCCCACTGTTCTACCTGGTGTCTGGCCCTGTGGTGTGTGTGGTGTTTCTGCTACCTGCTTTGTGCTAGTACCCCAGAATGCCTGTGACACACCCACAACTGCTGGGATGTTTGTCCCTGTCCCCCACCCCACTGTGCATCTGGCTTGTTCTAAACAAACCACCCAGCAGCTGTGTAAACTCGGGAACACAACTCCTCCAATAAACGCATCAGGCCTGTTCCGTGTGGGCTCACCTTGCTCCCTTCCTTCTGGGCTACTCACTGCTGCTGCTGCAGCTCTGTCCTCAGAGGACAGAGCACAGTCTTCCAGGGTAGGCCTAGGTAACCCCTTCCTTGTGCCTAGGCTCCCAGCCAAAGGCCCTCACTGTGGGTGCTGTGCTCCTGGATCTTTAGGGCAAATGGTTCCAGGCCTATTCATCTCCTGGAAAGCTGCCGTGCTGCTATGGGTGAGGCCATAGCTTCTCCTGGGACCTTCAAACCCACTGTTGACTGAGGTAGCTCCATGCAGCCCTACCGGGAAGGACATACCTATGAGGAGGCTACTGTTCTCCTGCCATGGGCAGGGCTTGTATCAAACTATTCGAGCTCAGCAAGGCCAGGGAGGGGTGCCTGTCTGTCTCGAGTCCAGCAAGACCTCTTGTTTCTTTAACCTGTTGTACCTTGGGTATGTGGGCACTGTGGCCTGAGCAGAAATATGTGTGTGTGGGGGGGTGGTGGTGGAGGATTGCCTGCCTGGGGCCAGTGAGAGGGCTCAACCTGAAGAACTGCTATGCCAGCTTGGTGACCAGCACCTCACAGTGGGGTAGTATACATGTGCACACAGCAGGGCTGCAGGCAAGAGCAGGCCATGGGCATGGAGCACTCTCTACTCTGGCTAAGAAAGGGATGGAGGTTGCAGGTTGGGGCTGTGGGATGTGACAAGTATTTGGTCACAGGCTGAGGTGGGGACACAGGTAGGCCCCAGGGGAAGGATATGTTAGACAGTACTAACTTATGCTCAGAGCCCTAATCACCTCTGCTCATCTCTTCCCTTCTGAGGGCCCAGCTAAGGCAGGTGGGAGACCCAAGGGCCATTGTATTTTGGCCTCAGGGTGGGCCTGTGGTCACCCCAAAGTGGGACTGGGGATAAGACTATCTTTCCAGTCTGTACAGTTCCAAGACCCAGCTGGGCCTGCCTCCCTGCCTGGAGTTCAAGAAAGGCAGGAAGCCTACCCAAGCAGGAAGGGCTTCCCCATCTGTGCTGAGGACCAAGGAACATACCCAATTCTGTGAATGGGGTCTTCTAACATTAGATCCCTGGCTCGGGGCCTACAGCTATTTGAGCTGATGACTTGAGGCCCCTGGGCTGGGCTGGAAGTAGGCCCTGGACTCAAGACTGCTGATTGCAGAACCCCAGGATATTGCTTGTTGAGGTGCCTGCTGCCCCCTGGTGGCTATCTGTGGGAGGGCCAGGCCTCAATTCTACTCACCTAGAGGCATTGCATAATGGCTGGTCACAAGAGGGTCACTGCCACTACACCGATCATAGACGGTACAGCCCACATCAACACCCAGGGCAGGTTGCAACACATTAGGCAGGCCTGAAATGGCCACTGAAAACTTCTGATGGCAAGGAAAAGGGGTGGGGTAAGTCTAGACGACCCTGGATCTGGGTACAGGCCCTATCACATTGCTTTATCCAGGTTGTCACTTTCATTGGCCCAGAACTGAGTATGCTGGATGCTGGAGGTCCTAATGGAGAACAAGAGGAGGGCAGAGCAGCAGCTACCACCACGAAAGGTAACACTCGGCTGGGTGATAAGCATCTGGCTGTGCCTCTCGGTTGGTCTGTTTCTTTCCATGTGGGGGGACCCAGTAGAGCTGGTGTCAGTCTCTTCCGTCTTTCCAACAGCTCAGATGCCAAGAACAAGCCCCTACTGTGAGAAGTGGAGCCCAAGGCTCCACCCCTGTACCTGTGCAGCCCCGTGAACACCTACGTGGCTCCACCACACATCCTCAATGTGTGGCTGTTCATGGCCACACATCCACCCCTGGGGGTCAAATCAATTAAGGAAGGAGTCCAAGAGCCCTGTGTACACCTGAGGCATCACAGCACTCCCAGGTGGCAAGCCCTGGGGACTGGAATCAAAGCCACAGTAACAAAACCCATACAGGTTGCTGGGCTCTGCCCAGCTCCCTCCAAGAACCCTTGAGGGTCCTTCATGACAAAGCCTCCTCTCCACCAGCTCTTGAAACAGGAGTACTGCTTAGCAGCTTGTGCTGTTCCTAGGAGCTGGGTCAGCAGATGGACTGCTGTTTGCTCCTTCTGAGTCAAGAAACAGAATGGGAAAAACACTGGGACCCAAGGAGGTGATGGAACAGGACTGGAAGTTCAGCACTCAGTAGCTCCAGAGGTGACCGAGGAAGTCAGCTGGGGCTGCTCCAGATCACTGGGGACTGTGGGCGTTTTCTCAGCAGCACATAGAAAGCATATCTGGTCTCTGGGAGACCTGCTGTGCCAGGCACTGTTTCCTACCAGATGAATACATGTGTATTTATATATTTATATATATGTATATATATATAAAAGATTATTTAACAGTTAAATACATTCCAACACAAGTGTCCCACAGGACAAATGCTAGGTTGGGTGGCCCTGGTACACGTGCTGTCTGTCAGTCACAGAAGCATGGTATCAATACTCCGTTGTGACACAGGTTCCTGACGAGGGACAGGCAGAGAGGTCTGGCAGGGTGGGTGTCTCACTCGGCGGGAACCTCGTATTTGAAGATGACACTGAAGAGCTGACCACCTAGCCGCTCCGCTAGCCAGGCATTCTTCACCACCGCCAGCTTGAGGCTCTCGCAGCGCAGCGATGCATGATAGTTGGTGTGGATGGCACGGCCCATTCCTTCGATGACCACCAGGTCCGCACCACGCTCCCGTACCAGCACGGCCAGCCCCTTGTCTAGGCGGCTTCAGGGAAGAAGGGGGCAGCGAGGTTGGGCGGGGCTGGCCACAACCTGCCCTGAGCACACATGCTGGTGGACACCAACCCTACAACCTGCCCTGAGCACACACACGCTGGTGGACACCAACCCCACAATCTGCCCTGAGCACACACGCTGGTGGACACCAACCCCACAACCTGTCCTGAGCACACATGCTGGTGGACACCAACCCCACAACCTGTCCTGAGCACACTCTCTGGTGGACACCAACCCCACAACCTGCCCTGAGCACACACGCTGGTGGACACCACCCTGTTCCCTTGGAAGTGGCAACCAGCAAGAACATGGGGACCTCTCCCAGTGCCTCTGCTACGGCATGTCCAAGCCCAGCCTTCTAAGAGTGGTCAAGAGCTCCACTTCCAGCACTGCCTGGCTTCCCTAATGCCCACATTTCTGACATGTCCTTTGTCTAGTACAGTGCAGTTCTTTGCAGAAAACACTAAAGGGCGGGCCAGCAAGATGGCTCAGTGGGTTTAGACGCTTTCCACCCAGCCTGATGACTTGAGTTTGATCGCTAGAACCCACATGGTGAAAGAAAAGCCACTCCTGCAAGCTGTCCTCTGCCCTCTACATGCTGTGGCCCTCACACATAGATACACAATAAGTAAATGACAAGTAAATAAACGTTTAAAAAAAAAAAAAAAGCACTGGAGGACATGACTACTTGTGGGAATGATGGGGCAGAGCCCCATGCTACAGGAGGGTCCCAAGGCCTGGAGCCTGGGTCAGTTGCCCATCTGGCTTACAGGCCACAGGAAGAAGTGACTACACAGGTCATATTTAGGTCATGCAGCAGCCTGGCTGGTTTTGGTGCCTTGCAGAGCAGGAGGGAGGAGGGCTGGGTTACCTGAGATCTAGGCACGGGGAGCTGGAACCAGTCTGCACGAGCAGCAGCCTGTCTTCTCTGAGTGCAGAGCTACAGAAAACCAGGCAGTCAGGCCCAGGAGAGCCCACCCTCAACCCTTCTTTGCGCATCTCCCAGTACCTCTTAGGCCCACCTCCTGCCTGGCTCAACATGGGAGGCCAGAACCTACCAGACGACGGGGTCCATGGCTGCAATGCGTTCTGCCACAATGAGGGACTCACTGTAGGTCACATCGTTCAGGGCGGGGCCTGAGTTGCATGCCAAGATGACCTACGGTGAGGGGGCAGCAGCTCTTTAGAACCTGGGCTGTTACTTATGTGGCCAAAACTCACCAAGCTGTCCCTGGCAGGTTCCAAGCAGCAGCCAGCTGGGCAGCAGGGCCCCAGACAATCTCAGGGCTCTGTGGCTTTTGAGAGAGGCAGGGCTGTGCTCAGAGCATGCTTTATTGCCTCTCATCCCATCCTCAGCCTGCCTCCTGGAGCAGGATAACCTCTCACATATTCCCAAGTCTCTGGTAAATGCCTTTCCAGGAAACAGGAAGCAGAGAGAACCCAGGCTTTAAGCTACAGTCCACACCCACAGGCCCAGGTGCTCCCTGGCCTCACCTGCACTCACCTGCTACAAATGTAGGAGCTCTGACCACTGCCAGAAGCCCACAGCAACGCCAACCCCACCAACAGCGGAGAAGCCCAGGGGAAGGGTCCCACCCACCCAGCCTTTTCACTCACCTCTGTCCCTCTAAAGAGTAGCTCCCTGACAAAGGGGAAGACTCCCAAAATGATGTCTATTCCACTGTTATCTGCGAAAATTAAGGCACATTTATGAGGGGGCCCCTGTAAGACAAAACCAGGACGTTCAGTTGGGAACAGGTGCATTCAAGCGTTTCACACACCACTGTACTCTACACCCTGTACAGTCCCCAGGGGCTGGGTCCAGGCACAGGGTCTCAAAGCATAACAGGCGACGGGGATAGGGCAGTCTGTCCCAAGGCCAGGTGACCCAGGCCGTGGTCGCTGCAGGAGGTCATGCAGGGAGTGGGGACATCTTCCTTCCCTGTGGTGCTGGGGAAGGAACCCAGAACCTCATACAAACCAAGCAATTTTCTTTTACTGAGAACACCTAAGCCTAGAATGGGAACTTCTGACATTAGATCCTCAGCTGGGGGCTGGTGAGCTCTAAGTGGTGGGCTACAGGCTGTACCTGTGTCCCAGGCCACTGGGGGCAGGGGACTGCTACACCCACCTCACAATAAGCCCAATGCCTTTGGTAGCCACCCTTCTTGGCCAGGTCCAGATCTGTTCCAACCCCCAGGGGCAGAAGCAGAGGCACCTTACGTACCTTTAACCTCTGGAGCCACTTGGTGTAGGAGTCCACGAGCCAGGGCCGTTCTGTGAGGAGACACGAACTCCAGTCAGGGAAGCTGAGGCACAGTGTCAACGGCTTGTTTCAACAAGGGACGGGCTCCCTCACCCAAGTCCACATGGTTACACCAGGTGGAGCTGCTCCTGCCCCGCTGCCTAACTTCTACAGAGCCAACCACCCACCACACAGGGCACCAAAGCGCCATGGTGTCCATACCTTGCAATTTTCTCTTTGCTTCTTCAAACCCAAACTGGGGGTCCGATTCAAGGACACTGTTTAGAGAAGAGAAAATTAAAATGAAGCAAAACCCACAAAGCAAGCATTCCAGCCCAAGCCAACATGGTAAGGTGCCTCCCAGCCATGCTGTGCTGTGTTGGAGCACAGCATCTACAGTCAGTGGCCAGCCCGGCTCGAGGCAGAGTAGACTGCAGACATGAACAAACCCCTTCAGTGGCGTGTAAGAGCTCAGACCTGCTCAGAGCAGCGGAGATCGCTCCTATGACTGGCGGCTTGGCTACCCTGCCACCACACACTGGGGCCTGCATCTCAAATGGGCAGCTGTGAGGAGGGTGAGGCAGGAGAGTGAACGACCCTTTTCAGTGTGGACCCACACCAGCTAAGTAGCATGGTCACCCAGTGAGGCTCGGGCCTGGGGTGAACTGCCCTGGAGACATCAACTCTACAGTTGTTCTGTGCGCCTTAGAAACCCACTTGTCCGTGTCCAGCTAGTGCCAGCACCTTTGTAAGGCCCTTGGTTCCATCAGACACTAAGTATCATCAGTCCCCGCTGTACTTAGTTACTATGAATTTGGACTTTTATCCTGGAAATGTCAGCCCTAAAGCTCAGCTCTACCTCCCCATGACATGTCCCTGCCCAGAAAACCTCCAGTAGCACAAAGACCCATGACTTCGGGCTCTTGTCCGTTACTGTTAAAGTAGAGCCTGCCCAGAACAAGATGGGTCTGGGTCTAGATAGCCTGGTGGCAGGATGGCATACTTCATGCACAGAATAAACCATCTCTAAGCCACCTCAGAGAGAGAAGGAACTAGCTGAGCAGGCCTCAGACACCTACTCAGACACGGCCTTGGCTCCCCAGTCGAAGACATTCCCGGCCAACAGCCCCTTCACCAGGGCCAGCTGCCGCTCTTCCCAGCCTAGTGAGTCCAGGGAGCGTGTCACACTCTGAAAGCATTTTAGCGCGAGGCCGTTTTCTGTCTGCTTCACCTATGGGGAAGACACACACATTGCTTTATTGGTGCTCGTCCTGGAGGTGGGCCCTTACCACTCTTTGCAGCTTCTAAGGAGGTCTCCACAGGGCGGTTGAGGAAGAGGGCTCACTGAGGACGCAAACACGGACTAACAATACCAGGGAGGTGAAAGGACACTTGCTGTCACGCTCCTGAGAGGTGCCACTCGGGGCTGACCCAGTAGGTGTACCATGTTACTTACTGATTTGGGGCAGTCCTCGGGTCTACATGGTGTTGGGTGAGGCAGAGAGGCACTTTGGCACAAAGTTAAATGGAGCCAGGAGGGCAGAGGATACGCACCCCAAAGGCCACTGTGCATGGGTATGTGAGGAAGGGACAAGATGCCTGATATCAGGGAAGGGAGGGGCCCACAGCTCCCAGCCAGGGGATCTAACACATGGGGCTACAGTGGCTCCACCCTGGCTCCTAAGTAGAGCTGTCCACTGAGAACGAGCCAGTGGGCTCAGACCTCCTGAGCCTGCACACCACAGAACTGCTACCAAGTCCTCTGCACCCTACCTGTGGCCTGAGGAGCTCACCTTGGAGTAGGGATCTGGGAAGTTGAACTCGTTCAAACAGTGCTCTCTTGTGTCCAACAGGCTGCGCACAGTCAGTGTCCCATAAGCACTGGGGACAAAACCAGGATGGAGTGTGGCTGAAGAAGACAAGTCTCACAGAGCTCAGGAAAGCCCGGTGAGACCCCTGCACACAGCCAGAGAGATCATACCACGTGGGCTTCAGCCTCCTACCAGGCCAGTTGGGGTCCCCGCACCAAGAAGGGAACCCCTTCCTCAGTGGCCTATAGGCAGGGGCTGGCCTGGGGTCATAGGACTCACAAGGGCTGGTGCCGCAGCGTCTGCAGTTTGCTCCAATACTTCTGCCGGAACTTCTCTGCCCTCTCAGCTGCATCTATGGATTCTGGCTGGCTGGCCACAGCTCGCTTCACCACCTGCCAACAGTAGAGGGCGCAACTAAGTTCTGTCCCACCCCTGGGCAAATTCCCCAGAGGCAGGCACAGCCCAAGGGTAGGCATAGGCTGGTGGGGCTTTGCCTAGCTGGCTGGAGCCCACCCCACAGCTAACGCCAGTGTCTACAGCAGTACTGGAGATGGACCTGTGTCTGGTGTTCTGGCTTTTAAGGACACCACCTTGCCAAGCACCCTGCTGCTGCTTTGGGATACAGGAACAGAGTGCAGGACCTCACTGGCAGCTACAAAAAGGAAGGCTCCGATTTATGTCCACCAACAGGGGCTGTTTGGAGTCAAGGATTGTGCCCCTCACTCAGCACATACCCAGATGACTGAAAGAGGGCTGGGTATTCCTACTGTGGCCACAACCACCCAGCCTACCTGAGCCCTGCCCACACCTCCCAGGGGCTAGCTCTACCACCACGCACAGTGCTGGCCCTGGACAAGGCAGAAGACACACACAAGGAGGCATACGGTTTGAATCTGAAGTGTTCCCAAAGCAGCCCATGAACTGAAGGCTTGGTCCCTGATGCAAGCAGAATTCAGAGGTGGACTTTTGGAAGGTGACTGTATCAAAAGAGCTCTTCACCAACAGAGGAATCCATTGATGGACTCAAAATGTTATGACGATTATGAGGTAGAATATGGGAGGTGGGGCCTGGTTGAGGAAGTAGTCACTAGGGGCTTGCCTTTGAAAAGTGTGTGTGTGTGTATGTATGTATGTATGTATGTATGTATGTATGTATGTATGTATGTGTGTGTGTACTGAGATAGGATCTCACTATGTAGCCATGGCTGGCCTGAACTCACTGTGCAGACCAGGCTGGCCTCAAACTTGATGAGATCTGCCTGTCTCTGCATCCTGAGTACTGGGTGCAAAGGCGTGTGCCACCACACTAGCCTTGAAGAATGTACCTTGCCCTGGCCCCTTCCGATCTCTCCCTCTTTGCTTCCTGGTTGCCTCAGGGTGGGCAGCTTTGCTCTGCCATGCTCTGCCCTGCAATGCCTTGCCTCACCACAGGGCAACAAGGGGCCAGAATACCATAGGCTGCAACCTCTGAAGTGAGCCAGAAGTTCTTCCTGTTTCTGTCAGATTCTGACACAGACAACAGAAAAGAACAGGGCAGAGGTCCCACAGCAACACAGAATCGTATTCCTGTCAAAATCAGGTCAGATGCCTGGCTTGGTGGCGTAGGCGGCTATAATCGCAGCACTCAGACAGCTGAGGCAGAAGGATCACTGAGTCTGAGGTAAGTCTGGCTACACAGTGAGTTTCAATCCAGCCTGGACTACGGAGTAAGACCCTCCCTCCAAAAACTGCCAAAAACAGAGGTCTATGTGATGGTCCAGAGACCACACGGGCCACTTGCTGTGTCTTGAGCCTCACCCCATCCAGGGCCTCCTCAAAGCAGGTGAGCCAGTACTGGCGGGCCAGAGCATCGTCGGTGAGGTCCACTGTGTCAGGCACATAGGAGGACGGGTCCAGAAGGAGGGGCAGGTTGACCAGGGGCCTCTCCAGCCGGTCCATCTCCAATAGGTCAAACTAGGAGGACAAGAGGAGGTCGGTGGGAAAGTCACTGTCAGAAAGATCACAATCCCGATGTAAGCTCTGCCTTTAGCTCCCACCTGCCTCATCTCTGAGCCAACTCTTGCAGCCACCAGCCAGACTTCCTGGATTCAGCCCACTGCTTGGCAGTGGGGTGGGTCTACTCCCCTACCTTCCCCTGAATCATCCCCTTGGTCGTCACCCTTAATTCCACAGCAGTTTGTGGTTCCTAACTGGCCCCCTGGCTGCTCTGATACCAGCTCATGCTGTTTCTCCCAACACTCAGCTTGAGTTGCATCTTTAGTTCCCAACAAGCCCTGTTCCTGCTGTTCAGTGCTGAGGATCTGCAGTACTAAGTTCCCAACAGCCCTCTGACTCCCAACCTTGTCCGCATAAGTGCTGGCAGACTGGATGCTGGCACATGCCTTGGCCTCTGTCCTGCACACCTGATTTGCTGTCTGCAGAGCACTACAGGGCTGTTCCTCATATCCTGGCCCCAGATACAATCAGTAAGACCAGCTACTTTAGCAGCCACATATACCCCATGGCCACTGGTGCCAAGCCCACGAGCGTTTCTAGAACCATCCCTCGCCCCACTGGCCTTTCTATTTTAAGTTGAGAGAAGCTGAATCAGCACGTACACAGCAGTGAAGGGAACACACCCAGCAGCGGCTGGAGGCCCAGGGAAACTATCAAGAGACAGAGTCAGCCTAAGTGTGACCTCTGCTCCAAGGCCACCTCTTTCTGACCTACCAGCCACATCACACCCTTGACCTCAAGCCCTTTCAGCCAGGGGATTTCAACTGCAATGACTGAACATAAAGTCTAGGTTAAGACTCAGCTTGGACAGAGGCACAGAGACAAATGCTTGCAAAACCCAGGAACACACACAAGTGATAAGGTTAGCAAGAAAGGTCTGGGAAATTCCCTAACTGACCAGAACGGGGCAGGGATCACCTAATCAACCACTGGCTTACCACCAAGCACCCCAGCCTCAGTGCTCTCTACACACAAGGACACACAGCATTCCAGGCTCTCCCTACTAGTTAACATGCTACCAAGTTTCCCACTCTGCAGGTTTGGGCATTGCCTGCTGGCAGAGATCTCAAACCTTAGCTCTGTCTCTTGGCAATATAAGCCTCAAATGACTGCTCAGCACCTGCATGCCAGACGCATTACCCTAGCACAGGCTTTGCTGGCCCCAAGGTGTGGAACAGAGCTGGGTAGGTGCCACTCACCCTGCCACGCTCTACTGAGGGAAGCATGAGCCACCCTTCAGCACAGACAGAAGGACGGCTTTGACGGCCTCAACACAGCCACTGAAGAATTAAAACCAAGGCTGGAAGATACCCATTTGAGCAGCAGTTCCCCGCCTGGCCTGGCCCACCGACAAGTGTACAGGTGGATGCTCTCACTGGAGAGGCCTGGGCTCACTACCAAGGGGTGCTGTGTCCACCATGAAAAGCTGTTTTCCACCACAGTGCGTGCAACCTTGTCCTGAGGGTGGTGGCTTACTTCACGCTTCTAGTAGTTGCCTTTATTCCAGCTGCTCTTTCCTAGATGTATACGTATCTGAGTTACATAAGGTCCGTAGCCAATGGCCAGACAGCTGGTAATATGGTGACTACACCTTCGTGGACATCCTACCTGAGAATGCCTGGCAGGAGCCCTCATCAAGCGGACTCTAACTAGGCATGTGCTAATGAGTCTCCTAACCCATCAGCTCCACAGTGCTCAACCTGCCTCTGGCCAGGCAAGCCCAATGTCTATCGTCACAGTGGACTTCATCTCACGTGGAGACTTGAGAAATGGGTCTAAAACATTCCAGGGAGAGCAGACTTCCCAAGAAACACACAGCTGCTGACAGTGAGCTCAGACCGAGGGCAGGCCTACTCTCCACTTTTGCTGCAAACATGCTCACAGCTGCCGGCTTGGTACTGTGCACAGGCCACCAGGCCTCTCGGGCTCCCAAGAGCCCTGAAACCCCAGTGCCTCCTGCCCTCAAGTCTAACTTGTTATCAACATAAACCAGCCTGTGTGGTGAGAGGCCACAGCAGAGACGGCTGGGCAGGCTGCTCCGGAAGGGCCTGCTACTCACTGTGCCGCTCCTTGCCCGCTGTGCCGGGCACAGCTCGGGCGACGTGCTCATCAGCCCGGAGCTGGCTGCGTAGTTCTCACCCCAGCTGTACTGGTTAGGATCTGGAAAAACGAGAAGCTGGTCACCGTGTCAGCCTCGCCCTTGATTCAAAGGGGAAAGTAGAGGAGGAAAAGGGATACAATCATTGGTCTATTTACACACTAAGGGACTACCCCTCTCTGGGGCTTCTTCAAGCCTCATGCCCCACCCCCTGCCCCCACTTTCCCACCCAGATGCCCAAGCAGGGGCACAGGCCACTCCCTGCACAGCCTGCCACTGCTCAGTGCAGTGACTCTACTCACTGTCTTGCTCGGCTCCTTTTAAAAACGCCCCGATGGCTCCCAGGTAGCCTTCGTGTCTCAGGAAGAGTGCCTGGACTTCACCCTGCCCCATCCCAAGCCCACAGGTAACTGGTCAGTGTCCAGTAAGATCCACTCTGGACCCACCACACCAGCACACCAACTTCTGCAAGGTCACCTGATACCCTGCCAACAGATGGTACCTGCACACCACAGGGTAGCCTGTTGACTGAGGAACCCGAGGGGAAGCCCGACTATACAAGGCTGCCTTGGGCTTGCTATTCCTAATCCCAAGCACCAATCTGCAGCACTCCGCTGGCCCAGACACCTCAGACCCACATGTCACTCTCCTCACTAAAGGACAGTCCCTGATTGCCCTTCATTGTAACAGGCTTACACTCAATGCACAGAATACCAAGCTGGCCAGGAGGAAGGTACAGTTGACCAGGTCTGGGTGGGTAGGAGGGCCAACTGCCTGTGGGACTTCTTCCCAAGGAGCCTGTTGGCAAGGAACTGTGACTGTGTCCTATCCCAGAGCCTTGCTTGTGCCCCTTGGGTGTGAAATGAGTTCTGGTCACCATGTCGCCATTTGGGGAGACTTTACGGACTATATTGGAGCAACTGGGATGAGCTGAGCCCACACCAGTGCCCAAGAACAGGAAATTGGCTACAGTCACCTTGGAGAAGAAGTTAATGCTGTAGGTGATGGTACGCATGGTCACAGGGTGGCCCCGGATGAAGAAGCCCCCAAAGTAGACCCTGTCCAAGCCGTGAAGCTTGGCGTAGAGACAGGCGAGCTGTCCAATGTCATTGCTGATCATGTGCAGCAGGCTCTTGGCCATGTCTTCTTTGGAGAACTCTGAGAGGGAAATGAAAACAGAATCCAGGGTGTGATATGAGTACCCCCAGGTGACAGACAGCTGGAGGGTGAGGGGCACAGAGCTCTGGGATGTGAGGCGAGACTTAGTCCTGAATGAGTGAGAATTTTTTTCAAGAGAAAAAAAAATATCCTAACCACTTTTCTTAGTTTGCATTTCCTTGGAAACAGGCTGAGGAAGTTATCTGGCAACATTCTAATGAGCCAGAACAGGCCTCTGGGAGGACGAGCCCTAGGGGCCCAGCAAGAACAGTGTCAGGGGATCTGTGAGGCTCCACACTAGTGGGCAGAGTGATGCCCTGGGCACTGAAGCAGGCCATGCCTTGGTCACCATGAAGGGCAGATCCTGGCAGGTACCTCTGTCAGCAGTGGCTGACTTTCCAAAGCTGCTTGCGATGAGATTGCCACTCAGCCCCAGGGTCTGGTGGGCCCCACCATAGATGTCCTGTACCAGCATGTCAACGTTGGCATGCCGGCCTCTGGAGGCCAGCTGCAGCAGCTCATCAAACTTCTGTGGAAGCAGAACAGAGCAGGATAGTGAGAGGCCTAGCAGCTGGGGGAACCTCACCACCCTGGACACCAAAGAGGAGCCAGCCAAGTCTGATGTGAATGGCCCTCTCTCAGCACATGGGGCAAGGGCAGGGGCTACCAAGCTGGACACTAGACCACTGAGCTGGCAGAATTCCAGTAGCTCAGAGCCCTTGTCCTTCAGAGTGCAACCAGCTCAGTCACAGGGATCTAAGACCTGACACTAGAGCCGGGATAAAGGCTTGGGAAGAGCTTCTGCAGGCGTGTAGCCGGGACCTCCTACGGGCCAGCGCAGAGGTTCTGAAGAGGATACCTTTGTTTTGGTGAGCAGAGCCCCAAGTCCCCAGAAAGTGCCTCCTCCAATGGAGCTTCCACCAATCCACTCAAACCGGTCCTCAGTCTCCACCTGGGAAGAGTAGGGCAGGCATATTAGGCTTTGGGCTACATGCCACAAGGCTGCTAGGCCACTGGGGTCATGCCAACAATGGTTCTGTCAAGTGTCTGTCCCTGTGTTCAGTGAAGGTTGTGACACACAGCACGCACACAGCTAGCAGGTGTTAAGTCACTCAATGATAGTTCTGCGGACTCTTACCTTCACAATGGAGACTCCGGAGCCAATGTTGACCAGGAGGTAGGGGAAGATGTTGGGGTGGTTTGTCTGAAATCGAAACTCTGGGTCGGAATCTTTCTGGTACATGAAAGCCTCATGTGGGATGTTCTTCAGCACAAAGTTGCACCCCTTAATCAAGCAGGTCATTACATCCTCTTT
The DNA here is from genome assembly GCF_004664715.2 of Peromyscus leucopus. Classification (NCBI taxonomy): domain Eukaryota; kingdom Metazoa; phylum Chordata; class Mammalia; order Rodentia; family Cricetidae; genus Peromyscus; species Peromyscus leucopus. The sequence continues at coordinate 153,101,868 of NC_051064.1, read as the reverse complement.
GTCCACCCTGCAAATGAAGGAAGATAGTCACAAGAATCAGCCATAGTGCACTTGCCAGGAGATAGCATAGAGCAGTCAGACTGTATCCACGAGGTACCCGGCATGGCCAAGCTTCAGCTTCCGTTCTTGACAGGTTTGCAGCTAGCAATGCCACCAAAACAGCGCGCGCGCGCGCCCCGCGCGCGCGCACACACACACACACACACACACACACACACACACACACACACAGCACCACAATCTGCACAAAGTCCAGGGCTTCCCACCATACCACAAGTAACACAAGTAAGGTTCTCCACTCACTTCAGACGCAGCTTCTCCTCAATTAGGTCCTTGAACTTGTAGGCTCCACCCCCTGTGGCCTGGATGACCTTGGTTTCAGTGTTGACTAGGTGGTCTCTGATGAAATCCAGACAGGCTTCCATGTAGGTATTCTCAAACTTGATGAAATGCAGGCGAGCTGTGATCTCCTCCTGAACTGAGATCTCATAGGGTGGCTCATGGTCCTGTTCCATGTCCTGGAAAGAGTTAAGAAATCTTTAGACTCAAGAATCCACATAGTCCTGAGCACCCTGCCCAGCACTTTAAGGCATTCACTCAACTGTGATACACAAAATACTTGATGTTAGCTTGGGCCAAGGCAGAGAAAGTGGATGGAGGAAAGAGGCCTAGATACCACACAAAGGGTAGGAGCACCATTCAAGGAGTCAGGGAAGAGCAATCAACTCCAGGACTGCTGTGTTAACATGTGTAAACAGCAGGAGACAACAAACAAAAGGGATAGTATGAAGTCCAAGGCCGGAGGGAAGCAGCCACCCTGTCCAGCTCCACTGGTGCCTACCACCTCTCCAGGCTCACCTTTCCTGGGTGGTCAAAAGATCTCACTTTGGCTACTTTGTGCTGGACAGTAGAATAGTATGCCAACTTGGTCAGTGATCCACCTACAAGAGGAAGACACAAACCAGGCAAAATTCAGAACAGGACAAAGGAGAACTTGAGATCCACCTCCTTTAAGCTCTCAGAGGGCATTGTGATGCGTCAGCAAACAGCCTCTTCCTTGAGCACTCGAGTCTGTGTGGACAAGGTGCTTAGTGTTATGTGAACTTAAAATCCCTGTGGACACAGGAGAGGAAAAGGAGATAAACCACCATAATGTAGCATCTCTTCTTTACAGGTTCTTAACTAATCTGAGTTCACAGTTTCCCTCCCGACTCACAAAGCAGAAATGGAGCCAACCTCCTGCCTCCAAGTACATTCAGCTATTGCCAGTTGTTAAAAAAATTTAGTTTTCAAGGGCTGGAGAGAGGCTTAGTTGATAAAGCGTTAGCTCTGCAGTTATAAGGGGCTGAGTTCAGAGCCCCAGAACCCAATGGGATGGTAGTATATGCTTGTAATCCCAGTAATGACAAAATGGATGGAAAAAAGACAAATTTCTAGGGTTCACTGGCCAACTAGTCTAGCTCATTTGATAAAGCTCCAGGCCAATGAGAGTCAAAAGGCAGAAGGTGCCCAAGGAACAGCCTGAGTGTCCTCTGACTACCCTTCTCCACACACTCAGTTACAAGGCTTGGTGGTGCAAACCTGTAATCCCAGCTAGTGGAGGCAGAAGCAGGAGGATCACAAGTTTTAGGCCAGCCTGGGCTGCAAACTAGTTGGCCAGCCCAGGCAGCTTAGTGAGACCCTGTCTCACAATAAAAAATAAAATGTGGCTTCCCTTTGTCCCCAGTTTACTCATGGAGATCTCATCTATTTCACCTTCCCAAGGCGATCCATGTGATCGCCTCTTATTCCCCATGGGAGGCCTTACCCTCTTGGAGGAGGGCATGGGGGATGGGGAGGGGGCTGGGGAAGGTGGGGGGAGGAATGAGAGGAGATCTGTGGTTGGTATGTAAAATGAATAAAAAAAATTTTAAATAAAAGACAAAATAAAATGTGGGCTGAGGTACAGAGGACTGGATGAAAATGTGGTATACTTTTACATAGAATTTTTTTTCCAGTCCTGAGAAGAATGATGTCATGTCATTTGCAGGGAAATGGAAACAACTGGAGATGATCATATTAAGTGAATTAAGCCAGCCTCAGAAAGACAAATATGTGTTCCCTTTGTGATTCACAGATTTTATATAGGTACATAAAACTATATGTATACATATGACATAAAAGTAAAGGTAATGACATCTAGGGAGACCAAGGCTAATGAAAGGAGGGAGGGGCATAAGGGGCCATGAGGGGAAATACCCCAACATACAAGATAAAGAGGGTGGAGTGTAGCTCAGTGGTAGCACACTTGTCTGCACATGTGGGGTCCAGGTTCAAGTCCCATCACTGAAAGCAACACAGTTTCAAGCCCCGATCTTGACAGACCCCAAGTAAACTGACCCATCCACACTTGGCCCTCATCTTAACAAATCAGGATGGGCAACATACAGCATCTTTGAGATACACAGGGTCAACAGGTAGGATTTACCTACAAATAGGGACTGAGGGTCAGAGAGTGGCCCTCAGCGTTCAGGACTGAGCTGATGAAGCGGCCCAAGCCTCAGAAGTAGCCAAAGGAAGTCAAAGGCCTCCACAGGACCTGGCTCTTTTGTTTGTTGCTTTTAAGGATTTTATTTTTTAATTTTTGAGGTTTTATTTTTATTTTATGTGTATGGATGTCTTGCCTACATAAAATGCTTGTGCACCATGTCCATGCAGTGTCTGTGGAGGTCAGAAGAGGGCATCAGATTCCCTTGTAAATAGAGTTACAGAAGGTTTTAGTCACCATATAGGTGCTGAGAATTAAATCTGGGTCCTTTGAAAGAACAGTCAGTGTTCTTTACTGTTTGTCCTTTTCTTCAGTTCTGTTGGTTTTTCAAAACAGGGTTTCTCTGTGTAGCCCTGACTGTCCTGGAACTTACTCTGTAGCCCAGGCTGACCTCAAACTCAGAGATCCTCCTGCCTCTGCCTCTGCCTCTCGAGTGCTGGGACTAAAGGAGTGCACCACCACCTCTGAGCCAGTCCTATTGGTTTTGAGACAGGGTCTCACTATGTAGCCTGAGTTGGTCTCAGATCTATAGAGAACCTCCCAAGTGCTGGGGTTCAAAGTATGCATCAATCACCAACTCTGGAGTCACACAGGCTCTTGGCACCTTCACAAGGGCCCTGTCACCCGTGGAACACTGTACACAGCCAGCCCCTGTGCTCCAGGAAAAGCATAAGGCCTCTGTCCACGTGCGCCACACACTCCAGGGAAAGCTGCCCAGAGTTCCAGAGAAGGCAATGCCAAGGACAAGCCCTGGCAGGCAGAAAAGGCACTTTCCAGTTTGTAATTGTGATTGCAGATTCACAGGCCTTCAAATGACACACGGGGAAAATAGGAATCTCAGCACTCCACTGCAGCTACACCTCTCAGAGGCCTGACAGAAACAAGGCGAAGGTCTCTCAGAGTGAAACGGCTAAGTTATTTCCAAGTGTCTGTTTTTATGAGAAAACAATAGACTACAAGGGAGCAGATACTCAAATTTATAGGCATGTAGGACCATGGTACTTGGAGGCCAGAGCTCTCCCCTGTGTGAAACTAAAACAAGGCAGGCTGTCCCGTGCAACTAAGAATGACCACAATGCAGCCTTGCTTGTTTGGTTTAGTGAGTGTATCATAAGCTTAATCTCATCCCTGGCCACAGTCCTAAGCCTCCTGATCCCTTTTTCCTGCCCTCAATCCCAGTCTGTCCTCAGACTTGTCTGATTCTAAATGCTTGTCTAATTCACCTCTGAGGATGTACTATTTCTGAAAAGACAAGGCTGTGCAAACAGAAATGTACTTTAAGCAACTCATCAGGAATAACTGGGAGGCCAGTGAGATCGGTCAGGTAAAGGTGCTTGCTGTCAAGTGTGATGACTTGAATTTGATCCCTGGACCCACATAATGGAAGGAGAGAACTGAATCCCACCAAATTGACTTTCACATGCACACCACAGAACCAAGGAAGGGCAGGACAGCCTAGCATTTACTACCCTGGAGTCTCTTCCCGCCTGTGTGCCCCTCAGGGACCTTCCCTACTGCCTGTGTTTCCGAGAGTGAATCAACCTAGCTGACGTGAATGTTGTTTTGTAGGTTCCTGAGTTGTCGACCCCATCCTGAGAGTTGTGATCTCCCATCAGCTTCAGCCTTAAAAGGTCTGTCCTCAGGAATGGTAAGCATGTCCTTCTAAGCTCAGACCCAAGACCCAGGCTAGTGGAAGCTTTCAGACAGAGGAGACAAAAAACAACACTGAACATACCCCTGCAGTGTCCTTCTGTCAGGGTAGCCTGTGCCTGGCCTCAGGACCTTCAGTCTGGAGGCAATTCCCCACTACAGCTCAAGCTTTGTGGCTACTGGTTCGATAGTCTCTGAGAGCCACAGACATTATCCAAGGTGAACCCTATTTTTTCAACTGCCAGATGATGTTTGCAATCAACTTCAACTGCATTTCAGACATATTTATTTAATTTTGACTTCTTCCCAACAAACAAGTGTAAGACCACAGGACAAAGCACAAAACCTAGCTCTGGAGAGAAGGTTTCAGAAGCCTGGGGACAGCTGCCTTGAGGCCTTTGGGGAGGTCTGGTTGTGGACAGTCCCCTCTGTTGGGCCTGTAAGGTCACCATTTTCAGCCCAATATCCAGTCAGTCACCAAGTTATCTCAGGTGTAACTCAAATCTTTTCTAGGGCCTATTCCCCCCATCACCAACCCACCTGAGCCCTTGATAAAGTGGGAGCTCAGGCCAGGCCATCTTTGCTTTCCCACTCCCCATTCCAAGAAAGGGCACCTCAGAGAGACAACCCAAAAGCATGAGGGTAGAGAACATATTCAATATTCCAGAAGTAAAGATAATCTTTTCAAGTCTTTTAACAATCCAGACTTTTCAAGGAGGCTAGGAGCCAGCAACACACCCATTCATTCACCGAGTTAAGTCCAAGACAGCGGATGCTGCCCTGCTGTGTGGGCCTCAGTGACCACGCACGGGCAAATCGCCTGCAACAGATGGGTGCAAAACTCCCCAGTAACAGGATGCACAGCAGAGTGGTTGGGGGTTGGCCGGCTCCCGTCCTAGCTGTGCTATCTACGAATCGAATGACCCCCGAGCAAGCTAGCCTCCTTCTGTGCCTTGGTTTCCACATCTGCACAGAGAGATGATGAAAGAATCTCCTTGTTGGGAGGTATGAGGCAGCGCAACGCGGAGGAGGTCTAAGGCCGGCCTGTAGCCGGTCGGCAGTGAGGTCAACCACCAGGCACGCAGGAGGTGGACGTAGGAGGCAGTGCAGGTGCCCAAAGCCACGGAACACGCTGGGAGCTTTACACCCAGTACACGAAGAGTGTCCCGGGCCCCACGACTCGACCGCTGTCTGGGAAGCGGGAGTTACGGCGGGGTAGCCGCGGGGCGCGGGGCGGTGAGCAGCCAGATCCCGGGCCATCTGAGCAGACTAGGACCTCTGATCCGCCCCGCCCGTCCCACCGCGGAGTCCTCACAATCAGCCGGCGCCACGCGGACTACGAGGCCCGACATGCCCCGCTCCAACCGCGCAACGCCTACCGGGAGCTGAAGTCCCACAGCCGGCTCGATTCCGCATCTTGGCGCTGCACACACTACAAGTCCCAAGAGGTTGTGCGGCGACCCGTGAGGCTGTGCGCATGGCCTGCGCCCCCGCCCTTCGTCCTTCCCGCCGCCCCCGCTGGCCGCCTTCGCCCACTGCCCTGGCCGCCCGCTCGAGTACCCGGTCCATGGCTACCTATATCAATGGCGAAGCGCTTGGCGTTCTCCAGGTTGCGGAAGATCTCGTCGGGGGGTAGCGTGATGCTCTTGTCCAGACTGTCCCCGCCGCTCCCGCCGCCACTTGCTCCACGCTCCGCCATTTTGAAAGTGCCTGGCCAGCCTCATCAGCCATGGAGATATATGCGCATATAATTGACTGCTAAACGACCGTGCGCATAAATTATGCTAATGAGGACCCCGCCCACTCCGCCTTGCTGGAGACTATTCCTCTAGACCGCCCCAGACTGTGCCCTAGAGGCCGGGGCTGCGAAAGAGAGTGCTGTTATTCTCCAAACTAATAACGTGAAGCTTCTGAAATATTGTTCTTTCGCTGAGTTGTCTAGATGCTAACTTGTGCTGAGCCTGCGGATCCTGCTTCCAGACCACCTGGGTCTGCCGCCCTCCCGCTGTGAGGCTGGCCCTTTGAGCTGCTGTGATTTCTGATAGGGTGACCCACCATCCTGATTTCCCACAGACGTGGGACTTTCAATGCTGAAACTCCCATGTAAACTGGAGTAGTTTTAAGGACCCTACACTCAGGAGTGCCTAGCCATGGGGAAAGTGATGGGGGCGCGCGCGCGTGTGTGTGTGTGTGTGTGTGTGTGTGTGTGTGCGCGTGCGCGCGCGCGCCAGAAGACTGAAGCTGGGAAAGAGGGGCACTTTAATGCCAATCTGCGGAAAGTATAGGGGAAAGGAGGAAAGGGTGCCTGGAAGAGGGGGCAGGGCTCCAAAGTGGAGGTAATCTGGAGTTCCCGCTGACTTGAGTCCCTTGAGAGCATTGTGTCCTCAAGAGGCCCACCACATAACTAAATATCTTGCTCTTGGGTTCTGTCTGCATTCTGTATCACTCACTGACTGGCAGGCTCATGGAGCACAGGGTTGAGGCGATTCACAGCTCAACTGCCATATATCTGGATAGATTGAGGGAGGAGGCAGCCTTGTACTGTATGTGCCTGCCAACAGGGTGGGCATGCTCTGGATGGGAGAGCCTGCTCCGGGGGGCAGAGCTCCCTCTGTGAGTAAGATGACCCAGCATCTCAGTCCCTGTCAGCGGGGTATGCCTGCCCTGCATTTAGGACACTCCACAAGGTTGTGGTCTCCTCCCCATTCACAGGTGTGCTGCTGCTCCGGTAGTAAGCAAAACGTGCTGTCACTGCTCACCATATCTAGGGAATCAGCAGGGACTTCAGGTGGCCACCGGCAGAGTAGACGGAAAGGGCAGGGCAGAGCCCACATCTGTGGCTTGTCATTCAGAAAACGTAGACACACCCAGCTCCTTCCCAAGTCTTGTTCCATGGACTTTGACTTTGGGGTACCTGGACTCTGTGGTTCTAGGGTCCTGTGTACTTGGCCAACCTTCTGTGGCCTGCCTTAAAGTAAATGTCCTATCTGAGGCAGCGAACCATTCCTACCAGGTTCATGGCCTGAATGGAATGGGTCAGCCCTGACCCTAGTCAGTCACCTTGTGGGAGGGAGGGAGGGTATGGATGAATTAGCTAAATAGGTGCACTAAGGGAATCAGGAGCCGGGGCAGATGCTTTCCTAGGTTTGACACAGCCAAGCCTCTTTTTGCTGCAACGAGAGGTCCACTGCAGGCCCCAGTTTCCATCTCAGTGGACAGAGCAAAGGACCTATACTTATTATGATGCCTCCCCGCTCCCGGGAGCTAGTAAAAATCAGTGGCAGCCACCCGGGTCTTATTCACAGTGAGAGCACCAACAGCTCTGCATGCCCCTCTCCTCTTCACCTCCTACCTCTTGCCTTTCGCTTTTCTCTGTTAGAGGACCACCAGCAATCCATCACCCCTCCTGATCCCTGTTTGTGAACGTGGTAGCGCCCACTGTCCCACCCCCAGTCATGGGGCCGGCCACTCCAAGGACAGACAAGAGACAGACATGGAGGGCTTGATATTTTATTAGAAGCCTTTAGAGCAGTCTGTGGTCTCCCACATGACCAAGAGTTCAAATTCTAAGTACAAAATTGTGCCCACATGCACCCACCCACACAGAGGAGTCCTTTAAGGATCATCGTGGAGACCCCACCCTCCCAGACAGCCCATTATGAGCATGTATCAGACAGCCAAGGCCACATGAACCTTTAGGTGAGGTCCCATAGGCCCTATGCCCACACAGGCTGAGTGCTTTCCTATGAGGAAACGCCTGCAGTTCCGCCTTCACAAAAGGCAAGTGTGCCCAGGGCACAGCCCGCCTGCAGGGTGCTTGCCCAGCAGCAACGGGCCCTGAAGAAAGTCCTCTACAGGCTGGGGCACCAGCAAACCAACCCCTGACTCTACAAATATCATAGAACCCCCGGTGACCGGGAACTTCCCAGAAGTCACTTGCTGAAATGCATACACAAAACAACCCCATGGGGTTGGACACGCGGCAGAGGGTGGACCCTGATTATCCCCAAATGACAACTCTGCACATACATTCTCTAAGAATGACCCTTCTGCTGGCCAGCCAGCCTCGGGGAGGGAGCCTTCAGAAGAAGGTGGCGGCCAACCTGGGGCTGAACTGCGGCTGGGGAAGGTCTTCCCTACACCGAGAGGAACGAGAGGAACCGGCTTGTCTGTCCTCTGGTCCGCTCCAGGCACCCGTTCGCCGCGGGGTCACCAGGGCCGCCAGAGGCCGCAGGCTGGTTGGCGGGAAGTGGCGACTGCGGCAGCGGTTTTAGCCGGGGAGCGCGTCGGGTGGATCGCAGCGCCCGGCGCCGGCGGCTCCTTGGCAGGTGCGGTGGGAGCTGGGGGCCGCTGGAAGTGATAGAGCAGCTTCATCTGCGTGTCGCTGGCAGCGTGCAGGGTCAGGAACTGCACGGCCTCTTGCAGGCACCACGAGTAGCCCTCGCTGTAGTCCTGGTGTAGGCTCTTGGGACCGGCGGCGGCGGCGAAGGCTGGGGGGAGACAGGGTAGCATGAGTGGGGCGCGCGCGGTGGAAGACACCGGCGGGGAGCGGGAGGCGGGTGCAGACGCGTGGCTCACCTTTGCTGTGCTTCAGGTAGCTGACAGCCATCTCCAGGATGTCGGCCTTCTCCAGCTTGGAGTTGGGCTGGTGCCGCGCGAACTCCTGCTCCAGCAGCAGCTTCAGCTGCTCTATGCTGCTGTTGATGCGGTCCCGACGCATCTTCTCCACCACCGGCTTCCGCAACTGCGGGAGGAGAGGCGTCAGGTGGGCGGCGGAGGCCAGAGGCCCCGGGGGAACCGGACGCCGCGCGCCGGACGAGTGCCACTTACTCTGTTTTTCTCCTTGGGACTGAGCATCTCTACCGCCACGGTACTTGGGGCCATGCCTGGCGCTCAGGAGGCGATTGGCGAGCGGTGTGGAGCAGAGTGGAACGGGCAAAGCCAGGCGTCCCGGGCTGGCGCGGCCCGGACCCCCGCGCGCCAGCCCTATATAGGCGCGGGCGGCGGCCTGGCGCCTGGGGCCCGGGCGCCGCGGCCGTTCCCACACTCGGCGGCCAATGACGGCGCCGGCCGCACAAAGGCGCCGGCCCATTAGCGCACGCTAAATTGCCTGTGAATTGGCGCGGGCACAATGGTCGCTCCCCGAGGAGCAGGTGGGCCGCGCGGCACAATGTCCGGGCTGTGGGAACGCGCTCGCCCTCATTAGCATCCCGGGGCCTGATGCTGAGAGCCCCGCGCCTCAATATGCTGCCTTTTCCCAGGCCGCGGGGAGGTGGGGAGGGCAGGAAGGAGTCCCCCCACCCCACCCCATTCTCTCCCACTCCCCAGCGGCTCCCCACCGCTGGCTGGCAGAGGCCACAGGCGCAGAAAAAGAAGTCTTACAATGAACAGACAGCGGCTTCCAGAGGGTGGGCACCCTTCCCATTTGGGACCTGTTGCCCACAGGCAAAATGTATTGAAGTGGGCCACACTCTCCCAAACAGGTGCTGCTGTCACGCTGTCTACAGGTAGAGGATGAGAAAGGGACTCAGGCGCTTAGCATCGGCATTACTAGCTTTTATTGCCAGTCTCCAAACTGTGGCTTGGGAGGGGTGACTTCTCCAGAGCTAGGAATGGCTGGGTGTTAATTGTGGAGCCTGCCAGGCATACTCCCAGGCTACCTGAATTTGCTTTGGGTAGTGCCTAGTATGAAGCTCCATACCCAGGAAGTCTGCAGGAACCGCTGCACTCACAGGGTGTCTGGACTGCTCTTGGGCCATCGGTGCCCTTGGGGCTCTCTCTCCATCCTGTGTGGACCTGAGTACCACAGTGCATCTCTGAAATAAGAAGACCATGCCTCCTTCATGCTGTCTGTGATCTCTACTCCTGTATGGCTCCTTAGCTGCCCATAACTCCTCTCTCACCCCCACCCCTGTGTGTGTGTGTGTGTGTGTGTGTGTGTGTGTGTGTGTGTGTGTGTTCCTGCTTTACACAGCATTTTGTGTGGGGGTGCAAGGTGGCAGGACTGAGAATGAGACCCTATATGAATGCTGTGCCAGCATGACTGGGCCCCTTTGGATGAACTTAAAACTGTGGTGTCTGGCCAGGTGACCTGACTAGTCCCCACCCTAGAGGGAATGGCCATGTGGGAGAGCCCTCCACGTGTAACCTGCAACCTAAGACCTAACCAGGTCCAAGCAGAAGGCTGGCATCAGAACACTGCAGCCAGAGCTGAAACGAGGTTCTCTGGATGGAGGTCAGCCATGTCTGACTGAGCCCAGGAACGGAAGGGCCTTCACTAGGGACCATTGCTGTAAGTGGTCTCTCTGCCAGGCCTCGAGCAAGGAGCTGCCGGTTACCATGGATGGAACCATCTGCGACAGTGGGGGTGGCTTGGCTCTGAGACAGCATAGAATGGCCTGTCACGGCAAGATATAGGTACATATATTCACCTCCCCTAGACCTTGCCACACCCCTCATCCTGAGCTGGAGGCTCCTCGCTGAGGTCCTTGTTTGATGTAGAAGAAAGGAAGGAGGCTCAGAGCTATATGCCCAGGCCTGTTTCTACAGTCCTGGGGACTGGCAGTGTCTGGTACTAAGTGGTGGGCAAGCAGCCCCCCCAGACTACAAAGGAGAGGGATTCCTGGTGGTGCTCAGTGGACTGTTGTTGGCAGCCCAAAAGAGGTTCATGCCATATGGTAGTCAAATTTAGCCATGTTATGGATCTGGGCTCCCTGGGGGTAGAGAGGGCAGGATGACTTGGTCACCTATGTGCCTGTCCCATATGCTCTGCCAACTCAAGGCTCAGGAGCAACCAGGTGACCAGCAGAGGGCTTTGGGAATGCAACCTGAGCAGGGAGAGCCTGAAACCCACCTCCTGGAAACAGAGTCTGAGCCTATGTGTG